>NC_141099.1:6257500-7457500 GCF_041138505.1 Cibotium barometz
GGCATTACTAAAAACTCGTAATGACCCGTTTATGTGTGAAAAGCAGTCTTGTAAACATCTTCTTTAGCCATTTCAACCTAATGATAGCTTGAGTTAAGGTCAATCTTGGAAAATACTTTGGCTATCTACTAAGAGATCATCCACACGAATAGGATATCTATTCTTGACAGTATTCTTATTTAAAGCTATGTAGTCAATATATTCACCAATGGTTGACACTCAACAGGAGGAAGTTTTCAATAATACCAGAGAGATTCTATAATTAGAAGTGGATCAGGAGATAATTTCCTCAACAACTAAGAAGTGTGGACCGGTGAAGGATTCTTACGAGATAATTGACCATGGTTTTGGATAAGTCAAAGCCAACATAGGAATCATCCAGGGTTGTGAAGAAGCCGCCCAAGATCAAGAGAATTAGTCCAAGTTAAGGAGACCTTCTAAGGCAGGAGGAGTTTCACGAATGATGCTATCACAAATGGGGAGATTCAAGTAAAGAACCAACCATTGTTTGAGATGTCACTGCCCAAGGTCGAGCTGACTCCAGTGTTCAAGGATCTCATCAAATCCAATACAACAGAGGAGGATGAGACTAGTGCCACAAGGATTTCCAAGGGAGTAGAGTATTCTCGTATTGAAAGATCATCCATTGGCAAAGGAACCGAAACCAAAACTTGAATCCGAATCCAAACTCGAACTTGAACCCAAAGAGAAAATTCTAGAGCAGTTAGATATCTCAGAATCCTACGTGGAGGAGGATGAGGTTAGCTCTATAGTTCCCAAGGAGGTGGATCTCTCCAAATCCTATATGGAGGAGGATCGATTGTTTTAGAGGAGCTTCTAAAAAATCTATATGAATCCTATGAGGAGGAAGAAGATGCTATATGGAGGAGGATGAGGTCTCCTCGATTGTTTTAGAGGAGCTTCCAGAAAATCTATATGAATTCTATGAGAAGGAAGAAGAGACTACATGTGATTTAGAAGATCCAGCAAACCAAGTTAGAGAGCTTGGGGATCGAGACAGTGGATATGAAGTGGAGTCTTCAATTGGATCGGAACGGAATCGACGAAGCAAAGGTGTATGTATTACCCTAGTGCTCCAAGCTTAACAGGAGGGGATGTCATGTGCATCCATTAATCTCGATGCTCATAGACATATATATTCTCATTAGCAAATATATGGGCAGATTTAGAGTAGATTTTACAGCCCTACAGGTTTTGGGAAGTGCCCAAGACAGAGCCCAATGGTTGCGACACCTTTTGGGCATAGTTTGGATGCAAAATATGTTTTGTTGGACAATGTTTTGTGGAAAAAATAGGCAAAACCAACTTGATTATGAATTCATAACTTTTCCCAATAAATAGGATCATTGATGGTGTCCTAGATGAAGGTGCACATTCTAAGGAGGGTAACACAAGACATGGAAGAAGTTCCCAAGAGGTTAGTTGGTGGTGTTCCACAAGACTCAGGGGGAATGGCAGTTCTGTGAGTTAGATGCCGCTATGGGCATACCATGAAAATGGTTCCAAGGGATGATGATCATCCAAGGGGTGGAAAGAGAATGCCAAACTCAATACACAAGAAAAGAAGACCAAAGAAAGTGTTCAAGGAAGGGCAAGAAGGCAAGGGAAAAAGTGGAACAAATGCACAGATCTTCATCAGATTTGGAGTAGATTCAGAGATCTTAAGCAAGGTTTTTAGTGAAAAGGTTGCCAGGAAGGGAAGGATGGGAAGTATGGGAGACCATATGAGGAGACACGAGATACTGACAGTCATCCAAGGTCAGAAATTGGAATCCCATCATCAAGTTTAGCAGAAGGGGATGTCATGTGCATTCACATGGACATGCTAATCCCAGGGCTAATCCTTAAATGGTAGTAGATAAGCAGAGCATTGAGGGCATGAGTAGGGCACAAGGGGATCTTACATGGCATCTTGTGGGTACAAGATCTGGTTGGCAGTGTACTCGAGGTACTACACGACTGGTCAGCATAAAGGATAATATTTTATATATTTTTCTGCTGGCCAACAATTGGGTAGTGTCCCAAGGCGTATATAAAGGCTTAGCCTTTAGATCATCTCATTCCTTTTGGGATTGGATCATAGATTAGAACTTTTGGAGTCCAAGACTACCTTTTCAGGGCATGCCTATGGTTGCCAGAATTATGTACCCTTTTTGTACTATATGAATATACTAAAAATACATCTCTCTCTCTCTCTCTCTCTCTCTCTCTCTCTCTCTCTCTCTCTCTCTCTCTCTCTCTCTCTCTCTCTCTCTCCCCCTTCTAGCAAGCCTGCTGGCTGCCAAAATTATGTACCCTTTTTGTACTATATGAATTTACTAAAAATACATCTATCTCTCTCTCTTCTCTTCGGCTCTTCTTTACGTTTTGCATCTATGTGTGAGCTGCAATATTTTTAGGTATAGAGGTGATTAGGTTACCTCAAGGGATTTGGCTTTTGTAGAGGCATTATGCTTTGGACTCAACGGAAGGTGAAAGCTGCCCACACATAGTCAAGAGCTTACCTTAGCCTTTGTTAAATCATGTGTTATTAGGTCTTTCCTTTAAGCTAAAATACAACTCCCTGATGTGGGTGCACTAGCTCTTCCATTGTCCATTGTAATACCAGAATACTACTTGCTCAAGGTGGTCAAGAAAGAGCTCTCTTTACCTAGATAGAGGCAAATATATTAATTCTAGTGTTCTTGTTCTCTAATATTAAATATTTGAAAAAGTTGCTTCGTCTAATTCAAACTCTAAGAACATACCAAGTCCAAACATAAAGATAATGGGTACTATGTCACACAAAGATTTGGACACCTTTCCAAATCTTATGTCATGGCTTCAAAGATCACAGCTATGAGCCTCACCCATGGCACATGAAGATTTTAAAATGTCTAAATCTTAGGCCATAGCTTCAAAGAGGACTATTGTGGGACTCTCCCATGGCACACATGTATTAGAGAGTTTAAAGATTAATGCATTTCCCAAGGTTCTTGAGAATTCAAAGATTAACACGTTTCCTAAGGCCCTTAGAGAATTCATTGGTTAAATCATTCCCAAAGGCTTTTAGAGTATGCCAAAATATGGACACTTCTCCAACTCTTAAGCTGTGGCTTCAAAGGACATGGTTGTCAACCTCCCCCGAGACAAGGCAAACAAAACTTAAGTCATGGCTATAAAGAGCATAGTTATGAGCCTCTCCCATGGCACACAAAGATTTAGATACTACTAGTGCATTACATGCAAAGAATAACAGAGAAGAGAAGAGCTCACAAGTACTCTATTGCAAGGGAATGAATGTGTATTGCTTAGTGTGAAAAATGACTTATATATAAGTGATTAGTTCTCACACTAGGCTGACCAAACTTTAAAAATGCTCTAGCCATTATTACTAGTCTTAAGCAAGTATGTACACGAAGTCCTTAAACTTTCCCTATTTGAAATTAAACTTAGAGTAAGGCCACTATATATTTTCTAGCACCGTCAAATAGGTGTCCGTTTGAGCAAGTAAGATGGCAAAGCACCTTAAAGTAGGTTCGGCGAGTGAAACTATATCAATCTATGATGTGATAAACATAGTCCCCTTCCTAATGGTGATGGCATCCTTGTGTTACCTAAGACAGTGCCTAAGTTGATGCCTAAGTTGATGGTAAAGCTACTACAGGACGGAAAGGTGTGAGTATGGTCCATGATACACAATGAATTTGGCATACGAGTTTAGTGGTATGGTTCGGGAACAATCTGCAGAGCATGGTGATAAGATTTAGGTTACCTTGGTGGTAGGTAGCTTTTAGAGGTAGCATAAAAGATATAGGGGATGTAGACATTCTGTATGCAAGGCCTCCTTGTATTGTGGACATGTCTTGGGCCCTTCAAGTTTATGCAATTGGTAGAAGCGCCCCATGCACTTTAATTGGAAAATGAGCATTAGGACCACCATGGAATGATTTGTATAGGTAGATGGTGGTCCGGATCTTCTTGGTGTGATATGATATTATGACCTGATATCTTATAGGATGCACATGGACAACTATTGACGATAAGGCTTCATGTAGTTGCTTGAGATAGCAGTGCCTATTCCTGCACGATGTGTCTATTAAATGCAGAGCTTGTGTGTATATTGTAGGAGTTGTGCATGGGCATGGGGCTAAAGGTGTACCCAATGTAGAAGCTACTTCCTGTGAAAACTCCAACACACTGCTTTCTTTGAATCTTTTTTTTCTGCTTTCTTTGACTCTCCTTTCATGCAGCTTGTGTGTGTGTGTCATATTCTTGGATGACAGTTTTATATCAAATTTGGGCCCATAAAAAATTGGGAAGTAGTAGATGGGGTCCAACATGGGGTGAGACTTATCAACCTAGATTGGTTCCAAAGTAGTAAATGGTGTCTAGCATGGAGTGAGACTTACCAAACCCACTTACCAACCTACATTGGTTCCAAAGATATCCCATGTGCAAGAAAACCAATGATCACATGATATCAAAGGGTTAGCAAGAGTTGGTACCTTCATTAAGACTAGTTGCTCTTTACTTGTTCATTGGTTCTTGGGAACCACCTCCTCAAGGATGAGTATGATGAGATAGAAAAATTGGCATCTGGCTACTATAGTAGTTGTGAGGTTGGGGACCTTGGTGTACTAGAGGTCATTAAAGTTCTTCATTCAGAGTCACATCTCTATGGTGGTGAGTGGTGTGGGGCCATGAATGTATGGGAAGTTATAAATTGCCCTTTGCCTTCCACACATAAGAACTTGTGCCGAGACCACCTTCTTTCTATTGGCATGTACATGGGATCCACACGGACTACTCTGGCGACCATGTATTCTTGCCATATATTTGGTGGTGGTCACTAAAGAGATAGGGTGTGCACCACTCGGGTTGGAATTCTATAGTCCCTAGATCAACAAAGTGCTAGTGTCCTATGGTGTGCCATGCGGGTGGTTAATCTTCCCACTAGGCAAAATTAGGTGAGATCCATGTGTTGATTCACCAAACATATTTCAACCATGTCAAAAGGTGAATCAAGGCACTTATGGAGAAAACCTTAGAGTGTGAGGTCATGTATATTGGGCGGGTATATGAGTTACTATTTATGGACATGCAAGAATAGCCAGGGTTCTTCCTCAGTGGCTTCTTCATGAGTTGTTAAAGGTGGTGCCTCATTGAGATCTGGCCCCTCATGGAATGATTCAATGATGGGGGGGACTCATGGATATGGTTGATCATGTGGGGAGAAGCTCTAGGCTTGGGGGATGAACTATGGACAAAGTAGGTATGTCATGGGAGGATGATGTGGATAGATTGAGAATAAGAGGTTTATGGTGGGGTGTAGAGTTGGCCAGTTGGAGCATCGAGTGGGGTGGCTCCAAGATATCTCATGATCGCGATTAGGTTTGGCTCTTGGGTATTTGCTTTGTTACCTAAACTCTCATTGGCTTGCAGAGCTTCTTCTCTAGAAGGTTGGTGCCCTCCCTGTTTTCCTTTTGAGGAATCTTCAAGGTCATCCTCTTTATCTACATGCATGTGGCTTTAAAAAAAGGCATAGGCCTACCTTGCCAATGGAAATGTTGTGCAGGTAAGCCACATGGATGGTATAAATGGTGGCGATGGTGAGGGCTTGCTTGAAGGTATTAAGTATAGACTTTGTGATGTATAGTTGGAGGATTCCCTGCGGATTATGTTGGTTGTTGGTAGATGGACTTTACTACTCGTCAACATGACGAGGGTCATCATTGGCTAACATTGGTTGAGTGAAGTAAATCTTCATTTGATTGGGGAAGTTGAGGGGCCGAATCTCTCTTATGTACTTGTCTACTCTTGTTTATGTGTTTAGTTAGAAAATATAGTGTCACATATTTATGTAATTAAGGAGGACTGTTGATAGCATAATTTGGGTAATATCAATCATGTAAAGTTATAGGGATAAGCACATGGTAGATGCTACTTGGAAAGGTGACAACTCATGGATAAGGATGCCACATGTCTAAGATTTGTGGCTAGAGGCTATCTATATTAGAAGCCTATCATTGTGTGGTTGAAAGTATATTGGAATATATTTAGTTCAGTGATTGGTGTCCACATCTCTTAATCATAGATTATCTTTACTATTTTGAGCCTCCCTAATCTAATGTCTCTCATTATGTGTTACACTCTATCAAGGCTATCCCTAGCACCTTAGATTCTCAACATGGTATTAGAGCCATGCTAGGTTCTTACGATTTGGTAGAGATTTTAGAGTAAACTTTCACATTGGTTCTTCTGATTAGGGTTTTTTTATGAATTTTGTTCTTTGATTTTGGAAAATTAGGGCATTCATTATCTTAGGGAGAGATTACTTGTGAGATTGCCTTGTTTAATGGTTTAATGAAAGAATTGGAGATTTCTTGAAGCTGCCATGGATTAAGCAAGTGAAGATTTTAGTAATATGAATGTTTTTAGAGTCTACATTCTCAAAGAAGTTACCACGAAGAAGTTTATGCCTTAATAAAAGGTTAGTTTTTGGTTCTTGCATCATAAAGTGTTGGTTTGAGCATAGATGATGCTTGTTAACCCATTCCTAAAAGACCATATTAGGAAATTTGGGAAAATCCCAATTTTCATTTTGTAAGATCAAAAAATGGGGGGCATGGTAAAACCTTTTAAGATTTTGTCAAAACCCCCTCATGTGACATATCATTGGAAAGCTTTTGAAGAGTAGGCTCTAAATCCATATTCTCTGATAACTTTGGGATTGGTATGCTCAAGATACACTAAAAAGTAGATTGAAAATAAAATTCCCAAAGTAATAGGATTTTCCAAACTCCCTAATATGGTATTCTAGGGTTAACAAGATCTACCGCCATTATCTTATATCAAAGAGTCAAGGTAGATACACCAAAGGGTCATACATTCAAGATATGAAGCAATAGTGTCCAAAGCTACAACTTGCGGGCGCCCGTAATGGTGTGACATAGTTTATTTTATGGCGATTCCCGCTTCAAGAGCGTGTGGTAGCAAGTTAGGATGAAGTCCTAAGTGATGTACTTCAAGGATATATTTTGAGAGTACTCATTGTAATAGTATTAGGTCACTTATGAGCCTAAAGTGCCCATAGTTTAAGTGAGTGTGAACACTTATGGCCATGTATATAAGTGAATATCTCTCATAATACAACATACTCTCCCATTGTGCAATTGAGTCTTGCTCTTACTAATCTCTCTTCCTAATGCATGCTAGTGAGTGTGTGTGAGTGAAGTGAGGTGAGAAGAGGGATAAATACCCATGGTGTAACGCGACGGTGTGACAACGCTCACGGGAGGCACAGTGGAATTACTTCTCAAGGAGTTGTAGAGCTTGGATACCTCAAGGATTACGAGCTTCGCCATTGGAAAGATCCTCACGATAGTTGTTGCGGTTCAAGGAGGGTTAGGGTGAGCCATAACATTTTTGGTGCTGTTGTCAGGGAGCCATCCCTTGGCTTTTTCCATCGTTTTTCCTCTAATCTACACATTACCCATTGCCCATTATCTTGATTAATGGTTTTCCATGAAAAATATGTGGATTTGATGGTGATTTGTGTGATTTGGTGTAGAATAGCTCTCTTTTTTATTTTTGTAAAGAATGCTTTTTGCTTAATTTCTAGCTTAATTTATTATTTTTGTTGTTGTTATTATGGTTTTTCATGTTCTTAGGGCTTGCACATAGTTTGTATTAGGATTAGTTTGCATCCATTGCATCAAACAATGCAATATAATGCAATTTTTAGTGAATGTTAGCAATCTTTAGTGTTAAACATAGCACTAAAATCATTAATTTTAGTTTAATTGTGTGTTTTTTGTTGAAATTGTTTGCATTAGAGTGTTAGCAAGCATTAGGAGTAGCTTAATCTTTCAAAAAAAAATTCAAAACCACCAAAAAATTCTTGAATTCGACTAATTTCTCTTAATGGACTGTTTTTGTCATTAAGGGTGATTAATCTTATTCAAGGGGCTCAAAAATTAAAAAATATGTTAATTGGGACCTAAATTGATCATGTGAGTAGTCAAAATTAGTGTTTTGAGGCATTAAAACACCTAATTATATCAATTTATTCATCAATTGGAGAAATTTGACTCTCTTTGCTTAATTTTGCCTTAAAAGAAGACACCAAAATTAAGAGTCTAATTAATCTTCTATTTTAGATTAGTTTACACAATTGTTGATGCACATAGCTTAGCATTCTCTTGCTTTATCCAATGATGTGCTCCATTGTGTGAATTAATTAGAGATTGTGGTTAATTAGAGTCTTTGATTAGTGTAAAAGAGGAAAAGATTAGTGAAAGGATTAATCTTTGATTAACTCTTAATCACTTTTTTACATAACTCATTAAGGCTAAATGAGCATTCAATGAGTTATCAAATTGTCCATTTTGGGGGTCATTTATGAAGGGTGTAAGGGGTGTCATAAAAAAGTTGACTTCTTTGATTACCTTTTTGAAAAAATACCCATATTTCCTTAATTTTAAATTTAAAAAATACCCCCCCAAACAAGAAAATTCGTATTTCCCAATAGAATCCAAAAAAAATAAAAAAAATGGTTCACGTGTGAATCATTTTATGCATTCACGCCTTAAGGTTTCACGACGTGAAACAAGGTTCACACCCCAATAAAATAAAATAAAATAAATAAATCAAATTTAATTTGTCCGTGAAGTATGGTTCACGGCATGACACCCTAAGGTTTCACGGTGTGAAACAAGGTTCACGCCCTTTTTTTTTAATGGTTCACACATTGAGCATTTTCTGCACTTCATGCCTTGAGGTTTCATGGCGTGAAACAAGGTTCACGCCAAAAAAAAAATTTTCAAAAAAATGGTTCACGCGTGACCATTTTTTGCACTTTTATGCCTTAAGGTTTCACGGTGTGAAACAAGGTTCATGCCAATTTATTTTTTTCATGTCGTGAAATGCTTAATGTTTCATGTTGTGAAACACTTAATGTTTCTTCACACTGTGAACTCCGCGGACTTCACAGAAAATTCGTGAAGTCCGCTTCACGCTGTGAACTGCACCCTGTTAGTTCACGACGTGAAAGGGGGTCCGTCAGCCAAAAAAAAAAAAGACACTCTGGAAAACACCCCTGTTTGGAAGCTCGTATCTCCTAAACCGTGAATCCAATGAGAATGCGCTTTAGGGCTCATCGGAAAGCTAACATTGAGCTCTTCAACTTTGATCTTAGGCCGTCTAAAGTCAAAATCGATCGTTTTGGTCTTCGACCAACAACCTCAAAATTCGACCCAAAAATCGAGGTAAAAAATAGCTCGAAAAGCACAAAAAATCACAAAAAACAATGTGAAAACGTTTAACCATATTCGGACTACTTTTTGTTGAGGGTCTAAACGAAAAAATCACGAATGACTCAGGGAGACAAAGTTGTAGTACTCCAAAAATACTACAACTCTCTCATACAGAGTTTTTCAAAATTTCTTTTAGAACACCTTCAAAAACGTGTTGCGAAATAGGAAAAAAAATTGTAATTTTTTTCCGTCTTGAGACAATGATGGAAAATAGGTTTTAGGACCTCCTCTTTCATTTGGGAAGTTACTAGCATGCACTTTTTTGGAAAATTATCTCAGGTCGTTCACGTGCGTATAGCACCTAAGCTAATTAGGGTGAACGGACACTCGTTTGACCTAACGGAGAGAATGCCAGGCCTCTTAAGGCTACAACAATGGGCTGTGAGAAAATATAAAAAGTAAAAAAAAACGTGCGCTTGCTCATTAAGGAGCATTTAGGCAATCAAACATGGCAACGATAGAGAGATTACCAGGGATCACACAAGGGCTGAACCCAATCACTGACATCTTCGAGCCATTGAGATCTATGCCCCAAATGCACCTCCCAATACCATTGGCCATGCCTATAACAAGCGTGTCATCGGGTTTTACACACCCTGTCACTTCGATCCCACTGAGCTGTGCTCCCTTACCTAACATTCCCACCAATCTTATAGGTACCAACCCTTTTCAACCCTTGGATGCCCACACCTTAGACACACTGACTAGTCTAGGAAGGGGGGTAGCCCAAGGACTGAAGCACTCACATATGACCTCAATGATAGAGAGATTGCCAGGGATCACACAAGGGCTGAACCCAATCGCTGACATCTTTGAGCCATTGAGATCTATGCCCCAAATGCACCTCCCAATACCATTGGCCATGCCTATAACAAGCGTGTCATCGGGTTTTACACCCCCTGTCACTTCAATCCCATCGAACTGTGCTCCCTTACCTAACATTCCCACCAATCTTAGGTACCAACCCTTTTCAACCCCTGGATGCCCACACCTTAGATATACTGACTAGTCTAGAAAGGGGGGTAGCCCAAGGACTGAGTGAGATCCTCCCAGCAAAAGCACTCACATAGGGCCTCAATGACATACAGAAATACGGCCGTACAGATTTCCACAATCATGGTGGGCAAATACAACGAAACAATAGATCTTGTTCAATTCATATAAATGTACAACGATGCGAGGCCAACTGCCCCACCAAGGCACATACGTTGAACTTATGCTTAGAGGGAAAAGCTAGTCGATGATTTATCACATTGATGCTAGCGATCAAGACCAACTTCAAAACCTTGAAAACAGCCTTTATCCACGGTTTATCAAGACAAGGTGATCGGTCGAGTGTAGCGAAAGAACTCTATTCAATTGAGCATGAACCAAACGAAACCATTAGAGACTATCCTACGGATAAAACTCTTGGACTCACGATGTGAGTCATGGGAAAAATTAAGCGATTTTCAATTGAAGAGATGTTTCATGATGGGCTTAAAGAAAAACAACTTACACAACTTGATCATTGTATCCAACCCAGGAACATTCGATCAATGTTGTAAAGAAGCAGTACGCTTAGATGACAACATGCTGGAAGATGATCATACTACGAGGTGTTCCTCATCTAAACCAAGTGAAGCAATGGCAAAAGAAAGATTGATCTCGGAATTGTCATTCCCCGAATTCCATGCAACCCTGCTTAAAAGCTTTCAATCGACATCTCTAAGAGAGGATGAAATCCTTGATGGCCAAACATCCTTAATGCCTGTGTGAGTGAGGAGCGAAATGCCAATGCAATCACTATGACTATCCCAATCCCCATTGTGCATACAAGGCACCTATTTTTCTGTACCATATATATTGTAAATCCTTTGATTATGATACTACATAGTGCCCCAATTCATCCACAATTAACTTAAAACCTCCATCTCCCGTACACCAAACACAACCTCAAGAATCCGTTAATCGAACACTTCAATGTTTCTGTTGTCATAGATCTCACAAAGTGACAGAGTGCATAGTTTGGAATACTTTCATGCCCATAGTCATCACTGACACTTTGCAACCCATAGTCACTGACACTTTGCAACCCATGTGTGAATGATCTGGCATTGATCACATGTTCCAAGATGGGAATACTTTCATGCCCATAGTCACTGACACTTTGCAACCCATGTGTGAATGATCTGGCATTGATCACATGTTCCAAGATTGCCCAAGACGAGTTGCTTCAATGCAATTGGTCTAACAAAATACAACTCTTAATATCTTAAGTGTACAAAATGGGCAATTGTTCATAGTACCCTTGAATGTGCTTACACGCTTTTACAAGCCAAGGCATGAGAAACGGTCAAAAAACACAAAAGACAATACCTCAACATCATGGGTAGAAAAACATGATTTAAAGCAGAATCCAAAAGAGGAAACAAAACCTTCTAAACCAAAGAAAAAACAAGGGAAAAAAAACTATCAAAACTAAGGTTGAATTAAAGGATAGGGAAAAGGAGCCTGTGGAGAACATAAACTTAAAAGAGCCAAAACCTACACATGATGCAGAAGCATCCACATCAAAAACCACCACACAAACCACAAGACCCATATGTGCGATACAGGATACAAAAGCCCAAAAGAGAATTAGATCTCCTCACATGGGCAAACATAAAGAAAACCTGACCATCCAAAGAAAGTCAGAAGAAGAAACAAGTTCTAGTATGTCACTTAGTGAGGATGAAACAAGTTCTGATTCGTCACTCAATGCACTTAATAGACCAGTCAAGAAACCAAAATACAAAGTCCAGAGGAGTACCGCTTCCCCATACTACAGAAGAGTCATTCGAGACAAATTGCACGAATTATGCAATTGAGAAAGCACGTGAGGAATTCGATAATTCCCTTACAAAATTAAAGCACTCTTTCAACACCTCATTTGGAGAAATGCTTTTCTCTCATGGTGAAGGCAGCATAACATTAGTGCTTGCACCTTTAAGGGCTCGACATGAGTTATACCAAGACATAAAGAGCTCCATAGAACAAGACTGTGATGATTTGCAAGTGTGCTAGTGTACACATTGGATACTCTTGAAAAAACTGAGAGCCAAAAAGAGGACGAAAGTGAATGGGAATATGAAACATAAATGGGATCTGAAGCTAAAACAAGAACTAAACATACATGGTTCCTCTTTAAGATTCTATCATGATATGGTTAGATGTTCCTACACGCAATGATGTTAAGCGTAAACACGCATTAATTAGTCCTTGAGCTAGTCATAACATCATGACAATAGACACTTGGGTATCATTGGGACAACCTAAACTTATCCCTACAGATAATGCTCTTGCAAGAGGAGCCAATGAAACAAAACATTAAAGTTCCAAGTTACTTTAGCTATGCTACTCAAACAATCGGTGGAGATGTCGAGTTTACATTCCATGTTATCCTAGATTCCCTTGAGTATGATGTTGTCCTTGGTGGAACTTGGATACGTGACTCGTTGTATTCAATTGTTTGATGAATCCATGCAAACAGTCACCTTGAACACTCCTGTAGGCATTGTACAATTGCTATTAAGGGAGGAAGAGAGCTTGGAGTAGCTGAAACTTCCAACATATCTTACTGAAACGATCCCTCAAATTTTGGTTGGATTGAAACTTTCCAATAAAATCGCCACAGCTCAAGCACAACTTTATCCAACACGAGAACACAATCTCATGACCCTCGAGTTATGGGATTTGTTAGGTCAACCAACAGAGTCACAGCTCATCCTGAAAGAATTCCCTTTACACAAGACTTGAACATGCCATGTTTGGGGTACTGTGAACATACAATGTATATTGAAACTAATGCCCTTGCAAGTTTTTGTGATTATGTGTTGGAAGCAGATTTGATCTTGGGGCATAAATGGACTATTGCTGCCCATGCACCACTGTGCTTTGCTAGCGATAGAGTCATCATGATGGTTTAACGACAAAAAGTTGACAATACCAGATTGCAAGGAAGAGGATCTAACTTTAATGGTTCTGTATGATGCTGAACACAAACAGTTACAAGCCTCTTCCACAGAAGCCCCTCTACACAATGACCTACCATTTGTGTCTATGACCGATAAAGAATCTACTCCTTCAACCCCATCCTCACCATAACAAATTTCAATGCCAAAACCTCGCAATCTCAATAGCCATTCTTGAACAATTTTCCCCCACGCAACCATCTATATCTAATAAGGAATTCAAAGGAAAAGCCCTAGAGCCTATGCCTCTTCGACAAACCTCACCAAAGGAGACAACCGCATGCTCGAAGTCCTCATCATCGACAACTACTCCACAATAGACTCTAGTCTCATCATCGTCAAAACAATGCCCATGATGAGTCTCAAACTTGCAGCCTCAGCGTGAAGGAGGGCCCCAAACCTTTTGCATCAACCAAAAAGAAAACCCCACCAAGAAAACCAAAATCAAGGTATCTTAATGGTATCAAGATGTGGGTGGAGATGCAGCTACTTATAGCTCAAGGCTACTACGAAGGTGCCAATCAAATTTGGGTGCAAGCGCATCACATAGTCCCCTAAGCCTGTTCAAAGAAACAAACCTCAGCACCAAAGGCATCACCAGTTTAAAATGTTAATCAAAGATGGGTGCATGTGCATGTGCTTCAATAACAAGGATACTATGATGGTAATTCCATCATATGGTTTCCAAATTCTAACAACGTGAAGAAAGCCTCACCACCACCAACATCAACCCCAATAGCTTCACCTAAAGTTCGACAAGAATGGAGGCCCAAGAAACGCCAAGCTAGTCACTCAACCACTCTCATGCATTCAACACCTACATAAGAGCTTGTGTGTTCAAACAACCCCAATGGTAACCAACTAGCAGTCTTACCTACCACCTTGATAACATTTGAGCCAAAAATTCAAGAATCGATTCCCACATCTGCAACAACGGAGACTTATGAGCGCATCAAAGACAAAGTCACAATACTCTTTTCACCCCTCTGGATGTGAAGCATGTGTAGAAGCTACGCGGCAGACATAAGAACATATTCTCTCAAAGAAGAGAGTAGCCACAAAAACCTATTGCTCTCATAAGGTGGTAGTCCAAAAAAAATACAAAAACAAGGGAGTAACGCATATGGGAACTCCCAAGGATCTTTAATAGCCACCATTATATTTTGTTAAGCTTATCGCTTACTATTCTTTTGGCTATATTAACGTAGCAGCTACTCCATGAGTACATATCCATACTCATGCATTGGAGAACATTTGCACCAAAGCCTTAGCATCGACAACTTCGAGATACATCTCTGAATAGGAGGCTATGGTGGGCGAAAGCCTGGTCAATGGTACAACCCATCACCTAGAATTTTCCTTCACAATTACAAACCTCTCCAAACAATGCTACCATCTTCACAAATCAATGATCTTCAATCCTTAGTGAAGATATCTATATTAGCCTCGCAAGTCGACGTAATCCTTTCAATCCTTGCCAATAAGTGGCTACTTTAACAAAAAGTAGCAACTTAATAAGAGTCTGTTTGACTCAATTCTTGTACTTCATGTATATCTACTTCATAAGAGCACTTAAATATACAAAAAAACATAAAAAGCACATGGGAAGAAGCATGCAAGAATAGGTCCTACTCTCAACAACATTTGACAAGAATCCTGCCACACAAAGGGACATCATCGAAGGCCAATTCCTTCAAATGATGAATGTCACGTCAATGAATCAAGTGAGGAACTAAGAATCACCATCTAGTTCTGATGATTATGTCTACGTTTCTCTGGATCCTTCTCTCTCTTCTCTCCCATTATTAACATCTCTTAGTGTCCCCACTAACACAAATCACATGTAACCTTGCTTATGATATCTATATAAAAAAAGTGAGCAAAAAAAAAGCTCACACAAATACAAAAATGCAATCCTCATCGCAAAAACTCCCACCCCCCACCCCGTTAGGAATTTCCAATAAACCACTAACATTTTCATTCACTGACTAGCTTTTCTTATTCCTTCCGGAGAAATAAAGAATATTGAAGGTCACTCAATATCAAAGCCATCGACAAAGCTTGTCTATTCTCCCCACACAAAGGTCTTAACGCGATCACACGAGGACACGATCACACAACAAAGGGTCATACATTCAAGATATAAAGCAATAGTGTCCAAAGCTACAACTTGGACGGGCGCCCGTAATGGTGTGACGAAGTAATTATGGTGATTCCCACTTCAAGAGTGTGTGGTAGCAAGTTAGGATGAAGTCCTAAAAGTAATGTACTTCATGGATATATTATGAGAGTAGTCATTGTAATAGCATTAAGCCTCTTATGAACCTAAAGTGCCTGACCGGCCACAATTTAAGTGAGTATGAACACTTATGGCCATGTATATAAGTGAATATCTCTCATAATATAAGATACTCTCCCATTGTGCAATTGAGTCTTGCTCTTTCTAATCCTCTTGCTAATCTCTCTCCCTAATGCATGCTAGTGAGTGTGTGTGAGTGAAGTGAGGTGAGAAGAGGGACAAGTACTTGTAGTGCAATGCGGCGGTGTGACAATGCTCGCGGGAGGTGTGGTGGAATTGCTTCTCAAGGAGTTATAGAGCTTGGAGACCTCAAGGGTTATGAGGTTGGCTATTGGAAAGATCCTCACGACAATTGCGGTTCACCAAGTAATCTCTTGTTGGATGTGTTTTAAGGGGGGTTAGGGTGAGCCATAACAATGCTCAATTTGAAGAAGAGATGCTATGTGATGGGATATGAGAATCCCATGGCTCTTTGAATTTTACAAGGAACATGAAGAGATGAAAGCTTGTCCGGATAAACGGTCATGGGTTGAAAAGAAGATCACCTTTTATAAATTTAGTAACATTCTTTGCAATGCTTATTGGTGGTAGAATAACAATATGATTGTATGATAATATCTTGTCCCTTGTTATTTTAATATACAATTTGTTATAAATCTCTTACTCATGAAAGACTTTAATATTTCTTTCTTACGATCACGTGTTTACACACAAATCGACAAGGAAAGCAAAAGGTTACTTAAGATCACTTGTTTACACTCCAATAGACAAAGGAAAGCAAAAGGTAACCTCGCCTGCAACCTCAACAGTTAAAGAGCTGTAACTCCAAGCTTCAACATCCTCCTAATGGAGTTGTGTCCAAGTGCATAATGTATATCAACCTTCTTTTTGAGCCAACCCAATAATTTACAAAAGCTTAGCAGTAGACATAAGAACTTGCTCTCTCAAAAAGGAGGGTGGACACAAGAGCTCTTAAAAAGGAGGGTGTACTTCTACCAATGGGTGAGTACATAGTTGTGTTCCAATAATCTCAAGGCACCTCAAGGCACATGTTATGGCATTCCCAAATTATAAGTTCTAACAAATCCATTATATATTTTTTGCATGGAAACATGTGTCTATTTAGATTTCAAGGCTGATTTGAAAGCTGAATTTGATATGTCAAATTTGGGACCTTTACACTACTATCTTGGCATACAGTTTATGCATAGAGATAATGGCATTGTTATGCATCAAACTAAGTACATAAAAAGTTTGCTAAAAAGATCACATAGAAGAATGTAAGCCAATTTCTACTCCAGTAGAACCAGGTGTACGGCTTACTATGCATGATATTAGTGAGCCTTTTGAGGTCAGCATTTACAGCCAAGCAATGGAATGCCTCATTTACTTGTGTAACATGAGGCCTGACATATCTTTTGGGGTGTCTCTATTGAACAAATTCATGCACAGCCCATGCACAAAGCATTGGCAAGCAATCAAACACATTTTCCGTTATCCTCAAGGTACCCTGGATCTTGGTTTGTTCTATCCCAGGGGGGCAACTTGCAGCTTTATGCATACAATGATTCAGATTGGGCTGGTGATTATGATACCAAGCAATCCACTAGTGGGAATTGTTTTTTCTTGGCAATTCATGCATATCTTGGTTGAGCAAAAAGCAACCCACTGTTGCCACATCTACTTGCGAGACTGAGTACATGGCAGTCTTTACAGCTACAGTAGATTGTGTATGGTTGAGGAGATTATTACCTGATCATCGTAAGTGTCAGTAGACACCCACCACCATTCTCATTGATAGCCAGAGTGTTATGGCCATGGCATGAAATCATGTATTTCATGCATGTACCAAGCACATTGAGATTCATTATCACTATGTCAAAAAGAGGCTACATGTAGGGGAGATCAATTTATCTTATTGCCCTACACAGGATAATGTTGCAAATCTATTCACAAAGGTTTTACCTCGACAGAAGTTTGAAGCTTTCTACAAAGCTTTGGGCTTACTCTCATACAGAGAGTGATCTGCTACCTTGTACAAGTTCACACTTCCACTATAGGGGGGATTTGTAGGCATATGCTCACTTATTGTAGTGCTACGTGTGAACAGGGCTTAACCAACTTTTTTCCATGTGGTTTTTCCCCTTGGATATAAAGTTATATATTATATGGATGTGACTAACATGCAAGGTTGACTTGCATTTGTGATCACCACACATTTTGTGCCTAGCTCTCTCTCTCTCTCTCTCTCTCTCTCTCTCTCTCTCTCTCTCTCTTTGTGTGAGCTTCTTCTTCCTGTAGCTAACCCTAATCTGCAGGAACCCGCCAACACTGAAAACATGGCATAAACAAGGAGCAGCAGAGTGAACTCTAAACCTAGAGCAATGATACCATGAAAGAGTGCACAGAGCGGAAGCAAGATAAGCACTAGAGTGTGCCAATCTGAGAAGTGCAAGAGAGAGAGAGATATAAAGCAACCATGCTGAATATACTGCAATGAAAGCAATCCCGAGCAAGAGACATAAAGGTCTCATAAGTGAGGGATACAAAAGATGACCAAGCTATGAAAAAGAGAAGAGGCAAGTCCACCTATAAATAGGTCATGAGGGCTGGCTGAATGGAAATTAAGCAACTGGCCGACTGGAAAACCAAGAGCTGGTCGACAGGGAATAAGTCACCCGACCTAGGGAAAATACCAGGAAAATAGGGAAAACATTGGGGTGGCAAGCCCACAACCAAGTGCCATAAAAGGGATCAAAAGGGGACACCATACATGGGCAAAATCTAGGGATGAGTATGCTAACATTCAGACCATCCAAACAATTGCTAGTGCTTCCGAGAAGTACCAAACCTTGCATGACCAGTTCCAAAAGATTTTCCTTCAGGACAATCTACCTCCCAAGCTCCCCATGTCTAGACCGGAGGACCACATGATAGATCTCCTCCCAAGCTCGAAACCAACAAGAAAGTTTTTGCATTGCCTGACCAAGGCTATGGAATCGGAGTTAGACCACTAGCTCCAAGAATTGCTGCAAGCTGGTTTTATACATTATAGTGTGTCTCCTTTTGCGGCACTAATCCTTTTTGTTAGGAAAAAGGATGGATCTTGCAGACTTTGTGGGGAATATCGTGCTTCTAATAAGCTGACATTCAAGAGCAAGTTTCCAATGGCTCAGATTGATTATATAACTAAGAGAGGCTGAACATAGCCAAGATGTTTTCAAAGCTTGACTTGAAAAGTGGATACCATTAGATGTTGTACCACCATGCTGCCCACCTAAGACATCCCCTACAGGCGCATAACGTGCATGCATGACTCTCCTACAACCTAGCAAAAGCAACGATTGCCTCTAGTGCAATCTTTCAACAGAAATCACAAATGGAATTGGGTTTCTACACCTAGAGGTTTCTCAGATAGATTTCCCTTCTTGCATATCTACGCATCCTTCTCTCTCTTTCCTCCCTCTCTTAGTCCACATGCATCCTTTCATACCAGCAAAAACTAAGAAAGGCACCTACTTCTTTGCAAGAGCAAAACATAGATATGGTAACTAAGGGAAATACTGAGATTGGGCAACATAATTGAAAAGCTCACATAAGGCACACAAACCTTGCTTTCTCGCCTCCGTGATTAGGTTGGCTTTGATACCATCTGTGATAACCTTTTGTAGGATCACCTAAAACATAGGCTAAACAAAAGGATTAGTACAAACAACATAGAAGGGTGCAAGCAAGCTCACCACCTAACCACGATCTGTGTCCTCAAGCCTTCCCAGAGCCAAGGGCCAAGGCTCACTCCTAGAGATCCATGCATGTGAGCAGTGGCATCCGATACCATCGGTGCTTTCCTGTACATGCCCTCGATAAGACTATCTGTGATTTGCCATATCCATGGCAGGAGTATGTCCAACAAAAGCTCTGAAAACCATGACACCATTTGAGGCTTGGTATAGCCGAAAGCCGAAAGTGGATTATATGGAGAGAGAGAGAGAGAGAGAGAGAGAGAGAGAGATTTATTAACAAATAATACATAATACATGCATGTATTTTGTATTATAGATGTGTGTGTGTGTATGTGTGAGTATGACAAGAGTATGCCCTCGATAAGACTATCTATGATTTGCCATATCCATGGCAGGAGTATGTCCAACAAAAGCTCTGAAATCTTTGACACCATTTGAGGCTTGGTATAGCCGAAAGCCGAAAGTGGATTATATGGAGAGAGAGAGAGAGAGATATATATATATATTTATTAACAAATAATGCATGATACATGCATGTATTGTGTATTATATATATATATATATATATATATATGGATGTATTTTTCAACTCCAAACCACCCCCAAGCTTGGGAGAGAGAGATGACAAAAAGTACATGGAATTGAGCATCATTCGATGCACTCTATCCGTGATATATTTAGTACATTGCTTTGTTAATAGGGGAAGATAGTGTTGAAAACCATGATAACCCATTGCAATCTACTAAATAACTTTGCTGAAGACAGTGCTGGGATTTTGCAACTGCAAGGGCAACTGCACTTGGACCTCTTTAGCTCCAACTTTTTGGCTACAAAAGGTTTTGATGGTAGACATGATAAAGAATGAGGAGGAGGTTGGACATGGGATGCTAGAGAAAAAAAAACTAGTCTAGATGGCTGTGTACATGGGCCTGGAGGATGGCAGTCTGAGTTTATTTTGTGTGTGTGTGTGTGTGTGTGTGAGAGAGAGAGAGAGAGAGAGGGACGTCTTTTAATATCTTCGCCCACCCAACTGGCCACATGACATCGAAGTGCACTGAATGGAGCACCTAACCTTGAATCTCTCAATTGAGAGCCCAATGCATAAACTGGCTATGCCATCACTCAGACACAAGTTGCACATGAGTGACTTGCAGGGCTGCTGTCCATGACCCACCACCATAATCAGGCAAAATGAAGAGCCCATTTGCCACAAAACATAAACCCAGACAGCATCTCTAGCATTGCCATCTTGCCATTGTCAAGACTTTTGCCAAGCATCCTTGGCATGAACCCACCCTTCTGTAATCAGGCCATCTTGAACATATAACCCATTGGGGTGGGTATCTAAATAAGTAAATCTGATAAAACAAAAGATGCCATAAAATAGCCCTTAATGTCATGTAGACCTCCCAAATTCCAATGATTGTCATCTACATTACGACGATATTTCTAGTCGCTGTCTGCAGAATGCTTAAACACTTTAGTTCTTCATATAACCTTTGCAATAGATAAGGCGATCTCTTCACAGCTGCTTGTCCAAACCATGTAATTGGATCATAAATCCACGTTTAGCTTTGCTCCAATTTTCGCTTTTGTCCTAAAAACCATCCACAAATGCGAATGACATCCAGCATTGCTGCCTAATAACAGTAAATGTGATGGAAAGAACAATGTAGAGGCAAAAGCCAATTAAAACAGAAGGTATGTACCACTTTTGCTCATTTTACTCTGCTGTATAGACACTTCCTCTGCAGACACTGGCTTATGCATCTAGCAAAGCACATATAAAAATACATCAAGAATTAACATGGTAAGCTACCCACTTAAAAGAAAATTAGGTCATTCATTTTCCAGTTTCAAAAAGCATACATATTGCATGCATGCATACGTACATACATATGCATGTAAGTATACATTCATGCATGCATGCATAAATACGTGCAAATCTACGTGTGTAAAGGACATAAACATAACAGTACCATTGATGCCAAGCGCAGCCAGTCCAAAAATTTATGTCCACTATCAACAGAATGGGGGTTGTCATCGTGCCGCCAATATGTGAGATCTTTAAATGTAGCCTTTGCATTCCACAAATCCACTGTGGCAGGATTATCATTTCTCTTCCTTGCTCTTGTGCTGTCTTCAGCAGGCACATCCTTCTCAAGAAAAAGTCCTGGCATTCCACCACCAGACGTGCCAAACAATTGAAATGCTTTCAAGTTCCATCTGAGCAAAGCCCATTTCTTTGAAAGGTTTAAAGAACTTTCTAGATAAATACATCCAAAGAGCAATACCAAGACCTAAAAGGTTAAATGCAATATAACTAGCCTTAAAACTTGATCCAGGATTGATTACAAGGGACTATGACATAGAAGAAAATGGGACTAAGAGAACCTACCACAATAGTCCTGTGGAAGCTCTGTCGTCCGACCAAGGAACTTTCTCCCACGGAAACCTGCCTCCTTCACTTCAACACCTTCTATGATAGAATCTGCCATAGTCATGCAATTCAAGTTATAATTTCTGTGGTTTGTCCACATTTGCTTCGTGAGAGCCTAGCGTTTTGTTTTTGTTTCAAAAACTGCATAACAAAGATGCATCTCTAGATTCGCATGTAGTAAGCACTTGTAGCTTTTAAAAAATGCACTTTTGATGAGTAAGGATTTTTGTGATTGGCTAAAAAATATAAAGAAAAAATTTGCTCTTTTGACGAGTATGGATTTTTGTGATTGTGGATTTTCTGGATAGAGCAAATTTGTGTATGTTATGTAAGACTTGAGGATTGTATCCTTAAATACAGTGTTGGCACATCATGAAACTAAATATTCAACATGTTATTCCTTTAATTTATATAACTAACGCCTCACTACTTGGTAGACAACAAGACCATTACATATCAAATGATTGCAACCATTGTTCCTCTACATACACTACTAATTCCCCCAAGCAAATTGCAAAGCTTCACCAGATGAATTTTTTCATGAAAAAAATAGTTTGAGTCTTATATAAGGTGATGAAGGCTGAAAAGAAAGCCCGAGTGCTTCAGCCATCCCCTTATTTGGATGGACATGACTTACTTAGAGGTGTTAAGTTCATGTTGGAGCATATCGATCTACTCAGGTAAGTGATCTGCAGCTGGTAAGGTTCAAAGACCTCTCCCATCTTCATACTGCAAGGAATAGGGAATGGCTGCAGGAGGCCAGTACCCTCCAGAAAATGGTGAGCCCCAGTAAGAAGATGTAGATAATTTAGTTTGACAGAGCAGCTGCAGAATTTTTCTGATGGGGAGCTAATTAAGTTTTAACAGCTCAGCTGCAAGGAAACAAATTCTGACAGTACTGATGTGACCTGATCTTGTGCGCTTTATGCTGCAGAAGGTCCTTAAGTATACACCCCTGATTGAAACTCTACCGACCTGCGACCATGACAGAGTCAAGAACTAACTAGAAGAAAATTCAGTTAGAGGAGTCGGAATCGATATAGTTGATTTCCCAAATAGTGTAGCAGTTGGGTGTGCAGGTAGGACCTGGACAAGGCCAGTTCAAAGCATCTGGTACTCTGTGGAAGGGTTGGAGCTACCTACATTTGACAAGGAGTTGGTTCTTCACAAGTGAGCCTCAAAACCTGCAACAAAGTGAAGAGTTCTTCACCAACCTAAAATTCAGCAAAGTCGACCCGTTAAAGACAGGAAGAATCAGTGGCTGCTCTGTTCCCAGCCTAGATTGCTCAGAGATAACCGTGAGGTAATGGATTTCATATTTCAGCCAGCATTGTACATCATTCTCATGTCGATGGTGAATTCAGGTCGCGCAAGTACCACAGAGTCCTGTCATTCTAGTCCCACACAATTGACGTAACCAACTTGCAAAATGTAATGATGTATAGGGTGTGTTTTGTACCTAATACTAATCCTTGGGATTAGGGCCTAATCTAGCAAGGTTAGGGGAGCCCTAAGATTAGGGGAAGCAAGCTGATACACGTGGCTAGGGTTCATTAATAATAAGTCCATGAATTCGAGCTATTTATGACTAGATGGTTATTTATAGCACCAATATGGGCTATTATCATTATGGCTTGACAATCAGTCTTTGCTTGGAGCAAGAGCTGTCATACTCCTGCCATGGATATGGCAAATCACAGATAGTCTTGTTGAGGGCCTGTACGGGCAAGCACCGGTGGTATCGGATGCCACTGCTCACACGTATGGATCTCTGGGAGTGAGCCTTGGCCCTTGGCTCTCGGAAGGCCTGAGGACACAGATCGTGGTTAGGTGGTGAGCTTGCTTGCACCCTTCTATGTTGTTTGTACTAATCCTTTTGTTTAGCCTAAGTTTTAGGTGATCCTACGAAAGGTTGTCACAGTTGGTATCAAAGCCAACCTAATCACGGAGGCAAGAAAGCAAGGTTTGTGTGCCTTATGTGTGCTTTTCAATTATGTTGCCCAAACTCAAGTATTTCCCTTAGTTGCCATATCTATGTTTTGCTCTTCCAAAGAAGTAGGTGCCTTTCTTAGTTTTTAGTGGTATGAAAGGATGCATGTGGACTAAGAGAGGGAGGAAAGAGAGATAAGGATGTGTAGATATGCAAGAAGGGAAATCTGTCCGGGAAACCCCTAGGTCATAGCAGCCAGGTACGGGACAGGACGTATAATAGGGCAAAGTATAATACGTGTATAATACGTCGTTTTTATCAAGCCAAAATAAAAAACACCATTTTTTTTAATAATAAAAAACGTGTGTGTGTGTGTGTGTGTATATATATATATATATATATATATAATGTATGTACATACATACATACATACATACATACATACACACACACACACACATGTGCATATACAAATATATGTACATATAGACACAGGTGTTAACATGCATACATACATGAAAAACATAAAAAAAGGTTTTATATATATATATATATATACACGTGTATATACTCATATATGTACATATACATATAGGTGTTAACATGCATACATACATGAAAAGCATTATATTTTTAAAAAAACGTTTTTTTTTTTTGAAAAAAAATGAAAAAAAATTTTTCACGTTTTTTTATCAATTGGATGTTTTTTATTATAAAAAACGTCCCGTCGCGTCCAATATATAAAAAACGCGTTTTATAGCTGCTATACCCTAGGTGCAGAAACCCATATTCCATTGGTAATTTCTGCTGAAAGCTTGCGCACCAGAGGCCATCATTGCTTTTGCTAGGCTGTAGGAGTGTCATGCGTGCATGCTATGCGCCTGTAGGGGACGTCTTAGGTGGGCAGCATGGCAGTACAACATCTAATGGTATCCACTTTTCAAGTCAAGCTTTGAAAACATCTTGGCTCCGTTCAGCCTCTTAGATATATAATCAATCTCAGCCATTGGAAACTTGCTCTTGACTGTCAGCTTATTAGAAGCACGATATTCCCCACAAAGTCTGCAAGATCCATCCTTTTTCCTAACAAAAAGGATCAGTGCTGCAAAAGGAGACACACTATAACGTATAAAACCAGCTTGCAACAATTCTTGGAGCTAGTGGTCCAACTCCAATTCCATAGCCTTGGTCAGGCAATGCAAAAACTTGCTTGCTAGTTTCGAGCCTGAGAGGAGATCTATCATGTGGTCCTTTGGTCTAGACACGGGGAGCTTGGGAGGGAGATTGAATGTTAGCATACTCATCCCCAAATTCTGCCCAGATATGGTCTCCCCTTTTGATCCCTTTTATGGCCCTTGGTTGTGGGCTGGCCACCCCTATTTTCTTGGTATTTTTCCCAAGTCGGGTGACTTATCCCCTGTCGGCCAGCTCTTGGCTTTCCAGTCGGCCAGTTGCTTTATTTCCATTCGGCCAACCCTCATGACCTATTTATAGGTGGGCTTGCCTCTTCTCTTTTTCATAGCTTGGTCATCTTTTGTATCCCTCACTTATGAGACCTTTATGTCTCTTGCTCGGGATTGCTTTCATTGCAGTATACTCAGCATAGTTGCTTCATATCTCTCCCTCTCTTTGACTTCTCAGATCAACACACTCTAGGGCTTATCTTGCTTCCGCTCTGTGCACTCTTTCATGGTATCATCGCTCTAGATTCAGAGTTCACACTGCTGCCCCTAGTTTATGCCCTGTTTTCAGTGTTAGGGGACTCACACACTCGCACAAAGCAAGGGTTCCTGCCGATTAGGGTTAGCTGCAGGAAGAAGAAGCTCACACAAAGAGAGAGAGAGAGAGAGAAATGAAATGAAATGAAATGTTATATTAACGTCTTCAAAAGGCCATAATGACCTATGAGACCAAAAGTTACATCATGGTGGATCTGATACAATGTCTGGATAAAAAAACCCAGAAAATGAAAAAATAAAGATGATACTACTGGCACCTAAAACATGAAACTGGAACTGGAAGGTACACTATGGAGGTACCTCCATCTCATAATATGTGCCGCATCGGACACTGGCGGATCTCCTCAATATCCTGTGTGGTCAGCACCCTGACTGGGTGTCTCGCATGCCTCGCAAGAATAATCCGAATCTGCCGCTGCAACATCCGTCTATCCTGGGATGCCCTCCTCCGTGGTCGTGGGCGTCTGGACCACCCAAGCTCAATCGCACGATCAATCAGTGTACCTCTGGTGTGGGCGGTATCCATGTCCTGCTGCTGCTGTGGTCCATCTGGCGCAGTGATGGCCGGACTAAAGAAGTCTGTAATGTGCCTCTGAGTCTGGCTCTCTGTGCGCCTAAGCAGGCTATCTCTATGTCTCCGCAGCTCAAGCAAGAACAATCCCAAACACCTCTGGTCCTGGTACCCCATGACTCTGGAAAGTGGTCCAAAACCCTCTCTGAATAAACAGTGGAAACGACCACGTATCTCATAGTATGCAGTACAATGGCATATATAATGCAGCTCTGTCTCTGGCTCCCCATGGCATACTCGGCATATCCTGGCCTCAGCTGGTATACCTCTATATCGGCCAATCTCAATCTCAAGCTGGTGTGAGGATGTGCGAATCTGACCAATAGCACATCGTACTGCATGAGACAAGTGTACATCCATGTAACTGGGTCTGATCACAAAACCATCTGCTGTGAGCTGAAGAAAATGTTCTCTGTAGAAAGCCATCTTCGTGCCCAGCTCCTCAGTCGGCTGTATCCATGTCCTCCTAATGTCCAGCTGAACTAAATCCTGACGGATGAGTCTGGTAATCTCTGTCCGTGTAAGAGTGAGAGAGGGTGCCTCCAGAGAATACTGGAAGGGAGGCAATCTGTCCATGCTAAAACCATGTGCCTGGAACCAAGATGTCATCTGTCCATACCAACAAGCCGTGTCTCCCTGTAAAGCTAACTGTCGGGAGGACTCCAGGGCGAGGCGTGCATATCTGTCTCGGGGGAGATCCCACAAGCCATGTATGTAGGAGACTGATCTCGTAAGAGCCTCAATCACCAGAGGGGCAGCCACCAGCTCTGCTCGAATAATCTCATGAGGTACCACAGCCTTGGCTCTAATAAGCCTAGCAATCATAGATACCAAAGGCCTCTCCATACCTCTCCACCCGCCTGCGCTGTGATGGCCCACTGAAGGTCCCCATATCTGCACTCCATAAAGCATAGCTGATGTCACTAGAGTGTCAAAAAGCCAGAGTTTTGTTCGAGGTTCCTGAAACTGAACCTGCGAACACATCCTCTCCAAACCACCCAGGGCTGCATGTGCTCTAGTCAATCTAGTCTCTGCTGCTCTCCTCATCGAAAACACTGGCCCACTGAATACTACCCCAAGATATGTATATGCATCTGTATACTCCACAATCTCCTGCCCATATGTAAATGTGGAAGCTGATCGCCGAACCCACTGTGGCGTGGTGTTAAACACCATAACCTTGGTTTTGCCAAGGTTGACAGACAATCCACTATCATGTGCAAACTCATGTAAAGCATCCAGATGACGCTGCATACCCTCAGAAGAGTCAGAGATCAACACAATATCATCAGCATATAACAATAGTGGGATCCATGTACCTGCTAGCTGGGCTCCTCTGTCCCCCAATCTCTCAATGTAGTCAGAAGCCTCATCCACATACATACCAAACAGTGAAGGAGATAACGGGCAACCTTGCTTCACTCCTATAGTGGAGTGAACCAAAGTAGAGACCCCCTCTGGGGTGCGTACCTGTCCTGCAACTGATCTGTATAAAGCCATAATTCCCCATATGAGCTCTGTGGGTACCCCCATCTCCTGTAATCGCCTCATCAATCTGGCTCTGGGCACTGTATCAAATGCTTTGCGGAAGTCTACAAAGCTACAATAAATCCGTCGCCCATGCGACCTGCCCTCCTCAATAATGGCCCGGAGAGTCAAGATGTGGTCAAGAGTAGAGAAACCTCTCCTGAACCCTGCCTGTCCCTCTGCTCGAATGCCAACTCTCTCTGCCCATCTACTCAACTGCTGCTCAAGAATGGATGCATACAATCGTGCTAGTGTGTGACCAATCATAATAGTGCGATAATTCCCTGGCTGCATAGGGTCCCCTGACTTGAAGATAGGCACGATGGTGGACCTACTCCAAGTCTCGGGTAAGCCTTCGCACATAGCACAATTGAACATCACTGCTAGAAGCTCTGCCAGCATGTCTCTCGCATGAATAAAGTGCTCAGCAACCAATCCATCGTGATCATATGCTCTCCCAGTCTTCATCCTATCAATGGCCTTCCTTACCATCTCTGCGGTAAAGAAAGTACATGTCTGTGGGCATGGTGCTGGCGGGTCAGGAAAAGGTGTCTGTCCAGGAACTGTATATAGAGATGCTGCATAACTACCCCAGACCTCTGTAGAAGTGATGGCCAAAGTAGAGGAGGACTCATGAAACAGACGCCAAGCCTCCCTCGAATCCTGGCTCAAGAACAGCTGGTATAATTCCTGCTCTAGCTGAGCAAGGAAGGCCCGCTTCTTCCTTCGCACAAGGCGTCGGAAGGCAATACGTGACTGTCGGTAAGTAGTGACTCCCAAAGCAACCTCCCGCTGCAGTCGGGCTCTGGTCTCTCTGCACTCCTCATCATACCAGCTGTTCTGGGGCATACATCTAGAATGCTGTCTCTGTCCAGGCTGAGTATGTGGATATGCCTCTCTCGCTGCATCATGTAAAGTCTCTGTCAGTATATGGGTCAACTCCTCCAAAGGTCTCCTTGGCTCCTCTGTGTACAGACGTCTATAAATCCCATCTGTGTAGACAGCATCAGTCTCTGAGGTAAAAGTATATCGAGTGTGATCTGCCCCTCGTGTCCTCTGAGCTGTGGTAAAGTGAAAAGAGATAGTCAATGTCAACAATGCATGATCCACTACTACCCCAATGGGCCGAGATCCAACTGTGAGGTCCTCAATGCATGAAACAAAGCTGGGCATAGCCATAACATAATCCACTGTGCTAGCACCATGTCTATGTGGAAAGCAAGTAAATCCAGCTGCTGACGGAAACCTCTGCAAGCCATTAAGTATGGCCAACCCATGCGCAGTCCCCATATCTACCAAATATCTCCCATACTCTGTGCACTCCACATCCTGTGAGCTTCTGTCTAATCCCATATCCAGAGTGTCCAACTCTCTCAGCATCTCCTCCGAGGTATCATAAAAGGCTGTCTGGCGGTTGCCCGTCCGGGCATTAAAGTCCCCTAACAGGATGATGTCTCCATCCCTAGAGAACTCCCATATGTCATCATCTAGCACAGAGAAAGGAGACTGAGAGAGAGACACACACAAAATGTGTGGTGATCACAAATGCAAGTCAACCCTTGCATGTTAGTCACATCCATATAATATAGAAGTACAAAGTTATATGGATAGAATGTCCTTTCACACTTGATATTCAAGGGGAAAAACCACAGGGGAAAAAGTGCCCTTGGTTAAGCCCTGTTCACATGTAGCACTACAATAAGTGAGCATATGCCTACAAATACCCCCAGTAGTGGAAGTGTGAACTCGTACAAGGTAGCAGATCATTCTCTGTATGAGAGTAAGCCCAAAGCTTTGCGGAAAGCTTCAAACTTCTCTCAAGGTAAAGCCTTTGTGAACAGATCTGCAACATTATCCTGTGTAGGGCAGTAAGATAAACTGATCTTCCCAGCATGTAGCCTCTCTCTGACATAGTGATAATGAATCTCAATGTGCTTGGTACATGTGAAATACGTGATTTCGTACCACGGCCATAGCACTCTGGCTATCAATGAGAATGGTGGTGGGTGTCTACTGACACTTACGAAGATTAGATAATAATCTCCTCAACCATACACAATCTATTGTCGCTGTAAAGACTGCCCTGTACTCAGTCTCACAAGTAGATGTGGCAACAGTGGGCTGCTTTTTGCTCAACCAAGATATGCATGAACTACCAAGAAAAAAACAATTCACACTGGTGGATTGCCTGGTATCATAATCACCAGCCCAATCTGAATCACTGTATGCATAAAGCTGCAAGCTACCCCCCCTGGGATAGAACAAACCAAGATCCAGGGTACCCTGACGATAACGGAAAATGTGTTTGGCTACTTGCCAGTGCTTTGTGCTTGGGCTGTGCATGAATTTGCTCAACAAAGACACCCCAAAAGATATGTTAGGCCTCATGTTACACAAGTAAATGAGGCATCCCACTGCCTGGCTCTGTAAATGCCGACCTCCTCAAAAGGCTCACCAATATCATGCATAGTAAGCCGTACACCTGGTTCTACTGGAGTAGAAATTGGCTTACATTCTTTCATGTGAAACCTTTTTAGCAAACTTTTTATGTACTTAGTTTGCTGCATAACAATGCCATCATCTCTATGCATAAACTATATGCCAAGATAGTAGTGTAAAGGCCCCAAATCTGACATATCAAATCAGCTTTCAAATGAGCCTTGAAATCTGAAATTTGTTCTTTGCTAGTCCCTGTTATGAGCATGTCATCTACATACAAGATGACTATGAGAATATCGGCACCAGTTTTCTTCACATACAATGTGCTTTCAGTTGGACTATTCACATAACCTTGGCTAGTTAGATGAGCATGTATTTTATCATACCAAGCTCTTGGAGCTTGTTTTAACCCATACAATGCTTTGTGTAACCTCCACACTTTATGTTCCTCACTAAGAACTACAAAACCAATGGGCTGATTTACATATACTTCCTCCTGTAAATCCCCATTTAAGAATGCAATTTTGATATCCAACTGATGCACTTTCCATCCTTTATGTGCAGCCAATGCAATCACTGATCGAATTGTAGTCATTCTCAAAGTAGAAGCAAAAGTCTCCTCATAATCTATTCCCTTTTTCTGAGAACAACCTTTAGCCACCATCAAACTTCCTTTTGACTTTGTACACCCACTTTGTTCCAATAACATTCTTGCCTTTTGGCAAGTCCACAAGGTATTGTTCTTCATGATAGAAGAGATTTCATCCTACAAGGCTTTGCACCCAGTGCTCATTCTCATGTGTTTCTTCATAAGAAGAAGGCTCTTTTGAATCAAAGAGACCACCCATGGCTAATGCAAACTCCCCATGATGCATATTCAATGCATTGCTGGAACTAGCCCTTGTTCTACCTATCAATGGATCTACAAGTTTGCTATCTTGCAAAGTTTTCAGCAACCATCTTGGCACCGACTTGGCTGTTTGCTCTTCCTTGACAAGATCTTCAACTTCTCCCACAGAAGGGGGATGAATTGCTGGCTGTTCTGCATGTTCTACAAGAGGATTTTCTTGTGTAGGGACTGGCTGATCTGAATCTCCCCTAATTACAATGGATAATAGACCATCAAACATGTCCTGTATGCCTGTATCATGACTTTTATACAAGTTGTACATGGGCTGTACTGAATTTTCAGCAAATACCACATCTCTACTAACAAAAATCCAACGTGTTGCTAGATTATAAAGACGATATCCTTTACTCTCATTGCTGTAGCCCACAAAAATGCATTTTATTGCTTTATCATCTAGCTTTGTTCTGAGTTATGGCACATGTGCATATGTCAAACACCCAAATGTATGCATATAATCCACTTTTGGCTTAAGCCTCAAATGATGTCATGGTTTTCAAAGCTTTTGTTGGACACCTGTTCAACACGTGGGTTGCACACATTATAGCTTCCATCCAAAAATTGTGAGGCAACTTTTGTACTTTCACCATGCATCTTGCCATCGTGTTCCAGAAGTGACTATTTCATAATTCTTTGATGGGTCTTTTACCAAACACTTCCCATCTTCAAATTCAACCTTTAAACCTTGGTTGTTTATGGCTAAGACAGAGAGCAGATTTTTCTTTATCCCTCGAATATACAACACTTTTGTCATACATATACTGGCAACATTGGCTGCAACAAGTATGACATTGCCAATTCCCTTTACTGGATAAGTGGTATGATCTCCACATGATACAGTGCCGCCATTAGAAGCATAAACCAAGTGTTGAAATACATCTTTGCATGAAGTGATGTGGCTCGAAGCACCACTGTAAAAATACCATGATACATCTCGTCTATCAGATGCAATGCAAGACATATCATTGTCTAAAGCACTTGGTGTGTCACTAGTGCATGTGACCAAAAAAGTGTACTCTTCTTGAATTACATTAGCCAATTGTTGTGCTTTGTCATCAGAAGAGTCTGCTACTACATTGCCTGCATCTTTCTTTTTCTCTTTTGCAATCCGCTTTCTACATTCATTGATGTAGTGGTGGCCAGGCTTATGGCAGTAGTGACATTTGCCCGTCTTTTTAGGCTTGTTTGCATCCCCTTTGTCAGACTTTTCACCACCAAAAGAGGGCTGTCCATGACCAGCCTTACTAGACTGCTGTCCCCCATGCTTAAAGCTCTTTGCTTTACCCTTATCCTTGGCTATAAATGCCTTGTCTCCACCATGGTTGCTAGATAGGTTTACTCTTGTTTGCTCTTCGTGCAAGAGAAAACCCACCAGCTCTTCAAAAGTGACAGGATCACCACCTCCTCTCATAGAGAGGTTGCGTGTTACATGCGGAAGCTCTTGGAGTCTTCTTTCAGCCCTGAACACCACTTAGAACATGCTGATGCAAAAACGCAGACAGAAGGGAGAGTAGAGAGAGGGAGAGAGGGCTGGAAATCCAGTAATTCATAATGAGCCTTGAGTGCCTTATATAGGCCTTTGGACATACTAGAGAGCTGGCCGACTCGGCCAACCGATTGGACACAAATTGCAAAATCACTTCCCAACCTGCCTTCTCTTGCAGCCGACAACACATCATGCCACCGACAGGTTCTTCTAGCATTCCATGTAGCCGACAGGTCATCTGGTCCAATCCTAGTCCAACACTTTTCCATGCTTTGCACTCCTTTGCTCCAAAATCTGGTTCTAACTGATTCTTAAGTTCCTTCTTTATCTGTTGCCCTTCAGGACTAGCCTCAAAGAATATCCATGGCAAATCTTGCACATGACATCCCCCTCTGCTAAACTTGATGACGGGATTCCAACCTGCTCTTGGATGACTATCATCATCCCATTCTGTTCCTGGAGTCCCTCTATCATCCCATCCATCTCTGGCAATCCTTTTCACTGAAAACCCGGCCCGGTCTCCAAATTATCTCTAACTCTGAATAAGATCTATGCATCTATTCCATCCAGCCCCCAATCCGTTCCTGCCCTGTCTCTGAACACCGTCTTAGTCTTCATTCTTGAGAAATGAGTCTGGCACTCTCACTCCACCCCTTGGAGGATCATCCTCCCTTGGAACCGTTGCCCGAAAGCCTTTCTTAGCTCACAGGACTGCCATCCCCTTTGGGCTTTGTGGAACACCACCAACCAACCTCCAAGGAGCTCTTCCCGGTCTTGTGCTCCATACCTTGGGCTTCGTACCTGTGCACTTTCCTATACCTTGGACCTGTACACCTTCATATGGGACTGAATCAGTGTTTAGCCTTGCTGAGCCTGATGCTCTGATACCAATGTTACATGCGGAAGCTCTTGGAGTCTTCTTTCAACCCTAAACACCACTTAGAACATGTTGATGCAAAAACGCAGACAGAAGGGAGAGTAGAGAGAGGGAGAGATGGCTGGAAATCCAATATTTCATATGGTACAAAAAGGTACATAATCCTTACAGCCATGGGCTGCCTTGAAAAGGTAGTAAAATACCTATTCTAGTCCTAGTCTAGACCCACACCCAAAGGGGGAGTGAATGAAAAACACAATGAGCCTTGAGTGCCTTATATAGGCCTTTGGACATACTAGAGAGCTGGTCGACTGCTGGTCAGCCAGCCGACTGGACACAAATTGCAAAATCTCTTCCCAACCTGCCTTCTCTTGCAGCCGACAGCACATCATGCCACTGATAGGTTCTTCTAGCATTCCATGCAGCCGACAGGTCATCTGGTCCAATCCTAGTCCAACACTTTTCCATGCTTTGCACTCCTTTGCTCCAAAATCTGGCTCTAACTGATTCTTAAGTTCTTTCTTTACCTGTTGCCCTTCAGGACTAGCCGCAAAGAATGTCCATGGCAAATCTTGCACATGACATTGAGAGAGGTGTGAAAGCCCAAGTAGGAAGGTAATAAAGAATGAAGAGTGTTGGTGACCTGCTATCTGTCTGGGATAACCTCATCAGTGTTGATGAGCAATTGTTGAGCAATTGTTGAGCAATTGTTCCTACAAATCTTTCACTTTGGTGAGATGATCTGACATAGAGTCACCCTCATCCATGGAAAGAAGATTTCAAGTAGGCAACTCTTGCCTCGTTGTGTACCTGATACATTGCTTCCAATGTGTCCCATGCAAGCTTCGATGTCTTGCAAGACCGAATGTGTGGAATAATAGACCTTTTCACACTGAAAGGACTATCAAGGACATGGCCTGTGTATCCCTGGAGTCCCATCTCTTTTGCTCTTGTGCGAGAGCAGCTTCTACTTCAGGAGCTATTTGAGCACCTCCCCTTTGAGGCGTTGCTGGTTGTATGGTAAGTGGGCATGTGTAGTCACCACACACGATGCCCCAAAGCCCTTTGGCTACCAACAAATTACGGATCATGAAACTCCAGAGGAAGTAGTTTGATCCATCCAACTTGTCCTCCTGGGTGAGCACACCAAATACAACTGTAGCATTTTGAGCCATGTCAACAAAATACACCTACAAGCAAACCAAGCACCAATGTGCACAACCAAGCAACTAAATGTCCTATGTAAATTTTTGCCTGCAACCTAAAGCAAGTATAAACCTACACCAAATTGTTCGAGTACACTCAATGTGTATACATATGTGACAAATCACTGTTGTAATCTCCTATTACATGCTCCAAACTGAAAAGCCCCACTTTTTATGGGGTGCAATTGCTTCAATGTGCGATAAATTGCCCGATTTTCACAAAAGCCCCAAATTTTTGCAATTTAAAGAGACTTAATTGAGTGATTTTGACCTCAATTTGAAAAAACCCCCCAAATTCCAAGCAAGGCAATATGTTCAATTTTGCCAATTTTGTAACAAATTGAGGAATCCCCTAAATTCCATAGGACAACTAACAGAAATCCCCAAATGCTTGCACCTACAAGTGTCTAAATTTTAAAATCAAAAGATTTACCTGCAAGTGACCTAGAGGAGGTGGAGCTGTATTGTTGCTGGGAGAAGAGGGAAAGCTCCAAGTGGTGACAGACTGAAGGGCGACCAAGTACAAAAGGCGACGGACACAGAGGCGTCAGAGCTAAAGGGCGACTAGGTACAGAAGGCGTCAGAGCTGCACAAGGCTACAGACTACGTCTCAGTCGGGGTGCTGCAAGCAGGCAATGCTGCTGCTAGAGACGACAAAGGCACAGGTGACATAGCCAACAACGGCGACGAGGACTGGGGATGGCGGCGGCCCGAAGACGAAGATGACGGACGGATCTGTCACGGCGATGGCGGGCGACTGACGGACGGATTTGTCACGGCGACGAAAAGATAACTCCAGTTTTCCACCCAAAGTGGCCCTTGCCACGTAAGCCCAAGGCAGAGCGGAGCTCCGCCCTGGGCCACCTCACAAGGTGCAAGCTCCGCCGACGGGCGGGGCGATGGTGGAGCCCTCCCCACTAGCGCCGCCCAGTCTGGTGGCCAAAGAGGGCGGACCGACGGAGCACAGGCGGTAGCGAAGACAGACGAACGAATCTTGGCCTCCGACAAACGGACTGTGCAACGACGGAAAAACGCAACGATGACGGAACTGCATGTCCAAGGGGGTGCACCCAGCACTGATGCCACTTGTTGGGGGACTCACACACAGCAAGCGTTCTTGGCACTTGCAAATTAGGGTTAGCTGCAAGAAGAAGAAGCTCACACAAAGAGAGAGAGAGAGAGAGAGAGAGAGAGAGACACACACACAAAATGTGTGGTAATCACAAATGCAAGTCAACCCTTGCATGTGTGTCACATCCATATAATATAGAAGTACAAAGTTATATGGATAGAGTGTCCTTTCACACTTGATATCCAAGGGGAAAACCCACATGGGAAAAAGTGCCCTCGGTTAAGCCCTGTTCACACGTAGCACTGCAATAAGTGAGCATATGCCTACATTCAACACCTTCACTTCTGCGTTTTCCCCAGATCTGCTGTTGGTCAACCTGCCTCTTCCAAGCACTTCCCCATTGCAGTTTGTGGTCAATCTTCATTGTTTTTTACCTTTGGGACCCTTGTACAGCTGACGGGCCATGACAAAGAGTCAGATTACCTCTGTCAGTACTGTTGAATGTCAAGCCAATCTTGACATGGAACATTCACAAGGCACCAAGACGCATTGTCCCATGCATCCAATGCAACATTATAGTGTGTGGCGTAACTGTGCCTCAATTGCAACACCAATGGGCGTTCACAGAGAAGTAGAATCTTGCAACATGCACATGTGAAAGTTGGTGGACAAATTTGACAAGGCCGTAGGAAAACCCTACAAGAGGAGAAGGCCAAGCACTAGACTATGCAAACAGCATGAGCAGCATAGTACTAAAGGGATGGCGGACAGTAGGGAAGCCCATGCATGAAGGGTGCCCAAGAGCCCTCAATCGGGAGGCTACCTCTTTCTTACACAGGGGCATGAGGGGTGTTCTAACACATGTCAAGAGCTTGCAGACTGAAAGATGAAGCCCTTTCCTGATACTAAACAGCCATGCATAGTTGTCTAATGCTAAGCCCACAAATAAATGCGTCATCAAAGGAGCATCACCTTGCATCTAATGGCTCGCAGGCTACAAGAATGTATCAATTATGCTGGATTAACAAAGAAAAAGGGGTGCAAAGTATGTATATCTGCTCATTAAGCTCCCGTCCTGCGTGTACTGAACCCAATTAGCCAGTTTAGGGTTAACGGAAAACTTAATGGTAAATACCTTGGGATTGAGCGGAAAGATGTGAAGAATGCAAATGCGTTTATCATGTATCATTTGAGATCTCATCTAGATCTACTCACAAAGCTTCAGAGAAGCAACCACATCACCATGCATATCCTAAACCCAATTAGCCAGTTTAACCAGGAGGCTTAATGGAAAGCCCAATGGTAAATACATTGGGACTAAGCACAAAGATATGAAGTATGAAAATGGGTTATGCATGTATGGATATGAGGGAAGCACCTGCGGTCTTGGGCCTGAAGTAATCTGAGACAGGAGCCGGCCCATTGTGGTTTATGGTGCAAGGGAGCATGTGAGCCTCGTTCTGGCCCAGTCTGGAGCAGCCCTCGGCGATGCGGATCACTCCTGTGCTCCCTTCTGGTATCGCCATGTGCTTGTCCATTGACAAGGCATTTTGGCGGGAGGATCCTCATATCGACAATAATAAATAATCAATGTTTTTTTACTGTAATAAATAATGATTAGACTTAATCCTCATTATTGGTTCTTTTTTGCAGAGTTTAATTTTCTTATTATATTATACTAGTGCCCCAGGACAAAAAAAGTATTTTCCCAAAAAGTGGAAAACCTTCATGTAAAAATTATGAAAATATTTATATAGGAAAATCTTGAAATCTGAAGGTTTTTGTTCTAAAACTTCTCAAAATTTGGAGGTCTTTGTACTTTCAAGTTTTTAAATTTGAAGGTATTTTTTAAAATTTGCAGGTGCAAACTACACATAAACCCAGGTTTTTTTCGATAATTGCCAGGACCCCCCACAGACCAAGGGCATTAGTCCTGGACGGGCTTATCGGTGCTCATTACTAGTTCTATTTAATACTTTTTGTTTTACAAGTCGGGGTTTACTTGGCACAAAAATTATATTAGTACTTTTAGTTGGGGTTTACATGGCACAAAATTCTATTAGTACTCTTACATTTTTTAGCCTTCACTAAATGTTTAGTTGTATCTAGAGTCTTCATTTGCATTTTTTGGCCTTCTAACAAGTAGGTCGCCTACCTTGCAAAGTTAGGCATTTTGTTACTTTTTTCTCTAAGCACTCCTCAAGGCTCCCGTGTTGCTCAATGGGCTTAGGGCACAACGCAACACAAACATAAGAACCCCAAAACCACACACTCAACAAGAAAGGGGCACCACCTAGTTATGTGTGTTAACTAGGACACCAAAGATCTTTCCTTGTAGCCAATCAATACAAGCTAACCATATACATCAATCAAAAGACACACACACCCTCAACAAACACTCATAACATATGGTATTGTGTGTAGAGGAGACTAGCATAACACAAATAGATGCACACCAAACTTGGAGAAGAACTTAGAGAGACAATATAAGCTTTATTTTGTTGTCGGTATACACATGGTCTTAAGGTTACGGGAGCCCTCTCACCATACAACCCTCTTACCATGGAATGAAAGGCAACAAATCAAAAACAGGCCCTCAAGCCGCCAAGCATAAAATCACACCACAAAATACAAGGATCGAATTTACCTTAAATCAAACATCGGATTGCTTTGCTAAATCAACTTTGGAGATGTAGGAGTCCAAGATTTTGTACACAATTGCACTCAAACTACTAATCTTATTTATGCACAAAGGCAAGATACAATTATGATAGGGAGTATGGCATCACTCAAGCCCTCACAATGACATAACTAGCTTCAAGCTTCTCTATGCAATCAAAGGTATTGATGTATAGAGAGAGCTCACAAGTTCACTATCTCCTTACACACTAGAGTTGGGAGTGGTGTACAATGTGTGTAATCCCCCTTTTTACAAGGAATGGAGAGGGCTCTATTTATAGGTTTGAGAAGCCCCAATTAGGATTAAGCCTAATCAATTTTATTATGAAAAATCATAGATTATGGATTTTTTATTTTGAAATGAGAGTGGGCCTCTTCTTATCCCTTGAGTCACATGGATGTGGGGCTCAAGGTGAGAGAATTATTGAAGGTGAGAGGAGAGTGTGATGTAGAGGTTTGAGCAAATAACTTGTAGTAATGCCTACTCAAAAAGTAGTAGAGTGGGTGCTTATTTACATATGGCTAGTAGTAGAGTGGGTGCTTATTTACATATGGTTAGTAGTTAGTAATCACTATAAAAGGTTAGTAGAGTGGGTGCTTATTTACATATGGTTAGTGGTTAGTAGAGTGGGTGCTTATTTACATATGGTTAGTGGTTAGTAGTTAGTAATCACTATAAAAGGTTAGTAATACAATGTACAAATGGGTGAGAAGGGCTGAGAGGTTGAGTGAGAGGAGTAAAGATTTAGAAAGATCCTTTGTGTGGTTGAAAGCTCGAAGAAGCTTGGATTCTCCCATGTGTAGATCTTTAAATTAACCGCCGATCTCCTTCTTGCATTTGACGCCACAAAAGTTGATTGAGGTGAAGAACATGGGGGTTTTTGTAGATGGAAACCCCATATTTGCAGAGGTTAATATGATACATTCATGCTAAATTTTTATGTATTTTTTGAGATTGGGAAAATAATTTAGTAATATGGGAGTAGTAGGGAGAGAAATGGAGATGAGGTATGGGTGTAGAGTAAATATGAGAGCAAATGGAGATGGAAGGAGAGAGCAAAGGTGGAGAGGGTGAGAGAGGATATGAAGTTTGCAGGTTTGATGGAGTGAGAAAGGAATGAGTAAGTGTGTAGGTGATGAATGTGTAAGGGAGGTGAGAAGAGACTAGGTGTACCTTGCCAAAAAGTGGGCAGACTGGGGTCCAATAAAAAATTCATATCTCACCGCCATTAGCTCCAAAAATTCTCAAAAAAATTGAGCATATTTCTGAGCTCCCGAGCTAACTTTTTTCCTTTGATGATCAGTCCAAATTCGGAGTGGAGGCAGGCGCAAAAAATTCAGCAGAATCATGTATTTTCTGATTTTTTAAAATCTTTGTGTGGGTCCCCATTGGTGGAATTTCTTGATAGCTCCAAGAGTGAGCCCCCCAATACATCATACCCTGACCTTAGAGACTCAAGTGTATGTGGACACTTGCATGGAGGAGATTTTTTTCATTTTATAAAGGATTTACATAATAAGAAAAAATAAGCTAGTATTTAACTAGTCAACATATCATGACAATATGGTTATTATGATAGGAAAATAAAATAAACAAAGAGATCTAATTGTGAATAAAAATAATAAAATATAAAATATAAAAAATAATTGATATATAAAAAAATATTTAATGAAAATATATAAAATATTTAATAGTAAAAATATATATACAAAAATACTAAACTATAGAAGTCAAAAGGGAGGGAGATCCTCATTATTTTAGGGTAGATGAGAGAATAAAAGATGAAATAGTCTAAGTAAAAAAGTGATTTGGGTAGTAGGCTTTCTACATGGTGTGGGTAGAAATGTGAGGGCATAGGATTTACTTATGTATGGTGAAGTTGAAGCATATGTACAATGATGGTCCAAAAGTACTATGAAGAATAATAATAATAATATATATATATATATATATATATATATATATAGGTTTTGTAATACACACACCTAATGAAGTATTTACATAACTAGAGAAAATAGAGACCCCCATATTTATGCCCTTATATAAAATGAAATATTTATACAAAATAGGTCGTAATAATTTTATTTATTTTTTATGAGTAGCTAGCAAAAACTTTTTTTTAATAATATAAAAAATATATAGAAGATATGGGTAAAGTCCCTAACACACATACGCCTATTTACAGTGAAAAGGTATTTATGACAAAGAGTTTATGTGATTTTCCTTGGCCGAGGTAGCTCCTTGTGGTAATGTGGATAGCCGAAAAAATGGCTATCATTTAGCCCTCCCCCTAGATGATGGTATATTCATGTACCATCATAATGTAGGCCTTCTAAAGCAAGTGGTATAATGTGGTTCTCTTGTCCATCTTTCTTCTGTTCCTTGTGTTTTTCACCACATCCATCACTCAAACCACAGAACTTACATGCCCTTTTATCTCCTTTTTGTGGTTGCTTTTGTAAGTCTGTCTATAGAATGCGACTCAAGTATGGCTTGAGTCTGTAGCCATTAACCTTCTTATAATGTTCTTTGCCATCCAAATCCATGAGCTGATAATAGCTAGAGTTGAAAACCTTCTTGACAATGTATGGTCCCTGCCATCTAGTTTCAAACTTGGCATCAAACCGATTATCAAGTCGATTGTCATACCTTAGCACAAGATCTCCTTCTTTGATGCCCTTGTCTTTCAAAGTTGCATTGAACTTCTCTGCTGCTTGCATGGCTTTTCTTCTATAACACTCGTATGCAGCTTCTCTTTTCCACTCTAGCTCAACCAAAGTGAGAAGTTGATCTACCCATGCATCTTGATCTCCTAGTCCACCTTTTCCATGTAGCTGCATTGTTGGAATGTTGAGCTCAATAGGCTGCAATGCTTCTTGACCATAAACCAAGTGAAAGGGCGTAAACCCCGTTGCTTCTCGGTAGGTAGTCCGGTATGCCCATAGTGCTCCATCAAGGCACTCATCCCATAGCTTCGTCTTGTTCTCCACCATCTTCCTTATGATTCCTGTAATGACACCATTAGCCTTCTCTACTAACCCATTTGATTAGGGATAGTAGGGTGTGCTATGACGATGTGAAATATGAAGCTCTTCACAAACTTCAGTGAGCAAACCTTTTCTAAAACCTGGACCATTGTCAGAAACAATCTCCAAGGGTGTGCCAAATCTGCAACATATATGAGTGTAAACAAATTTGCTTACAGTCTTTCCATTCACCCTTGCCACACTTTGAGCCTCCACCCACCTAGTCATGTAGTCTATGGCCACTAAGATGTATAATTTTCCATTTTTAGTTCTAGGTAGTGGACCCATAGCATCAATGCCCCATTTTTCAAATGGACCACTTGTAATGACGTGGACCATGTAGCAACCTCTTATTACCATTGACTTGGCAGTTATGACAGCTCCTACACCAATGTTGGACATCCACATGTAAGCTTGGCCAAACATACCCAGCAAGCAAAATCTTTTTCACAGTTAGTTCTTGAGCAAAATGGCCACCACATGCTTCTTCATGCAAACCCTCTAAAATGGCTGGAATCTCCTTGGTTGTTGGTACTCTTCTACACACTTGATCTTTTCCTCTTTGGTAGAGGGCACCTTCTAAGAACAAGAAAGAACTTGCCCTCTTCATGAGCCTCCTCTTTTTGCCCTTGTGAAGTCTTGTGGGAATTCACCTTCCAAGATGTAGCTCACTATGGGAGCCAGTGTCTCCATTCCTACCATGGTTGCTTAATAGCCGCTACAGCCAAGACTACTTGCATTTCCTTCTTAACACATGCAACAGCTTGTTGTGCAAGTAGATCAGCATCCTCATTTTGTTTCCTAGGAATATGATACAATTGTACCTCCTCAAATTGATTAAACAACCTACGGATAGCATGAACCTTTTGCCTTAATCTTTCATTCTTGCATGCCCAAATGCCTAAAATTTGCCTTACAATAAGAAGTGCATCCCCTTTTACCAGGAGACGCTGTATCCCTTGATTGATGCACACCTTCAAGCCATGAAGTAGTATGTCGTACTCTGCTTCATTGTTGCTAGTAGAACTTGGCAAGTTGACCTTCTCCTTCATAACCACCTCTCCACTTGGGTTGAGCAGCACCAGCCCTCCCCCTGCTTTACCTGTGGCTTTTCTAAAAGCTCCATCAAAGAACAAGGTGAATGCATTAGGTATAGTTTTGGGTGGTGGCAAGGTAGGGTCTTTACTTCAGGTACCTTAATCTCCTTTTCATGCACTCTATAAGTGAGAATCCCTGCCAATTGTGCACGCACACTATCTTCTACCTTGAAAGAGTATTGGAATTCTTGCAATTCCATAACCCACTTTGTGATTCTAGCATTGATAGTCATTTGAGAAGACACCCAAGGAAACAAATTTTCTGCAGTGAGAATTACAAAAGATTTTGGTAACAAGTAGGATCTAAATTTTCTCACCGCCGCAAAGATGAGAGCAAGCATCATGAGTTCCGCTTCCGTGTAGCCTTTCTCCAAGACATTCATGACCCTACTAACAAAGTAGATGGGCCGCATCCTAGTACTGTGGGGATCTTGCTGTAACAAAATTGCACCCACTGTTTCCTTTCCAACACTAGAGCTAACAAAGAAAGTGTACTCCCAACAAGGAGACATGAGTGTTCGTAGCTCTGACAAAAGACTTTAATGTTACAAAAGTACTCCTCAGGCTCATTAAACCATGCAAACTCTACTTGTTGAGTCAATTTTTGCAAGGGGTGAAGTAACTCTGAGGCTAAGTGAATGAAGCGTGACAGGTAATTCACCTTTTGAATGAATGAGATGGCCTCCTTGAGACTCTTTGGAGATGGTAGGTTGATAAGATCCTTTGCCTTTGTAGGATCCACCTCAATGCCTTTGGAAGAAACCTTATGACCAAGCAAGATTACTTCATCCTCACCAATATGACATTTGTTGGGATTGAGTTGGCCCCCCATGTCGTAGAGTTTCTTCAAGCCTTCTTCCACCCTCTGCACATGCAATGACTTAGAGCTATAGATGCAAAAATCATCTATGAACACTCTAATGGAATTCCCAAAGAATGCTTGAAACACCATGTTCATGAAACGTTGAAATGTCGCTGGAGCATTGGTCAAACCAAATGGCATGACTCTGAAAGCATAACAACCCCAAGGAGTGATGAAGGTTGTTTTCAATTGATCCTCCAATGCAATCCCAATTTGAAAGTAACCTGAGTAGCCATCACGTATCGTATACTTGTCATGACCTGCTACCTCATTTAGGATCTCATCTTGAAATGGGAGAGGAAAGTGGTCCCTTTTTGCCGCCTCGTTGAGTGGACGATAGTCCACACACACCCTCCATTTGGCGTTCTTCTTGGGAGTGACCACGACGGGAGAGACCCACTCTGAATTTTCTACAGGATATATGAATCCCGCTGCTAGAAGCTTCCTCACCTCTTTGAGTAGTGCTTGCTCCTTGATGACTCCTAGTCTTCGTAGCTTTTGTGCCTTCGGTTTGGCTTCTAGCTTTAGCTCGATCTGAATGGCCTCTATGCCATGCATATCTATGTACTCTTTAGCAAAAAACCTAGGAAATTTCCTTAGTACACATTTAAACTCCTCTCCTTCCTCCGATGTAAGCTTTTTTGAGAGCATAGCATCAAACATTTCTTCATCATGCACAATTTGGTCTTCTTGAGAGCCTACCTTCTCCAAACCTTGACAGGGTGTCTCTTTGTCTTTTGCTCTGAATCTTACCCCCATGACTTCAATGGAAGACTCCTCTTCCATAGTGGTACTGTTGCTTTCTTCCTCTGAGGTGTCATCGGTCCAATCCTCCTCTGTTTCACCTTGAGTAGATTCTTCGTTTATCTCCTCTCGTCGTTGCTCCTTCATGTCAAAGATAATCTTCTTATGATTTTCATTCCTGCAAATTAACTTTCCATTTTCCCAATTCTGCAAAGCTCGCATTTTCATTAACCATGGTCTACCTAGGATAAATGGATAACCACTTCCCTTGGTAGACATAACATAAAAATCAACAACCTTCTTAATGCCAAAAACTTCCACAGAAACATTCTTACAAATCCCAAGACACTCTGCTTTGCTATTGTTTGCCATTTTCACCTTAATTTCAGGTGTTTCATGAATATGCATGCCTAGTCTTTGCATAAGGTCCTCTGTCATAATGCAAATTTGTGCACCCCCATCTACTAGACCCTTCTTAACTAGCCTTCCCTTGATGTAGCAATCTAATATAGGTGTAATGTCCTCATCCATCTCGGCTTGTGAATTTTTTACAACAAGCACATTCTCTTTTGTTTTTCTCCTAGTGCTCACGGACTTTGTTAATTCTCTCCTAACTTGTGGACATAAGGCTATAAATTGAGGCCACGAGGTATCAGGACCCTTACCTCTTATGTCTTCCAAAAGGTTGTATGGAGCCATACCATGTCCAAGGGGAAAATCTTGGAGGTTTATACGACGTCGTCTCCTCTTGACTTCCTTGTTTTTCTTCACTTTCTTTCCTCGTCCATGGTCACTTTGTGATGCCACATCCTCCTTTTCCTTCTCTTTTCCATGCCTTCGTTTGACACCATTTGCTTCAATGTCTACCTCCTTGGCCTTTGTTACCTCTACCACATGTACATTTGGGTCCGGCAAGGGCGGCATTCCTTCCACTCCTCGTGGAGGTGGTCTTGTTGCATTGGGCCTCTGCAAAATCATCGGTTGTTGTTGACTAGTGCCTTCACCTGCATTCATCACTGGATAATTCATGTTAGGCTTCCCTGGCTCCCCGTGAGGCCAAGGACAATTATACATCCCATGCCCTGACTCTCCGCAATTCCAACATTGCAAGAGTCGCCTAGGTCGTTGCTCTCGTTCTTCAACCCTTTTAGCTTGTCCCTTCTGTTCCACAGCTTGTGCAAAGTGGATAGACAAGTTATTTAAAGACTCGTTTAACTTTTCTATCACCTCGACTGTGACCTCAGGTAATTCTCTATGAGTGCAAGACTGTACCTCTTCCCTAGATAAAGCCCCCCCCCAAGCATACACCTCATCTTTCGGAGTTTCTTGGTAGCCCTAGCCTCAGCAACATCAAATGTTGTGGGCTCTCCTGACTCTACTTGCAATTTTAGTGATGGGTACATCCCTGCAATAAATCTCTCCTTCTTCAAGAATTCTGCACCATCTCCAGGGTTAGGAAGACTACGCAACCAAAGAGTCCAAAGACGTAAGAATTCTTGTTTATAACTCAAGTAGTCCTCTAGATCCTTTTGCTTATGAGCAAGTATTTCTTGCCATAGCTTTTGTGTGTTCAAAGGAGTGAAGTAATTATCTCTAAAAAGTTGTATGATCCCCTTGTAATCTACTCGTGCGGGAGCAGGTAGAGATTGAAACCAAGTGGAAGCATCTCTTCATAGGACCAACTCAAACATGTCTAAGCATTCTTGGTCTCCTACCACTCTCTTTATGTGGAGTGCCATTCTAAAGTTTGATAAGAACAACTCGGCATCCTCACCGGGCTCTCTAAAGAATAAGGGGTAGCCACTCATTTGCCTAGTGGTATCCATGCTTAAGAAGAAGAAGCACAAATATGATTGCACAAAGGTCTTCCTTCACTCTCTTTCTCTCTCACTCTTTTTTTTTCTTTTTTTTTTCTTTTTCAAAGTAGAACGAAAATGTAGACGTCAAAGCTTATGTCATAACGAATCAAAGGCAAAATAAATGAATTAATTGAGGCATTAATGGCTGCTACTTGCCTAGGTCCAAACATACGACGAATGACACGCTGAAATTGTAACTTACTACCAACAACTATGTGTATTTCTTGCCTAGCATAAGAAATTAGCCTACGGTATAAGTCTTCTTGATTCATAAAACTAAGCTAAAACAAGATGAAAATATGCACATCAAAGGAAATGGTGTAATCTATAATGGGAAGTATGACAGGATTAGGTGATGCTAAAACCTCTCTTAGTCTTTCTGGACCAAAAAGAAGAACCATGCGTTGGTAGAAAATTTTTCAATCAGTGCAAACATTCACTCTAATGGAGCACACCCAATGAAACTCGTTGAATTGAATCCCAAGAGGATTAGGAGGAGGTTGATTATTCATGAAAGATTACACAAAAGTACCAATTTTTCTTCTTAAAATATGATACCCAACAAGCACACAAGGAAATTTATGTGTTAAAGAGATCGATGTACCTTAAATACCCATTCAAAACTGCTCGTCCTCAGTGGGGGCACCAAAATTGGGGCAATCCGGGGTGGGCAACAAGAAGAGCGGCCTCTAAGCACTCCTCAAGGCTCCCGTGTTGCTCAATGGGCTTGGGGCACAACGCAACACAAACATAAGAACCCCAAAACCACACACTCAACAAGAAAGGGGCACCACCTAGTTATGTGTGTGAACTAGGACACCAAAGATCTTTCCTTGTAGCCAATCAATACAAGCTAACCATATACATCAATCAAAAGACACACACACCCTCAACAAACACTCATAACATATGGTATTGTGTGTAGAGGAGACTAGCATAACACAAATAGATGCACACCAAACTTGGAGAAGAACTTAGAGAGACAATATAAGCTTTATTTTGTTGTCGGTATACACATGGTCTTAAGGTTACGGGAGCCCTCTCACCATACAACCCTCTTACCATGGAATGAAAGGCAACAAATCAAAAACAGGCCCTCAAGCCGCCAAGCATAAAATCACACCACAAAATACAAGGATCGAATTTACCTTAAATCAAACATCAGATCGCTTTGCTAAATCAACTTTGGAGATGTAGGAGTCCAAGATTTTGTACACAATTGCACCCAAACTACTAATCTTATTTATGCACAAAGGCAAGATACAATTATGATAGGGAGTATGGCATCACTCAAGCCCTCACAATGACATAACTAGCTTCAAGCTTCTCTATGCAATCAAAGGTATTGATGTATAGAGAGAGCTCACAAGTTCACTATCTCCTTACACACTAGAGTTGGGAGTGGTGTACAATGTGTGTAATCCCCCCTTTTACAAGGAATGGAGAGGGCTCTATTTATAGGTTTGAGAAGCCCCAATTAGGATTAAGCCTAATCAATTTTATTATGAAAAATCATAGATTATGGATTTTTTATTTTGAAATGAGAGTGGGCCTCTTCTTATCCCTTGAGTCACATGGATGTGGGCTCAAGGTGAGAGAATTATTGAAGGTGAGAGGAGAGTGTGATGTAGAGGTTTGAGCAAATAACTTGTAGTAATGCCTACTCAAAAAGTAGTAGAGTGGGTGCTTATTTACATATGGTTAGTGGTTAGTGGTTAGTAGTTAGTGGTTAGTGGTTAGTAGTAGAGTGGGTGCTTATTTACATATGGTTAGTGGTTAGTGGTTAGTAGTTAGTAATCACTATAAAAGGTTAGTAATACAATGTACAAATGGGTGAGAAGGGCTGAGAGGTTGAGTGAGAGGAGTAAAGATTTGGAAAGATCCTTTGTGTGGTTGAAAGCTCGAAGAAGTTTGGATTCTCCCATGTGTAGATCTTTAAGTTAACCGCCGATCTCCTTCTTGCATTTGACGCCACAAAAGTTGATTGAGGTGAAGAACATGGGGGTTTTTGTAGATGGAAACCCCATATTTGCAGAGGTTAATATGATACATTCATGCTAAATTTTTATGTATTTTTTGAGATTGGGAAAATAATTTAGTAATATGGGAGTAGCAGGGAGAGAAATGGAGATGAGGTATGGGTGTAGAGTAAATATGAGAGCAAATGGAGATGGAAGGAGAGGGCAAAGGTGGAGAGGGTGAGAGAGGATATGAAGTTTGCAGGTTTGATGGAGTGAGAAAGGAATGAGTAAGTGTGTAGGTGATGAATGTGTAAGGGAGGTGAGAAGAGACTAGGTGTACCTTGCCAAAAAGTGGGCAGACTGGGGTCCAATAAAAAATTCATATCTCACCGCCATTAGCTCCAAAAATTCTCAAAAAAATTGAGCATATTTCTGAGCTCCCGAGCTAACTTTTTTCCTTTGATGATCAGTCCAAATTCGGAGTGGAGGCAAGCGCAAAAAATTCAGCAGAATCATGTATTTTCTGATTTTTTAAAATCTTTGTGTGGATCCCCATTGGTGGAATTTCTTGATGGCTCCAAGAGTGAGCCCCCCAATACATCATACCCTGACCTTAGAGACTCAAGTGTATGTGGACACTTGCATGGAGGAGATTTTTTTCATTTTGTAAAGGATTTACATAATAAGAAAAAATAAGCTAGTATTTAACTAGTCAACATATCATGACAATATGGTTATTATGATAGGAAAATAAAATAAACAAAGAGATCTAATTGTGAATAAAAATAATAAAATAAAAAATATAAAAAATAATTGATATATAAAAAAGTATTTAATGAAAATATATAAAATATTTAATAGTAAAAAATATATACAAAAATACTAAACTATGGAAGTCAAAAGGGAGGGAGATCCTCATTATTTTAGGGTAGATGAGAGAATAAAAGATGAAATAGTCTAAGGAAAAAAGTGATTTGGGTAGTAGGCTTTCTACATGGTGTGGGTAGAAATGTGAGGGCATAGGATTTACTTATGCATAGTGAAGTTAAAGCATATGTACAATGATGGTCCAAAAGTACTATGAAGAATAATAATAATAAATAAATAAATAAATAAATAAATAAAAATATATTTAGGTTTTGTAATACACACACCTAATGAAGTATTTACATAACTAGAGAAAATAGAGACCCCTATATTTAGGCCCTTATATAAAATAAAATATTTATACAAAATGGGCCGTAATAATTTTATTTATTTTTGATGAGTAGCTAGCAAAAACTTTTTTTTTATAATATAAAAAATATATAGAAGATATGGGTAAAGTCCCTAACGCACACACGCCTATTTACAGTGAAAAGGTATTTGTGACAAAGAGTTTATGTGATTTTCCTTGGCCGAGGTAGCTCCTTGTGGTAATGTGGATAGCCGAAAAAATGGCTATCAATAGGAAGGAGAGTGAAATGAAAGGTAACATTAAAAACAATGCCTTGCACCTACTCTCTCTCTCTCTCTCTCTCTCTCTCTCTCTCTCTCTCTCTCTCTCTCTCTCTCTCAAATCTAGAATTTTCGTATTTCTTTAGTTCTTATTAATTTGTGCTTTTACAGTCCAAATACCAATGTAAATCATGGTGAAAACTAGAGCTCCTTTTTGCCTCCCTAAAACAATAATTTCTACTTGAATTTCATGAATTTGGTGCTGATTTTTAAGAAATAAGGCAGATTTTGAAGGAATCTCACATCCCCTCAAATAAAAACATTTTTGTGGATTATAAGACTAAGTCTTTGTGACCACTCTAGGTCAATTTGAAGCACCTTAACTCGCCTCACACATTAGCAGCTTCTATAATTCTCTCTCTCTCTCTCTCTCTCTCTCTCTCTCTCTCTCTCTCTCTCTCTCTCACACACACACACACACACACACACACACACACTAATCACCAAGATAAGAGTAGAGATGAAGGAAGATCTAGACGAGATAATTAGTTCCATCGAGACAGTGGTTAAGGAAGACTTGATAGAACACATCAAATCAAGTGTGATAATTAGTTCCATCAAGGCATTGGTCAAGGAAGACTTAATAGAACACATCAAATCAAGTGTCATAGCCTAAGGAAGACTTGATAAAACACATCAAAATCAATGGTTTTACGTGATGTGTGGTACATGGACAAAGATGAGGAAGAGTCATGACCAATATGTCCTTTTATGGCAAAATAGGATGATCAGATATCAGTTCCGGATACAGAACAAGTTGCCCATCTAGAATGCCTTATAATCAATAGGGGGAAGAGTTGATGCAGTCGCCCTTCAGACAACCCTAGGTCTTAAAATACCTTTAGTTTCGAGCAACAAAGGTGAGACTGATATATCAGTCCACTGCTTACTTACATTCACCAGTGTTCTTTTGTTCACCTCATCCACGGCATGGCAGCCATGCCAACTATAACCAAGATTCAAGGGTAATCATTATAAGGATCCAAGAATGGCAAGAAGATGGTTAATCAGGATATCGAGGATTAATCGGTTGGTAGAGCCGCTTTGTCCGAGATAACTATAAGCACTACTATAAGAGGTTTTGGGTCCGTCATTGTCGGGTGTACCAAGTGTTCAAATTAGGGTCACGTGAAGGAGGGCTACAAGTTGAGCCAGTAGTGTGCCAGTCATTCGACAAATATTTGTTACTATAATTTAAGGGTGCGATAGCAATCATAATAGAAACAACCAAAGGATAAAGGTGCCCTGGAGAATCAAGGAACTGCTTCATACAAATGTGACAGTCATAGCAGAACAAGCCCTAGCTTTTCAGTAAAGGAAGTACCTTAAATACTAGTGGTACTAGAAGCAAAGCAACTAACCAAAAAGTAACTCTTAAAACGAGTGGCATTGGAAGCAAAGTGCAGCCAACCAAAAAGGGAGTACCTCAAAAATCAGTGGTGCTAGAAGTAGAGCAACCAAGTAAACAAGTAAAAGATGATAAAAAGAAGAAGCCCGAGTTGTGAATATCCTAAAGACACAAAGTTGAATATGACATTGGACTAATTGATGTGCCTTATCCCCAAGTACCAGACACAACTCGTCTGGAAGCAAGAGGATCTAGAAAAGATTATTGAACCAAACCCCATAGTAGAGGGAAACTAGGAGGATATGCACAATATAACATTTTTAAAAGTCCAGCCCGTTGTAAAGTTTGATTCAATGGTTCTTGAGGTCATAGTGTAGTGGGGGGAGAAACCATCAAAGGCAACATCTTAGATGAAGGATCAAGAGTCAACATCATGTCAGATGCTATCCACCAAAACTTTGGCATCATGAAGATGGAACCAGTCCCATTCTTTGTCCAAATAGCAGACCAACATAGAGTGAAACCTTGTAGGTGCTATTGAGAATCACTCTTGTGTTATTGGGAATTATATTTCTTATGTCAGGGATGCCCGTGTGTATTGTGTGCCAGTGGGTATGTGTAGTTTGATACTATGGCTACCTATTTCTTGAGACAACATTGGGATTAATTACTGTAACTTCAATTGATTGTTTAACTAGCATGGATCGTGTCTGTGAGTATAGGTGGTGAGATGTGTCGGGGCCCTGCGAGACTAAGGTGTCACACTATACGAGGGTACCGATTGAGGTGTCGTATGGATGGTGGATTGAGCAATGATGTGAAGATGAAGATCACGTGTTAATTATGACATTGAGTATTTTATAGCCTATCATGTAGTTAGAGTTTATGCACGTGTGTGCACAAGATAGTTTAATGTGTGTGTGAGCACGATAGTTTAATGTGTGTGTGAGCACACTAGCAAATTTCTAAATCATTGGTCCATTTACATATATTGTTGGATCATAGTTTTATCATGTGTAAATTCTTATATATAGCACCAAAAATAGCTCAGGAGGGTATGCCGTGTACTTGAGCATACTAAGCTTTTGATATCCTATAATTGTGAGTTGCTTGCCCCTTTTGTCAATGTCCCTAGAGCACTACTCACCTTTTTGAAGGGGGCTCTATGCATTTACACCTCGGCTTCTAACATTATCATTTGCTCTTGCTCTGGCTTGTTGGCTTCTTGGGGGTAGCATTGTCAAATAATCAGAACCAAGCAATGAACAATGGGGTGTTGGTCTGCATTATAGATATCCATAGGCTCCTATAGGGAGATGGACCCTTGAAAGATGAGCATTGTAATGTATGTGTCCATTAACAATGGGGTGTTGGTCTGCATTATAGATATCCATAGGCTCCTATAGGGAGATGGACCCTTGAAAGATGAGCATTGTAATGTATGTGTCCATCAACACGGGTACTTGTTTGTTATGATTTCCAAATTGAGCAGAGATATAGGCACTTCTAGAGATATATATGGCCATAAAGCCGAGCAAATGACCAGCTGATGAGGTGATGATGGTGGAGAAGGAGGAGGCACGCCATTGCACAGTCTAGTCGCTCCGATTATAAAATAACTATGCAATCAGGGGTTCAAGTATCTATACCTAAATGAATATGGCATAAGTGATTGTGCAACTCATGATTGGAGACTAGATTTGGGCACGTTCACTTAGACCGGTGAGATCGAGCGATTGTTCAATCGAACAACTAAACATAAGGTGGAGCTCCTGTGATCCAGTTTGGTGATTGTTGGTAATAATCGAAAGTGTCAATTTAAGAGGAGGATTATTGTATTGTCTTATCGGACCTTTCAGTCAACAATTGGTTTCTTTGTTTGTTTGTTTTTTAATTTAAATTGTAAGTCCCCGCCTTTAGACATTGCCATATGTGAAGCCTTCAGGCAGCATTGAACTCATGGGATCACCGATCTAGTTGGCTGCTGAGAATGTTGACTTTGAGTCTAGTAAGAATGGAGGAGGCTTGCTTACATGAGTCAATGAAGGAAGTTATGTAAGTTGTGTCGGTTGTCACAAATTTTGGAGGACAGGGTCCAGTGTTCATGATTGATGAGGGCAACATGTGGTGTGTGGAATTAATGACGGTGATGATCCATAAGCATGAGTTCATTGTCCAGAGAGAAGAAAGGAGTTGGTGTAGGTGTAGATAGCTTGCAAATAGATGTTCCCGTTCCCTAGTTGTGGTTTTGGAGGAAAGGTTTATCCGCCTTCCATGATAGACTTACCATAGCTCTCATAGGAGTGACCTGAATTGAGAAGATATCCATGGCAAAGAAAGGCAATGGAAGTGCATTTGGAAAAGTAATTGTGGAAGTGCGTTCAAGTACTTTGGAAGTGCGTTCAAGTACTTTGGAAGTGCATCATTTCATGGAGAGGTTGTGTGTGACGAGTGATGTGCATTTGAATACCTTAAAAGTGCATCATTTCATGGAGAGGTTGTGTGATGAGTGATGTGCATTCCCTCATGACAAGGATCATCTCAAAAGGTTCGTGATTTCATGGAGAGGTTATGTGATGAGTGATGTGCATTCCCTTGTGTGAGAAGGATCATCTCAAAAGGTTCGTGATTTCATGGTGAAGCATGTGTCCCATCACCATGCACACACTACACAATCAGCCAATATTGGTAACATGGCATATTGTGGTAAATTGACACAATTCAAGCTGGCCCATATTGCATGATTGTGGTCAACGACCCACGATTGGTGATGACATAGCATTTAAATCGACGATTGAGAAAGCTCAGTTGGGAGATTGTCATCGCTAAGGTTTTTGATAGAGTTGAAGCACTATGACTCAACTGGTCATATCAAGATTTCAGAATCAGACCGTCGTGAAATGGATTGAGATCTGAGAATTTGAGATTGATGACTTGGATCACATTGACTCGGGTCTTTCTGATCCTTAGGGAGATGAATCACTCAATTGTAGTCAAAGCTCCGATCACTTGATTGTAGTCAGAGTTGGATTGCCAACGATTATAGGTAGGGTTGGATCACCACGATTGTACTTTTCATGATGATGTGTTGCTTGAATTGTGCAATTCATTTGCGGACTTGATGGGGTTCTTTTTCTTGTATAACTTTCCTTGTATGCTTTGTGCATGGGTCTCAACAAGTTAAGCATGTGTTTAGATGCACGAGTTTTTTACTATGAATGCATGAAACATGTTGTGCAAGTACACTCAATGGGGATCCATGGATTTTTTGATGGCGAGGTTCCCATAACTTGTCCCTATGTGAATGTCATCACTCCTTCAGACCCAAATGGACTTTCACTCTTATGCCCACCGCATCCTGCATAGGCGACTCAACTTAACTTTTTTGCTTGTCTCTCCAGCACAAGTAACTTAACTTGTGAAAAAAGGACTTGTGTGTTGATGTACTAGTGATGTGACCCCCTAAGGAATTATGTTTGGGCTTGTTTTGGCCTTTTATAACCCAACTCTTGACTCTTATACCTCAAGCTCATTTTTGCCATTGGTGACTTGACTTTTGAACTCTTATGCCATTGGTGCATTTTGGTCTCAATGACAACTTAGAGTTGGATACTTACATGGTGGCATTCCAACTGTTGCTATTCTTTTAAGCAATGGCATCTTTGGCTTTGTATCTGAGTCAAGGGCATCTACATCATCTTGATGAGCTTGGCTTCTACCCAGGTTAATAATGAGGCTTTAATAATTCTTGGGCTTCTTGGTGTTGGGAGAGTCCTTGCACTGTGCTCATCAGAGGTTCTAATGGACAGGGATGTTGGGATTTCATGTAGAGCTAAAGAAGTTGTTCCTACTCTTCCACAATCCATGTGTGCTCTATCTTAGCTTTCCTCTTATATTGCCTTTTGGGCACCCATATGTGCTTTGGTGTGTTATGTTGAACGTTCCTTAAGCATAATGATGATTTTGTTAACCTTTCTTTTGTCGCTCTAGGAGGGTTGCATCATTGTGTGGGTTGTACCCTTGGCACCCAAATTCATCTTTTTCCTTGGTAATATATGTGGGCTATTAGTGACCTTTGTGTAGTCACATATCCTTGTGGTGTGGCAGGATCTCTCTGGTTCCTTTTTGGCTTTAGAATCCACACCAGTTCATCCTCGTCGTTGATTTGCGCTCTAGGGATACTTTTCTTTGGAATCCATACTTGTTTTAGCTTTTTTTTCTTGGGATGATTGTTTGGTGGGCACAATAGTTGTTCGCTTCCTTTGCACCTTTGATACCCATATTTTCTTGGGTTTGTTCCTTGGAGCTTTCTTGGGATGATTGTTTGGTGGGCACAATAGTTGTTCACTTCCTTTGCACCTTTGACACCCATATTTTCTTGGGTTTGTTCCTTGGAGCTTTCTAGGAACTAAAGTGAGTAGGGTTGGAAGTATGGTTAATGGCCTTTGTGTCCTCTTGCAGCTTGTCCTTGGCCTTTGGCGAGGTTTCTCTGTCTTTGGTTAGGATTTTGCCTCCTTGGCTCTTCGTTTATGGGATGTAGACCTGCTTTTAATAATGTGAGTAACTTTTAATAGTGTGAGAAGAACACTTATAGTCTATTATGCAAGCTTGATTGTGGCTATCCTCATTGTCCAATCTATGATGCAGTCATGTTTTATTATCCATCCCCTTCCAAGAATGATCTCTTTTGACATCATACCGACAGTCATAATGTAGAAACTACCTTCCATGGGGCAAGAGTTGATAGTATGGAACTTGAGCTTTAACATCTCTTTGCATTCATTATACATGCCTCATATAGTTTATACAAGAGCCTAAGTTGGATCAAGGGTAGGTTTTGCTAATGAGACCCAATTCTCATATGACATTGAGTTTCTTTCTTCTCTTATATCCAATAAAGCAAGTTTGGCTACTATTTGTGTGTGGGAAGTCTAGGCAAAGTCTTGTAGGTTTGACCTCTTTCTCCTTGTGATCATTATGCATTTTAGCCATGTGGATAGGTATAACACCTCTTCTTTTCTATCTTAGCCATGTGGATAGGTATAACACCTCTTCTTTTCTATCTTTCTCCACCTAAGCTTTAGCTTCCTGTTGAGCTCGTCTCTTTATCTCTCCCTCCTATTTTCTCCTTTCTTCCATTTCATGAATGGCTCGAAGTTATTCATAGGACAGTGGCTCATAGTACTTTCTAAGCTTGCTCCCATTAAGGAATCATTCCATTTGTCCATCAAGGGTCTCTAGGCAAGTTGCCCCTCTTGTCATGAGTTTGTTGAAAGGACCCTTACCTCTAAACTTAAATCTTGTAGATCTCGAAAGGACCCTTACCTCTAAACTTAAATCTTGTAGATCTCGAAAGGACCCATACCTCTCCATCAAGGGTCTCTAGGTAGGCTACCCCTCTTGTTGTGAGTTTGTAGATCCTAAAAGGACCCATACCTCTCAACTTCAATTTCCTTTTTTTTTTCTTGAGATTATAAAGTAGAACCACGTTCCCTTCCTTAAACCTCTTGGTTTTGATGTTGGCATCAAAACCATCGTTTTCTTCTCTTTTTTTCAGCACACATGTCCATCACATAATGTAGTATTGCTTCATTCAATTTCTTAAGATCTATGAGTCATTTAGACAACTTGTTGCCCATCTATTTCATTCAAACTTTCCTACTCTCAAAGTTGGGATCAATTATGGATGAGAGCTTCTACTCCCAATTTATCCTGATGCTTCAGCTGTCTTTGTAAGCACAATGCATAAGACCTTTTTAGTGCTCTTAACTTGTCCATTTATTAGTGAATAGTAAGGGGAAGACATACTATACATTACCATCAATTTTTAGTGCTCTTAACTTGTCCATTTATTAGTGAATAGTAAGGGGAAGACATACTATACATTACCATCAATTCTTATAAGAGGAACTTCACCACATCACTTAAGCAAATTAGCTCTAGAGGAGTTCCCGCATCAGCTTTTACTGTGGCCATAGCCTCCACCCACTTAGTCACATAATCAATAAGCCATGATGATGTATCATGCTCGTGTACTTCTAGTGGGCGGGTTTTATTGGTCCTACAAAGTCAATCCCCCATTTGGCAAAAGGTCTTGTGGCATTCTATCCTCCTTTTTTTGGGGAATAGTGAAGCGATGTTGCAATGTTTACTCCATGATATCACCAAAGAGTGTTGGCCACACGATAGTCCTAAAAATAGGACTTTTCTTGCCACAGTGATGTCTTCTCTAAAGTGCATGAGCTTGTTCTAGAACATTAACAGACCCATCCTCACATACGCAGACTCTTAAGATGTCATCCTTCCCTTTCCTATAGAGTTGTCTAGAACTAAGGGTGTATGGGACTTTCTACCTTCACTAATTGGTGTTTCCTTCTTAGGGACATGGTCTCATCTGAGGAAAGTCCATTGCTTAAATATTTTCAATCTCATAACTCCACCTTGGCAGTAAGCTTATCTGAAATAGGGACACATTTGGAAGATCGTCCTTAACTCTTGTTGGTCTCTTCCTTTGGAAATTATAGACACATGATCAACTTTAACATACAACGTTCCTTTGTAAACTGAAACCATGAAATCAAACTCAAGAAGAAGTATCACCAAGTATCACCAAGCAATTCGCCCTGTCGTGCATGGTTTGCTCACAAGGTATAGTAAAGCCTGATGATCTATAAAGAAAATAAATTCATTCACCAAAGGATAATGGCAAAAGTTGTTAGCTACATAAACCATTGCTAAGCCTCCCCTCTTTGTGGTGGTGTAGTTCTTTTCACGCGATTATTGAGTTGTCTATTGGTGTAACTAATAGGAAAGTCCATGTTCTTTTTACTAGGTTGAGCTAATAAAGCACATGCATCTATGTGTATGTGGGAAAGATGACATCCCACCTTGATGCATCTATGCCACCTTGATACTATGAGAATCAGAGGTCTTTATCAAGGTCTCCTTGAGATTATGGAATGACTCTTCACATTCTTAAGTCCATATAAATCATACCGACATGGCATATAGTGGTCTCACAATTTTTGCATACATAAATATAAAGCATCTATAATATTGTGTGTGACCCATGAATCTTTGTACCGCTTTGGTGTTTTGGGTATTTTGAGCTCTACAATTACTTGAATCTTTCCTTCATCTATGGAGATTTCATGATACCACATGCCCTGGGATTACCCCTTTGTCTCATCTTGAACTTGCAATTTTCAGGGTTCAAGCACAATCTGTATCATTGATGCCTTTCCAATAGCCTTCTCTAACCCTTGGCATTGGGGCGGCTAAGTACACTTGGTACATTCTCCCTCCAAAACATACCTTGAAGGCCTCTTTCAAGGCTTCAAAGGTCACCTTGACAAAGACCTAAACCATTGGCCTGCTTTACCATCAAGGGTGAAGCCAAAGGCACTCACCTTAACCTGATCCTCTATGTGGCCAAGGGCTTCACAAATTTGATTAAACATCTCCAAATGTGGGATGGGGTCTCCAGTCCCATCAAATTTAGTGATCAGCTTTGTGAAATTTGTGGATTTGCTCCTCTCTAATCTGGGGGTGCAAGTGCAGGTTACATTGGTGCTGGAGAGGTGTGATGCCCACAGCCACCCCTCCCTATTTCCATGGCTAATCTTAACATTTATGGGGTTAGCCCTGCCATGGTTGGAGTGGGTGTAGGTTGAGGAAAGGTTGGAGGAGGAGCGGGGCCATGAGGATAATATACTATTGGAGGCCCTTGTCTTATAGATGTGTTAGATTGTGCCCCTTGTGGTCCCATGTGGTACCCAGGGTATGCTCCTGGTGGTGGGTACTGATGGTATACAAGCGGATTTGGCTGATGTGATGGGCCTAGGTAGACCCTTTCTCTTTGGTATGATGTTTTTGGTACTTTAGAAGATGGACCTAGCCTTAGGTTTTGTATAGGTTTTTAGGCTCTGTAAGAATCAGCCACTCCTGAAATAGGCATGGCTCTCCAAATTGGTGGTTCAATTTGAATCTGTCAATTTGAATCTGATGGCTTTCTCTCTGCCCTATTTCCACTCTAGGATCTAGAGATGGTGTGGGCTCGCTTTCTTGTGGATGGTCCATACCTCTTGCCCTGGGTTGTGGTTCTTCCGACTGTGTGTTTACTAGGATAAAATGCCTCGAAGCAAGGTTTTTGTGTGAATGTGTGGGAGAGGTAGGAGCTTGGACAGGTGGTCTGTCCCTGCACTGAGGTTCAGGCTCTCCTGTCTCGAGGTCAGGAGTTTATCATCTCGTACTAGGGTGGTCTTTGCTTTCGATAGTGCTGTCAAAGATCAGCATCGTTTGACTCCACATGTTATTGATCAATGGGTCCAACCTTAGAAGCGAGGGAGTTTTGGGAGAGTCCATGTCGTAAAAAAGAGGGTTATTCTGTACCAATTTACCGAGTTGAGGTGTATGACAATGTGGAACTATTGTGCAGAACCCCCCTTGTGAAAAGTCTATTTTCTTTTATGGGAATGGTATGGATGTACGCTTTGGGATGGTACGGGCATACGCTTTCTAAAGTTGAAGGGAACGGGTGTATGCTTCTCAGAGGACAAATGGCATGGATGTTCGCTTTCTAAAGGACACGGGCGTGGCTTCACAAAGGAGCGGGCATGCCGTTTGAAATGGAGAAGGTATAGGCTTGGCAGATGAATGGTATGGGCATGGTAGCTTTGCCACGGGCATATGCTTCAGGCAGAACAACTAGTACGAGCACGTTCGCTTTGGAACGTTCGTATGATTTTTGTAGCTCTGGTACAAAAGAGAATGCCACGGGCATGGTAAGACTGACATGGCCGTGGTGGAAAACACAATGAATGCTCTGGAATGGGCATACCTTTTGGGAAGGAACGGCCGTGGCACAAAAGGAATGCCCATGGCAAACACAATGAATGCTCTAGAATGGGCGTACCCTTTAGGAAGGAACGGCCCTAGCATAGAAGGAATGGCTGTGGCAAATTTGGAATGGCCTGGCACTATTATATTAAGAGATTTTTCCAGATTTTTTAGGGGATTTAAAGGAATTTAAGACTGCAAGTCTGACAGCTACCCACTATATTCCCTGACAATTCAGTTATACCTACTTGGTTGAACGCTATTTATGTCCATTAAATGCAATTATTCCATTTATAATGCAAACTGCCACATTCAAGGCAGGAGATCTTCCTAGATTTGGCCTGCGAGAAAGGAATGGGTGTGGCACAAGTGCCACGACCGTGGCCTGTAAAGGGAACGGCCGTTCGCTTCAGCAGAATGTGATTTTTGCCTAGTTTTTTCCTTCAGATTCTTGCTAATTCAGGTATCTTCCCATCAAAATTTTTGGGTTTTTGATTCAATAGAGAGCTAGAGCTAGTCTCAAGCTGCTATCTATTGATGCCTAATGAATCCTAACTAATTAAGATTAATTTGTTAATTAAGCTAAGGTGAAAACTTGATGAAAAAAGAACAAAAGAACAAAAAATCAAAGAGTTACATGAATGTCAAGGGCAATGTTTGGGCACTTACTTGCTTCTCTCGCGCTCAGTGAATGTTAAGGGCAATGTTTGGGCACTTGCTTGCTTCTCTTGCGTGCTCGGTGAATGTCAAGGGCAATGTTTGGGCACTTACTTGCTTCTCTCATACACTCGATGAAGATCTCAATGCTCCAATGCTTGATCGACCTCCATTGCTCCATGGAATCACCATCAACAAACAAAAACAAGCTCAACCAATTGGTGGATTTGCACTTCAACCAGACCAAATAAGGACTCTAGCAAATGGACAAAGTGGAGGACCCTAAGCTAAATGCATTCCTCGTGGCAACAGTGGTGCCAAAGATGTTAAACCTAACAGACTACCTTGCACACGAGAGAGAGAGAGAGAGAGAGAGAGAGAGAGAGAGAGAGAGAGAGAGAGAGAGAGAGAGAGAGAGAGAGAGAAGATAGATAACATGCAAGGGTCGAGTACGGAGAATGGCACTTAGCCAACCCTGATGAGGGTTAACTCCTCTCGATGTAAAGCCACTAGGGGCTCACTCCACCTCTACTTGTGTCACCCAAGTAGAGATTCAATGGCTAGGTAGAGAGCAAGAAGGATGGAACTATGGAAAACTCAACCTTCACCTCGTGCATTCAAGAGGGACTTGGTAGATAGCAAAGAGAGGGAGAGAAAGAGAGAAGCAAGAGCATCACCATTCCTACAAGCATACACCAACAATCAAGCATGCAAGCACAACAAGCAAGCATACAATCACAAGCTCATGAGAGAGAGAGAGAGAGAGAGAGAGAGAGAGAGAGAGAGAGAGAGGCAAGACTCAAATAAGACTAATGGGATTTCATCAAATATATTAGTTGAAGCTTAGGCTACCCGTAAAGCTGATGCATGACCGATTGCCAAATTCCTTTATGAATCATCACATGCTCTGGTTGCCCCCTTGAGCTTGTGAGTGAGAATGGGACACATTTCATTAATGAGGTAATCTAATTCCTCTTACAAGAGTTCCTTGTCACTCACATAAAGTCCTCGCCCTATTACCCTTAAGCAAATGGCCAAGCTGAGAGTACGAACAAAGTTTTATGTGCTGTCATTCTAGCTAAAACTGTGGAGGCCAGCTGCCAACAACGATTGGGAAGAAAAGTTTTCAACAGCACTTTCGGCTTCTAGAACTTCCTACAAGGTAGCAACCAACGCCACTGCCTTCAGTTTAACCTATGGTACTGAAGCGATCATGCCAATGGAGTTCTCGGTCCCTAGCTTATGCATCGTCATATAAGAGAAGCTCACAGGAAACGTCTTAGGCTGTTGCCTCGATGAAACACGCCTTTTAGCTGTATATAGTATGATTGTCAAAAAGCTAAGGCATAAACAACGAGCTAAAAGACAAATAAATGAATGGGGCAATATGGTCCTCCTATATTCAGCACAAAGATGCACAAAAAGAAACTCAAGCTCAAAGGCTTATGACCCTTCCTAGTCACTGAAATTACCCCACAAGGTGCTGTGCACATCAAGACACTTGAGGGTGTCGAAATGGCTGGTTATTTCAACGTTATTTCAACAATAGCAAATGAAAATGCTACTATCGCCCTCTCACTGAAGTCAGCCATCCATGATTAAAAACAATGCAAAAAGGACCATGAGAATATGAAACAAGCCGCCCAAAAAGAGGCCAAGGTGAAGAAAGCCAAGCTTCATCAAAAACAAATCATGGTAAACAAGGCCCAAGTGGCCAACCTTGAAGATGAAGAATGGGAGGTGAAGCCTGCTCGTTTATGGTGGTTAGGAATGACCACCCCGACAAGCTTCGTCCAAAAATTAGCTCTTGTAGGCACAGGGGCTAATTACAATTTAATGTCTCATGAAACATGGTGGTGTTCCCTCGGGGAACCTGCACTAAAAGATACCCCTACCATAGTCACAACAGTGGCATCACATGTTCACTACTTAGGCACAGTCACGCTTTTATTCCACATTGGAAATAATCCCTTGGAAGGAAAGTTATATGTGATGCCTGCATGAATGATGCACGAGGAAATACTCATTGGATGGGTTTGGATGGGCCATAAAAGGTGCAACATCGATTGGGACACAAGGAGGGTGACCTTACACAGCTGACCTCCAGCCAAGTTACAGTCCTCATAACAAATGAAGAGCCCGTGCCCACTGCTCCCACATGCCAACCAATCACCCCTCCACTCCCCATCATCATTCCATCCTCACATCCCCACAAGTCCATTCCACTCGAAAAAAGGCCACTCACACTTCCAACCACATCACTACCTCTCCCACCCTCACCACCACCACACTCGATAATAGCCCACTCTGACATATCCACAATCCCACAAGTTGTGCCCACCACCGAAAACTAACCATACTAATACTCCTAACCGAGCTAGCACACACACACAAGGCATGTCATCTCCCCATTAGGTGCCTAAGAAGCTTCTAATAGCACAGAGCTTTTATGAGGACACATCTACAGGGTAAAGGATAGATGCAAGCCCAAACGCTCTCCACAGCACCCCTATCTTCAATCAAATCCTCAACCGTGTCCAAACCCAACATTTAGGTGGATCCCCAAACCTTTACTACAAGACCTTTACTAGAGGGTACAGGATAGATGTAGGCCCAAACACTCTCCACAGCACCCCTATCCTCAATCAAACCCTCAGCCATGCCCAAACCCAACATTTAGGTGGATCCCCAAACCTCTACTGCAAGGCCAGCACTTCTACGAGGACAATCGACATATTTGGATCCCCAAATCACCCCAAACCCAAACTCCCACCTCGTGTCACTTAGTAGTCATCGACCTTTCAATGGAAACCCAAGGTGGCCTCCACCACAAAGACTACCCAAGAAAAAGGCAAGTAGAAGCTTCACAAAGACACTTTCACCCCCATTCTATCATTTGACAGACCTTTCCAATGATAATATACACTCATCGTCGTCGTCGGCAACTCCTCCACCCATTATGGTAAGGCTACCTTGGAGAGCTCCAAAGCCACAGTCAACCTCTTCAATTTTAGGTACTCCCTTGTCATCAGCCTCTACATCCTTCCAAGAATTGGACCTCCCCACCTTGCTCTCACCGAATTGGAACTGACTCCTAAATTGGAACTGACTCCTAAATTTGGCAAATTGGCCATGCCATCATTACAAAACCCGCAATGGGGTGCTGGCAGCATATCCCATGGGTACAAAACCAGACTCAGGGTGCCCCCCCCACAAAACCAAAAAAAAAAGCCACGGTCATACCAAATCTCCCACGCTCGTACCATTCGCCTCCCCAAATTGCCCCACGGTTGCACCATTTAAAACTCTTGATTTGCCATGGCCACCCCAACATTCACTGAAAATGCCACAGCGGTTACAACCCTTGGTCAGCTTGCCACTGTCGTACATACCAAACCACAAAAAGCAGTGCCACGGTTGTTCCATCATCACACCCATCTGCCTCGGCCATTCCAAAACTATCATGGCCACACCATTAAGAACTCCCAATTTGCAAGCCGTACCATTCCCACAACTAAAGTGCCACACATGTTCCCTTCTTACCCAAAGCTTGGTATGCTCGTTCCACTAACTACCACACCACCAAATCCAAACCAGGGTTGCCCCCAACGCCTGTTCGCTCAAGATGCCACGCACGTTCGCTCAAGATGCCACGCACGTTTGCTGGAGATGCCACGCATGTTCGCTGGAGATGCCACGCCCATACCATCCAGGTTGCCACGGTCGTGTCCTTCTGGAAAAGTATAAATATGGGTCCCATCCCCTCATTTCCTCATTTTTCAGCTCTCCTTGTAGCCAAACTCTTGTAGTTTTTTCTCTCAAGCTTTTCTATTCTCATACCCTTTCTATGCAATGGCTGATACCTCATAATCCTCCCTGGAAGTCTAGCACCACCCCACCCTCAGGAGGAAGCGCTCGATAGTAGGAGGGAGATTTGAAGAGTATGCCCACCACCCCACACAACTGTCACATCTGGGGGAGCCCCTCATGAAGCAAGTGAGCAGCAAGACTATGCATTCACTTATGAAGAATAACCACAAAGTAGAGCACAAGCTCCTCTACTTCACAGGGCCATGTTACAGGGCAGTGGAAGCAGACCCTATAGTTATGATAAAGTTGGAGCAGCTATACAACTTGGAGGACTTCCTACTCTAGAGCCATGGGGGTCGGACCTTTACAACAGTCTATATTTCACTAAGACATATAATGCAAACATGTATACATGGGAAGTCTTGGACAATGAGGGCCATCTCGCAAAAGAGCACAACTCAGCATGGAGCTGATCTGAGATGCTTTACAGCTCCCTCACATGGACCAACCATACGTGAGACTCACAAATGCCCCCAAGCTAACTGAGGGCACCTACAAGGGCACGACCAACAAGGACGGGGTGGAGTGGGCGAACATTACTCATGAGAATTTGGTCATGCCAGCCAGAGCTCTCGAATTTCTTTTGACCACCAGCTAGACTAATAGATTCAGCAGATGTAGCATGTCTACCCTAGCCCTGGTGCACCAAAGACAGATGGGGTCAACTAGGCAGAATACTTGCACAAGGAGCTTCAATGCAGTATTCTCTAACCCGTAGGGGAAGCTAGCAATGGCCAATTTATTGACAAAGGTACTTTATCATGCGGCCAGGTGGGAGGACTTACCCCACGCTATCCAGTTGAGTGGCCCAGATGTGGTGCCAATATCTATGCCCCCACCTGTAGTCCTCTCCCAAAGCACCACCCACAAAAGCACCACCACCCCGATCTTAAGGGCAAGGAGCAGGTACCCCCACCACCCAGTCAAGGCCCTACACAGGAGGAGCTGGCACTTGAGGAAGCCCGAAGAAAGGCCGAGGAGGAGGAGAAGCAAAATAAAATAAAATTCCAGCAAAATCTCTATGAGACATCGCCACCAAAGAGCTTCATTGATTTTTTGCCTCATTTCACAAAAGTTGGGCCCTCATCTCCTCATTCATCTCATCTCAACACACTAGAGACCCTCTGCTAGGCGCAATCAAGGGGCTTTTGGTCCAAATAGGCATACGCTGAGAGCATGCATGCTGCCCATGGCGTAGTGCCCAATTTTGCACTTAGCTTTTCACACATGGCCAGAGAATTGATTTCTTAGATGACAGATTGTATTTATCGTCAATAGGAGATAGCCGCAGTTTCACAGAGCAAGAGATGTTACTGGCCAAGGCAAAAGAGAGGCAGATCTCAAAAGATCTTTACATAGCTAACTTGAATAACCTCCAGCTACAAAACAGGCTCGACGAGGACCATCACCAGGATCACCGAACTCCGACAGTAGCTCCAGCAAGCATACAAAGCCGTACAGAGGGCCCACCAAGAAATTTTAGTTGACAGAGAACCTTGCCCAAGACTCCCAGAATAGAGCACAAGCTGCGGAGGAGGCCCTTACAAAGATGCAGCTGGATTTCCAAAGATACAAGGAGTTCTCGAAGGATACCATCCGTGAGATGAAAGACCAACTCGGTGAAGCTGAAGCCAAAGCCGCATAGCCGATCCCGACTCCCTCTGCTCCCTCCTCCAGTGCCACAGATCGGAAGGTGGATGCCCTTAAGGATATGACTACATAGCTGCCAAACTCACCCTCCCCCCACATAACCCCTTCCAACTCATCAACCTCCACTTCAGGAGTGTCCAGCTAAACTTACTACAACACAATGTATTTTTGGATAAGCCACTCTCCTAAAACACTTATACATATATCCTCACCAAGATCCCTCTCGCCATCATCACCCTCATCCCCCACTTTTACTTCCAGGGCCTCATCTCATTCACCCACCCCCACGACATCTATGAGCTGCCTCCCCACCCTCTCCAAGCCACATTCATGAACTGGAGTCACCTCCTTTGCTTCGGCTTTCCATCCAACCTAACTAATATTATTGACCTCTCTATCCCTTAAGGTCTCTGTCCATACCCCTACCCCTCCCAGAGGACGACCGAAGCATTACAATATCTACATAGTAGGGGATGGCACGTAGTCAATGAAGCCTACCACTCCCTCTGCAATGACGCCCTTCCCCCTTATTCAGCAGAGGAATCCACAGATGTCATGAGAAAATGGAGGTCATGGAAGCCACAGGAATCTGCCAGCTGAACAACTCACACATGGCATTCCCCATGGACCTCACCCTCGAGGAAGTAGCCGCGCAGAGCAGAGCTGAAGAATTCTTCCAATCACATGGACCAGCTAGCTTGACAAAAGCCATCATGACCATGACGACCATGACGGAGGCAATGACGGACAAGGTAGCATCCCACCTCCCCCCCACCATTCTCATCTCCCCCCCCACACCCACCTCCCCCCCCCAGTTCCTCTCACCCAAGTTCCAGCACCCAACCACTACCACCCCCACCCCATCTGGTACATCCACACTACCCCTCTTCCCTTCCCAATCCTCTCCACCCAATCATTTTCCTACCCCACCCCCCTCACCAACCCCACCCTCACCACCATCTTTATACTTGAACTTGGAAATGCACACTACATTCTAAGATATCCCTTTCACCTCAACGAGGCCCCCACCACTCTTTGTGTTGCAAACCTTGCCATGGGTGCTTCTACATCAACTACCCCTCCACCCCCATCACCCCTCCCACCTAACCCTGAAAGAAGACGAGATTCCACCGTCGCCACCGCTTTGAGCATGAGGAGATCGACCCTTCGCTCAATCCTCTCAATTGGCAGGACCCCCTCGACTGCATGGAGCTTGAGCAAGCCATACAAATCCTACTCGGTCGACAACTCTAGGCCGCACCCATCACCCGCATAATGGATCGCATGGACATCAATGTCCTGCGCCCCTACATCGGGCCAAGCATTGACAATGGTAGCGAGAGCACCCTCGAGATAGTGCGAAGGATACCACCGGCCACACCGGCCACTACTCACCCCATCACGTTCAAACTCATGGGTGAGCATAGCCGGCCTGGTGGCACCCATTTCTTATAAAGCCATGCATATGGGAAACCTACTACAAGGCACTGTACCCCCTCTGGATCAACTCAGAGTACCTATCCATCAGAAGACAGTGGGCGTGGACCCTCTTCCACCACGAGGATCAAAAGAAGAACCCGAAGGTGTAGTTTAATTTTCCTTTGTTCGCTCCTCCGATGGCGTAGCAGCCATACACTGAGGAGAAAATGATTTAACGCTTCCACGAATTCATATGCCGCTATGATCATGTACCAAACCCAACCGGTGACGATCAGATTCTTCAACCTGATCATCACGCTGCTGGAGGCCCTCCTAGATTGGGACCACTACCATGAAGGCGCACAGGGCTTGGCCTTCGACATAAGCAAAGGGCCAATGCTCAAGTAGATTTTTGGATATTATGAGCACATCATGTGGATGCCCACCTGGTGCCCAAAAACTTTTAAAGATATGATGGAGATAAAATTTTGGACCAGCTGCAGAGTCTTTCATCGAGCACCCCCTACTCCTACCTTGTGCCGCGACTTTATCCACACATATTTGATCTACTACCGATAGATCCGGGCTAGCTCTAAGGATGGACTTGAATTAGGGAGGGGGGTATGTTAACCACTCTCATTAACATTACAAGCGTGGCTACACTTATTATATTCATCTTTTGTAACCATGCACAAAGCGCTTAATGGAAAAGAGACATGGGATGACTGAGCTTACAGCTTGTGTAATGCTGGTCATGATGAGGAATAGTTGTACATAGAGCTAGCTAGGAAGACTAGTATGGGCCCCCAATTGTAAATGGGCAGCCGGCCATTGTAACTATGAGCTCTTGTATATAAGACATTTGAAGAAATATGAAAAAGGATAATCCCATTAGTCTCATTTGAGTCTTGCCTCTCTCTCTCTCTCTCTCTCTCTCTCTCTCTCTCTCTCTCTCTCTCTCTCTTGTGGTTGTATGCTTGCTTGTTGTGCTTGCATGCTTGATTGTTTTGGTGTGTGCTTGTAGAAATGGTGATGCTCTAGCTTCTCTCCCCTCTCTTTGCTCTCTACCATGTCCCTTTTGCATGCATGTGGCATGAGGTGAAGGTTGAGCTTTCCATAGCTCCCTTCTTCTTGCTCTCTACCTAGTCATTTAATATCTACTTGGGTGACACAAGTAGAGGTGGAGTGAGCCCCTAGAAGCTTCACATCGAGGAGTTAGCCCTCATTAGGGTTGACTACGTGCAACTCTTCGGACTCGACCCTTGCATGTTGTCTCTCTCTCTCTCTCTCTCTCTCTCTCTCTCTCTCTCTCTTGTGTGCAAGGTAGTATGTTAGGTTTAACAGTGATTAAGAGGAGGACACTAAATAAGTCCCATCTTGATTCAAGAATTATAAAATTCAAAACCGAAAGGTGTGTACCCCACTACCAAAAAGGAAAAAATCTGAGGAACCATAAGTGTCTGTGATGGACTGAAAGACAAAAAACACGTGGATCTAGCATTGCTTGGGGAGGAGCCCAAATTGGTGTAGATTGCCATAGATCTACCTCAAGAGGAGGAGCCCAAATTGGTGTAGATTGCCATAGATCTACCTTAAGAGGAGGAGACAGAGCTTGTAGCAATTTTCAAGGACTGCAAAGATGTGTTTGCTTGGAGCTATGTAGATTTGAAAAGAGTCCCTCTAGAAGTTTATCAGCACACAATTCCTTTAGTGGATGGTTATAGGCTAGTCTTCATGGATCGAAAAATGCATTGGCCTCCCTTGGGCCACCGGCCTCATTGAGCCTATTGGGGAGTCTTCCTTTGACATGTCTATTGAATGCATCATCGTAGTCCTTATCCTTGGCAATGTCGGTTGTATCTTCTTCATCTTCCTTGCTAATGATGAGTGCTAGCTTCATGTATTGATCAAATGTGTGGGCCTCCCTGTATTTGTCATCCAAATGTCTTGAGGGTAGGCCACATGCATAGTGTCAATGAGCAAGTGGCATTTTTTCTAGTTTGTTTATGAGATTGAGCACATAGTGGGTATCGCTAGGTCATCATCATGCCTAAGAAGAATGGTAAGATTTCTCTATTAGAACTTGGCCCATCAGCTTTTGCCTAGATTTCTTCATAGCCTCTCCTTGACTCTATTGAATGCTCCTGCTTCCATCTTTGGTAAGCATGGGTAATCATAAATGTGACAATGTGGATATTTCAAGAAAATCAGCAAGCCATCGGTTTGTGAGCCATGATCTTCCTCTGCAACATTTACCCCCCACAATGACTCTTGTTGATCTAACTATCCAAGTTCCATTGCCTCTAGCCAATCCCGCCGCCATGACTAAGGGATATGGTAAACATGTGGCTTGGGGAACTGTTGCATATGATTTTGCTTGTTTAGGTGTTATGGAGTAAGTAACTATGTGAGGATGTATGGGTTTTTCATGCTTGCTTAGGTAATGGGTGAAGTCCCTATGTAGCATGCCGGCCCAATTATCTCTTTCTCCTTTGTGTAACCTATAAGTCTTGTGCATGTCCACACCCCATTGTATCTGTCTGATGCCTTGACATGCATAATCATAGATGCCACCTGGCATGCTTTCGCTAGCTTTGGATCTTGAAGAGCACAAAATTTGTCTCCATTTGTTATTTCTGAGAAATCCAGCTTTTTTGAGAAGGGTGTGGACTTGGTTCCAAAAGGTAGGTGCAAGGGTTCTCGAATGAGCTTCTCTATAATCAGTATTATTTTTTTTGACCCATCCATTTTGGTGACTTAGATCCTTGCTCTGGTTAGAGGCCAATAACTCGATGACACAGAGCTTGGTGTTCACACTGGATTGTATGGCCTCTACACCAGACTCCAGAGCCCTGTTTGGTTAAGCTTTTCCTTTACTTCAGCATCATTCACCAGTTGTATGCACTTGGTGAGAGTGGTACTGAAAGTACATCTTTTTGTTCTCCACTATCTTGGTATGGTTAAGCTTCTCCTTTACTTCAATGTCATTCACCAATTGCATGCACCTGGGAGAGTGGTACTGAAAGTACACCTTTTTTTTCTCCACTATATCAATATTTTATATTGTGCCATGGCATTGGTCCATGAGTGGACCAAGGTAACTAACCTTCTAGTGGACAAGATTAGCTATTTTTCCCTTGGTCTTCTTTTTTAGGATTCTATCACCTCCCCACGAGGACAATGGTGACCTCAGGTCTTCATGCAAATGGCTGGCATTCATATCTTTGCCTATCATAATACTGAAAAATAGAAAACTTTATTAGTCCACTAAGTGGCAAGGAGAGTACCTTCTTCCCTTCTTAGAGTTCTTTATGCTTTAGTGTCAATACAGAAGTGGTTCAAGGCACTAGAGAATGTTTGGCCTTGGGCACACCTTCTTGGGTACTAGAACACTAGAGAAGTATCAAGGATTCAAGAATTTGAATTGTGCATGATGGATACTCCTTCAGGATTATGTAAGGACGATTGGCAACGTGATTTTATAGAGATGATGTGGTAATCATGACATGAATATGCAACCGTGATTGGTGATGTGGTTAATCCACAATCGTGATTTCATGTACTATAAAATCATGGTAAAAGTATTATGGATATTTTACTTGAAAAAGGCTCCCTGGACACTTGGAGTTGTTAATTGAATGTTGTGGAGAGGAGCTCTACCTCCGTGATTGGTGATGACATGGCATTCCCTACCATGATTTTGCAGACTACATTTACGATGTGAAACATAGTGTGAAATTACACCCTTCATGCACCAAAGGCATGGTAAAATGTTGTTACCCATGATTTTGATGATTTTGTAAGGGATACACAACTGTGTTTTGACAATCACAAAACAAGTAATCATGATTATATAGATGTGATTAATGATGTGGCAACCACGAGTGTGATCCGTATAGCCGTGATTGGTAGCAACAACATGATGTGGTAATCACAATCATGCTGCAGATTGCAGAATCATGGTGATAATTGGGATTCACTTGGTCTCAAAATGAGGGTCATTGGCACCTCAACCAAATGGCAATGTAGGAGGGTTAATTTTTGAGTGGGCTTGGTTTTGGTGATCGTGATTATGCAGTCATGCGGCAATGGAGAACCATGAAAGATCACGGTTTTGCATCTAAGATTCTCTTGATGTGGAGGGCTGGAAAGAGCTCACCTAGGCTTGTACTTGCTAAGTGATTGTGCATTTAGGTATAGGGATAAGAGGAAGATTTGCCCCATTTGGACACTAACCCATACTTACCATGTGTTCATCATACACACATGCAGATTAAGATAGACATTAAGAACATGGTAAAGAGATGTAGGGGAAATAAGATTTTCCTATGTGGAGATAAGACATTTAGAACATGGTAAAGAGATATGCAAGGGAAACAAGATGCTCCTACCTCTAGAGATAGCTATGGTGGGTGGTGGTGATGAGTGTATGTGAAACAAGCGTAATGCAAGCACAATCATGCTGAAAAACAATTCAGGAAATTGAAAACTCAAAAATGAGAAAGACAATGAAAAAAGAAGAACAACTCACTTATTTATAATAGCCGGTGGGATCACAATGGGCTATGCATGTGACATGTGGTAGCATCTTATTGGCGTAGGAATGTAGGTTGCGATCACACCTACCACCATTGCTGTGATCACGTGAACTATGGCCGTGATCACGCGACAATGAATCACAATGTCAAGCACGTCAAGTGAGATGAATAAAAATAGTGTAAGTCAAGAATAAGAAATCATAACACAACTTGGGGGCTCAAGATTTTGTAGTTTTGGTTCATTTTTAAAGGCGTGATTCTATAGGATTTAGAATCATGATCCAGAATCACGGTGATAGGAATTTGAGTTTATGGACATGTGAGGTTCCAAGTGGTTGATAATACATTGTACGAGTCATTTATGGCCTTACAAGATGGATTTGGGCAAATGTGGTGTGACATGATTTTGGGGAGGACCATGAATCATGGGTGTGATTATGTAAAAATCATGGTGATGAATCTGATTGGATTGTGAGTGAAGTGGCTCCCAGAGGGTTGTCAGTAGATAGAACTCAATTATAGCAAGTTAGTCCTCCAAAGTTGTTTCTACAAGTTCTTCATTACATTTACTAACCTTATCCTCTATTGGTTAAAACCAAAGTACATTTGGATGAAGCTCTTGATGTAGAAGGAGTTTGTTGATATAACACTTGTAGTTATTCCATAGAACAAAGCAACTCTTTCTCCATCTGAATTAGCGAGTATATAGAATCTATAGCAAGTTCTTGTGTGAGCATGTTCTATATGTTCTTGTTTGTCTGCTTGTGCAATTCACCTGTTTTACCCCAGTTTGCTTGGCATCCTATGTGATGTCGAGTTAGGAAGATTCTTGTGGCTTGCCACTAGTCACCTCTTTAGTGAACACCAATTCACGTCGCCATTCCCACCTAATCTCAACCTTCCAACTAGGATTAGTGAGGTCCAATTTTCAACTTAGTTTCTTCTTAGGCACCCACACCTTCTTTGGTACTTGGCTTTGGAGGACTGATTTCCTAATGGGGACCCATTTTTGCCTTCCTTTTTCTTTCCAAGTCTTGTTAGTTGGCTTTGGTGAAGTAGTTTGGGCTGTTGGTGTGGTCAATTAGAGGTCCTTACATAGATGGCTTTACTTCATTATTTAGGTATCCAAATCTTCCTATTCCCTTCATAGTATCCCTATGCCTTTAACAGTTGTTTGTTTTTTGTAGCACTTGTTTGGGAACCAAACATTTATGACCATGGGGCTTCTTGCTTTTAAAGGTTTGCTAAGGTGGGACTCTTACCTTTACCTAACACATTGGCTACCTTTGTTTGGGGCCCTTGTAGTGTTTCTAGAGCAAAGAGACATAACGACATCCTTGGTGGCTTTGGTTGCTTAGACTTCAGATTGCTGGTTGAGTCTAGGAAACTCCACAATGGCTATATATATATATATATGGATCCTCTAGACCATTCTTTGCATCCAATCCACTCCATAGCTAAAATCCAACTTCATCCAAGCAACATTTTCTCTTCCAAGGCACCTTCAAGCATTACAAAAACCCTACACGACAAAAGGTTATTTCTGGTGGAAATATTAACTTTTAAACTTCCCAAGGCCCCTATTGTTCCTGGGTACACATTTTTAACTTTGGCTATTGTCAACTCTCTCTAGTTTGCTAAGCTTCACCCATGTTTCATAGAGAGTAAGCTGTGACTTTCTCCTGCAGGCACATTTTTTACTTTAGCTATTGTCAACTCTAACTCTGGTTTGCTTAGCTTCACCCATGTTTCACATGAGAGTAAGTTGTGACTTGCTCTCAAGTCAATCATCTTTCGCACGGAGATTTGTTGTTTTTTCCTCCTTAGAGAGTCTGACTTTGAGATGACAAGGCTCTATCTCTAGGTCATCTTCATCAATCAGGGTTAGAGTAGCCATGTTTACTCTTAATGTTAGCCCATTTGGTTTTTCTTTTGCTTTGGTAGCCCTTGCCTTAGCCTCCTCTTGTGCCTCTTTCCTAAGTCTCTCTTGTTTCAACACCTTCTCCTATTTCTTTTTGCGTGACTATTCTAACACATCGTGGGTTAAGGGTTCATAGTATTATTTTTAGCTTGCTACCATATATGTAGCCTTGCATCTCGACTCCATCAATGGTTTCAATGTGAGCCGCACCTTGGGAGGTGAGCTCTACAACTCTAAATGGCCTTAGCCCTCGATATTTTAGCTTTTTTCTCTTGGAAGAATTGACTTGTACATAAGTACCAAGTATCCTTCCTGCATCTCTTTTGTTTTCAAGTTTTAGTCAAACCATCGTTTGCACCTGTTTCTCCGCTATCATTCCGTGGTGGAGAGTAACCACTCTAGTCTCATAGAGATTTTCCAACTCAATCAACCTCTCAACTAGAGCATTCTCCCTAAGACATTCCTTCACTGCTATCCTTAAGCTAGGCACTAAATATTCCATAAGCATCACTACCTCAATCCCATAAGATGAGCCGAAAAGGAGTTTATCATGTCGCTACCTTATAGAGCAGGTCCTATAGGCCCACATTGCTGCTGTTAACTTTTGCTCCCAATTGTTTACGTGACTAGCTTGTAGAGTTTTGGTCAAGATGCCACAAAGGACTTTATTAGTACTTTTTGCTTGTTCACTGGCTTGGGGATAGTGTGGTGATGATTTTTGATGTACCACCAAAAATCCAATCAACAAGTGTTCAATGAACTCATTGATAAAATGGAAACCCTTACCACTAACTAGCTCTAAGGGACACCCAAATCTTGATATGACATGCTCGTATAAGAATTTGGTAGTTGTATAAGCATCCACCTTCTGTGTGGCTTCTTTCGCCTCTGCCCACTTAGTGAAATAGTCTATTGCAAAAATTATGTATCGGGCTTGCATTTAACACACGGTTGGGATAACAGGTCCAACGAAGTCTATTCCCCATTTTTAAAAAGGTTTTTGCACAATGATCCAAACAACCAAAAGTATCATGTCTTGTCCATGAGGGATGTTAAAGCATTGGCATTTATCACAATGTTTGGCAAATTCCATGAAATCACCAGACATAGCTGGTCACCATAGCCCTGCTTACAAGATCTTTCAAGAGCAGTTACGTCACTCACAAAATGTCCAACAATGATCCCACTATAAGCTTCTTCCAAAATGGTCAGGAACTCATCCTCCCTTACACACCATATAAGCAGGTGATCTTTGCCTAGCTTATATAGTTGACCTGCTACTATTAATTGGTAAGGTGCTACCAATTTAATAAGTTATTAAATCTTATCCTTGTTCAATAGCTTGTCTTGTGAAAGCCCGTAGGTAAGATATTCGGAGATCTCTTCACTCCATTCCAGTACCATATCTAACTTGAAGAGTGCAACATATACGAGCAATTCATCATTTGACACGTGGTGGTAGGTTCTCCATTAGGTATTCTTGACATGTGATCTACTAATACATGTTGTGAACCTTTTATCACTGTGATGATAAAGTTAAACTTCATCAATAGTGTAGCATCTACTAGAAATTCATCATCAACACCAGTGGTGGCATGTTATCCCATTAGGTATTATTAAAATGTGATCTACTAATACATGCTGTGAACCTTTTCTCACTATGACTGTAAAGTCAAACTTCATCATCAATAGCAACAATCAACGCGGCGTGACAGGTGGGTAATTCACCCAGTCATAAAAGGTTTGTTGACAAGGTACAACAAACCTTGATGATCCATAAGAAGATGAACTTATTAGTCCGATAGATAGTGTCTATACTTTTTTAATGCATATACCATGGCGAACCCTTCCCTTTACACTGTGGTGTAATTCATCTTAACTTCATTAAGTTGTCAACTTGCAAAGCATATTGGGTAATCTAACTCATGCTCTCTGGATTATGCCAAAACACACCAAATTGCAAAGTTTGAGGCGTCAATATGCACATAGAATGTGAGGTTCCAATTTGGTGGTCTCTCAAGATAGGTGCATTAGCTAATGCCCTCTTCAATTCATCATAAGCCTACTGACATTCCTCATTCCATTTGAATATAATTAAAAGCTTATACAATGGCCTGGAAATATTAGCATAGAACATAACGAACCTTCGATAATAGCCTATATGACCCATAAACCATTGTACTCCTTTTTCTGATTGGTAGAGGTGGTGGGGCAACTCTAACATGAGTTTCCCATTCTTAGACATTATGTGCCCCAATATCACTCCATGCTTTACCCAAAATTGGAATTTTAAAGGGTTTAAAGATATATGGTATAATCGACACCTTTCAAACACTGTTCTTAGACACGCTAAGTGCTCCATCCATTGCGAATACACACAAAGATCATCAATGAATACTTCCAACCACTTTTGTAAGTAATCCTTGAAAGCTGTGTTCATTAACCTCTAGAATGTTGCAAGAACATTGGTTAGTCCAAACAGTATGACCTTGTATACAACAAAGGTTGCCCATGTGGCGGTGATAAAAGATGTTTTATATTAGTCTTTTGGGGCAATGGTGGATACCGGACTATATCTTGAGAATCCATCTAGGAAATCGTAAGCTTCTCCCCTAGCCACTCTTTCCAAAACATGCTTTGTGTACGGTAATGGGTAGTGATCCCTATTACCACCATTCACTTCTTCAAATACACACTCCAAGCTTCTCATTCTTCTTGGGTACAATCACAATTGGTGATACCGAATCAGTGTGCTCAATCTCATAAATAAGATCTACAATAATGAGTGTCAATTTCCTTCTTTGCAATTACTGAGTATTTTGGATTCATTTAGTAAGGACGTTACTTGATTGGATTTGAGCCTTTCATGATAGGAATGGTGTGATGAACCACTTCTGATGACATAATCTTCGTGTCCTTATAATTCCAAGCAAAGCAATGAAAACCACTTCTAGCGGCACATCCTTCGTGTCCGTGTAATTCCAAGCAAAGCAATCCAAATCTTTTAAAAGAGTAATCAAATTCTCTTCCTCTCCTATAGGTGGAGTTCTTTGGTAATGAAGACTGGTTTGGGATCTTCACCAGGTTTTGCAATATATACCTCCTTCACCTCTGTAGGTCCATTATATGAGACCCCTGTTTGTTCACCCTTTGAGTGTTTGTGCCCTTAGGTGAACCATATTCCTTTTATATCAACATCAAAGGTTTTGAAATGGTTGGGAACCTTTCGCAAATCTAGCTCCTTCTCATTCTCCTCCTTTCTAGCCAATGCCATTTTTGCTTCCTGTTTAGTTTTAGCCAATGCTTTCTTTCTTTTCCTTATTTTTGATCTTGTGAGCTCGGGAGTTTCTTGGCTCACTACTGGTTCTTGAGGTGTTTTGTAGTGTTATTTAGCTTAACTCTTTATTCTAATTCTTAGAGAATTTCTCATGAATTTTGGTGGCCTTTACATATCTTAGCCATTGAGCATCTATTGTGGGTCCTTTTGTAAGAATATCACTACAGTTAGCATGATATCACTTCTTCTTCATCCATCTTTAGAACTTCAACCTTGCAATTGAATCCAAAGCTTTTTTTGCACAATCAAGTTTAGACTCTTGCTCTTCCGAAGAGCTTTCCCATGACTCGTCCATCACAGATGGCCTCGTCATGCACATGACAATGTGATTTTGACATTTCATCATTCCAAAATGGTTTTAAAAACTTTGTTTTGGACTTTTCCATGGCATTTATTGTGGCCAGTACATGCATCTAGTTTTGGTAAAAATTATCATTTAAAAGAGGGGTATACAAGATGTCCTCTTCTTGTGACACTTATGGTTGTTCATGGGTTGCACATAATTATAATGAGGTTGTTCTTTTTGTGGTTTCTAAATAATTTCCAAACAACCCTTCATCCATTATATGCGTCTTCCATGTTTACTTTCAAGATTTATGAGTCCATTTGGTAGGTAAATGAGATCCGTGGCCCAATCGTGAACCAGATTAGCACTCCTCATAAAAGGTCTACCAAGAATCACATTGTACAAATTTGTGTGGCTAGTAAAGTTCATAATTGTCGCTGTGTTCTAGCACATTCAGCTGTTTTGGTCCCCTCATGATATTTTGTCTAGAATAGACTGATTCCCTCATGGTGTTTCGTCCAAGATAGGTTGTTTCAATAGCCTGGCTAGCTTGCAATCATCCCTCAAACTTCTTTGGCTTTTTTGAACTAGGGCTCATATAGCCACTAGTTTTATATGAGTTCCCTGAGGCCTCTAGTATCTATCTCATATGTCAATCTTATCAAATTATCAAGTGGGTCACCTCGTAATAAGTGGCATGGCAATCATGGGCGTGATTTATTAGTCACACGTGTGATTCGAAGGCGTGATTCATCATGACATGTCACCCATGGTTAATGATATCAATAATCACGAGTATGATTTGAAGGCATGATTAATGACATTTCGTCGTTATTCATGTCTCATGGACCGTGATTTGTGATCATGATTAGATAAGATAATATAAGATGAAATCTATCCCAGAGATAAGGGCCAATTAATGCAAAATCCCAGGGTTGGTGGGACAACTAGAATTGTCAGAGATTCACTACAACATGATCGAAAATCATGGGTGTGATTTTGTAGACTATAGAATCATGGTGACATGATTTTGTAGGTTTCGACCAAAAATCAATGGTTTGGGGATGCAAATCTTAATTTCTCCAATTCAAAATTTCCATATTGTTCCTTTACAATGGCAAAATGATCACCTATGCAGTGCTATCATTGTGTAGGGCCTCATCGAGTGGCTGAATGTCCTATCAAAAAAGGGATAGTGAGTACCTCTGTAGGTGCTCCTGGCATTAACTCCCTTGTGTGTTGAGCGTGGAATTAACCATATGTATAAAGATTGTCTGCTAAGACCTAGAACAACAAGGAAGGCTCGTGAAGCTAATCCGAGCACCTGCATTAACCTGCTGAATGTAAGAGATGGCTTCATCCACATGGTCCCTCTCCATGTAGTAACCCGATTACAAAACCAACAAAGAGCCACAACTCATGTTGTAGTAGAGGCATCTACCTCCTGGGAGAAATGGGGAGCACCTGCCATGGATAACACCACATTTGCTAGTCAAACTCGCTGACAAAGCCATAGGTCAGACCCATTGGTCTACTTAAGGATTTGAAGATAAAGATCCTTGGAACTACTTACCACCACACCTTTGTGGTGATGAACTTTGGACGTCAGCCTATTTCTTATGATTGCATCCTTGGACAACCATTCATAAGAGAATCTAAGATAATCCACAACTAGGATGCCGACCACATTTACATTCAAAGAAAGGATCAAACTGTAAAGATCCATCTATGGACATGGAAGGTACACCCAATGAGTGGTAGACCATTTGCAGAGGACTCAGTCACAACAACCCGATCTACTACAATTTATATGTATCAAACATGCCACAAGAAACTCAACGATGAAAAAGATAGTGAGAATTGTGCACCTCTTCCAGAACGGCCGCAGAGCAGACAATAAAAAGTTAATGCTAGCAGAAAAAGAAGCCAAATGGCTAGTGGAAGAAGAAAGCGCTAGGGCAGAAGAGCCCGAACAGGTGCCTAAATATTTCAAGACCTTTCATATGGCCAATAGATTCATCCAATATGACTTGGCTCAAAGGTGGGCAACCAAGGACCTCTTATGATGGTCTAGACAAACTCAAAGAAATAAACCTGGCAAGAGGCCAGTATACATTGGAAAATAAATGTCCATAGAGGAAGAGACCAAGCTCATCGCTCTGCTTACCAAATTCAAGGTTTGCTTCGCCTGCAAGTACACGGATATGAAAGGTGTACCTCCCGAAGTGGTCAAGCACACCATCTGGATGGTTTATGAAGCAAGGCCAGTTAAACAAAGGGCATATCCTATGAACCCAAGATATTCCAAGATGGTCCACCGAGAAGAGATTGAAAGACTCATTAATGTCGGATTTGTCTATGAAATAGAACATACAGAATGGGTATCACCCATTGTGATAGTGCCCGGTGTTAGAAAGATGCAAGCTGTATCGCATCTCATTGATCCCACTCAAAAGTCAATTTTGGGTTAGACATGGAGTGATCCTAGGACACATTGTCTCCAAGTAGGGAATATCCACAGATGATAGCAAAGTGTGGCTCATCCTTGAGCTGCCCCCACCCACCAACTTTAAGGGAGTCCAAGGTTTCATGGGACATGTCAGCTACTATAGGCAATTCATTTTTATGTATGCTAATATAGCTAGACCCCTTTATGGACTTTTGATCATTTTCGAGTGGACAAAGGAATGCCAACAGGCTTATACAATGCTCAAGAAAGCCTTAGCAAGTGCTCCAATTCTTCGGTTCCCTAACTGGGACATTATCTTTCATGTCCACATTAACGCCTCCGCTTTTGTTATTGGATGTGTGCCCAACCGGGTGAACACAAGATGGATTGCCTCATCAGCTTCGCCAGCTACCAACTCAATGAAGCCGAGAGGAATTACACCACAACCGAAAGAGAAGGGTTAGCCATGGTCTACATTGTTTAAGAAGTTTCGCCATTATCTTCTGGTGACCAAATTCATTTTCTTCGTGGACCATCAAGCTCTTCTGTACCTGGTAAAACAAGCCCTGTACGATAAGGAGAATCACCAAGTAGCTGCTTATATTACTTGAGTTTGACTTCACCGTCTCACAAAATGAGGAAAGGCTCATAGCATGTTCTCTCACAGACCACATGTCAAGGATCCCTAACGACGGTGAGCTGCTTGTGGGAGTAGAAGATGATTTACTAGATGCCTCCCTATTCCAACTATGCTTAATTCCTAAATGGGGTGAAGAGGTAGCACACTTTTTAGCCAACGACTTAACAGTGGACCCCCTCCTAAACAAGAACCATGCCACCACCTAATTAAACAGGCAATCCTCTACCAACTCATTATAGGGGTCAACTCTATTGGTAGGGGAAGGACACGATCCTTAGACATTATGTCCCTGAAGATGAATATGTATTCCTTTTGGAACAGGCTCTCACCTTAATGGTGGCGGATGTAGTAGGATATGTCAAGCGGTGTGACGAGTGCTAACATGCGGCAATTCCCCACTTTAAGGATAGCATGACCCTAAACCCTATAGTATCCTTGCAACCATTTGAAAAATGGGGCATCGATTTCATTAGACCCATCAGTCGAGCAGCCAGATACACCCAAGCTATATATATAATTACTGCCACGGACTATTGCACTAACTGGGGGTAGTGTGGGCTAGCACCTCAGCTATTTATCTTTTTTCATGGCATTTGAACTAGTCCTCTATATCAAGTTCTTCTAGTTGGAGAAGAACTCCTCTATTGTCTTTAAGGCTTCCATAAATTGCAACTACTATTCTTTCACAATTTGCAAGTACTACTCTTCCCCCTTGAGGATTGGCGGGTCTCTTGCTCTAATCTTTGTTGGTTTTATGTCTCTTTTGAGTAGAGCTTCTCTCTTTTCAAGGAATTCTCTAAGAAGGGCCTGGTGTTCATGCATGTGTTATAAGGAGGTAGTGCACATCCACACTAATGGTGGGCCTGGTGTTTATGCATATGCTATAAGGAGGTGTATAAGGAGGTAGTGCACATCCACACTAATGGTGTGAACCATGTGATTTTAGAGAGTTGTGGGTTATGGTATAATACCATAAATTCTCAAGGAGTATGAGCGGACATCAATTTTGGTAGTTCCAATGAAGTAAAATTTTGAGCACCAAGTATGTTTTGTATAGAGTTGGATGAATCATCTACCAGAGGGTTTCTTATTAGCTAGATGATAATGTTATGAGGGCAAGCATGAACAATGTAATGCTCCTCAAGGATGTAAGTATAAGTTCTTAAACAAAATCTCCTAGAAGTGGCATATGGTTTTCACATAGCAAAATAGAGATTTTTCCTATCATGGTCTGTATGCATTAAATTAAGGTACACAAAATAGAGATATTACCTATCATGGTCCATATGCATAAAATTAAGGTACACAAATGTGTGCTTTTTGTAATGGACACCGTAAGCTTCTTATAGATTTTTGGTGTGTCTTGCTTAATATAAATATTTGGGTAAATTCCCATGATCAAAAGTATGTTCACAATAATAAGGGTATCTTCTCAACAGAAGACATAAAGATATGTATTTACATACATATTTATCTTTGTGTGTGTGTGTACACCCACCCCATTGTGCTTACAATAATGGCCATTGGGCCATTCTTCCATGTACAATCTTGATGTATTTTACACGTATGTATAGAGATTGAGGTTCCACAAAAAGAGGAAATTTTGCCAGTAAACAGATTCAAATCCTTTGATGATGCGGGATCAAAACCACGCTCTTTGTAATAAATCAATAACGCTATTCCAACCAATGATAAGTCTACCCAAATAGCTTTCCTAGAATACCACACAGCTGTCTCTTCTAACCTTTCTATTTCAATAAGGTCAAGATTGATCAGAGAAATGAAGAGTTGCAATTTCAACTTTTTCTCATCATTCTGGTTTTTTATGGGCCTATATCTCCTAGATAGCTTTGTGTCAAATTTTGTGCCGAACTTTCAAATGATTTTTTCCATGGCTTGTAGATAAGGTGTGTTAACGTTGGTGTTTATTAATCTATAGATAAGAATCAAGCTCTGTTATACATGCAAGACCCCTTACAATAATATGGAAAACGTCTACATGATTTTGAAGGGTTGCCTCTTCCTGATAGATCAACTGTTGCTACTATCAACAATGGTTTGTTGATGGAAGAGATGATGGTTGATGCTGTTCAATAGGCTCATTTGGCTTTTTCCATGGAAAGGACTCTTAATAGTTGTCATGGGTCCCTCCATTTGGGTCCCTCCATTTGGGTCCCTCCATTGCATCTGCTGGTAACCATACGTGGAGTGGAAATTGTGCAGACTTAGCCACTGGACCTAAAAATAGTAGAAGAGCTATTATATTAGCGAGGACGGGGTTAACACTACTGCTACTAATTAACTCAACGAATCAATCACACAATTCACAAATCTCAAAGCTACCGGTTATCCAATAGATACCCAATATACCTAGCAATAATCCAAAATCTCCTATACGATTAAGGCTTTTGACAGGCATTGGCAGCACTTGGTCGTGCAAACCAGAAACCTATCAACGAGTAAGAACGCACCCCCACTAATTCCCAGAACACATAAATCTGTATCAAGTTGGGACTGAAGACTAATCCTAGCATTGACGTGGTGAACAAACTTAAATAAGTGAAAAACCTTACATATGCTTAGTCGTGACACGTATAACTATCACTGTAAATCTAGAGCATTCCATACGATCCTTGAGGCCATTAATTTAAACAATGGTGGTGTTTTTTTCCTCGATGAACCAGGTGGATCAGGGAAAACACATCTATATAATGCCTTGCTATCTTGATTACGTGGAGATAATCAAGTTGCTTTGGCATGTGCATCTTCAGGAATAGCTACATTGCTACTTTCAAATGGATGCACAACACACTCACGTTTCAAAATCCCATTGGTTTTGAATGCTTCTAGCACATGTAATATTAAATCTAATAGATCATTGGCCGAGATGTTAAAGCTTGCAAGATTGATCATTTGGGATAAGGCTCCAATGATGCATAGGTATGCATATGAAGCATTGGACATGACATTAAAAGATATCATGCAAAGTGATATAGTGTTTGGTGGCAAAATTATGCTCTTTGGTGGTGACTTTAGGCAAATCTTACTTGTTGTTGTGCAAAGGGATCACGTGAGGATATTGTTGATGCAACGTTGTGCCGGTCATATATTTGGAGACATGTGAATGTTTTAAAGCTCACCCAAAACATGCGGGTCATTCAGAGTGGTCATGATTGTGCAGAACTAGAATTTATCAATTGGACTTTACAAATTGGGGATGGCTCTATAGACCATCCAAACAATGAAGGTAGAGTGGTAATTCCACCATGAATGGGGATGGCTCTATAGACCATCCAAACTAGAATTTATCAATTGGACTTTACAAATTGGGGATGGCTCTATAGACCATCCAAACAATGAAGGTAGAGTGGTAATTCCACCATGAATGTTGATCCATGGGAACTCCTTGTTGAGTTTGGTAGAATGGGTGTACAGAGATCTTCAAAGAGTGGAGGATTATGCATAATTCTTTAGAGACCGCGCTATTCTTGCACCACAAAATCAAGAGGTGGATGAGATTAATGAACTAGCCTTGACTGCATTACCTGGTCTTGAAAGAGAATACCTCAGTGCAGATTCGGTTGTTTCTTTCAAGAGTGACAAAATATTGTATGTAGTTGAGTACTTGAATAGTTTGAACATGGGTGGTGGTTACCCTCCTTACTGCTTGCTTTTAAAGATGAATGCTCCTTACTTGAATAGTTTGAACATGGGTGGTGGTTACCCTCCTTACTGCTTTTAAAGATGAATGCTCCTATCATGCTCCTCCATAATTTGGATCCTCGGTGGGGACTTTGTAACGATACTAGACTGATATGTAAGAAATTTCACTCAAAGGTGATAGAAACATAAATTATTACAGGTACAAACATTGGAGACATGGTCTTCATTCCGAGGATAACATTCATTCCATCAATGCTTCAGTTGCCTTTTGATACGAGAAGGATACAATTTCCTGTGAGGCTAGCTTTTGGTATGTTAGTAAATAAGTCCCAAGGTCAAACATTGAGTGTGTTGAGACTTTATTTGACCATACAAGTATTCACGCATGGATAATTGTATGTTGCTATGTCATGTGTTAGATCATCAGAGATGCAGTGAAAGTGTGTGTAAAAGATACCATGGACCATGTAAGCAACAATGAAGGTAGAAATGAAGTCTACACAGCTAATGTTGTCTACAAAGAGGTACTGCAAATGGCATCTAGAAGAATGTAAATGTAATGTATGCCCATAAGGTAACCTACAAATGCTAGAGACTACATTCGTGGCTATCGTTGTATTAATCAAGTAAACATTTGGAAGGAGAATGTTCGCAAAGATGTGGAATGTACAATCTATGTTGTCTTTCAATAAGTATGCATGCTTTCAAGTTGATTGATGTTTCTTTTAGATTGACATTTTTTTTTTGGTGATGCAAAGACACGAAGATAAATAGGAGTTAGATTGCAAAATTCCTTTAACTTATCTCCCACGCTGGTGTTTCCATTGTCGGTAATATTGAATTGATATATATACTTACATTGTCTGGAATAAATAGTTGACATTGAGGTAAAGCCACCATACAGATCTAGAAGTATGGAGTGCCTCATTCATTGCTGAAGGGGTGGTTCAAAATTTTGAGATGGCTATTGTTTTTATAACATTTAAATAAGAAAATGTTTTGCTTTTGACTTGCTTTCCTTTACTGTGGCATTATTAATTTTTCTTGCTTTAGTTTGAAATACTTAACACCTAGAGAGAGAGAGAGAGAGAGAGAGAGAGAGAGAGAGAGAGAGAGAGAGAGAGAGAGAGAGAGAGAGAGAGACTTACCTCATAATCGTGCATAAATGATTAGTGGAGGTATTGTTGTATTTGATATCACAGGTAATACTACATAGGATGGATGTGGTAAGGAGATTATTTTCATTTATTTATGGCGAGATGGACAAGATGTAGGCTATCAGAAGCCTAACATGATAGATATTCCGTGCATAGGCACTGGACTGTACATGATTTTTCGATTTGGCGTTTATAAGCCTGTTCAAACGCTATTCGTCTCAAATGTTAATCCACTAAATGAGTTTTGTAAGGTTTTATCTTTTAGCTTTTTTTCTCTCTTTAAAATTATATCTTGCCAGCCAATGTTATTGTCTTATATATATTTTTTGGCAAGCGAAGAGCATAGGCTTCCAAGGAGAGATAATCCAGTCGCTCGAAGATTGTTTTAATGGTTTGCGCATGTGTGTTTGGTTATCCCCACTACCCTAGGTTGGAATGTTAGATACATATGTATGCCAATTTTGGTGCTTATTCAAAGAAAACTAAGTGTTTTGGGAGCTTTGATATTGTGACAAGCATGGTGTGGATATATATATGTAGGTCGTTAAGTTGTTTTTTTGAGCTACATTGCAACTAATATACCTTAAAATTTTGTAGATTTTATAAAATTTACGAGTAAAAATGAGAATCTTGTAGGTTCATTACATGTAGTTCGCAAGTCTTCTATGAACAAGGTTGATAGCTCAAATCTTTTAAGGTTTAGCTTAGAGAATTAGATTAACTCATAATAAGAGGTCATTTATTTGCCTGTTGTATAACCTTTCCTAGCTACATGGAGCTCCATTCAGTTTGTTCGAACCATGGGCAATCCTTCTGTCGCGTAAAGCACACGTCTAACATGGCAACATGTGCATCATAAATGGTCCAACCCCTTTGTCTACGCTATGCGTGACGCTTGTGGTGAGAATGGTGAATCATGCCTAACTGCAGAAACTAGTGCTATGAAAAATTATTTATGTCCTTTTTACATAAAATTTTAAAAGAATTTGAGCCTTAATGGGCGACCGGTGTAAACTGGCCCAGCCGGTGGTCATACTCTTCTTACAACAGGGCACGCTCAAACCCTAACTCTCTCAATAGCAAGTTTCGGAAATCTGCTGTGCCGTTATCATTAGACTCTGCAGCTCGCCATCGCTTCGCTATGGGTAATCCAGTTTTCCTCTCTCTCTTTTTTCCTCCTGTAAATTATAAGGGATTTTCTGGTCTTTGAGTTGTCAAGTTTTTTTCTGCATCATAAATCCTTAGGGTTTCCTTATTAGGGCTCCGCGCATGTTTTCTTGCATCTCGATCGGTTAGGATTTTCCGCAGCATGGGTTTTTAGGGTTTCTTGTATCTTGAGATGTAGGCTTGCTTGCTTGCTTGCTTAATCAGTTGGGTTTTTTTACTGCATCTTGATCTGTCAGGGTTTTCTGCCACTGAATGCTCTTTTACCTTCACGGCATTGCTATCGATCTTTGGTTCTGTTGCACTTCACAATTTAAGGTTCTGGTCTTCTCCTTTGCTTTATCTGCATATCCGTGAGGGTTCCCTGCTGCTCGACAGTTACCAAGGGCTTTCGTATTTACTTCTAGGGTTTGTTGTATGTGTACTTAGCTTTCATATGACCTCCGAAGGGCTGCATTTGTGGTGTCTTTGGCAAGAAGTTGTCATTGTTTTCTAGAGTTTAACGTAACGGTTGTCTGCGTAACTTATATCTGCTTCAGCCAAGATCAAGGTCCACGAGTTGCGGGCGAAGAGCAAAGCTGAGCTGCAGGTGAAGCTCAAGGAGCTGAAGGCAGAGCTGGCGCTTTTGAGAGTTGCAAAGGTCACTGGTGGTGCGCCCAACAAGCTGTCAAAAATGTGAGCACCTGCTTGCCGGAGCTCAACCTATATCTGATTTGTTAACTGGGAACATGCTAAGAAAATATTCGTGTGGTGCTTACGGGTTTTTTATGCAGAGAGGCCTTCAAATGTTATTGAGCATAGGATATCGTCTAGAGGAAAGGGTATGGAGTATAGGGTGTGTAGGGATGGGTCTCTTGGCTGAAAGTGAAAGATAATGGCATCGGAAATCGTTGAATGTGACAATCGTTTGGAGATGTGGTCTGTAGGAGTTTGTGAGCTTGGTTATGCTTATGTTTCAAAAGACTTAGAATGGTTATGGAGAATAGGATGGGTGGGATGGATTTCTACATCTACCCAGGTTTGTTTACGTATATGGATAGGAGAGATTTTGAGTGATTATAGAGTGATGGATGTGTGGAAGCATATCTCTAGGCTTACCGTAATTAGTTTTTGAGAATTTTAATCAGATCTGCTTATAGGAGTGTCTCTGCTAAGTTAATAGTTGTTTTGCAGCAAGGTTGTCAGGCTTTCCATAGCACAGGTGTTGACAGTGCTTTCGCAAACCCAGAAAGCTGCCCTTCGTGCGGCCTACAAGAAGTCCAAGTTGCTACCTTTGGACCTGCGCCCCAAGAAGACCCGTGCTATCAGGCGGCGACTAACGAAGCACCAGGTAATAACCTTTACTTCTTCAAGCTTGATTTTTCTTGCACTTTTTTATAAAGATCAGCATTTCTGGTGACTGCTTGGATTTTGTTTCAAAAAAAGCTATTTTTTAATACATAGATTTTACATTTATATCTTGGGAATTTTCAGACTAACATGAAGACAGAGAAGCAGAAGAAAAAAGAAACCTATTTTCCCAAAAGGAAATATGCATTGAAGGCATGAATTTCCCGGATGTGAGAGCTGTGTTCTTTTTTTGAGGAAACCATGATCGGCTAGTGAAGGACCGGTAGTTGTATGGCCTTTTTTAATGAATGAGTTAGAACTTTGTAACACATATGGGCCTTATTGTGCTACAGTTTAGAATGTGTACGTCCTGTCTTATTTCAACTTCATCTGATCCAACTCTTGGTATGATATTGCCTTCTTGTCTTATCGTCTTGGAAGGGGTGTTCAATTGTCTTGCTTGACAGTCAGGTTAATACCATCTGGTCGGTTTATATCTCTAATTTCTGTATTTCATAAGATCAGCATCCATGTCGGTATTGAATTTGAGCAGCTTAAATCTTTAGGCCTGTCTTGGAAATTCCTCAGTGATACTTAGAGCCAATGGAATGTTTTGACTGACAAATGGAAGTAGTACTTGATTTTGTGTTGTGGCCAGTGGATCTGTTCTTGACGCTAGTAAAATCTGTAGGCCTGTCGTGGTAATTCATCAGTGAAATGAGCCAGTGCTCTCTGTTGCCAAGTCCAGGCTAAACAAAAGTGAAATCTCTTTGTAAGGGGCTTGCCTTGAGGGAGGTTTATCACTAGCAAGGGTAAACAGCCCATGAGATTAAGGATGATACAATTGTAGAGTTAGAAGTGCGACTCATAGTGCAGCTTCTAAACTCTAAACCAAGCATAATGCAGGGAAGTTCCTCATCTGTACACAATTAATGAGAAGTGAATCAAGAAGACTCAATGGTAGATTGTGCCGGTCTTTGAAGATGTTGCATCCCCAAGTTTGATGGGATATTTTGTGGTGTAATGGATTTGACTAGGCAGGAATTCGAAATGGATGTCCTGGAGAAGTCTATCTCATGGTGTAAGGGCACTCAGGTGCTAATCTTCTGTGTAGAGCTCTAGTTGTCTGGCACATTTTGTGTGGTCTGAGGTAGTCCAGCTGCAACTCTTACGAAGTCACAATGTCAACTCCTTGCTAACCAGATGAATCCAAAGTATGCAGCAATTGTAAAGAAGGAAATCTATAAGCTCATTCTTGTTGACTTTATCTATGAGATCGAACATACGGATTGGTTGTCACCTATTGTGATAATACCTAAAAAGAATGGGAAACTGAGAGTACGTGTCGATCTTATAAAAGTAAGCGTGGCCACTCGGAAGAACCATTACCCATTATTGTATACTGAACATGTCTTGGAAAGAGTGGTTGGGAGGGAAGCGTACCACTTCTTAGATGGGTTTTTCGGGTACAATCAGGTTCCATAGCACTAGAAGATCAACACAAGACAGCCTTCAACACAATGTAGGGGACATTTGCTTACAAGGTCATGCCGTTTGGTCTCACAAATGCCCTTTCAACGATTGTTGAGTATAGCTTTTAAGGACTACTTGCGAAAGTGGTTGGAAGTGTTTATTTGTGATCTATGTGCACATTCTCGATGGGAAGATCATTTGACCTGCATGACGAAAGTGTTTGAACGCTACCAATTATATCGGATATCATTAATCCCTTGAAGCGTCAATTTTGGGTCAAACATGGTGTGATACTGGGCGCACAGTCTCAAAAAATGGAGGTCAAACTAATCTTGGAGCTACCACCGCCTACCAACTTACAAGGGAGTGCAAAGGTTTATGGGTCATGTGGGTTATTATCGACGCTTCATCATATTTTATGCTGAGATAGTCAAAGGAGAACCTTTGGTTTCCATGGTAAAATTAATGGAAAAAGAAAAACAATGTATCATCATGTGCATGTGTGAGTGTTTGAGCACAAAAAATAAAAATTCGATCTTATAGACTCCACGTGAAACTGTAGAAAAATGGTTCACACGTTGTGAACCACCCTACAGTCTTTCACGACGTGAACCATTTTTTAGTGTTTCACACCCTGAAAGAGTGCAAAGAAGTTCATGCTGTGAAACGGTAAGAACTCAACAGCCAATTACAACATGACATGTGGCTTTTTCATTTAACGTAGCCGCCCTGTTCGACGGCTACGTTATAAAATCGAATCTCCGTCACTCATGCATGCATCCATCCGAGTGCGTGCGCACTCGGGTCCACCACAAGACTTCTCACATTGTCCCTCCCACTACCCCCTTCGTCTGGGAGGGGGGGCAGGAGACGCGCAAGCGCACCGTGCGAGCACTCGCGCTACCGTAAGGCACACGAAAGCTCGCCTTGTAGGCACGAAATCGGCCAAGGCACGTGCAAACCCCGCTCGCGAGGAGAGAAGGGGACAAATCGGTGCGGCGGCGGCGGGCTGAATCTCAGCGGATCGTAGCAGCAAGGCTACTCTGCCACTTACAATACCCAGCCACATATTTAAGTCCTCTGCAAAGGATTCATCTCCCCGATCGTCTGGAATTGCCATTTAGAGCCCCCGGGGCGGCCACTTCCATCGCCTCGGGGGGAGGCTCTCGACACATGCTCTCGGGGACGCACGAGCGCCCATACTATAAGTCGGGTAACAACCACATTAAGATCCATGGCTGGATTGTTTCGGGGCCTTTGGGGAACTGTTCCCTCCCTTCCTAGACCTCGTCCCCTACCTGTATTGGCTCTTCTTGGTATCTCGGGTTCATGGACTAGTCTGGCTGTGGTACCTTGATGGGATTCCCCAATAGTAGCCTCTATGTATCTTTGTGTAATTAAGAGCTCCATATCTTGTATGAATGTAGGGTGATTGATCATTAGCTCAATGTCCTTCTTGTTGGTATAGAGTCGGTCCTCAACTTCTACAACCAAGTTAGCTATGTTACCCTCTTCTTCTTTGGTTGTAAACCCTTCTTCCATTCTAGATTCCTCGTTTTGATGGGTTCCAAGTTCGAAATTTCTCCATCGCTTCTTCTTGTAGCAATTTTAGGTTCTTTTCCTTGCGATTGGAGAGGGTTAACACTTCCTGTCTCCTTTCTCTCAGCTCTTGCCCTATGAGTATCAAGCTCTTGTTTCCTTAAGCTGAATTCTCGGAGTTGTCGTTCTACCTCACTTCGTTGGAGGTCCAATTCCATTTCCTCGATGGTGGGAAAGAATATTTGACCCGTCCTGCACTTTCCATATCTCGTCTAATTCGAGGGGTGCCAGTATTTGACAGCCTAGAATTCAACGCTTGGAATGGCACTTCTTGTCTTGGACTGAGTCCAGCGCTAGTTGACGGGCCCATGCCCGCAGATTGCACTTCATCATGACTAGTTTGGAGATCGAAAAATCCTTGGGCGATATCAATGATCCCACTGGACCTGGTTGGAGAGTGTGGTTTATCTCCTTCCCCAAACCCAGCGTATCTCAGCCCTTCTTCCATGGATTCTTCACTACTGGTTTCTGTGGTGGCCATGTTTCTCAAAACACTCAAGTGTGCTGCGGAATGTCCTGATCCCACGCTTCTTTGGTAGGAAGTTCCTGGATGATTTGATGCACTATCGTGAGGCGTAAGATCGTCTCCGATGAGTTTCCTAGATCTTAAGTGCATGTATGTATGATTTGATAAGCTATTAATCAATCCAATTTGATTCAATTTTTGATTCTATCACTTTGTTCAGGAGGCGTGAATTAGCAGAGAATGTTTCACGTCGTGAAACAATAGGACTCGGTTCACGTCATGAAAGAATGGTTCACGTCGTGAAACTACAAGAAAACGGTTCACATCGTGAATTGTTTTCCTAAACTTTCACGTGCTCAACAATTTTCCTCCTTAAGATTAAATTCCTTCTTTCAGTCAAACTCCCTTCTTTAGCCGACCCTCACAGCCTTAGTTTTGTCAATCCGTTGGTTTTGGTCTTCACGTGAAATAGTAGGACTTCTTTCACGCCGTGAAACAAAAAATGTTTCACGCCGTGAACTTTGTCGAAAATGTTTCATGCCGTGAACTGCTTCGAAAATGTTTCACGCCGTGAATTGTTTTCTTGCACTTTCCCGTGCTCCAATTTTTGGCGGGTTGCACCATGTCAGAGGTGTCAGGGTAAGGGTTTCTATTTTTGGATTGTAATCCCAAGATTTTCGGCAAAAATCACGGCACTGATTTCATGAGAGCGACTCGCGGCATGAAATTGCAGGAAGTGGTTCACGTCGTGAATAACTTTCTTGCACTTTCACGTGGAGTTTTTCACGTCGGTAATTTGTGGTCTTGGGTGCATAATACTTATCCAAATGATGAAAATTAGATTGTGCCAATGCAAGGCAATGAAATGCAAGTTCCTGGCTCAATCAAAGGTTCCTTATGTTTTTGAATTTTTTGAATATTTTGAAAAAGAAACAACACCCAACCTGCTTCTTCACGTTGGTGTTTTTTGTGATGCTAACTTCAAAATTAACAAGAGTAACCAATGAATGCTTTCCTAAACTACTCTCCACAACATTCACAACATCAAAACTATAACTTTTTTCTCAACCACACACACCTTATCCTTTCATTTCCACACAATGCATTACCAGAATGCAAAGGCAATAATGAATACTATGCAATGGGAGATGAAACTCAAAGAGTATGGAAGAAACAAAGGTGTTTCCCCGACAGCGGCGCCAAAAATGTTGTGGATTGCCTCACCTCCAAGAGAGAACTCTACACATTCATCTATGGATAAGCAATAAAACACAACCATCGTGGGGTACTTACCAATGCTTCGATCTCGAGTCCCTTGAGGCCTCACCTCCAAGAGAGAACTCTACACATTCATCTATGGATAAACAATAGAACACAACTGTCATAGGGTACTTACCGATGCTTCGATCTTGAGTCCCTTGAGGCCTCCAAGCTCCACCTCCACTCTGTCACTCTGTCACACCGTGGAGTCGCTCACACCATCACATAGACCAATCACACACACACACACACACACACACACACACACACTTTCTCTCTCTCTCTCTCTCTCTCTCACACACACACACACACACACACACACACACTTTCTCTCTCTCTCTCTCTCTCTCTCTCTCTCTCTCTCTCTCATACAAGCATAAACACACAAGCATGAAGAGGCACAATGCTAGAATGCGCTCACTCGTCACTCTCTTACACAAGCACAAGGGGAGAGCTCTCTCTCTCTCTCTCATACAAGCATAAACACACAAGCATGAAGAGGCACAATGCTAGAATGCGCTCACTCGTCACTCTCTTACACAAGCACAAGGGGAGAGCTCTCTCTCTCTCTCTCATACAAGCATAAACACACAAGCATTAAGAGGCACAATGCTAGAATGCGCTCACTCGTCACTCTCTTACACAAGCACAAGGGGAGAGCTCTCAATAACACAAAGGGAATTGTGTCCTTTTTATTATGAGAAAATGCCTCATATACAATTGGTCCTTATTCACACTTGGGCGCCTAAAACTTACTAACTAGGCCTTGGATGGCCAATATCTCATAATGTACAACCTTTATAGTGTCTTTGCATGACACTTATTAATGTCCTCAATTAAGGATCATGTTGTTAATCCGAATGGGATTAACAATAACTTATCACAATTGAGTGTTGAGAGGGATTCTATTTGACGGATATTCTATCTTTGCTCTTGGCTATCTTGGGTGACCCAAGTGTGATTAAAGAATTAATTGTAAGAGTGAATTTGATTAATTCTTGAGAAGTTGGTGGCGCATATTGGTGTAAGTTCTCTAGAGCAGCCTCCAAAGAAGAGAGTTAAGAAGAAAACTTGTGGTATAAGAATTAAAAATAATCTGATTAATTCTTTAAAGGGTGACCCAACTTGGTTGTGAGTGAATCCAACTAGCTCTGACACATGTAAGACGTGTGGTGTGAGTTTGATCAGCGTTGTAAATATGTGTGATGCGTATGAAGACATTGTGAGTGAATCTAATGTGGGAGTTTGATTGTGAGTGAATCCGATCAACTCTAAGACACATGTGATGCATGTAAAGGTTGTGTGAGTTTGATTGTGAGTGAATCCGATCTACTCTAAGACACGCACATGTGTAAAGACATTGTGAGTGAATTCAATGTGGGAACGATTAATGTGTTTAATCACCCGTGTGCACTGATAGTTACAACTGAGAGGACGGTTGTATTTTCAACCGGGGGAGGACTATCATGGAAGTAAGATTTTTTAGATATTTTATTATCCAATTTTTGTAAAAAGAAAAGCTTGTAGAGCAAGAAAGGACTAAAATAGCCATGTAACCTATTTTTGAAATAATAAAATCTATAAATACCCAAGCAGGGATGCTTTTGGCACACACTTTGGGGGGGGCAGTTGGGACCCAATATGGTATTCTCTCTCATTTCTGTATTTTTTTGTTGCGCGCGTTTCTTGAGGTACACGATTTTCCCGTTTTAGAATTTCTTAGTCAAGAGGATCCTACAATTGGATTTTTTGTTGTACCATGGTCTAGACCTTTCATGGAATTTCTTGGTCGAGAGGATCCTACAATTGGATTGGTTGTTTTACAAACCTAGTGATTTCAATACTTGCATGTAACAAGGACTATAGTAGAGCTATGTATAAACCTATTAATATCAAACTCCTATGTGTCCCCTTGGTGACTCTATGGTGAAAGTTTAGTAGAAACTAATGGAGGGCCCTTTTTCAATGAGAAGAGGAAGGAAGAGGGTGAGGATGAGGAAGAGTGTGATCTAGGTTCTTCAAAGGAAGCTAATTTAATGAGAAGATGAAGGAAGAGTGTGATCTAGGTTCATCAGAGGGTGAGGTAATTTAATGAGAAGAGGAAGGAAGAGGAAGCTAATTCAATGAGAAGATGAAGGAAGAGGATGAGAATCGGGAAGAGTGTGATCTAGGTTCATCGGAGGGTGAGAAAAAGAAGAGGATGAGGGGTGATATGTGGAGCTAGTGCCTTGACATGTGGATAAAGGATCTTTTTTTTTTTGGCATGCCTCTTGATGTTCTCTTAAGTGGTCATGGCGTCATATCCTTTAAGAACTTTAAGGATGCATCAATGTCTTCTTTGGTAACTTCCTTTGGGTATGTCCCATGGAATTCACAAAATTGTAGATGTGCTCTTTAGGTGGTCATGGTGTCATATCCTTTAAGAACTTCAAGAATGCATCAATGTCCTCTTTGGTGATTTCCTTAGGGTATGTCTCATGGAATTCACAAAAGTATAGCTACATGGGTGCTACAATTATTCGTGCACAAATTGGTGTAAGAACACACTAACCATTGGATGGTATTGTTTACTATTCCATTGTAGAGCAAGTGGTTTCTTGACTAGTTTCAACCCATCCCTAGAATTGCACCTAGCCAAGACTTTGACCTTTGATGATTCCCAATTAATACTTGGTCATCTAGAGTTACTACCATGTAGAAATTTGTATCGTACAAGGTTGCTTAACCTTGTTTCTTTGGGCATGTACGATTATGAACTTTTTATGATCAATAGGAGGTTTAACTATACTAATGTATTAGTTTTTTGAAGTGCATATTTGATATTTTTAATTAATAAGAAAATCTCTTTATTTTTGGAGTTTGTTATGTAGTGTCTAAGGTTTGAAAGTTTTGAAGAATTACCCAAGTTTGGGCATCATTTTTTACAAGGTGGTTTGAGAACAAAATAATTGGGTACATCTCCATTAAAGGGTATGGTGATGGGTGTTGTTAGAAGATCTTGCCACCTTGCCAGCACCTTTGTTAACAATATTGTACACCCCATCTTCTACAAATTCTATTAATATCTCTTTATAGAAATGCTTACATTACCCCAAGTGTAGCGATTGTGTAGGTGCGTTAGCATGTTCAAATTACATTGGTAATATTTATGAGTCCATTGGCCATTTGTGAGGAGTTGAAGGGTGAAATTTGGTAATATGAGTGTCTATTGGAAATTTTTGAGGAGGTGGGATGAGGTGTCATAGTATCATGCAAGACCTACTATGTAGTTATGAGCAAGTGCCAAGTAGAATAAGTACACGCACATAGGTAGCAATAATGGTCAAGCACTATTATGGACTTTAGTTCATGGGCATGTAGGTAGCAAAAATGGTCAATCCCTATTATGGACTTTAGTTCATCGACACCTCATATGTGGGAACTCACCCTTATGTGAGTAGGTGATAATTGAGGTTAATAAGAGGTGGAGAGTGTAGTATGCAAAGGAGATGATTATGATTAGTAACTATTGAAGGCATAATACATTATATCCATTGACTACTTGGGTCTCCCAAATGTTAGGGGTGATTGGTTGCATATCTAAGTGGTAATGGAGTGATTACTAAGAAACTTGTTTTTGGAGCCAAAAATTGCATATCAAGCTACATATATATTCATTAAACAAGTGTTTGTACATCATGGTTTACCAAAGATTATTGTTTGAGATAAAGATAGAAAGTTTTGTAGTAATTTCTAGACTACATTGTTTGATAATCTTGGAACAAAACTTGATTTCTCTACTACTTAATAGACAAACTGAAGTAACAAATAGCATAATATTTGATTTGCCCAGATCATATATCTCATCTCAGCCTAAGCAGTGGGATAAATATTTGCATATTTTACAATTTGCATGTAATAATTGTCCTCACACTACTACTAAGAAAGCACCATTTAAGATAGTCTATGGTGGTAAGGCTTTGCCTACTCCTAATACGACTAGACTTTCACATTGTAACAAAGTAAAAAGAGACTTAAGTAAATTTGGGCCCAAGGCTAACGAATGAAGTGGATGTGAAAGGGGACAAGGATTATGGCTAGGGTTGGACATACCCATGGACACTTTTAAGTGTAGTGTGAAAGGGTGGCCTAGTATATAAGTGAATATGGATCCTAATCTGTTAACTTTGATAATCACTTTCTTAATAAAAATTACCATTTCTTTCCCTAATCATAGACTAATTTCTTTCATATTTGCTAATTTTTGCTAATCCATGTTTTCTAGGCTAATCTAGGCTTATGAGGTTAACTACTTTATTTCATTGAACGGTAGCATTTCAACTGTTGAAATGGCCAATGTGGTAACAAAGGGGATGCCAATTTGTAATGTAGAAACATTTGCAATGTTTCTATGGTTAGAAATGATGAGAGAATTACAACAAAAGCCTCTACATGGGTACCATTGAGGTCAAGTTTAAGGACACCACATGCATCCTATGCATCCGTGTGGTCAAAGGAGAAAAGAAAGCTAAAAGTGGGAATGTTGGACGACTATTGTAAATTTTTCTATGAATGTATTGTCAGCTTATGAAATGTGGCGACCACAAAGGAAACTTGATCATGAGGATTGTATCGATAAAGTGTTGGATGACACATTGAGTGAGGTGTCATGTGTGGAGAATGAAATCTTAGATGTCGACCCATGCACATGGAAGATCTATTGTAATGCATTGTTTAAGAAATCCTTCACAACGGATTAGAAAATTTATGATTGTTATCTTTACGAGGATGATCCATATTGTGCATTGGTAACCCACATGGACAATATGTTGGTGATTGATGTTGATGATCATGGTACTACCATTCATCTCACGAGGATGAGGATGTCTATGAAGATGCGGATGATGGTAGCCTTAATGACCAAGATGTTCATAATGAGGTTTCATGTTCTATTCTTTGTAGTAGAGATCTTCAAGTGGATTTTGAAGATGACCCTAAATTTCATACGAACTTGATTTTGAGGTGTGCACTTTTAGATTTTGTGGATGCCAAAGTGATTTTATGGTTTATGAGTTTGGGGCATTCACTTTCAGATGCATCAATTGTCATGTGAGATATATGGTGCATGATTATGTGGCATGCCATGGATTTGGTGTATTACCCTTGGATGATGGAGATACTCTTGCACATGATGTATTGGATTTATGTTTTGGATTTATTGATATACCGATATGCTTTCTTTTCAACCTTGGTTTATGTGCTAGCCAAATTGTATGGGTTGGAGATTATAGTAGCTATCCTTTTGATCCAGGTGGCTACTTGTGCTTGAGGAGGTTTGATCTCATTAGTCTCTTGGTTTGCTTTTTGATCCACGAGATCAAAGCTTTTGATAAGTTATCCTTTGGCTACCTTTGAGGAGTCAATTGGTACATAAAAACAGTGATTATGGGTTGTTGAAATTTCTAAAAATCACTGTTTAGACAGCCTTATACCTTTTGGTTTTGGATGCGTAATGCATGGAAGCTTCATAAAGTGCATATGTCATTATAGAGTACATGATATGGCTTGATTTGAGGGAATTGGAAGAAATTTATAGCCATACATATGTATTTTTGGCTCCAACATACATGGTTCATGTATGAGCATGCTACTTGACATGAGTTCTTGATGATATTCTCCATCCATATGAGTTTGTACATGTATAAATAACTAAGGTTTCGAGGACAAAACCTCTTGGGTGGGGATGGTTTATAATAAAGTAAAAAGGGACTTAAGGCCAAGGGGTGAATGGGATGTGAAAGGGACCAAGGGTTAGGGATAGCATTGGGAATACCCATGGCACTTTTAAGTGTAGTGTGAAAGGGTGACCTAGTATATAAGTGAATATAGGTCCTAATCTCTTGTTAGCTTTGATAATCACTTTTCTAATAAAAATTACCATTTCTTTTTCTAATTATAGATTAATCTTTTTTATTTTCACTAATCTATGTTTTAAGGCTAATCTAGGCTAGCTACGTTCTTTCACACATTTTATAGAGGCAACAGATTCCTTTGTTAGAGACTTTGACCAAATTCATGACCTAGTAAAATTGAATATTCAAAAAACTCAAGAGAAATACATGAAGTATGCTAATCATATCATCTTTAATGAAGGTGATTATGTGCTTCTTTATATTGAGAAAAGGAGACTTAAATCTGTAGAGATCAGCCCTGTAGTTAAGTAAACTCCTAGATTTTATGGACCTTTCAAGATAATAGCAAAGATCAATGATAATGCATATAAGTTGGAGCTACCTTCTACTTGGTATATTCGTAACTCTTTTCATATTAGTCTTTTGATACCTTTTAGAGGACCTCTACCATCTCATTCACATTAGAACAACTTCCTGAATTGGTAGATGAAGAAGAACATCTTGTGTCTAAGTCTATTATTGACCATGAGACCTCCACTACACACATAGGTAATACTTACGTTAAGTATCTTGTGACTTTCAAGAACCATCCTATTGAAGATGCCAAATGGATGCTAGAAAAGTTTTTCTATTCTTACCAAAATCTCATCCACGCAATCGAGGTCAATTGCAACCTGAGCAAGAGGAAATGTTAGTCACATAACCTCTATGGGGACACTCATTATTCTATTTTGGGATATTTTATATGCACCTTTTATTTATATCATCTACCAGGATCAATGTTTAATCAAGGTGTGTGCACTGGTATGATATGGTCAAGCTAAAACCTTATACCTTTGTACATACCATATAGTATTTTATACTTTTGGTAGACCCAAGACTTTATATTAATACTTGCTATATTTTTGTAGAGCTTGCATGCTCATAAACTCAAAAGCCTTTATGCTTTATTTTTTGAATTATCGTTTTGGAAAGCAAGTGCTTTTTCTAATACATATAAATATGGGTGAGTGGTGGTACAAGGGCCACACTCTACCTAGGGGAGATTCAACCCACTCTTATGTTGACGGTAACCTCTACTCTATTCCCTATGTCTTTCTTGTTTATTTTATTTGGTTTATTAAGGTTTTTGCTTTTAATTTGTGCAAGTATATGTTATGCTCTAATTTTTGTGTGTTGAGAAATTAGATTTTCCTTCTCCAAGTGTCTTAAGGTTCTAACAATTAACAAGGGCTACTAGTCATCTATGTTAATGACTTGATTATCACAAGGGACAATGATATGCTATGCTATAATTTTTGTATTGAGAAATTAGAGTTTCCTTCTCCAAGTGTCTTAAGGTTCTAACAATTAACAAGGGCATTGTGCTAGTAGTCATCTATGTTGATGACTTGATTATCACAAGGGACAATGATGTTGACATTTATGAGGTGAAGATGCTCATTTAGAAGAAGTTTAAAATGAAAGATTTGGGTGGAGGTGCAATAGTTTGTGTGTATAGATGTGATTAGATCATGTGATGGGATTTGGCTTATGCAGAGGCAATATACTTTTGACATATTATCCAAGTACGGGATGCCAAGTTGCAAGCAAATCTTAGTTCCATTGGAGCATAACACAAAATTGGCTGGCTACAAATATAGTTGATCTTCTCTAATACATACTATAGGGCGTTTGATCTATATGACTATCACTAGGGAGTTTGATTTACATGCTCTTGGATTAGAGAGTCATTTTATGCATGCCCTAAGGATCCACACTTGGATGCAGCCAGGAGGATACTCATGTACATAAAGTCCATAGTACACTGTGGACTTTTCTATGAGGTGGGAGTATAGGTACATAAAATCCACAGTACATTATGGAATTTTCTATGAGGTTAGAGTACATGAATAGATACATGGGTATACAGATGTAGATTAGGTTAGTAGTGTCTCAGAAAAGAGATTTACTAGCAGTTTTTTGTTTTCTTTTGGGAGTGCTGATATTAATTGGAGCAGTGCAAGAAGTAACCAATGGTTGGTGTATAATACATGTATAAATACATGGGTATACAGATGTAGATTAGGCTAGTAGTGTCTTAGAAAAGAGATATACTAGCAGTTTCATGTTTTCTTTTGGGAGTGCTACTGTTTGATGAAGCATCAAGAAGCAACCAATAGTTGCTTTATCAAGTACAAAGGCTGAGCATAGGGTACTACTAGGTAGCATTTGAGATAGCTTGGTTTGCAAATGCTACTTGTAGATATAGGTGAGCCCATAGATAAGGCAATTGTCATTTATTTGTGATAGCATGAGCAGTATACAACTGGCTAGTAACCTAGTATATCATGCTAGGACAAAACACATTGAGTTGCATTATCATTTTGTGAGGGAGAAGGTTATAGGACAGGTGATGTGGATTTGGTACATGTCATGCAAGTGACATCTTCACACAAAGGCATTAGGTATAGAGAAGCTCCATAGGTTCATGAACTTACTTGGAGGTGGAGGTATAGAGTTGAGCTTGAGGAGGAGTGTTGAGATATTAAGCTCAACTAGTATGGCAATTTAGGATGAAAACTCCACACTTATACCATTGGAATGGTTAGTGAGATTATGGGTGATATGCTGCTAGTGGTTTACAGGTGATAGCCACTTTCATTTACTAGAGTTATGACATAGTTATAACAGCACTAGCTTATGTAGTCGAGTTTACACTATGGACCGACCTTGTATGTTTTCATAGTAGAGTACTTTAACATATACTATATACTCTTATCTTTATGCTATGGTTATAGAAAAGAGAAGAGACTAGAAGAAAATCATACTATGGACTGACCTTTTATGTTTTCATAGTAGTACTTTCTCATATATTATATACTCTTATCTTTATGCTATGGTTGTAGAAAAGAGAAGAGACTAGAAGAAAATCATACTATGGACTGACCTTTTATGTTTTCATAGTAGTACTTTCTCATATATTATATACTCTTATCTTTATGTTATGGTTGTAAAGTAGCTTTATCTTTTGTAAGATGGCACTGGAATATATAAAGTGGTGTTAGGAAGAGCTTAATGTGGAATAGGGGAAATTAAGGAATTTATTTATATACTTGACTAGGTCGCCATGGACTATTTTTAGTCATGGTGGCCAACCACTTGTATATAAGCTAATTTTGACATTAAGCAATACAAGTCATTCCCCTTGCAATTCAATTTGTGTGAGCTCTCTTCTCTCTCTATCTCACTACGCTCCCATGGACTATTTTTAGTCATGGTTGGCAAATTGTGAACACTAGCCAATTTTGACATTAAGCTATAAAATTTATTCCCCTAGCTAAGTGTGAACACTAGCCACTTGTATATAAGACAATTTTGACATTAAGCAATACAATTAATCCCCCTTGTAATTCAATTTGTGTGAGCTCTCTTCGCTCTCACACACACTACTTGCATGCATTGTCTTGATCCATGGCTTTCTTGATGGAAGCTTGCATGGATGGGAGTGATTAGGCCTCTTGCTTGAACCAAGTGTCAAAATCTTATCCTTGCCTCCATCAAGGTAAGATAATATCTTCTTTCACATCTTAATGGCTAGAGCTCTCCAGTGTGACAACAAAGTGAGGATCTTGGCAATGGGTTAGCACACCCATAATAAAGTTGCCTTAGCAACTCTTTGACAAAGTTTCCATGGCATGTGTTTCAAAAACGTAAGCATAACCATTGAACATGAGGTAATGCTAAACTTATGAGGTGCGGACGAAAGAGGGCGACATTGTCAACATACAGATGGCATTATCACTTTTGATCCTTTATAGAAAACCTACCCTTAATCCCATTGCCACATCCACTAGCTTTATACTTTATTATATTTCTTATCTTGCACAATGTAAGAAATCTTTTATTTTCTATGTATCAATTAATCTTTCATAGCTTACACAATAATATTACTCTTCTTGGTTTATACATGGAGAGATATGGTGTTTGTCTGATCAGGAACTTGGTGTGAAGAGCTTTTAATTGCCATAGCCAACATGCCTCTACACTCTCTTGTAAAGATGTAAAAAGGGCCTTCTTTGACTCACATAAGGTCTTGCAACAATAGGGACAAGAAGATGATGAGATGTAAGACCTTATCCAAGGTCAATTGATACACCATAAAGCAATACAAAGTTCAACAACACTAATTTCACAACAATGGCGACCAGATTGATTATTTATCTCTTTGGTGGTGTTGCCAACATTACCTAATTGAGGCAATCAAAGGCAATCAAAGGCCCTTTACATCCGTGTTGCCAACATTTATCTAATTGAGGCAATCAAAGGCCCTTTACATTTATCTCTTTGGTGGTGTTCCTAATTGAGGCAATCAAAGGCCCTTTACATCCGTGTGGGCGGTTTACCTAAAAGATGGTACACCGATGGAGACTAAGACAGATACTTACGTGAAGCCGTGCTAATGATCGAGATGTATATGCCTATGTCTCACAAAACAAGGAAATTATATAATAGACACTCACCACAATAAATCCAATAAAATTGGGGTTCTCAAAAAAAAAAACTCACCAAAATAAATCCAATAAAATTATGGCTCTAAAAAATAATTAGATTGTTTCTTTTTTTTTTTTGAAAAAAAGTTTGTCAAACGATAGTAGTTTAGTGTTGTTCCCCAAGGTTGTGGGTTCAAATCGCGTTGGATATAATGGAGACATACTTGTAACTTGCTAGATGGTGAGTGTGTGTTGTAACCAACACATGTTAGATTGTTGTCTTGACATTGTTTGATGATGAATGGAGGAGAGAATGATGCAAAAAGATGATGAGAAAGAGGTGCAATCGCGGTAGACTAAGAAATTTGAAATGTATTTACTCAAATGTATGAATCATTTTATTGTTGTGAATTAATGTGAGGGTCCAATACCACTTGGTAGAGAATAAATCCCTGCTTGTGTTCCCTCATGAGGCATTGGATTATGTCTGAATAATCCCACTACAAAGCAATTAATATCTACTATACTCTCAGACATAGTTGGGTATTGAACTTGGTGTCCTCTTCCATTTCTTACTCCCTCCATGGACTCCTCACTTGATGATGTATATGTGGATTCACCAATCACCCACATGCGATGACTCAGTTGTGTTTTCCAAAAGTGCACTGATCCTATGGTATGTTGGTGTGAAGATCCGGGGTGATTTGAAGCACTATATTCTGGGTCAATCTCGTCCCCTATAATGCGTCCTAACCTTAGAAGCATCAAAAGGTGAAACCCCCTCGTTCCTCACACTATATAATCACTCAAATTTCTTTCCATCCTAATATTTTGCTTGTTTTTTATTATTATTTTATGGCTTTTACCTAGCAACGCAACAATAGAGACGGTGTGGCAATGTCTACAATAATAAATAAATGAGAGAGAGAGAGAGAGAGAGAGAGAGAGAGAGAGAGAGAGAGAGAGAGAGAGAGAGAGAGAGAGAGAGAGAGAGAGAGAGAGATTAATGTCTACAAAAGGTCAAAATGACCTATGAGACCAAAAGATTACATCATGTCCATGGAATACATCATCATGGGGGTACTAAAAATAAAAGAAAGGAACAAAAGCTGAAATGCCAAAGCCGATCCCAATACAAAGAGTGTCAAGCTCTCACATCACCCTAAAATATCCGACGTAGGCCACTGCATCATGGTACCCAATGTAGTAAATTTGAGCTGATGGGAGAAAGTCATGCGGTGGTGGGAAATGATGGCTTTAATCCTCTTGTGATGGTGATGCGAGCGTGGACAGGGGCTTCGCGCTTTGCGTAGCTCAATGGCTCTAACTAGTGTCACTCCTGTCAGCTGCACTCTTGCATCAACTTGGAGGTCGAGTGTAGTGGGTGGATCTGTTCTCGAAGCTCTAGTCTGGAGGAAGAAGTCAGTGAGAGCTCTCTGTGCTAGTCCTCGGGTAGGTGCAGCTGGTCTAGGCCGCAATAAGGACTCCTTGTGTCTGAGAAGCTCTAGAAGGAAGAGCCCCAGGCATCTCTGGTCTAGGAAATCCATTACCCTGGAAAGTGGTCCAAATTCGTCTCGGAAGAGGCATCTCATAGTATATATCGGGCATCATAGCGGCATATATAGTGGGCCGCTATCTCAAGCCTCACCTCTGCATGACAAAGCTGGCATATGCTATCCTCTAGTGCAGTTTCCCCTGGCCCTTGCCCCTGGCCCATATCTTGTTGTCTCCACTCTCAATTGTTTGGGATAAGGTACAGATCTGTCCAATCGCACATCGCACCCCAAATGACATATGTGTGTCCATGTAGCATGGGTGTATTATAAAATTGTCCTCTATCAAAGCGAAGAAGATGATCTCTATAGAAGGCCATCTTTGTCCCCAAGGGCTAAACGGCAGGTGAATATCCAGTCTCACAATATCCTTCTTGATGGCCCTGTTTAGCTCTGTGTGGCTGAGAGCAAAGGAGGGGCCTCTATGCTGTACTAAAACAGGGGAAGTGGCGCCAATGCACCTCATCGCACCTCTCTCTCTCTCATTCGACAAGCCACAGCAACATACGCAAAGGGGAGGACCACTACCACCTCTGTGTTTCCATCTCTCTCGCTCTCGGTATCTCACTCATTGTCGAGTGGGTGAAGCCGCAGAGCCGGGTGGAGTATACGCCTATGTGTTTCCATCTCTCTCGCTCTCGGTATCTCACTCATTGTCAAGTGGGTGAAGCCGCAGAGCCGGGTGGAGTATACGCTATGCAAGAGCCTATGTATGTAGGCAAAGAAGAAATCTCCATCAAACTCTCCATTGAAACACAAAGGGGGGAAAAGCAAAATTAGAGTAATATTTTTTTTTGTTTATCATTGGCCTTCGAGGGCTTTCCCATGTAAAGGTGTTCACGGCGGCCAACGGGTAGGTGTTGATCATTGGCCTTGGAGGGCTTTCCCATGCAAAGGTGTTCGCGGCCAACGGGTAGGTGGTTTTGAATCTACTCATCGTCCCACACTCCATCGTGCCCACAATGCACATATCTCCTATGTTGAAGTCATCTTTTGAATTGATCTTGCCACCGTCGTCACGCCATAGTGTGCCACCAACTCGTGCCATTGCATTGATGTAGCATGCCACGCTGACTTGAACCGCCATAGTACGCACCTTATTCTCGACATTGGCATCGATCGTGCAGATGTCGTAGTGCCTCTACTAGCATATCAACACCGACATCGACGAGACCATGCCTCCAATAATCGGCACACTCTATGGGACCTAGGTAGCTAGTTCCAATTCTCGCCTTGTCTTTTATTTATTTATGTATTTATTCATCGCATTTTGTTTTTTATTAGCAATAAAAAAGACTTGAAAAATCGAGGCAGTTCACTACTGTTAGGTGGATTAGGGGGATTTTCCCAATTTTTGTCTTCCGTGTCCTCACAGGCTGAGCTTGACTGTATTGTCAGGCAGTGAACGCCCGCTAGACCGAGATGATGCAATCTCCTTTGGGCTCACAAAGAACCGAGGATGTTTCTATTGACGTAGCTCCTAATGTTTCCCTATTCGCCACCATAGATGACCCCTTAGGTCTATCCCAGCCAGCAGCAGACGAACAATATGGAGTTGAACAACTAGCCCTTGTGCAAGTTGACGATACTGATGAGAATTACTCTGAGGATGATCTTGTTGATGAGGACACCTATGGAGATGATACTTGACCCATGGATGTGGAGTTAGAGGCCAAGATGGATATCTTAAGGGGGTCCATAGCCCAATTGTTTGTTGCAAGGACCAATGCATTGGAAAGAAATTAGGCCAAGATTTTGTCCGTTGCTTAGGAGTATTTGTGCCCGTTTGGATGCTAGTCCTCCTACTTCTACAGGGAGTGTTGTTGCACCGAGATCTACACAAAGAAGGGTGCATTTTCTTCCTACCGAGGACGTAGTACCTCGAGTAGGATCGTGGGCCATAGTGCTTGTGAAGAAGCACTCCTTAACGATTGCTAATCTCCTCAAGGACCTCAAGCCGCCGAGCTTTGGGGGAAAGGCGAAAGAACGCAACAAGGACTTAATATTTGTAGAAGTGGTTGGATATCCACAACCTCACGCAAGCACCAGAGGAGGATGTGAAGCCCATAAAGGATATGCAAGGTGTACAAATGGTGGATGAGTTTGGCCAAGAGCGCCAGACTTCCAAATACTTAGGTAGAGTTTAAAACGATGTTTTGGAAAGAGTTTTTTCCTTTGAATGAGTTGCAAAGGTCCTGGCATGATTGGGATAAATGCTTGATGCAGGGCATCTTCCTCACACAGTTACACCTCTAACTACCGCGAGATTATGTTGAAATTAAAGGAAATTGATGAGTTCCAGACTTTTCACGGATTCATGAGAGGATTATACCCAGACTATGAGGCTTTTGTAGAGCCTAAATAGCCGAGAGATTTCAGTGAGGCCATGAAGTATGTGCAAATTTATGACGACATTTCACGTAGCTCTAACTCTAATCTAAGCAAGATAGCTAAGGGTAAAGAGGACTCTAACTTCAAGAGGAAATTCTTTTAGAGGTGATCGGGGGCAAGGGGGGCAAGTGAGCAGCAAAGAGAGCAAAGTGGGCAATGGGTGAAGAAACCATGTTGTTTCCAAGAGAAAAACCAATCTAAATCCACACTAAGAAGGAATAGTACGATAAAGCTAGAAAGGAAAATATATGCTTTAATTGTTTCGAGGATGAACATAGCAAGGCAGCATATCCAAAGCTAGGAGAGCAAGAGAGGTAGTTCTAGCAATGCCAAGAAGGACAGCGATGCCAAGACTCCTACTGCAGCCATACATGATGTAACACTAGAGGAGAAGTTTATTGGCAAGAAACCTCATTTGTCTCACTAGAAAGTTTTTGGATGTATTGCATATGTGCATATTCCGGATGAGTTGCGTACTAAGCTCGATCCAAAAGTAAAAAAATGTGTGTTTATTGGGTATTCCCTTGAGCAAAAGGAATATAGATGTTATAATCTTGCTACACGTGAATTGAGGGTAAGCAGGGATGTTGTATTTGATGAGATGAGTAGTTGGTATGCTGCCGAAAAAGATGATGTTGGGGCTCATGTAAGTGAAAATGTGGTTGTACAGAATGCAAGTCAGCAATCACAGTCATTGAGTGGACCAAGAGAGTCCTCATCCAGTGGTTCTGTTGATATACCATGGAGTGGCAGGCTGCGTCATAATACCAGTCCTGAAAAAATAGTTGGTACATCACATAAAGGCAAAGAGAAAGTGGTTGAGCCCCTTGGTATGCCTGATATTTCTACAGGGCATCCTCTTGTTGATGGAGATTCTAGTGGCTCAGAGATGAGCCTTGATGAGGAGCTTGGGATTCCAACAATGAGGACACCTGTTGGGAAGAAGGCTATGGAAGCCATGAATGCAAAGTTACGAAGATCTAGAAGAGTTAAAAACCCTGTGCAAATGTTGACTTATGATGGTTATGTGGCAAATCACTATGCTTATATGGCAAAAGTTGTGCAGGTTGTAGAACCCACATGTTTTGATGAGGCTATTGGAAATGTGTGTTGGGAGAAAGCTATGAATGAGAAGATGGATGCATTGTATGGAAATGAGACTTGGGATTTGGTGCCATTGCCTGAAGGCAAGAGAGCCATTGGATGTAAGTGGGTGTATAAGGTGAAATATAACAGTGATGGTAGCATAAGCAAGTACAAGGCTAGATTGGTAGCCAAAGGATATGCACAGACACATGGGATTGAATATGAGGAGACATTTACCCCAGTTGCAAAGTTGGCAACTGTGAGAGTTGTGCTTGCGGTGGCTACATCTAAAGCCTAGTTTTTACATCAAATGGACGTAAAAAATGCGTTCTTGCATGGTGACTTGCAAGAAGAGGTGTATATGGATCAGCACCAAGTTTTGAGGATACAAGTCACCCAGAGTATGTGTGTAAGCCTCGTAAGGCTTTGTATGGGCTGAAGCAAGCTCCACGAGCATGGTGGTATGACAAGATTGGTGAGTATCTTGTCACTATTGGTGAGTATCTTGTCACTATTGGTTTTCATATGGCAGATGATGCAGATCACTCCTTGTATGTGCGTAACAGTGATAAGGGTATTGTGATCATCACCATCTATGTGCGTAACAGTGATAAGGGTATTGTGATCATCACCATCTATGTAGATGATCTTATTGTTGGGGGTGACAACTTGGAAGATATTGAGCATGTGAAAAGTCTTCTCAAAAAGAAGTTTGAGATGAAGGATTTGGGAGATCTATGCTACTTTTTGGGAATTGAGGTCATTCGTACATCTGAGGGTATTTGGCTGTCACAGAGACAATATGTATTGGACATGTTGTCCAAGTATGGGATGGCTGATTCTAAGGCAATCTCGGTGCCATTAGATCAAAATAGCAAGCTTAGTGCGGATGCAGGTTATGTATTGGAGGATCCCACTATGTACAAGAAGATTGTCAGAAGTTTGATCTATATCACGATCAGCAAGCCATATTAGAGCTATGCTGGCTTAAAGAGCCAGTTTATGCAGGTTTCGCGCAAACCACATCTTGATAGTGTGCGAAGCACACTTTGGTACTTGAGGGCCACAATTGATTATGCATTGTTTTATGCAGCAGGTGTACCGTTGGAGATATAAGGGTACACAGATGCAGATTGGGCAGGTAGCATCTCAAACAGGAGATCTACCAGTGGATTTATGTTTTCATTGGGAAGTGCTTCTATGACATGGAGTAGCAATAAGTAACCCATAGTTGCCTTGTCAAGTATAGAGGCAGAGTACAGAGGAGCTGCGATGGCAACATGTGAGGTAGCTTGGTTACACAAGCTACTTGCTGATTTGGGATTGCATGTGGAGAGAAAGGTTGTCATATATTGTGACAATCTTAGCAGTATACAGTTGGCCAGGAACCCAATCTTCCATGCATGGACAAAACACATTGAGGTACATTACCACACTTCATTCAGGGAGAGAGTCTTAGCAGGCGATATCAACTTGGCCTACGTTAGCACACAAGATCAGGTCGCTGACATCTTCACAAAGGCCTTGGGAGCTGAGAAGCTCCGCAAATTTTGAGATATGCTTGGAGTTCATGAGCTGGAGTTAAGCTCGAGTGGGAGTGTTGAGATGTCAAGCTCAACATGAGCTGATACTCACGAGGCGCCTACATGACCGTTTGACATTTACATCACTGGCGGGTTTGGTAGTTGCTGGCACTGACATATCTTCGCCGAGATTCTACAGCTGGACTACACCGACTAGTGCACACATACCCACTCCTCTTAGTGTGTTCACATTATGGACCGCTTGTATATATTCTATTATGTGTGTTAGTCACTTTATCTTCATTGTAGACCTCTTTTGTTGTGTGAAGAAGAAGAAGAAGAATTCAGCCTCTCACCTTGTGTGTTCTCTTTTAGGGTTTGTGTGAGTGTATGTGTGCTTGCAAGAGCTCAAGCTCTCTTCTCCCCTGCATCTTTTCACCTCGTAGTTCCGCAAAGTTTAGAGAGGTGAATGTAGGGCACACGGATAGTACCCACACTTGCTGCGTTACCCAGGCGATGTGGCAGCCATCAGTGGGACGACATGATTTGGTCCGCTTGTATGGCAGGTTGAGGTTGGGTGGCCGTAGAGTCACCATCATGATTGATGATGGAGCACTCACAACTTCCTTCACTATGCGTTAATTAAGAAGTGGGATTGCATGAGACCAAGATTGACCATAAGTTCACTATATCATTGGGGCTAATGGTCACACGATAAGACTATTTGGGACACATTGGTCTTAGGGGTACCTTTAGCTATGTAGGGCTGTGAGGCTTGTTTGGATTTTCAGGTCATGCACTTGGCTAAAGCCAATATTCATCTAGATAGGAAGTCCTCAGCCCTACCCTGAGTCGTAGCTACCAAGATAATAGCCTAGAGTTTATGCATGAGGAGGGTAGAGTGGTGAGGCTACAAGGTGAGCAAGAGGTTCCACAGCTGCATTCATGATTTCATCCCTAGAGTTGTGTCGTGCCATCAACATCGATGATATAAAACATGTATATATTTGTACTCTCTTGCATCAATTTATTTTCGTAGATGAAATAAATGTGATTGATAAAGTTTTCATAGTTAAAACTAATTTAAGTTGTGATAACTTAAATTGCCTTGGTCGAGACCACCATTTTTCGAAACCTATTTTGTCTTCTTGTGAACAAAACGTAAATACCAAGGCTAAAATGAAATTTCTTTGAGTGATTAATTATGAGATTTTAGGGATGTGTTTCCCAATAATCCCCTAGATGGTGTTCCATCGTCTAAGGTGCTTGATCATGGCATTGATGTGCTACCAAGGTCAAAACCTATAAGCAAACCTGCTTATAGGTTAAGCCACTCTGAGATAAAGGAAGTGGAATGGAAATTAGTTGAGTATATGAAGAAAGGGTGGAGTTCTTCACCATGGGCATCACCCATTCCTTTGGTAAAAAAGAAAGATGGGTCTATGCAGATGTGCATAGACTATCGTACTCTTAATTAGATTATGATTAAAAACAAATACCTAATTCCAAACATTGACGAGTTGTGTGATAAACTTAATGGTACGAAATACTTTTCTAAGATTAATCTTAGGTCGGGGTATCACCAAGTTAAGATAAGGGAATGGGATATTGCCAAGACCGCATTTAGGACTCATTTTGGACATTATGAGTTCCTAGTTATGCCGTTCCTCTTGATAAATGCTCCAGCGTCATTTATGACACTGATGGACAAGTTTTTACGTTCATATTTGAGAAAATTCGTAGTAGTTTTCCTTGACGACAAACATTTGCAACACTTACAACATTTGCAAGTGTTTAAACTCCTTAAGGAAAATAAGCTATTTGAGAAGGAATCCAAGTGCAAATTGTTTGCTAAGGAGATCCATATTGTGTTTGCAGATGGCACGTGGATGGATCCTGACAAGATGGATGCCATTTTCAGATGGAGTGAACCTAGAAATCTCGAGGAACTATAGATTTTTCTAGGTATGTCGGGGTTCTACCGACATTATGTAAAGGACTATGCGAAGATCGCAGTCTCCTTAATCGATGAGTTGAGAACAAAGGATAAAACTATTCATTGGGGGGGATCCTCAACAAAGAAGTTTTGAGACGTTCAAGGTGGCGATTGCAACATTGGCACCAGTATTGAGAATTGTGGACCCCAATGAGTCGTTTGTTTTGGAGACATATGCTAGTGAGGAGGCCATTAGGGCGGTTTTATTGCAAAGGGGATGCTCTGTTTCATATGAAAGCAAGAAGCTTGATCGTGCCCATCGTAACTACTTAGCTTACGGATGAGAGTTACTTGCTATTATTCATGCTCTAAAAAAGTGGTAACATTATTGGTATGGCACTACGTTTGAGGTCTGAACGGATCATGAAAGTCTCAAATAGCTTTCAAGTCAAAGTGAGTTAAAGGGTAGAAAATCTTAGTGGGTGGCAGAGATCCTATAGGAGTTTGACCTTACACTCTATTATTTGTATGGCACTACGTTTGAGGTCCGGAGACGGATCATGAAAGTCTCAAATAGCTTTCAAGTCAAAGTGAGTTAAAGGGTAGAAAATCTCGGCGGGCAGAGATCCTATTGGAGTTTGACCTTACCAAAGAGGTAAATTTAACGTAGTAGCGGATGCACTGAGCTGCATGCCAATGGTGAATGAATTGAGTTTCACCATCTTCAAGAGTGAACTCTTGGAGTCTCTAAGTGGTGTATGTGAGCATGATTCATCTTTTTAAGAGGTATGGTGTGCTGTACACGGTCGCACTTATATGCAGCAACAGCCACCTCCCTTGTTAGAAAGGAGTACTAGTCCGGAGAGATGAGTTAAGATTTTTGTAGGACAGTGCTAGTCCAAAGCAACTACTGTGCGCTGAAAATGAGAGAGAGGGGGAAAGATTGCTGTTTCTTCCCTACACACACAAGCTATGCTCCCCTCTTCTTCACTGTACCGGCAAGATATGGCTATGGTTTTGTTTGCTTTCTCTCCACCACATAGTCATACTGCAGATTTGAAATTGAATGGTTCAAAACCATTGAGTGGGCCCGGTCCCCTAGTCACGTGCGTACCCCGACTGAGTGGAACCGATGCTTTGATACTAATGTTATGCACCTGTAGCGACTGTGCATGGACAGTGGAGGACAAGAGCTTTTCACCACCCAACCATATAGAGAGAATCAGGATAGGGATCCTTACCGTCAAACTTATGTAGTGGCTTGCATTCCCACAATGGCTTGCATGCCCACACATGTTCGACCGCTCCTGGGACTATGCTCAAGTGCCCTCTCCCTTGAACCTTGGCTCGCTCACTGCCTACGCCTTGGTGGATGGTCTTGGAGGCCAGGTAAGCTCCATGTAGCCACTACGAGCTATGTAACACAGAGAGAGAGAGAGAGAGAGAGAGAGAGAGAGAGAGAGAGAGAGAGAGAGAGAGAGAGAGAGAGAATCAACTGTGTATTTCTTCTCCTCCACATCCATTTTTTTTTGCAAAGAATAAGGTCTATTCTTTAGTGGGTTGGCTCCCTATCATGTGACGAGGACTATGGCTCGCGTTCTGATACCAATGTGATGCTCTCGGCTACGTGGTAGCTCTCTGGCTATGCAGAGACAGAGAAGGCAGGGCTCTTGTTCACCTCCCAACCATAGAGCAGAATGAGTATGCCCCCATCCTGCCGGGCTATATGTAGTGGCCTGCTTGCCCACACTAGCACGGTCGCCTGTGGTACTCCGATTCACCCCTGAACCCCACACTTCGGCATGTGTACTCAAAGCCCAATCAAGCCTAACTTGTGTTACATGCTACGTGACACTTTTAAGGCTTTTACAGCTTTATGAAGTAAAGCTTTGAAGACTTAATAAAGAAAACTTGTAGATAAGCTGATAAAGCTTTTTATTAGCAAAGCTTTAAAGCTTTATAGTTTTTTTAAAACTTATAATATTATAAGTTTTAAAGCTTATAACAAAAGCTTTTAAACTTGTAAATAGCAATGCTTTAAGCTTTGAATAAAGGAAGCTTTGAAAAATAGTTAAGCTAGCTAAAGCAAAGCAACCATACAAAAGCGGCAGCAGCACAACAGGCAGGCGGCATAGCAAAGAGAGAGAGAAAGTAAAACAACCGGTGAAACAATAAAGAGAGATTAAAAAGGGGAAAAAGCGTGCAGTAAAGAAAGAGAGTAAAGAAACAATACATCAAGGGAAAGGAAAGAAAAGAAAAAAAGGCCACCAACAAAATTTGTAAAGAAAGAGAGTAAAAAAAGAAAGAGGCCAGCAAAGAAAGAGAGTAAAGAAAATAGGCGATGATGGCGAAATATAGCGAAAAGGGGAGAAAGAGGAAAAAAAGAAAGAGGTAGTGCACATCAAAAAGAGGAGGAGAGAGAAAACGTGTAGTTGACCAGCACACAATAGAGAGAGGAAATATTTTTCTTCTCCTCTTTGAAAAAGCCTTGAAAGAAAATATGAAAGCCTTTCTACTACTGTCCAATATAGATTTGCTAGATTGTGAAGCCCTTCGAATTCTGAAATTAGAAGAATAATGATATAAACCTACTCATTCCATCTATACGGTTGGATTTTGAAGAGGGTGAAGGAATCAAAAGGTGGTTTTGGAAGTGGTTTTGTGGTTTTGGAGAGAGGTTGTGGAGAAGAGGTATTATCCAATGGCTAAGGTATTTGGGCTATTGCCCAATGGTACGGAAATCAACCTTTCATTTCACCATCAATTTTCTAGAGTATCCTAATTCTTTAGCCTTCCCATGTTAATATTCCTCCTCTGTTTGAAGCTTTAGTATTTGCCAAAATCAAATCCTTTGCCTTCTTTGCTCCTTAATTACGTAAAATTTATTTTTGGATTTTAAAAAAAATCAATCTCCTTGAGTGGTCCCCAAAGCTCTGATACCATTGTCATGACCTTTAAGACACTTGGAAAGAAATTCTAATTCTCAAGCATAAAAATTAGAGCATAACATAGACTTGCACAAATTAGAGCATAACATAGACTTGCACAAATTAAAAGCATAAACCTCAATAAACAAAATAAAATAAACAAGAGAGCTAGATAATAATAAGAGATCACCGTCGACATAAGATTGGGTTGTATCTCTCGTGGATGAGTGTGGCCCTTGTACCACTCACCTATATTTATATGTATTAAAAACCTTGCTTTTCAAAAAAACAATTCCAAAATCAAAAGCATAAGAGCTTTTGAGTTTTTGAGCATAAAAGTATAAAAAATATATTAAGCTACAAATATAAAGTCTTGGGCCTACCAAAAGTATAAAATACTAGTTGGTATATGTACAAAGGCTTGAGGCCTTAGCCTTATAAAAATATTAATACCAAAATATGAAACCATAATAGGTTCTCACATGTCTTCCCAAAATATCTCATAGTGGTCCAACATATGTTCCACCCATGATTAACACATAATCTGCCACTCAATCATTGCCTATATCAAAAATAATGTTAGTCAGTGCACATAGTTGATCAAATACATTAATCTTGACTAGAGTCACTCTGAATCACTAGTTTGTGAGAGGACTAAGATCAACACTCTAACAAGAAGGCTGATCTAGACACCCTCATTTTGAACAAGTGTGGTAGAAGCAACTGTTAGAGCACATAGAGTGTTGAAGAAAGAGCCCAATAACAAGAAGAAGAGGGCTTAGGAGGAAAAGGAGGGGAGGAATCTTTCTCAAAGTCAAATTTTTGAGAGGACACTTTAAGCGAAGACACCTTCTTAGACTCAAAAAATTGATGAAGAGTGGAAGCCCTAGAAGAAGAGAGGTAGGGGATGTTTAGGAAGAACTAAAAGCCACCCTAGCCAAGATAAGTGGAGGCAATGCAGGAATCGGTGATTCTAGAGTGAGGATGGATGTTTTGTGCGCAAAGTGTAAGAACCGGGACACACCAAGGAAGAGTATAAGATACGCCTTCCTCAACAATGTGCCATCTATGATAGGACAAATCACACCATAGAAAAATGCTACTATAACACAAGAAACATGAATCCAAGAGTAGTTGAAAGGCAACAAAGACAAGCCCCACTACTAGCAAGTGGCTATAGCACCTAACTAGGATAGGAAACTACACTCGACATTATGGGCTTTTAGGAGAACACAACTAGACTCACACCTTTCACCATGGTGTATGGCCTAGCGACAGTGGTGCCCTTGGAATTCTTAGTCTTAGGATAGCAATCATCACAGAGAGGTTGAGTCCAAAAGACTAGGAGAACTACATAATTTATTGGAAATGGAGAGAGGTTGCTTAGTGCCTTGACCCCACTGAAATAGTGCAAAAGAGAAGGAAACTATAGGTGGGACAAGAACAACAAGTTTAGAATCTTTGAAGAAGGGGATGCAATCCTCTTATTCAATTCAAGAATGGGGCCACATCTTAGCAAGCTGAAAATGAGGTGGATTGGACTATACAAAATCTAGAGGAAGTTAGAGACTGGAACCTTTAAGCTAGAAACATTGGATGGGGTAATCCTAAACAAGTCAATTAATGGATACAAACTCAAGCCATATCATGGTCTTGTACGATGTAGGAGCATTGAAAATCCCAATCCAAATGTTACCAATATTGGTAAATTGCTAGAAAAAGGAACAACCCAAACGAGATGGGTGTGTTGATGATTGAGGTATGCTAGGAAAAGGAAGAGCCAAATGTCAGACTTGAATGACAATAATAGGGGAAGAAAGGGCGACATGCACATTTTCTTGGATGGCAGGGAAGGAAATAATGGTATTAAAAGCCAATCCCTATCCACTCATTATTTCATAACTCTTTGTGATATTTATAGAGCCATTCACGAGGAAAGCAAACATCATCGTGAGTTATCACATAAAGATCTTGGTGTTGAATGTCTCATTGTGCCTGGCGCACGGTCCAGGGACCAATGGTCTCAGTAGCACTAAGGAACCTCTCCTAGTCTAGGTAAACAACCCCATCCCCCTCATTGTCACTATGTGCTTGCTAACTAGAAACAGAGAATCATGAGGAGTCCTAGAGAAAGTAGGGTTAAAGGATTTCAAAAACTACCATGGGGAGAGATGCAAATCAACCTTGCCACAAGAAACAGACAAGCATGAAAAGTCCTAGAGAAAGTAGGGTTAAAAGATTTCAAAAACTACCATGGGGAGAGCTGGAGATCAACCTCCATATGCGGATGAACAATTGGAGAGGATGTAGAAGAGGAAAAGCCATTAAGTTGCCATTTGGCAACAGAAGTGTTCAAGCTGCCTGCTGCAAAAGGCATGATAGACGTTCCCTTGACATATGAAAGGAATTTAATAGTATAGTTTAAAGCTCGAAGATGACAAAGAATACAAAACCATTGGAAATCTAAGGAGATGTGCTTTGTGGTGGAAACGATCAACATGGTGCATAAGCCCTATTGCATGTCCCGGAGAAATTATGGGATTACACAAGTGCTAGAATCGGGGTCAAGGTGGCATGGGTAGAAGTCCTCTACAACAACCTTAAGGAGGAGAGAGCCAAAACTTGAGAAAGAGAACCAACAAGATAAAGATAGGGGCACACATGTAAGTGCTCTTCCAAGGAGGACCAACAAGAGCATTTAGGATAGATAGGAGATCCCTGTTCTAGACCAAGAACATCAAGGAAAAATTGGGGAAGGAGCCAAAACCAAGAAGAGGAGAACACCCTAAAGAAGACCCAACCAGAACTTCCAATGGTGTGACAGCTTTGTTGACCACTACTATAGTGAAATCCACCCTTTTCCACCCCCAAGAACAATCCCAGAAAAGATGAAATCCACTAGAACCAGAACATAAGAGGAAGCTTTATGTTGGAGATAAAAAGACCAGATTATTGCCTAGCAAGAGGCAGCAATAGTAGGCAAGAAGTGTATTCCTTACTGCTACCTTAGAAATTTTACAGGATCTCCTTGCCCTAAGTTATATGACTCACACAATACAGATGATTAGGGATAACCCTCTTCTAGAAGCCCAATTCAAGGTACCCGTCTCTCTCCCTACATATATAACTTCAAAGGAAGTTGTGATGCCCACTAGAACTGCATTATTTCCAAGCACATTAGAGGCGAGGTGGGTGCAAGAGGTGCTAGGTTACCTATAGAAATACGTTGTAGAGGGGCTAAGAAAAATTCAAAACCTCAGAATGAGCATGTAAAAGAGAGATAGGAAGACCAAACAAGAATTGTTGATGTTAAATATTGAGGTGCAATAGGTGCAAAAGCTCAAAGAGCAAGTGGCAAGTTTACAAGAAATCAACAAGAGCATAAATAACATGTTAGCTAGCCTCAAGGCAGCTGTGGCAAAGCAGGAATAGGAAACATAGATCATCAAGGATGGTGTGGCGAATTCCACCACCATCAAAGAAGAAGAGGCCAAACAAACATCATAAAATAATGAAAGAGTAGATGGAGGTGGTCCAAACAATATAGAAGAGAGCTAATAAAGACCAAGCCAAGCTCACCCAAGTAGGGGCTAGATTGGTGGTATATGATGTCGAGACCACCCCAGAAATTTATGAGCTTGATGTGGCCAAGATGGAATAATGAGAGGAGCATGCAACAAAAGAGACTAAACAAAGAGCATATAATATGATGAAAGAGCATCTGGAGGAGGCTCAAAGCAAACAGGAGAGAGAATAAAAAGACCAAGTCAAGATTGCCCAAGTGGAGGTCAGTCTAGTAGTATATTATGATACCACTTTGAAAATTTAAGAGCTCAATGTGGCCAAGATGGAAGAATGGGCAACATAGGAAGAGGGTAACATGATGGAAGAACTCAAGCTAGTATGGGAAGAATACTTGGACAAGACAAAATCCATGCTAGAAGCACACACAGAGGGTAACATGATGGAAGAACTCAAGCTAGTGTGGGAAGAATACTTGGACAAGACAAAATCCATGCTAGAAGCACACACCCCCACCTACAGAGAGCTAGTAATATTCAAGAAAGATAGCAAGAATCTAGATGAGGGAAAAGGAGAACAACATAGGGTGAAACCCATGAATATAGAGGTAGGAGAATGCTCTAGAGAAAATCAAGTGCCTAATTATGTTTGACACTAGAAATCTAGACAATCTCAAGGAGAAAAACAGAGGTAGTTACATAGAGAAGTGGAAGAATGGAAAGAAAAATTCTAGAGCTTGAAAGTAGAAGGCAAAAAGAAAGCTGTATAGTAAGAAGCCCTTGAGAAAGGAGCTAGTGCTCAAGACAGGCACACCAATTGATAGTATACTAGAGAATAAGTTGCCAGAGCAAGTCATGACCACTATCACAATCAATTGGAAGAAAAATCAAATGTAGAATAGGCACTCCGATGAAAAGCTAGATGGATCAATCAAAGAATGCAAGGAGCAGCAAGATAAGGCAATGAGGCCATCAAGGAGCTGAAAAAGAAAGTAAACATAATTCACCAAGGCAGCACGAACAAATGTAAAGGAAAAGGAAGTAGCCAAGGAGTAGAATGCAAAACTCATGCATGTTTGGCCTGAGCTAGCCAAAAGAGAAGCAAAAATCTAGGACAAGCACAAGGCAGAATTAGAGCTGAAAGATGAGTTGAAAAATGAATTTCAAGAATGGTGCACAAAAGAGCACGAAATGAGGAAGATGCTTAGAGAGGACAAAAATAGACTGCTAGTGGATACGATCAAAAGAAAGGACAAAGAAGAGGAAACAATCTAGATGTCATGCAAACACATCACAAATCTAGCCAAGCATGCAATGAGAGTTGGAATGGAGGCTCTGGGGATGACTAGGAAGAAAGTACGGAATTCCTAGTAGAACATGAAAATACCCAAACTGCGAGGGGACACAAGGACTATGACAATAGAGCCATCAAAAAATATTAAATCTCAAGGAGTATCATTGTACGAGAGCCAAGGAAATAGAAGATAAAGGCATGATCCTGTAATGCATGTCTACACCAAAATGATGCCATCACTCTAATGTATGTCTACACCAACGATGCCATCACTCTAGAACTTTCAGCATCCTATGCTTTTACTACACAAATGGTGGTGGGGACACACCACGCATAGAGCCAAGAGTCATTACCCAAAAGCCACAATCATTGAGGTGGATTTTTGAAAACGAGAAGAAAGAGAAGGGTTGGTATATGACTGCCTCAAAGCAAAAGACAAACGGCCTATAACTCTAGGTACAATCCAACCAAGAAAATGTAGTTTGTATCTAGAAGCATATTGAGGAGGATCCCACCCACCAGTTAGGATAGAGCATGACCAGATCCAGATGAAAGCCTCTAGCCTAGCAACATGTTGAAGCTGTAAAGCATGGGCTCTATCCCTTGGGCATGCCAAGTGTTGGTGGGTGAACTAGCTCCAAGGGTTCATAGCCAATGGTCTGCCGGTTTAGCACTGACGGTAGCCTAGAGATGCGGGGATGTACCCATTATGGTTAAGAGCTACTATCAAGGATAACAATATTTCTCTTTGTAACTATCTGGGGGCCAATGATGGGTAGTGCCTAATTGAGTCCATCTATGTATTGGGACAAGAGTAGTAGTGATAAATAAAGAGTGTTTGAATGAGAGTTTAGAGTTCATGGTTATAAGCACACAAGTTTAAGAGTGGAAGTTTAGTCCGGATTACAAAATCTTGCAGTTGTATTGAGAAGATGTGCTTAGTTGGCTTTGTATATGGATGGAGTTCAGAAGCTCCTTGTACTATATGGCATGTCTATGGTCTTATTGGCTCTCTCTCTCTATGCTCAGGAGTTGTGGAATGTAAACGTATGTTTCTAGCATCTCTGTGCCTCTATCTCTCATCTCGCCAACACACTCTAGATGCTATCTAGACACTAGTCCAAACATCAAGAAGCTAATCCAGATTACATCCTCAGGCTCCTACAGACTGGTGTGGTACTAGCCAACCTAATTGCATTGGGCATGATTGGAAGATGTGGTCTAAAACCATTGAAGGATTGGATTTAAACAAACGATGACATATAGATTTAGTTTTGGGATGTGAATGGATCATTTTTCTGATGCAAAACCATGCATTATGAAGTAACACAATAACCCTGGAGATGTGATAGAGATAATCCTAAACTTAATGATGTCTATAATGCTAAGTGCAAAGGACTACTAGCTTCCTTCCAAAAGGCTCCTCTACTTTAAGATTTATCTTCTCCATCAAAGGGGATGGTCAACGAGCAAGCTTGGTGGAGGGAGCTTTTTTTGGCTGCCCTCTCTCTCTACTTGAACAATCTCTCTCTAACTATTGCCACCACCACGACCACCACCACCACCACCACCAGAGCCCTGCCTAGCTCCACCCGGACCACAGCCCGGACCACAGCCCACACCACCCTCTCTCTCCTTCTCCCACCCTCTTCCCTCCCCCCTCTCTCTTCCCTCCATTTCCCTCTCTCACTCTCTCTAGGAGAGAGAGAGTGTGGGTATGTCCATCTCTATATCCTCCTCTCTCCTTCTCCCACCCTCCCTCTCCCTCCTTCTCCCACACTCACCCTCCCTCTCCTCTCTCTCCCTCCCTTTCACTCTCCCACCCACCCACCCTCTCACTCCTCTCCACCCTCCCTCTCCTCTCCACCCTCCCTCTCCTCTCTCTCCCTCCCTTTCACTCTCCCACCCACCCTCTCTCTCCTCTCCACCCTCTTCCCTCTCTTTCTTTCCATGTCCCAGCACCGTGAAGTCCACACCACCCTCTCTCTCCTCCTCCCACCCTCTTCTCTCCCCCTCTCTCTTCCCTCCCTTTCACCCCTCTCTCTCCTTCTCTCGCTCTCCCTCTCTCTCCTCTCTCTCCCTCCCTTTCACTCTCCCACCCTCCTTCTCCCTCTCCCTCTCCCTCTCCCTCTTCCCTTCTCTTTGCTAACTCTCTCTATCCTTCTCTCTTTTGTATCTCCTCTCTTTCTTTATCCTTGTCTTACCTCCTCTCTATCCTTCTCTTGGCTCTCCTTCTCTCTCTATATCCCTCTCTCTCTATATCCTTCTCTCTCTATATCCCTCTCTCTCTCTCTCTCTCTCTCTCTCTCTCTCTCTATCCTTCTCTTGGCTTTCCTTCTCTCTCTATATCCCTCTCTCTCTCTCTATCCTTCTCTTTGCTAACTCTTCGGTCCATCTCTTTGCTCACTCTCACCTCCCTCTCTCTCTACCCTTCTCTTTGCTCTCTCTCTCTCTCTCTCTCTCTCTCTCTCTCTCTCTTTTAGTCCCTTTTTTGCTCACTCTCTCTATCTTTCCTCTCTACCCTTCTCTCTCACTCTTTTAGTCTCTTTCTTTGCTCAAGCTCTTTATCCTCCCTCTCTCTGTTCCCTTCTCTTGCTAATTCTCTCTGTCCTTCTCTCTTTTGTATCTCCTTATCTCTCTCTCTCTCTATCCTTCTCTTACCTCCTCTTGGCTCTCCTTCTCTCTCTCTCTCTCTCTCTCTCTCTCTCTCTCTCTCTCTCTCTCTCTCTCTCTCTCTCAGTCCTTTTTTTGCTCACTCTCTCCATCTTTCCCTCTCTACCCTTCTCTCTCACTCTTTCAGTCGCTTTCTTTGCTCAAGCTCTTTATTCTCCCTCTCTCTCTTCCCTTCTCTTTGCTCTCGCTCCTTGTCTCGCTTTCTCTCTCACTCACTCTTTTGGTCCTTCTCTTTGCTCACTCTCTCTACATTTCTTTCTCATTTCTCAACAAACCTTACTTAACTCATGTTTTGTGTACATATCCTCGACTCTACAAATGCTTCACCACCTTATTCATCCCCACACAATACAGAAAATATTAATTCTTTATTGGTTTGTATGTATATAAACATCGTTGTAGAGGGGAATGATGTCTTATTGCAAAACCCCAACATGCATTGCTGTTACCCTCTTTCTCTCTTTTTTAATATGAAAAATAAGATCATGAAATAATTGTAAACAATTACTACAAATAAGATCATGGCCCACTCACTTGAATATTCACAAATAAATATGTTTACTGCACTATAATGAAATCTTCATCAAGACACCCTTCACTACATCCTCTTTGGGATCAATACAAACAATGTTCATGCCTAATTTTTGTGCTACCATAGCACAATCTCCACACCAACATAAAGATCTACTAACACTTGCCGTTGCTTTACATGACGTCTCAATAAGCTATCCCAAAAAGTCATATCTATGCTGAGATCCACTTGCAAAGAAGACATCTCTCTTAATTCCACCAAAAATTGTAAAGCCCTTATTTGGGAGCACATGCCATCCCATCTAGGCATCTGCCTCATTGAATCATGTTGCAAAGATCAATGATATAATCAGGTGAGAAAGGTTGTGCATGGTTTTGTCCAACTATGCTCATGAAGGTAGTAGCGCGACAAGGGTATGTATCTGCACAAGAGTATGAGATGATTTTTTGTAGCAAAAAGTGATGCTCAATGGAAACCTCTATGGTTAGTGTTGCTTACCTCTTGTCCAAAGGCCCTTCCAATCTGTGTTGTACATCGCACATTCACCAAGGTGTCCAAGGAGAAGCTAGAACACTCAGTGTGAGCTATAATGGTTGCCACTTGATACATAGTATCGATGACAATAATAGAGCCATTGTCGTCTAAGATGGTCTCGTAAATATGAAGAAATGCATGCTCCTCTCCATCTAGGTTGCATTAATTAGAATGACAAAACGTAAGCATGACATACACACATGCAATATATGCACAACAACACACAAGGTCTTAATGAAGGGAAAATAATCTCATCACTCAGATGTGCAGAGATTCCTTGGTGGGATAATGTCATTGGGGAAACCATAAACAGAACCTCCTATGGGCAACCTCACTACAATACAATCACACGCTGTGTTTGTATTGAAACCTTTAACAGTAAAGGTCTTGTCTCACATTGGCCTTCAACAACATATCAAAGACATGTTCTAGCTTTGATGGACATTGCTGGTTTAGAAGTGCACGGCCTATCTTCAAAGGATCCCCAACACATGCCATCGTCTTTGTAGAATGATGTCCTACCACACCATGTTGAGTAGAGTTATACATCAATTGTTATTACATGATATAAAAGACACACCTTTATAATCGTTTCACATGTGGTCATAATTGATTATTACACTTGTCAACATCGAGGCTTCTATAACGAAAGAGAAACTCGTACTTTGATGTTCGTTGGAGCACCGAGGACTACTGTCGTGGTATGATGAGACACTCCTACAAAGTGCACATTTTGTAAGTGCATGCACCACACAAATACTTTACATTATCATTACCAATGAGTAAAATCATACCTAGTAAATTCATTTAGATTGGAGCCAAGTAACCCTGGCTAGGTGGATGAATTGGTCACAATGGTGCATTTGGCGCTTCACCTCTTGCCAAGCTTATCTAAATCCATAACTTAATCTATGTTAGCATGCAAACAATGTAACAATAATACCAATGAACCACAATTAAAAGAGTGCCCTGCCTGTGTTGCTGCATGACCAACTTCTTCAACTTTTGGGGTTGCCTGTGCTATCATCAGAATCATTTTCGTCATATTCTGATGGTGGAGAGGTATCAGAGTCGTCCCTTTCCTTTTCCCTTTCCCTTCGTTGCATCCTTTTTTGGCACTTTTTCCCCTTCATCATTCTCATCCTCTTCATCCTCATCCTCATCCTCATCATCATTATTCTCTTTATCTTCATCATTCCCTTAGTCTTTCATAAGACCTTTGCCTTTGCCTTGAACATGTGATTTGTCACGTAGGCTTCTAGGCTTCATAATAGAATTCAACATTCAAAATGATATAAGAAACAATATTTAAATTAAAGTGAAATATCTAATTGTATAGTTCATACCATGGTTGATTGCTTTGCTTTACAAGCCCGAGTATACATCTCCTTCTCGCTCTTGGGAAATTTGCCACTTGGAAAGTCAAGGAACAATGGGCATCTCTTATGTATTTCTGCATCCCAAAGGTCTCGAAGTTGCTGCTGTGTATATATAGTTTTTTCATGTTTTGTATTGTGCCATTCTTTTAAGATTGTAGGCACAGCTGCAAAATAGATCTCTCCGCTAGTACTTACAAATCCATCTACACATTATTACATCCGTTCAATTTACAAATATAAGAGTTTAACCAAGTAGTAAGTATACTTTATGGAATGTTACGCACTTGAACACAGCACGCTTTTGGTAGCCTTGACGATAGCAGGTTTTGAAGCTACCACACCTTGTTTCTTTAGGGATCCCACCATTTCCTTAAACTTCCCAAAATACATTCTCTTAAGATTGGTGAGGTCATCTCTAGGAATGTATCTGGAAAAATTACCTTGTACTTTTTTGATATTTCTGCAAGGATGGTTACACCTTGTGCTCCAATCTCATGCCATATGACTTCTCTTCGAAGCCAATCCCTGAATAAACTTGCATTTGCTGCATTGCTATTGAAATTGTTATTCAAATGAAATAGAGTACTTTGTAAATATCAAGAAGATAGGAAAAGTAATTATTACATACTTTTAGAGATTTGTGAATCCTTCAGCCTCTACAAATCGCCATCAATCAAAATATCAAAAATCTGTGCTTTGTGGTCATTTGGCAATGAGGTAGCTGCCAAGCTATATAGCCTATCCTCTGTCAAACAATCCGATTTCTCATCCCAATTAACTTCCATTAGTCATCTGCAACACAATACCATAATTAAACCGCAACATTAAAACCATACAATGTTGTTACCTACAAAATAGATAGAGGAAATAGTGTAGGATTTCTTACTTAAAGAAAACTTCCCCTTATAGGATTTGCAATCATCACCAGCCACCTTGTAGCATGCCTCCACTTTCTTTCATCCTTATAAAATGCTGTTCTCCATCTCTCTTCAAACTCTTGTGTAGACAAACTATCTACTAGGGGGTCAATATCTCAAGTGGCTGCAAGGTACTCATCCTATTATTCACGGATTACAACATTAGTGGATGATATGCAAATGTTTAACATATATTGCAAGTGTCTAAAGATTGAAGGTTTACCTGGAATACTATTTGGGAAAGTTTCGAAAGCTTACAGTTATACCAAGATGGGCGGCCCTTTTTTTTCTATGTCGAGGCATGCTTGTCCATCCATGCCTTGTTCATCTCTCTAGTGTGCTTCATAATTGTTTCTTTGTTTGCTAGCCCAAGTGCCCTAACGAGGAACACTTTGTCCACAAGGGAAGAAGAAACATAGCCCACTTCATTCATCCTATGGTAACAAAATTTAAGGTTATGAGATGAAAGATTGAAACATAGTACGCCAAATATTCCTAATTCAAAGAGTCTTAAAACATATATTCTCTTACTTGTTTAAGCGAGCGATCACTTCTGTGAGAACCTCCCCCTTACTATCCTCATTGAATTCAATAAGGATAGCATCAACACAAGGATGCCTTGATGCGACATTCTTGAATGTTATAGTTAGATAGTCATTAGGACATTTTGGAGGTTATTTGTAGGGACTTTTAGTAGAGAGAAAAACGAGCGCATCCAATTAGGAAGAAGACAACATTACGTTGAAAAATAGGTTATTTATTTTTTCTAAATCCAAAAACTCTTCTTTCCTGAATATACAAGAGATTTGGACCACTTAACAAACTATGTAAACGTTCATTCACAAGAATTACCAAATAATTAAAATCAATATGGAAAGAACATTACCTTTAACATTGAATTAGGGGATGCATGTGTTCCAATAATAGTGACAACTCCATGTTGCTAATATTTGATTCATTCTTCGTATGCTTCCTGTGACAACTGCATCCAATATGAGTTGTTTAGTGATATCCATTTGTACCTTCCTTAGACCACTTGTAGCAACCTCTGAAACTGCCTCTGCACACAAGTTCTCTTATCTTTTGCAATGCTTGCCTTGATGTGCCCCTTTGCACCTTATGCAAATGTTCCCCTTGATGTATCATCGATCTCAACATATGTGGATCAACAAGAATACAATAGTACACCATAGCACTACACATTCTTCTACATACAAGTTTGTTCTTGTAGTAGAAATAAGCTAGTGATCCATATCCATCCGTTGTTAAGCCCAAAGAGGGAAGTTTATGTGTGAGCTTGCCTATTATGTGAAAAATTATAAAGTTCCAATAAATACTCTTATAAATCAAAGTTTACTGAAATTAAGCCAAGACAATAAGCTTACCAATCCATGATGTTGTATTTGGTGTGCCATTCATAGTTCTGCTTCCACACAAGGCATAAGTGCACTCAAATAAGCCTGCACAAGAACTCTTTCGTATAACTCCAAGAAACTTCACATGAATCTCTGCAGGTTTCACCCAACGATGGCCATCATGTGCTTGGTCCATTCCTTGCATTGGAGAGGCTGAAGGATCACGTACATTCAACAACTCAAAAGCCACATTACCATTATAGATTTAAGGAGTCTCTTCTACTTTCTCAATATGTGTGCTTGCTAATAACAATCTACGAAGAACACCAGCATGAGATTCCTTAGACAATAATAAGTATTTGACCACACTCTTCTGAAGTGATGCATTTGTGGGAGAATCTCCTATTGTAAGGTCAATAATGTCTTCTTTTGGGATGCTTGTTGTAGTGTTGCTTGATTCTCCTATTATTGGAATAACAAGGTGTTCTGTTGTTATATCTTTATCAAAGATATAACATGGTTCCTCTCCAACGGGTCTAGCTGACTAGATAGGTATAAGATGTTCTACACCATCATCTTGTGGTTTGATTGCAAAAACTTTCAATCCAGAGTGAGGACATAATATTCCATCAAAATCATCACCTTTAGTAATATAAGAACGACCCTGTACAGTTCTAATAATAGGATCACTCTCCAAACCTCCCACAAAAATGTAAAAAGAAGTGCTCTCCATGGCAAGAAAAGCTCTCAAAAAACAATCTCAGAAACACACAAGCTCTCAAAAAACCATCTCACAAACATACAACAAACTAATGACAATGAATTCAAAGTCTAAACACGAATTCTATACATACTAGAAAAAGAAATTAAAAATTATACTCATTTTATAAAAATGATCATTATAAATAATATCATTAATACACAAAATCTAAAATTGGATTTCAATAATTATACTATAGAATAAATGCATGCATAACTATCTCTCATTTAATGATTATTTCATAACTAACTTCTATATAATGATTATTCTATAAATAACTCTTATATAATGATTATTCCATAACTAACTACTATATAATGATTATTCCATAACTACCTCTCATATAATGATTGCATAACTTTTATATCTCTGTCATGATCTCAATTTAAGTTTAAGCCTTTTTATCATTACTTTTATGATTCCATCCACTTTTATTTCAAATAAAGAGTAGATCCTTGTATTGCCCAATAATGCATGGGAGAATTTGAAAAGATTTAAAATGCAACATCTGAACATGTCTATCATCATCATGGCCATCGTCATCATCATCATAATAAAGGTCTCTCTTTTAAGTTTAGCCACAATTTTTATTTAGGTTGAGAGAGTTAGTAGCTGCATTTTGCTTTACGATGGGGAGATAAAAAGAAAGGCACGTTTTGTTTTGGATGGAAAGAAAGCTGTTACGTTGAGGGGGGCACGTTTTGTTTTGTTTTGGGGTTGCCCGCCCACTAAGGGCAACCGTCGCCCTTAGTGGGCAAGCCCCACTAAAGGCTTGCCCACTAAGGGGTTGCCGTTAGTGGGAAATCCCACCCCCAAAACAAAACACACACACACACTCTCTCTCTCTCTCTCTCTCTTAAAACAAAACGTACTCCCCCCCTCCCCCCCAAAGCAAAACGCGCTCTCTCTACCCCCCCAAAACAAAACGCACTCTCTCTCTCCCCCCCAAAACAAAACGCACTCTCTCTCCCCCCCAATGCAGCAGCTTTCTTCCCCTCCCCAAAAAAAACACATTTTTTTTTCCTTTCCCTCTCTTTAAAAGCAAAATGCCTTTTCTTCCCCCCCCCCCCCCCTTAAATGCAAAACACCTTCTTCTTCTCTCTTTCCTCTAATAACAAAACACTCCTTCTCTTTCTTTAAAAACAAAACTCTCACACACCCTTGTCCTCTCTCTCTCTCTCTCACACTTTCCTCTAATAACAAAACACTCCTTCTCTTTCTTTTAAAAAAAAACTCTCACACACCCGTCCTCTCTCTCTCTCTCTCTCTCTCTCTCTCTCTCTCTCTCTCTCTCTCTCTCTCTCTCTCTCTCTCTCTCTCAAAGATTCTCTACTTCCCTAAATCCTAAAAAGATAGCTCTCAAGATAGCTCTCTCTCTCTCTCTCTCTCTCTCTCACCAACTCTTTCTTCACTCTCTTTTTTCCTCTCTCTATACCTTTTCCTCTCCTCTTTTTTCTTCAGTGTTTCTTCTCTTCTTCTTTGTTTGTTCATTCTTTCTCTTCTTTCAAAACCCTAATTTTTTTTAATTTAATCTTTTTTTCTCTATTTATATCTATCCCTCTATTTATATCTATTGCTTTTTTGTTCTATATTTGTCTTTTTCTTTCTTATATCTTTTAGGACTCTTTCTTCCTTGTTCATTCTCCTTCTTCTCGTGTTACTCCTCATGGCATCTCTCCAATTTCAAAGAGGGACACAAGTATCCTTGATGTTCAGTGATGCCAAGGTAGCTATTGGGACCATTTTGCATGTACACCCCACCGTGGATACTGTCCATGGAATTGCTTTGCCGCATGGTCATGTTGGCGTGTCGATGAAGATGTTGAAGTGGGAGAAGTTCCTCTTCCTTTTCCCCTCAAAGATGGTAATATCAACAAGTTAAATCAAACCAAAGAATATAACATTGTGTGGACAACCAAAGATTGTGTAAGTCTTATTGTATCTCTCTCCACGTTTCCAATTATGCTCTTTTTAAGTGATTTTTTTGAGAGCAATATGTTTTGCATATGTCGATGTGTTTAGATTGTTACAAACACATCAAAGGAAACCCCACATCCAAAGCATGCAAAACATGTAAAGAGCATACCTACCAGGCAACAAAGCCAAGAAGTGACAACTACCAAGAAGAGGAAGAAAGTGCAAGAGGAAGATGATGATTGGAGTCCTCCTCGAAAGAATCCAAGTCAAGTTGCTAAGTCTTCAAATAAAGCTACTTCTTTGAAAACCATTAAAGAAACTAAGGATGTAGGCGAGGTGGATGAGGGAATTGAAAAACAAGGCGAGAATGAAGAGAGTTTCATGGTGACTCCTCTTGCAACTCGCTTGCAATTATAACTCCTACAAGATAATCTCAAAAAGGGGTGAAGGTAATTATTAACCACTTTTTATCAAATCTTACATATAAGGTATCTTTTGGATTACCAAGCATAACATGTGTGTGTGCGTGCATTGCAGGTGGTGAAATCCACTCCTTTGCCACCTATTCCTTTGTGCAGACTTGTGCCTAACCCCTCTATATATACAAAGAGTGCAGTTTAGGTACAAGAAGTTGGCAAGGGAATTTTATACAAATGGCTATGTTGCCGATAGATGCAGGTTCATTTGCTCCATCTCCTCATCCCATAATCCTGTTCGAGAAGTGACTCAAGATGATGTTATTGCATGGGATGACATCTGGTGATTGAAAAACGAGGAGTTTGAGAGACACAGAGTGGGAATTCATGAGCAACAAGATGTATGTGTGGGACGGAAATCATCGAGTTGTGGCATGGATGGAGGAGATTAATAAATGTGAGTCTACTTAAACTGCCTACTTTTTTGAATGCGGTCTTTTGTTTTATAAAATAGTTTTGGGACTAATTAGATTTGCCATTAGGACATTTTGGAGGTCATTCATAGGGCTTTGTAAGAAAATGGTCAATTCTTATTTTCTCTCTCTAGAAAAAATCTTGAAATATTAAAATAAAGAGAATGTAAAAGTCATAAAAGCGTAGTCTCTGAGCTAGAGAGGTAAATTTTCTCCCAGGCAGCCATCTTAAAGTTCGTTGGAACGTTCTTTGAAATGATACATTCGAAACTGCAAGAATAAGGTTAGTTCAAGAGGATATTATTGCACGGAAGACAGTTTGGAGGGAATTAGAACCTTCCTCTCCAATTTCAAAAGACAAATACAAGCCTTCCCTCACCATAACCACTCCTATTCTTTCACTCTACACAAGAAAGAGAAAGGCATTATTCACAACACTTAGCAAATGAGCTTCTTGGCTTGTCTGGTGAATGCAAGATACAAAAAGTTAGATTGGAAGAACAAGAATGTCAAATCAATAAACTAAGAAGTGACCTCCGCAAATATAGAGAAAAAGACACAATCATTGGATGGCGCATAATACGAAAAAGAAAGCTCAAAAACATCAAGAACTTGAGGCTCGGTTCTGGAGGCCTAAAGAAGAGAATCCAAGCCTGAAGGTAAGATTGCACTGAATGCATTCCCATTCACATGCCTTTTGTGTTAGCAATTAATATTATTTTATTTGTTGGGCTTCTTTAGGATTTACATGTTCTCTATGTTAGTAATGAGTAGTGCTGTATTTGTAGGGTTGTCATACATCCTGACAAAGAGAATATTAATCCCAATCTCAATCCAACAAAGCAACTAAAACCATTTGTGACATCAAGAATGGCAAGAGAAATGATAAAAGAGAAGAAGTTCAAGGTGGTTCAACGAGATATAGTTGATGAATTTGTAACCAACAATACAGTTTCAGTTGCGGATATTCAATATGCCATGGATTCAAGTGGAGTCAGTCATAAGGGTTATAGTGCCATCCAAAAATTAGTGTCATCCCTCCTTGAGGCCAAAGGCATTAAAGCAAAGCTACTTCCAACACCTACAAAAGTTTGGAGACATAGGGAGGAATTAAACACAGAACAGCTTCACTATGTTGGCCACTCATACCACATTGTAGGAGAGTTTAAGGGAGAAGGTGGCAGCATATTCTACAATGAATGCAACAAACTTACAAAGTTAGGAAAGCAATATACAACAACCTACACAAGTCGAATCGAATACCAACAGTGGAAAAAGCTTCATAATGCAGTGAAAGACCATGAAGGTGCTTCAAGGAATGTCAAAGTAGATGTTTGGCATTCAATTGATACTCTGTTCCAAATGTGTGAGAAAGTCAACTACTCCAGCAAGACAAAAAGAGCTTTCAAGACAACTTACAAGCGTTCAAAAAAGCATTCAGATCTGCTTGGACTAACACCAACATTACACACTACATGGTATGTTTCTAGCTTACTCTTGTTTCCTAGTCATTAATACTAACTTGCATTATATGTTTTCTCTTATGCAGCATATTCTCTACAACCACATGCCTAACTTTATCAACAAGTACAAAGATCCTAGGATCTGGAACACACAAGGACTCGAGAAATCACACTATATGGCCCAAAATGCATATTTCAGGCACACACAACATGGTGGTAGAAAAAGTAAGGCAAACCGCCTACAAGAAGTGTTCCAATGTTTTTATAGAAGGATACTGCAATAACTACATAAAAAAGAAACCTTGAGGTCATATCCAAACTGATGCAAACAGTCAGACATATGGAAAGGAAGAGATTGAAGCATTCCGAAGCATTTAAAAACTCAGATGCCATAGAAACACAAAACAAATGGAGAGAACAGATAGATATGACACATAAGTCTTTTACAATGTATCTTTCCATTCTAATGACTTTGGCGATTCCAGTGAATCTGGCTTTCATTTATACCTTAGCAAACGGTGTTTACCATACTCTTCTAGTCCCTCTGGCTTCTCTATGCCTAGAGACAATGCTACTGTAGCATATATATGAAAGTAACCCCTTCGGTTACCAGCATAACCAGGGTAGCATCCAAAAATTTCTAAGACAATAGAATTCTCTATCAAAATAATCTTCTCATAACTCTTACGAATAATCATTGCACCTAGGAACAGGGACAATGTCTTAAATACAAAATTTGCAACTTTCCCTTCCTGGCTCATGGCATTGTGGTAGACTATAATCTTTGCCTTAGACAATCTGCTTAGATAGTGAGAGAGAGCTGCGTCTCGGCCACAATACTCCCTTTTATGCCGCTGCAAGAATTTGTCTTTGGCTTCAAATGTACTCTGCAAAACAAAATAATCAAGGAAACATAAGTCTACATATCAAATTCACACACACACACAACACACATACATAAAGAGAGAGAGAGAACCCGAGTCTCATCTGTCATGAACAGTTGGTCTTGCCAAAGGTTTATAGAACTTTTAGTATCTTCTCCTACTTTGTTCATAAGCTCCTTTATGGAGTCATTCAACCTATCAAAGCCATATTTGGCCTGCAGCTCCATGAATGTTTTATCATCTGGTGCCATCATCTTTGAATTTTTGTGCTTTGCCCAAACAAATATTGAGACACTCTTTACTATTATAATTTTCCTCCAATGCTAAGTCATCTGCATCATCTTTCGAGACAAAACCACTACCCTTTTCCAAAAAATTGGCAATAGCAGATAAAGCAAACCTTCCCTCAGGCTAAAAATATTATGAATGTCAGCCAACAGTACATATAACGATTGTTATCAACAATAACAAATCCTAGCAGCATTGGCAATACTAGACCACACTGCTCCACTTTGAAGAGATCTACATCCAGTGGTCTCTATATTGTTGACGTCTTTAGAGCAACAATATCCATCGACTTCGAATCCTCTTCCTCCTGTACTAACTCAATATCTTCCTCAAGTTCTGCCTCCTCAGAGGGTAATCTATCTTCTGGGGGAATTTCATCTTGGATGGTACCTTCATATAGTAGTTCTTCACCCATTTCAAGAAGGTCTTTATAGAGGCACTGCAGGTAGCAAAGGAATCCAAATGGCTCATATAATAGCCTGCAGTAGCAACTTAAGTGCAAGGTACACCAAGAAAGCTTGTAGGAAGATGGTAGTTCCTAGAACTTCTTGTATAGAAAACTGGTTGCCTTCTTGCTGAGTGCACAATCCAGCAAGTGCATGTAAGCCTGATTGTTTACCAGCAGCCTGATTGTTTACCAGCAGCCTTCCTTTGGATACTAATTTTTTGAAATCTTCCCTATGTTTCGACAGGTACTCTGCATGCTAATGCAAAATGGTCTCCACTTGCAAAGGCTTATTAAACATCTCTGCAATAATATGAAAGTCTTCAGTAGCTCCCGTGTTACAGACAAAATCGAAGAGTTTCTCATCAATCAGAGCTATATCATTGCTCTCAAAAAATTCTTCCTTCACGTCAGTGCTAAGACGTTGCTCCTTCTTCTTATGCTTCTTCCTCTTCGACATCTCTTCAATAGCCTCTATTGAGAAATCAAAATCCCTCTTAACAGAGAGACCTATGGCGAGCAGGTCGCTTAGAAAGGGACACTAGACTAAGAACACCTGCTTTCTCCTGTTCATCTGCCTCCACATCCTGGTCTTCTGAATGGGGTTCTTCATCACTATGATCTTTTTCGAAGTAAGCGGGGTAACTTGATTCTCCCGGCTCCACAGTTGGAAACCCTTGATCTTCTGTTTGTCCTCTCACAAGTTGTGACTCATCTATCCTTGCCATAACTTCTACAGGGTCGTCAATGGTGAAGTCAATAGATCTTTTCTTTGTGCTCATCAATAGCTTTACAGACTTCATTCGCATGTTGCTCCTACCTGCAGCACTAAACTCAAGATCCAACGCAGTGACTCCCCACTTAAGCTTTCTTTTTTTTAGAAGTAAGACACTGGCATAAATTAGAAAAGTGGAGTCACCACTTATTGTATTTGTGCAATTTGGTGCGATAAAGAAAATTCATTAACCCTACAAGGGCTATATCGTGCCAAACTTTACAAATTTCTCTCTCTCTCTCTCTCTCTCTCTCTCTCTCTCTCTCTCTCTCTCTCTCTCACATTATGGGTGTACTGTATGTGTGTGTCTGTGTTGTATATGGTTATGTGTGTGTGTGTGTGTGTGTGTGTGTGTGTGTGTGGATGTGATATAAGTGTATATGTATGTGTTTTTATGTGTGTGCAATTTGGTGCAATAAAGCACCTCCATTACCCTTACAAGAGCCATATCGCGCGCAACTGCACAAACTTCTCTCTCTCTCTCTCTCTCTCTCTCTCTCTCTCTCTCTCTCAAATACGAGAACCATTAATAATGGTGTGAGGATTAAATAACTTTAAACGAGTCCATGTGTAGTAATAATGGACACGTGTGATGTTGACAATTGACATGTGGGGTTTTTGAATATTAAAAATGACTCTTTTTTTATTCTATTTGTAACGGTGCACCTGAGAGAGACAGAGAAAGAGACAGATCCATCGAGCACGACAGCGATCCATCAACCAACGATCCATTGACCAACGATCCATTGACCAACGACACCGATCCATCAAGCCACCGACAGCTTTGGTATGTGTTTCTCTTACACACACTCCTGCACGCACAAACACACACACACACACACACACACTCATGCAGGAACACACAAAGACACACACACACTCATGCACGTACACAATGGGACACACACACACAAGGAGAAACACATACAACACAGACATACACATCCAATAATGCTACACACACACACACACACACACACACACACATAGAGGGAGTGTGTGTGTGTGTGTGTGTACGCGCGCGCGTGATGTTTTTGTGATAAGGCACTTTGAAGCTAAACTAAAGAGCTCTCTCGCACCAAACCGCAAACACACACACACACACACACACATACACGTACATGACATCCACAAATACACACACACACACAGAGGTATTTTATGATTTGGCGTGATATGGCGGTTACATGTCTAACGCTTGTTTGATATTGCACCAAATCGCACTGGACATATAGAAACACACACACACACACACACACATATGCAAGCACGCACACACACACGTGCACACACACACACACACACACACACACACAAAGAGATAGCGGTTGATTTATGTCTCTTTCTACCAGGCTAATTGGTAGATCATGTGGTAAGAACAAAGGCCACTGCAAGGAGACATGGTAAGGGGCCTGGATTGGTAGCAAAGGCTGCCTCTCAAAATAATCCAAGAAAAGGAAAACCTATTCATATTCTGAAGTAGGCCAGAACAAGGAGATTCTCACAGAACTTCTACATTCTGAAGGAGATCAGGAAGGCGCAGAATTGTGTGGAGTTATGTGTTCCCAAGCTCCCGTTCCAGCGGGTGTGTAGGTCTATATGTGATAATTGGAGCCTATCCGTAAGGTGGAAGAGGACAGCCTTGCTCTGTCTACAGGAGGCTGCTGAAGACTTTCTCGTAGAGTACTTCAATGACCTATGTGTTGTGTGTGCTGTATTACAGATATTATGATAGTAACTATGTGGAACGGTACAGAGTGACTATGATACGATTAATATTAAAGAATAGCACAGAGATGTCTGAGGAGAACCAGCCGGAATTCCCTGATCCTATAGACATCGAGGTGCTCCTTCAGGCTATAGGGGACAAGGCAATGCCCTCTGAGCACATAGAGGCAGAGCCAATGTTCAATGTGCAGGTTAACATTGAACGAGCATTGAACATCCCAAGGCTAATAAGGTAGATCAAGCTGAAGAGGCAGAGCCGAAGCCTGAAGAGAAAACAGACGAGAAGCAGACTGTAGAGGCTAAGGTGGGACCTAGTAGGGAGGCAAACAATGAAGAACCTAAGTCTGATGAAGGATGCCAAGGCTAGTGAGGATCCCAAGCTTGATAAAGATCCCAAGCCTAATTTACCTGATGTAATGTAACCAACTCAATTTTAAGAATTATTTCTATTAGCTTTTTTGTCCCTTAACAATGAATATAAGCTTCAATCATATTCAAACTGATTAGAATCATGTCAATAATGGTTCCAGACATCGAGGAGGCTTATTATCTTGGATGTTAATGGATTGTTGCTCAAAAGACAGTCCAAGAGCTTTGGGGACCAAGTGCTACAGGGAATTACAGAGTTGGAGAAATGCATGTCATGCTAAGGCCCAAACTGTATCAATTTATCAACTTTGTAATTAAGCACTTTAGATTGGCCATATGGTCCTAAATGATGACGCATAATTTGAGGCCTCTTGTCATGCTAGTTTTGAGAGAATCTAAGATTGAGGAAACAGAATTGTATTTTGTATATGACCAAAGGCACTATTACATTGCCCATGTGTTTTTCATCCCAACAAACCTGAGGTGCCTTTACTTATGAAGCGCTATGTGGATATCCAACACCCATATAATCCCACAAATACATTATTAATTGATGATACCCCTGAGAAGGCTATGTATAATCCCATGGGAACATGGATATCACCCTTTCCTTTCGAAGGTAATGCAGATGATGTTTATTTGGAAGAACAATTAATTCCATATTTAGATGGATTGTACAAATCAAAAGATTCTTACAAGATTATGTAATGAGAAATCCTTTTTTGTAATGTGATATTTTCAGCAGCTGTTCTATTATCACTCAAGTAATGTGTCTTGGAAAATAGTATACATTGTATTGTTTTTTGAAAGTATTGCATCGAACAAAAGGATCTTGATTAATTATGTTAAAAGAGTACATTCAAATTTGTAATGTCAAGTAGGAGTGTCATTTCTTCCATGGTAGTCATTTTCCTGGGCAAGCTTTGGTGGATGAGTCAAACCGGTGTTATATGTTTAAAATGTCAACCACAAGGCCTACATCGGGTTTAGATCTGGTGAACCGTATGTGCCAAACAGGAGATGGGGATTTGAGGAAGGCTTGGATTTGTTTTGATCACTCCAGGCATGTGCAAGGATGGACAACAATGGCTACACATGAAAAAATTTGATCTTGTTTTTAGTACTTTTCCAATTGTCATATATGATGGCATGCAGCGTGCAAGAGCTCACGTGCAAGAGCTCATGACAATTGCCGCTTATGAAATGAAAGAGGAGGACACAGTGGTGCAAGTGCCTTTCTGGGAGATGATTAACACAGTTGTGGTCCAAAAAGGCCAAGTCAGATTTTTTTAGCTTCATGGTGGTGGGTGGCTGATGAGGCTAGAGCCACCACTGGGAGGAGGGCAGTTAGCATTGTATATAATAATGGACTAGAGAATATATTGGAAGGTCGTGAGCTTTCGTGTCTTTTTCATTTGGAACAAAGCTTGAACATCCATACAGTACAATATGTAGTTAGGAATTTTCAAGAAGAGCACAAGGAACTATGTCGTCAGTGGTGTTGTGCATTGACTGAGGAAGAGGGACTTTTAAAATACAGACACATTAGATCGTGGTGGATGAACGGTAAAGTCACTGATGCAAACTAGCCAGCCATGGATTGTTGGCTTAGTTGGTGGCATACTAGATATCCCCATTGGAGGAAACATCTTGTAGGGGTAAGTATTGTTTTCTTGGTTTTCAAAAAGAATAGCTTGTATTTTGAATCTAAATTGTCAACTTAACTATCTAGTTATAGAATGCGGCTGGAGGATGCAATTAACTTAATTTCCTGTTAGAGGATGTCAATGATGCTTGTGTGATGCACATGCTGACCACCAATCTACTAGCAAAAAAACGAAGCATGCAAGTTGCTTATTAGCAGGAGAGGGTTTCAGGGGAAACCATATCTTTATATGATGCAGCTATTTCAGACCTCGCTAATGCCATCTTGCAATCCACAAAGAAGCATGCATTCATGCAAGGCAAATATCACGGACTAGGCCCTACAATGATAAAGTTGATGGAAAAGGCCAAAACATCAAAAGCTCCAAGTCCGTCAAGCACTAACAAATTGGTGGGAGAAGCAGTGTGAGTGGCACACCAATGCACGTGCAACTACACTTTTTTGGTGATAACATTACTGTTAGCCAGCGTTGAAAACCCACATTTATAAATCTTGAGGAAGATAACTCCTCACATCATCCAGAGTATGTACCAGAAAACCAGCCATGCAAAAAACAAGGTAGGAGATTAAGCTTTCCACCCACTATTCCTTTAACTACAGGTGGTCAAAAAAATACAGAGGGAGAGACAACTGAAGCAGAGCTGCAGGAAATTATGGAGAGTGATATACACGATTCAATGTGGGCTATATGTCGAACATCTCTACATAACAAGGTAACTTGCCAAGGATAGTTAGGTGGCCAAGATGGCAAGTGCAAAAAGAGAATCAAGCTCCTTCTTTCTATGGTATGAGAGAATGGTCTGGGGGGCAAAGGCGTCCGTTCACGTGGTTTTGTAATAGCAGAGTGGATCATACTTGGAGAGTATGTAACACCATCTGTCAATCACCTGCTAGGCCCCCGGTTGTTTGGCTAGTGGGATGAGATACAAACCTGACTGTGGATGAGATTCGAGAATTGGAGGCTGGTGGGTTTGTGTTACAAAAGGGACGATGTCAGGAAGAAAATGATGTAGGCCAACGATCAACAAGGTACAGAAGTGGCATATCAGATATGGTAGCCAAACAAATAGATTCAGCAATTTCGAGAACAGCTACGGTCTTTGAGCATTTGGTCATTAAAGTTGGGCAGATGGAAGTGTTTGTAATTGATACTGAGGAATCACTAGTGCGCAATGAAAAATACTGGGTGACTATAGAAAGAATCCATCATGCACATGTCCTAATTTTCAAACCAGGGTAGGTGATGTGGACAACCATATTGTGCATGCAAAGCATCTTTACTTTGCATATTTGCATATCTTTGGGTTATATGTAAACGATAATATGTTTATACATCAACCCACTCTAAAAAAGGAGGACCTAATGAGAATGTTCAACAGCAGGAGAATAATGTGAAAAGGACCTAGTAATGTTGATGATATTGTATTATAGTTTTGAAAAGGTCCTTCATGTTGCAATAATAAAATGTTCGATGTCTCAATTCTCTAGCAAGAACTATTTACTTTTCATTTTTTAAATGTTTTAGTATGATAATTAATATGGTTATATGTCAATTCCTTGAATATGTTCATTCCGTTCATCTACATTTTTAGAAAAAGTGGATAGACATGCATCTACTTTTCTAAATTTAGGGAAAAGCCATGCATGTACTTTTCTAAATTTAGGGAAAAGCAAAGCATCTACTTTTCTAAATTTAGTGGGTAACCATGCAAAGTATCTTTTTGATTTTTTCTTTTCGTTTTGTGTATCTATAAATTTGACCCCTGCCTCTTACTCTAATCCTCATTTCTAAATCTTGTTGCCTCCCTCTCTCTCTTTCTTGTTGCCTCTCTCGCCCCCTCTATTGTTCTCTTCCTTACAACCCTGAGGACTATCAACTACCTTTGTTCATCTCTAATGGCTTCTTCTAATGGCCCTAGCTATACTCTGAAGGAAACCCTGGAAAGGGTTTGCAAAGATTTATGCAACAAAACGGGTGGAGATGCAACATAACATCTCAGAATCATGACAGAGAACCGCAATCTTTGGATAAAGATGCCAGCGGATGAGCCTATTGATTATGGAGTTTTTTTCGTGTGGAACATGAAGATTGGAAGTGCCATCAAACTTGGCAAAGTTTCAGATATATTGCTGAAGAGATGGAGGAGCCCTTATTTACGGGAGGAGTTAAAGAAAAAAGTAGCCGAAAAAAGTGTATAGGTGTAGGGGGGCTGAGCGGTGGTAGGACAAGGAGAGAGAGAGAGAGAGAGAGAGAGAGGGGGAAGAGGATGGAGAGGAGAGAGAGGGAGGGTGGGCTGGGTTGGTGGGCTAGGCTTGGCTAGGTTGGGCTGGGCGGTGGTGGGTGGAGATGGTGGTGGCAATAGCTAGAGAGAGATAGTTCAAGTAGAGAGAGAGGATAGCTAAGAAAAACTCCCTCCACCAAGCTCCCTCAAAAATCACGCTCTCGATCAAAGACCCTCTCCAATGAAGCCTCTATACCTTTAACACCATCCTCTCCATCTAGGCAACAAGCTTATCCCCAACTCCACAACCTTATAGTCGACAATATCCATTTCTAAAGAATAAAAGAAAGTTTTACTGGTAAATACCTGATTCCTTCTTATATCTCTTTCCTAAAGCATATCTATCTATATATTCCAAATAAAGATATTCCATTCTAGTCTTTTTTGTTTCCCTTCTCGTTTTTAGATCCTTATCAAACGATCTTGGACGGAACCTTGGGTGTAAAGATTGAGCTAGAGTCAAAATCTTGTTTGTTTTCTTGAGACTACTCCATCCTCAATAGATCAATAAATTATTGAAGGAGAAAGAGGGATTTGAACCCTCGGTATATATTGTTGAAAGTCCTAATATGGGATTGATCATGGTGTTGTGCAATAAAGATTAAGCATAAACTAAGGTGGGTTAAACCACACCAAGAAATCCATGAGAGAGAGAGAGAGAGAGAGAGAGAGAGAGAGAGAGAGAGAGAGAGAGAGAGAGAGAGAGAGAGAGAGAGAGAGAGAGAGAGAGAGAGAGTAGCACACTTAAACACAACTCTATTGCATATGATATGAACCATAAAATGAAAGACTTCTAATATAGATAGCCATTAACCCATCCAACTTTACATGTGGCACTCTCTTTTTCACATGAGTGGCCACAGCTCACACCACACAATATCCAGCACTTTTAGAGTGCTTTCCCACACACGCATAAATTAAGCTTACATATTTCAACACCCAGGCTAGAGACGTTAATATATCATTTCATTTCTCTCTCTTCGACTCTCTCTCTCTCTCTCTGACACAGTCTCTCTCTCTCTCTCTCTCTCTCTCTCTCTCTCTCTCACATCAGCTACTAGAGATAGAGGCTGGGAGAGCGGCACGGGTTCCTAGAGCTGAGCGAATATGCAGATTGTGCCCTCCTAAGTGAGGTGTATCTCACTCACCGATCACCCATACAATTTAGCATTGCTCCATGTGCAATGCATCTCTCAACACTCCCCCTCAATGATAAATTGGAGTGTCATCATGTGGCTAGATGCATCTCTCAACACTCCCCCTCAATGATAAATTGGAGTGTCATCATGTGGCTAGATGCATCTAGCTAGACTTGCTTGCATGTGTGAACATGTGTGTGCCGCTGTATCTACCCAACATAGACACCAAGTTTGGTTGAGCACTGCTTGCTCAAGCGAATCCACCCTCGTCCTTTTTGAACCACCGCAGTGTTTGGGAGAGGAACCAACCCATGCACACCACCACTTGCGAGAGCCGGCTACTCTCACAACCATCTCGAAATCCATCAAGACTACACACAACCATCTCCATGCTCTTTTGAACTCTCGGTGGCTTGGGTAGGAGAACCCTCATGCTCTGGGTAAATTACAAAAAAAATACTCGTTTTGAGCTTTCATAATCGAGTATACGGTTACCCATCATCCTTTTACATTCATGTACACTAGCAATTAAAGACCTTTATCCAAATTTGTTTGTGTGTGTGAAACAACCCTTAACCTTACGAAGACTTATGCTTATCCTTCAACATTAAAAAATAGACTTTATTTTCTAGCATTTATACACGAACACTGCACAGGCCAGCATCTTTGCATACTAGACTGTCAAAATGCTTTCTTTCTTTGCAAACAATGCCATCTTTCTTGCATCAATTATGTTTCCAAATTACAGGTTTGGGACCTATTTTGTGGACAGGTCATCGTCTTCTTCATGCTACCTTGCACCTCCATTTCACCATCACCATAGCCTTTTAAAAGCTTACACCTCTACAAGAAGTAATTTAAGCTTCTCTTCACCATGCTTGCCATACCTCATGAGATTGAGTTGGCCGCCTCCTTTGCTGCGCAGCATGGAAGTCCGCTTGCTCGACACACTGCACCTACTGCTGCTATCCACATTTCCCATATTGTTGCTTCCACACTAGTTTTCTCATCTTCCATGAGCAAATTTGCAGCACTACCCCTTTCTTTTGGTGTGCTCAAGATGGTTCTTTTACATTCCTTGCCAAATGCAAAGAACCATGGGATCCTCTCATCCCATAAATTAGCAACCCTTCTTTACATTGAGCATTCTCTCATGCTCAAACCAAAAACTTTGAGGCAAAATACTTCACAAAACCAACCTTCATTGCTTAATCTTCTTGCTGGCAGCTTCTTTGGATGATGACTCCATTTGTACCCTCCTTGATTCAAAATCTCCATAAGACTTCTCTTGGCAGCTTCAATATTCCATGGCAACATTCTATGTTGCAAAATCTCCATTTGTAACAAAAAAAGGCATCTCCATACTCTCTCTAATGCAATGATAATGATGTAATGAGTGTGCATAAATGTTTTATTAATAAAAATAACTAAAAACATAAACATGCTTAATCAAAATACCACACAATCTAATGTACATAATTAGCACCATGATCAAGAGCCCATCGTAGCTCTGATACCATGTTGAAAATCCTATATGGGATTGATCATCGTGTTGTGCAAGAAAGAGTAAGCATAAACTAAGGTGGGTTAAACAACACCAATAAATCCATGAGAGAGAGAGAGAGAGAGAGAGAGAGAGAGAGAGAGAGAGAGAGAGAGAGAGAGAGAGAGAGAGAGAGAGAGAGAGAGAGAGAGAGAGTAGCACACTCAACACAACTTTATTGCATATGATATGAACCATAGAAATGAAAGGCTTCTAATATAGATAGCCATTGACCCATCCAACTTTATATGTGGCACTCTCTTTTCCACATGAATGACCACAACTCACACCCAACAATATCTAGCACACTTTTAGTGTGCTTTCCCACACACACATAAACCAAGCTTACATAGTTCAACACCCCCTCTTAAGCGAGGTGTATCTCACTCACCCATCACCCATACAATTTAGCATTTCTCCATGTGTAATGCATCTCTCTAACATATATGGAGTGTACAACAGATTAGCAATATGATGCATTAGACTTCTTGGCCATCTCTTTAAGTAAAAGCTTCCATTGGACTTTAACACAAAGTCTGGGTGGAAGTCTATACCTTGAATGAAGGTTAAAAAATGGTTTGTTTGATAAATTTTCTACTTCTACGCTATGGAGTTAAATCCTAAATGAACCTTGGATTGAATATACATTTTTTTTCTCATTAATCCCCTCCCCCCTCCTTAAAAGAGAAGAAGGAGATAGAATAAAGGGAATTGACTCCTTAATCAATTTCTTAGGTATAGATTGATCCCCGCGAGACAGAATAAATATTTTTTTATTTATTGGTAGCTCAGAAGGGTAATCCGTAACTTCATTCCAACGGGTGAAACAACTCCCTGCTAGTAGACAGTAAGTTACGTAGATTTTTAGGGGGGAAGCTCCCCTAGTATATTAGGGATCTCTGGGGCATCCCACCATTAGACAGAGAACCTGCTCATGTAATACAATTATATCGTGGCAGGTATCGTTTAGTGGTAAAAGTGTGATTCTATTTTTTTGACTAAATCAAATAAAAAAGGTTTATTTTTATAAAAGTACATATATTTTTCTAAAATAGTTGTTGGTATGAAAAATGTAATTCTTGTTACTCCTATACTTTGCTTTACAAAGTCAAATTATTTAGTAAGGAAGCATAACTGTTTTGTTTTAAACACTATTTGGGATGTGAAGGAACATTATAAGGAAGCTACTGAGAAAATTAAGGGGGCTTAGACGTGCTTGCAAACAACAATCAAAAGTTAAAGCATGTGAGATTAGCATAAATCAACTTACGTAGATGGACAAGGAACATCAGGATCTTGTTAATGTAGCTCTGCTGATGAAGATTCAAATAGATTAGAAGATAGTAAAAATTATACAATTTGTTTTGAGAAACAAATAATTGAACAGGTTTGATTAGAAGATAGTACAATTTATTTGGAGAAACAAACGAGCAATTGAACAGGTTCGTCCACAAGAAGTCTCTCACATCGGAGAGGGCTTTGGCAGGTTTGAATAGTCATTCGGATAATGAATTGCATTTGTTCATGATTGATTATCACATTGGCCTACTCATGGCCATGGAAAATGCAATTGATTAGCCTTTATTTCATTATGGAATAGGTTTCATTTTTCCTTTTCCTTATGTCAATAAAATACTTTGATAAAAATTGTAATAAACATTTGACTTGATGAGATTAGCAGTATCATTCATAAACAAATTGAGGGATATGGTCTAGAAGTAAAGGTTGTTAATATTAGCATTGTACATTAAGTTGGAGATGGAATCGCTTGCATCCATGGCCCTAACAAAGAAACAGCTGGTGAATTGGTACGATCTGAGGATGGTAGGATGGCATTGATCCAAATCTAGAATCTAATAATGTTGGGGTTGTACCGATGGGTGATGGTTTAACCATACAAGAGGGAGGTTCCATAAGAGCAATGAGAAAGATTGCCCGAATACCACTCAGTGACTACTTTTTGCGTCGTGTTGTAAATGCTTTGGCTCAACCTATTGATAGTAAGGGTCGAATCCCAGCTTTCGAGTTTAGATCAATTGAATCTCCCACTCAAGGGATTATTTCAAGATGTTCTATGTACGAACCTTTATAACTTTATGGTCTCCATAGGTTGTGGTCAATGTCAATTGATAATTAGGGATAGACAAACTAGTAAAATAGTAGTAGTTATAGATACTATTTTGAATCAGAAAGGTTAAAATGTTATATGTGTCTAAGTAGCTATTGGTCAAAAAGCTTCCTCTGTGGCTTAGGTAGTAAAGACTTTTTAGGATCATGGCATTTTGGAATACACCATTGTTGTATCAGTGGAGATCGCAAATTGTCGAGCCACTATGCAATATCTCACTCCCTATACAACAATAGCTCTAGTTGAATACTTCATTTATCACAAACAACATACCTTAATAATTTATGATGATCCTTCTAAACAAGCCCATGTTTATCAATAAATGTTTGTTACTTTAGAAGACAACCTGGGTAAGAAGCATATCCGAGAGATGTTTTTCATTCACATTCTCATCTTTTAGAAAGAGCGGCTAATAGTCTCCAATTAGATGAAGGTAGTATGATAGCTCTACCCATTGTTGAGGAGATGTCTCAGCCTACATTCCCACCAATGTTATTTCTATTATGGATGTCTTAGCCTACATTCCCACCAATGTTATTTCTATTATGGATGTCAGCCTACATTCCCACCAATGTTGAGAAGATGTCTCAGCCTACATTTCCACCAATGTTATTGATGGATAAATATTTTTATCAGTAGATCTATTTAATGGTGCAATTCAAATCAAAGAAGCTATGAAACAAGTGGTTGGTAAATCAAAATTAGAATTGGCCCAATTTGCAAAATTAGAGGCTTTCACACAGTTTACCTCTGATCTTGATAAGGTACTCAAAATGAGCTAGTAAGGGCGTGAGTTGCTTAAATAGTCTCAGTTAGCCCCATTATTGAATGGACAAATAAGTAGCTACTATTTATACTGGAGTTAATGGATATTTGGATCTACTAGATGTTGAGCAAGTTAAATGATTCTTGGTTCAGTTGCGTGAGTATGTAACACCAATAAATTTGGATCTACTAGATGTTGAGATGGATCTACTAGATGTTGAGCAAGTTAAATGATTCTTGGTTCAGTTGCATGAGTATGTAACACAAATAAATTTGGTGAAATTATTTGTTCTACCAAGTTGTTTACAGAATACGAAAGGATAATCTTAAAGGAAGCAAGGAAATAGCCAACAAAACGCTTTTTACTATAGGAGAAGCGACTAATGACACAACATGACTCTTCTTACTACTAGGAGAAATGATTAATGACACAGTGTGTGGGCCTACATTGGGCACTTTTTATAGTATACTTATAGAGAGCTTCAAGAACCATGCCGACTCCACAAATCCATGAAAAATCACATAGTAAACCAAAAATCAACCATACAATCCACTAAATCCCTATAAAAACCACTCGAAAACAATAAATCTAAGAAAAAATCAAATAAAAACACTACCCAAATCCTTGGGTAGAACCAAATCTTATCCTTTCTTTTCTCCTGCCTCACCTCACCAAGTCTCCACACAAAAAGAGTAGAAAGAAATAAGGAGAATACCATAGATGCTACCACATGGGCTAAGGAGACCACCTTGCCTCCCCCATAAAGTGGCATCAATGTTAAGCCAAACTCAAAGGACTAAGGACAAGCTAAACCATTATACCCACAATGAAGCCTATTCACCAAAACTAATGATAGTACTTGTTTATTGTGGGGTTAAGAGTGGCTACCCGTTTAGAGATTTCCAAGGGAGTCTCTCCATCCATTTGTTGAGAATGGATACCCATTTAGAGCTTCCGAAGGGAGGATCTCCAACTGCTTTTTGAAGTAGTTAGCTAGCTTATGCTGCTTCATCCACCATTGTCACCTGTAGTGTTGTAGTAGCTCTTTATGGACAAATCCCTCACATCAAGAAGCTATGGGGTACCTGCATAAGCTCTCACACTCTTACACTCTCTCTGACCACATACATACTCAAGAGATAAGGTAGAGTAAAGAAGCTAGTGCTCTTGATCTCATACAAGGGAAGTACCCATTCTCATTAAAGAAGTTACCTTTTATACAACTTACTAAGTGTTCGGGCACTTGGTCTTAACTGCTCATATATGTGTCCTAGGATAACTAATATACATCACTTTGATGTCGGTTTTACACAGCTCAATCATCCCTTGATTACATTGTTATGAGCACATTAAAGCAAAAAAAATTAATAGATTTATGTAAAGTGCTAAAAAACTAATATCAAGCGGGCCAAAATTATAAAGCGACCCAAATGAATAGATTTATTGATTTTGATCACTCATAATGACTTCGGATTTGTTAAAAATGTGTCAAAGAAACCCATTAAAGTCGTCCACCTTATCAACTACAATTAAGTGGCTAGTGTCTGCCTTGGGCGAACATTATTACAAAGGACCAAAAATTGGTATCACTTGAAGCTTGGGTACTTTGTCTAGAACTTTGGTAATGAAAATAATTATCAGTGGAACCCACGAGAGTCACCCTTCATGTAGAGCAGAGCAGTTAATCCTACATGTTTAAGAGTTTTGCAAGTCCTCCACGATGTGACAATGCCTTACCTACCTTTATATCCATGGCTTAATGGTGGGGGGTTTTCAATGACCTATCTCTCAAGATGAATTTTGTAGCGACACATATAGCATTAAGAGGTTTGCACAGATGCAAAACTCTTAATGCAAACCTCTTAAGAGGTTTGCATAGATGCAAGATTAAGATGCAAAAAAACAATACAAACAACATACACCGTGAGAAAGGACGTAGACTAGGTGCCTCTATGTGATGCCTTGGATGACGATGATACACACGATGACTGTTTTGTGCATGTTCCACACTCATCCAAGAGACCAAGTGTGATTCTAAGAGTAGAAAGTGTATTTTCTTGGGGTAAAATATGGAATCAAAGGGTTATTGACTATACAACCCTGAGGCAAAGAAGATAGTTGTCAGAGCTATGATGTGGTGTTTGACGAACAGCCTCATCAAGTGGAGGATAGGGCTCCATCCACATTATCCTTCAACACAAAGAAGTAACCCAACAAACACAACTACCAATGATACTACCAACTCAACAAGAGGTGAATTCATCAGATGATGAACAAGAGAAGCCTACAACACCTTATAAGGGGCCATATCCTAAATGGGTGAAGCAGTTCTTGGAAGAGAAAGATTTTTCGACCATCACAGAAGATCCAACATAGCTATTCACAGATATAAGAGAATAGAGAAGCAAAAGAGGGCCTCCGCTCACATTATCAATATGGCCTTGGTTATAATGAAAGTACAGGAGTTAGCTAGCTTGGAGGAAGCATTAACAGATCCAAACTGGAGGGAGGTCATGGAGTCAGAGCTTGACTCAATTTTGAGAAACCACACTTGGGATCTTGTGGATCATCCTGCAAAATAGAAGGTTATTAGTACCAAGTGGGTTTAGAAGTCCAAGTACAAGTTTGATGTACAAGTACGAGTCTAATGGTACATTGGATAAGTACAAGGTAAGGCTCGTACTTGTACTTATACTTGGCCAAATACAAGCACAAGTCTGATGGTACATTGGATAAGTACAAGGTAAGGCTCGTACTTGTACTTATACTTGGCCAAATACAAGCACAAGTCTGATGGTACATTGCATAAGTTCAAGGTAAGGTTTGTAGCAAAGGGTTTTGCATAGGTCAAAGGATTTAACTTTTAAGAGACAATCACCCCCAAAGCTAGATTGTAGATTGACCACTATTTGTACAATTCTTGCCTTCCCCATGGCTAGATTGACCACTATTTATACAGTACTTGCCTTCTCTAATGGGAAGTGGCTGGTATTGCAAATGGATATGAAGTCAGCATTTCTGAATGGCCATCTCAAGGAAGAGGTTTATGTGGTGCAATCATATAGGTTTGAGATACTCGATTCAGAAAACAAAGTGTTTAGACTTCGGAAGGCATTGTAAGAGTTCAAACAGCCCCCTGAGGCATGGTACCAATATATAGAAGCTCTCTTTGTAAGTATTGGTATTTCTAAATTCCCATCACATGCAAATTTATATATTTTCTATGAGCAGGGAAGGTATATGAGCAGGGCAGGTACATGATCATTGTCCTATATGTGGATAACCTCATTTTGATGGGAAACCATGAAGAGAAGATTTGGTTGGAGATGTTACGTTTACAGTTTGATATGACAGACCTTGGCCTTATGCATTTCTATTTGGGAATAGAGGTCTCGTAAGAGTTAGATAGAATCTTCATTTCTCAACAAAAGTATGTATGAGAAATTCTCAAGGCATTTGGTATGACTGAGTACAAGTCAATGGTTACAGCCATGGAGGTTGATGTGAAGCTTTCTGTTATTAAAGAGGCTTCTCCATTGGTGGATATGAAGGAATACAAGAAGTTGGTGGGGAGTCATACTTGAAAAGTTTGGCCACCATCGAACATTGTTCGGGCATGACAAGATCAAGAAAACCCAATTTTTGTGTGTTTGGGAAAACCCACATAGAAAATTTGAGGTAGAGCACCATATCTCACTTACATGACATCCGCGATGGTGAACCAAACTTTGCAAGTGTGTGGCTAGGGGTACCCCACATACACTTGCAAATTTGCAGCACCATTGGACATCGTTTGGGCATGACAGGATTCAAAAAACCCAATTTTTATGTGTTTGGGCCCTCTTGGAGAGAAACTCATATAGAAAACATGAGATGGAGCATCGTATCTCACTCAAATGACATCTGATGGTTAAAAAAAATTGTGTGAAATTGTGTGTAGGGAAGGTCACCCCAAACACACTTATAAAGTTGGGCCACCATCAGATGTCGTTTAATCATAACAAGATCAAGAAAACCCATTTTTTGTGCATTTTGGCCTGCATAGAAAACCCATGATGGAAAACCATATCTCGCCCTAATGATGCCCGATGGTGTGATCAAACTTTGCAAGTGTTTCTAGGGGTAACCCACACACACTTACAAACTTTGGCCACATCGGATGTTGTTCGGGCATAATCGGATTGAGAAGACCTATTTTTTGTGCGTTTGGGCCCTCTTGGAGAAACCCTCATGGAAAATGTGAGATAAAGCACCATATCTCACCCGCATAGAAAACATGAGATAAAGCACCATATCTCACCCGAATAACATTCCATGGTGATAAAACTTTATAAGTGTGTGGGGGGGGGGTTACTACACACATACTTGCAAAGTTACACCACCATATGTTGGCCATGAGGGGATCTAGAAAACCTAAATTTTGTGTATTTGGGCCCTCTTGGAGACACTCACATAGAAAATGTGAGATAGAGCACCATATCTCAGTCCAATGAAGTCCGAATGGCATGCCAAACTTTACAAGTGTGTGGTCATGTTTACCTCATGCTTTGCAAAGTGCCATCATCGAACCTTGTTCAGGCATGACGGGTTCGAGAAAGCCCAATTTTTGTGTGTTTTGGGTCCTCTTGGAGAAACTCGTGTAGAACCCATAATAAGGAGCACTATATCTCGCCCGATGGTGAGATCAAAATTTGCAAGTGTGTGGGGAGGGGTATCCCACACATACTTGAAAAGTTTAATCGGGCATTGTTCGGGCATGATGGGATTGAGAAAACCCAATTTTTGTGCGTTTGGGCCCTCTTGGAGAAACCAACATAGAAAATGTGAGATGGAGCACCATATCTCACTTGAACGATGTCCGATGGTGTGACCAAACTTTGCAAGTGTGTGGACCCCACATACAGTTACAAAGTTTTACCCCACCTTGTCGATCTTATGTGCACAAATAGTAGTGTATTTTTTAGTACTCATAAGTTCTTTAAAATTTTTTAAAAAATAGAAACAAAACTTAAAACAAATACCAATACATCAAGTTTAGCTCTATATTATGTGAATTTATTATTTTAAAAGCCTAGCTAGTTATTGGAGCTAAGATGCAAAAGTTATAAGCATTTTAAGGACATATTGTCCTATAGTGTGAATCTGTAACATGAGATGCACGAATAAATGTGTACTTTTAGATATCCAATTCTTGATCGGATTACATTATTAGGTGCCTGACTTCATGTGTGATGTTTTATTAGAAGATCTTGTAATAAAATTCCATTTTAATTAAGGGTAATTGGACATTAAAAGTGTGGAAAAGCTTGGTTTTAGCCTATTTCAAGGGCACACACATGAACAAAGGTGAGCACCCTTACTATGCATCCACCCAAAATAAGACTAAAAAATATACAATAAATTTAAGCAGTTTTAACTATATGGCTCATCCATTACAATGTCCATGTGCTCATAGAGTATATCAAGGTTTTACTATCTTTTCTTAAAAAAAACATTAAATAGTTACACAAGAACTTTCTCCGAAGGACATGATAACTAGTTTTTTTAAAGGAAACATTTTAATAGTTCTTGTTTTTTTTTGAGGAAATATTTCAATAGTTCTTGTTTTGGAAAATCTTAACAAGTTGAGTGGAAATTATGTTAAACACTTTTTTTGATTGAAGGTAAAGATGTAGAAATGAAGAGAATAAGATGGAGAAGAAGAAGTAGAATTATAACAAGAAGAAAAGGAGGAGGAGGAGAAGGAGGAGGAGGAAGAAGAAGAAGAAGAAGAAGAGAGAGAGAGAGAGAGAGAGAGAGAGAGAGAGAGAGAGAGAGATTTTTCTAAACAATTTTTCCATGCTCCCTAAGCCAAAAAAGAGAACTATTACTTAGACCTACCTTTTACAAAGTCACACCAATAAAAAGTTAAAAGTTTAAAAAAATATTTGGACTTGTATTTGTATAGAAAGATGACTAAAAAATGCTCTATGACCTCATGGTGTTGGAGATAGAAAACACACAATTGTGGCTAAATTCTACAGTCATGGACATAGAAATTGAGAACCAAACCAAAAGCAATTATTCAAAAACAATCATTTAATCTTGCTTTCTCTTTGTTTTAGTAGGTCCTGGAGCAAGAAAAAGTATGAAAATATTGTTTGATAAAAAGGACATGAGTTATTTGACAAAAAAGGACATGAGGTGTGCAATATTCCAAAGTGAAAAGAAAACCTACAATACACAAGATATTATTCATTAATACGAAGGCCTTTAATTTTTTGTACAATTATAAGATATATGTGTGTGCTTGTGTGTGTGTGTGTGTGTGTGAGAGAGAGAGAGAGAGAGAGAGAGAGAGGAGAGAGAGGGATTTGTAAGAAAATCTTAAAAGCTATGCAATATGAAAATAAGCTACCCTTCATTTTAAAACAAATATTTGTATATGTTCTTGCTACGTCATATCAAAATTTGAAAAAATTTTACATTATTTATTTATAAAGGAATGATCTTTTGAGGATTCTTTTGAATGTCTTCATCGTGTAATTTTTAATGTTGAATTTGACTGATCACTAATTTATTTAACTTTTTCTTTTTCTTTGGACTTCATCGACTAGAAAATTAAAGATGACTTTACAAAAGAGAGAAGGTTTATAACTTGTCCAATCATGAAAGAAGAATCTCTCCCTTGTGAGTTATGAAAGCATTCAATGAGAGATTATGCTACCACTTGAATTTTAAGGACAACCCCATAATTCATTTGAAAGGCTCATATTAAACCTCTATTTCTTTGTGAAGACATTGGAAGGGCATACAACTGTTTCATTTTTTAATCATGGCTCTTTTTTGACGAATTGGTTTTTTCCTACCCTTCTTCTAAAGGATAAATGCTCTTCAAAAGCATACCTTCAAATTCTAGACCTATACCATGGATTGGAACTTCCTAAAATTTTTAAGTTCTAATGAGCTAAATTACAAAATGCAATTTAAGACATTGCTTTTCCAAGGGATGACAAAAAAGTAATAAATACAAAGCCCTTCAATAAATATTCACTAATACTAAAAACACCATATTAGATAATTTGAAAAAAATCCCATTCCCATTTGAAAAATGGGATCATGGTGAACCTATCCAAGCTTTTGTCAAAACTCCATCATATGACATATCATTGGAAAGATCTTGAAGAGTAGGATCTAAATCTATAATGTCCGACAAATTTGGAGTTACTATGCTCAAGATATGGCCAAAACTATGTTGAAAAGGTAATTCCCAAAGTATGAGATTTTTCCCAAATTATCTAATATTGTCTTTAAACTTAATTATATCCATTTTCTATGATTTGCAAAGGTAGATGTTAGTTTTTCTCAAGTCCCAAGGTGACAAAAGACTTTTGTTGAATGCATATTTTTTTCAACTGGCCTTTGGCCCAAGATCTTGCTATAGTTACCAAATTTCACCCTCCGTAGACAACCGCCCGTAAGCGCTTATTTATCCACCCACAGGCCATACCGCCGAGGAAGCACCAAGCGGGGTCTTGAGCCCAGGACCTCTTTTGGTTCTAGGCAAACACCGTCATCACTTGAGCTATCACCTCATTGGCTTGTTGAATGCATTTTTAGTTAATCTAAGATCCAAAAGTGAAGAAGACATTAGTTAAATGAATTTTAAGGTAGTCTATCCTAAGGCTTGCTAGATAACTAAACAGTAGTGTAGATAAAATTGTTTATTGGGGCTCAACTCAAAATGATCCATGGTTAAAATTAGCAACCCAACAACCATCAGAAAGAACCCATAGATAGAGAGCATACAACCTGTATTACAGCAGCCTACAAAGCCATAAGGAAGCAATTGTGCAATAAATGAGACAACTTAAATACCAAGCAAGCTTTCAAGCACCCTCTTCCTTTTCTTCATCATCATTGTTGCAGGCCTGCTTCTTGGCCCTCTTATCCACCCACTCCTGCAGATCCCCCAGCACCTGCGCAATGTTCTCGTCGCTCTCGCCTTGAATGAGGGAGTGATACATGCCATCATAGAGCTTGATGGTCTTGTCAGTGGTCTTGGCTTTGTCATACACCAACTGGCTGCCCTCATGTGCAGCAAGATCATCTGATGTACCATGGAGGATCAATATGGGTATGTCAACCTCCCCACATCTCTTCTGTATGATATCACACATCCTACTGATCTGCCTCATGGTGCCAACTCTCGGGCGGCCGCGATACCGTCGTGGGTTGCTGCCGATGACCTTCCCTTTTGCAGGATCCTTCACAGCCCTCTTCACCATGTTGCTATCTGGCATGACAGCCCATGATTCAGCAAGCCCTCCCAGCAATCCATACCCAATCAGATGTATCCGAGAGGGTTTCATGGGTCCTGGGATTTCGAACAGTGGCGCAGAGAACATGGCACCATCCCATCCTGTGGGGTCTTGGAGTACCATGATCATGGTTGCTCCTCCTCCCATGGATTCGCTGAACAGGAACTTTGGCACGCCGCGATACTCAGGGCGGTCACGTACGGACTGGTAAAAATGGAGGGATGCAGAGGCAAGCTTTTCAACATCTTCCACATAGCCATGGAGGCCATCTGAGCGGCCATGGCCAAGAATGTCAGTTCCATAAGCAGCATAGCCCCATTGTGCAAAAGCAATGGGGATTTTCTGAAACATCCAATTGGAGTCACTGCCATAGCCATGGGTGCAACAGACAATACCCTTAATCTCTCCACTTGCAGGTAGCCATGATTGAGTAAAGAGAGTTCCATAGGGTGATGTGAAGTAATCCTTGGTATTGACAACACCCTGTGAGGCATAGTAGTCACTCTCTGGCATATCGCCCCAGAAGTTAACCTCTGCATCTGCCATCTTCACTGTGTGTGTGTGTGTGTTTGCGCGTCTCTCTCTCTCTCTCTCTCTCTCTCTCTTCCACCAAGGGGTTCCAATACACAAGCAACAGTAAAAGAGGTTGCAAGCGTCTGGCCTCTAGAGAATACTGCAGTTTCATGCAGGGTTTCCCTGCAGATGTGTTGTTCAGCCAAACCTTACCAACGCAAACAAGCCAGAAAATGACACAGAAAAGCACAGGACCGACATGAACTGCAAGATGTTGGTGGGGTTTGTTGGGCGATCTGTTCCGGCACCTAACAGATGGTATAAAGGAAAGATCGCTCTTCAGACATGCAGGTTAGAGCGTCATGGTCAACCGATAACCTACCTTGAATGTGAGTTTTTAAATATAATCAAAATAGTAATAAATGTAGATAATAGTTGAAGATTTTCTTTCTGAATTTGTATTGAAAGAGAGATCAATTGCTAGAATATGTATTAACCAATAATAGACATATTATCTTATAACAATGTGTATGCGTGAGAGGGAGAGAGAGAGATGAAAGAAGCTTTTTTAATGTCGTAGGTGAAATCCCAAGAGACCAAATATGATCTATCCAACGGGAGTCAGATTCGAACATGAATAACAACTCCATGAGCTAACCAATCTACCACACTTGGGTGATGAGAGAGAGAGTCCATACTTGAGCTAAACAATTATGGCGTGCCATTAAGACCCATCTTTTTATAAAGGTAGCCAATTATAACCATTATGAACACATTCCATCATAATTATACTAATTAAGATAACAAAAAATGTAGCTACAATGAAAAGATAATTACAAAAGTTATCTTTTTGGGTTGGTGGGAAGTCATTCAATGTAAGAGGGCATTATATCCCCGCATCATGTTTACTTTTAACTAGTGGATGTATGTGAGACATAGGACCCACCAAAGTATTGCTCACTACACAATCTTTTTGTTTGTTTGAAACACTTTTTTCCCTTCAAAAAAGAAGGCTAGATTAGAAACCTTCCTTGATGTCATCCAGACTCCGCTTGCAAAAAGAAATAATTTGGGTGTCTTTAAAGTATGCACAAATGCAATGGAACAGACAAACACATGTAACTATTTACCACTCCTTCATCCAATTTTCACACTTCTTCATTTAAAGTTTTTCTTATTAATCTTTGACATAAATGAAAAAATAATAATTGTTAGTAGGTATTTGAAACATCATATTCCTTCTAATAGCTACTAACAATTATCATTTTTTCATTTATGTCAAAGATTGAGGATTAAAGTGCTTAAACTTAAGGAGATGAAGAAATATTTTTTTTGTTTAAAATTTTTATTACAAATGTTATTTCAACATTAACAAAATCTCTTTTTGAGGTCATTGTGATCTCATGCTTAGTCTTCAAGTATTATGAGGTCATTATGATCTCATGCTTACTCTTCAAGTATTGGTACATTTATTCATTTATCATATCTATGTGATTTTTAAGGTAATATTAATCCCATATTTGCAATGATTACAATGAATGCTTTTAGTTTATATTGTTTACTACATAAAATAGTATGAAATCACCTAAAGCTATCTTACTTTGTATTTAAAGTCATAAAAGATCCAATCCTTTACAATGCATTCTATGAGATATATGCACACTACCCTCTCTCATGCAGATAATGTTTTTCACTTTCATGCTAAGTGTGCATTTTATGAGATAAATACACACTACACTCTCTCATGAAGATAATGTTTTTCACTTTCATGCTAAGTTAATTATAGCACAGTAGACATTTTACACGTAACATAATGTAGGCAACGAATGTGTGTGTGTATGTGAATGCATGTGCCTGCATGTATGCTTTGTGTGTGTGTGTGTGTGTGTGTGTGTGTGTGTGTGTGTGTGTGCACGCGTGTGCGCATGTTGTGTGTGCGCGTGTGCGCGTGTGTGTGTGTGTGTTTTAAAATAAAAAATACACTCTATTCAAAAAGTAAGGGTAAATCAAGGATATAGCATGTACTTGGCCACTACAAGAAAAATAGTGGTTATACCATTTGATTACCAGCCCTTTCTATAGATTTTAAGGTTGATCAAATATGATTTTGGATGGCCAAAAGGATGACCACATTTTTGGTCACCCTTTTTAAAAAAGAAATGCCACAAAAAAAGAGCAAATATGGTACACAAAAAAGAGCACATATGATAGGTAATCCTTTTATTTTACAATGAAGTGGGTGTCTACAAAGGCTATTGTTTTTTCGATAATCGAAATTTTAAAATATGCACATAATTGAGTACACAATTTAGTCCTTTTCCTTTAAAAAAAAGGGATATGAGCTCCTAAAGTTAACGATAGAGCAACTTGAAAAGTGTAAGTGCGGATAACCATAATTTATCATGCAAATTTTATGCATAATTTCAAATATTTCTCCTTAAAGATCCACCCCCACCACAAAAAAAAGAGAATAGATCCTTCTATTAGTCAAAAGACAATATGCTAAGAGTAGTAATATAACCCTATCCCATGACAATACGAGAACTAAAAAAAAAAAGTGAAGAGGGGCTCTCACTAGCTGCTTGCTCGTATAGGGACAAGAGGGAGAGGGGGGAGGAGGAGCGAAAAAGAAGGTGAGCCAAATAGGTGTCCTCTAATGAGATGATGAGATGAAGGACTGTGTATAAGAATATAGCACAACAGAAAGATAGATAGCAAAACAAAGGGTAATAGACAATGTAATAGATAGAGAATGGAGATACTTTAAAATTCTGAGATAGGTACAACAATATGATGATGCGACTCTAGATGTCAGATGTACTAAGTGTAGAGGGTGTGGATACTCACAAGCATTGGATACCTTAGCTTGTGATAACTATGTCCATATATAGTTCTACAGGTGGTGTGGTATACAAGTTATGCAGCATAGACACGGTCATTGCCCTTAATGCGGCCAACCAACTGGAGATTTAGACAGACTTTGGATGAAGGATGTACTAAGTGTAGAGGGTGTGGATACTCACAAGCATTGGATACCTTAGCTTGTGATGATAACTATGCCCATATATAGTGCTACAGGTGGTGTGGTATACAACGCGGGTAGTTATGCACATAGACACGGTCACTGTCCTCAATATGGCCAACCAACCGGTCACTAATATAATGAACCCATATAGTTGGCTCAGGGGCGCACGCCCTCTCCCCCCCCCCGCCCCGACCCCTTAGTCAGGGCTAATGTCTCGAGTCCTAGTAGTTAAGACTTGGACCCCTAACCATCTCCTAACCATCAATGGCCATATAGCGACCCCATCGACATCTAAGCTAGGGTTCCCACCAAAGGCACTTGTACCAATGGTTTCCCCTCATTTTTACGGGGATCTCTACAAATGTGCACCAAACATTGATGTGATATACATGCTGAGAGGCAAGCATTGAGTGTATACTAACACTATGCCTACCTAAAGAAGGGTATGGATCTCTAGGTGCTCTGTGAAGAAAGCTACCCGACATGTTTAGTCATGCATATTTATAGGGTGTGAATGAGGTTAAAATTTATAAATCGAATGATCTCCACTCACTGGTGGTGGACTCACTTACAACAGTCTCACTACATTGTCCTCACCACAAATGTTCCATGTGGTAAAGCTGAAGATGAGATCCAGCACTGGCATGTGCTAGTTTGCGGGGTCCAATGTTAAATAAGGGCTATGGCTGCTCTCATTGCTGTGATGTAGCAATGTGAGATGAGGGCTAAGTCTCCTTCATCATCCTCATAAAAGAGTGTTGGGATGACAACGGTACGTAGTGGTATACGTAGTGGCAGGGTCGAAGAGTGAAGAGGTGGAGAATGTGCCACCAAACTTGTTGGGACTTCGGGCAATCCCAAAAGTAGTGCCACGCTTAGATTTATCGATCCATCACATCTACTATGAGCCATCCCAAAATTACAAGCCAGGTGCCTACCATTGCAAGGCTCCAATGAAAAGAGTATGAAACCTTATGGGGTGGAAGTTGATCAAGAGGTATTGCCAAAAAAACTCTAGGAAGGTGGGCGAGATTGTTGAAAAACAAGTGATAAAGGGTACAACCATTTGGGAATTAAGGGGGAGTGCAACATTAGGAATTATGTGAAGAGTATTAAATCAAATTTCACATGAGTAGATGGGCCACATGGGTCATAAGGCATGATGTACATGGGTGAGAATAAACCCAAGATAGATTGGAAAAAAGGTATGCTAGAACCTCTTTAAGATGACTCTCATGCTCATCCAAAGTTTTGCTGTGTATCAAAATATCATCTAAGAAATTAGCTTGATCCATTTCTATACACTTTAATGAGCTCCTAAATTAATTTTTAAGTTGGTATCAAAGCTTACCACCATTCCCTAGCACCTTATGTCTCTAAGGTCAAAATCATCACCATTGAATTAGTAACTACTAATTAGCACTAATCTATTCAGTAAAATCAATAAGTGGGCTAGTAGGTGCATAAAGGTCAACAATCACCATTGAATTAGAAACTAGTAATCAGAACTAATCTATTCATTAATCAATAAGTGGGCTAGTAGGTGCATAAAGGTCAACAATCACCATTGAATTAGAAACTAGTAATCAGAACTAATCTATTCATTAATCAATAAGTGGGCTAGTAATTGCAACTAAATAAGTGGGATAGTGGGTGCATAAAGGTGAATAAAATCACCATTGAATAAGCCTAGAATCATGGAAGGTATAAGGTTAAATCATAGGGAGACGTGTTAGGGCTAGATAAGGCAATGTATTAAGCAAAGCAAGGTGATAATGATGATGTATTAAACCTATTTAAAGGCACCCAATTTAATGTAAAGATGTGTGTGTTGAATCTAACCTCTTATCATCATCTTGTCCATTAGAGTCTAATCACTTTTCCTCTACTTTAATTATACAAGTATGAATAGATTAATCCACTTATATACACCTTAGTGAGTTCCCAACTTAAATTTTAGTGATCCCTTCAGCTTGCCAGTGAGGGGGGTTGCAAGGGGGTGGCGGGGAGTGGTGCTATCAATATGCTATAGGAGGATCTTCCTTCTTAGTGTGCTAGATGGGTACTTGAAGAAGTGTGTGGGGGGTCATCGAGAGAGTTAGTGGGGTCACACACCATCTCCACTCATCATCGAGGTTCCACTAGCATTGAGGGTATGTTCTCGCAAATCCATAAGCACATGGAAAAGAAACACTCATAACCTCAAGAGGGGGGGGCGGGGATCAATGTGCCACTTCCTCTCCTCCTATAAAGGCCCAGGGGGGTAGTGCTACCAAAATTATATCATGAGTAGGTGAGGCTCCATGGGGACCAACCTCCAAAGTGACCAACGGGAGCCCTCCCACCAAGTTAAGAATTAGGAGTGGTACCCCCTCCTTAGAGAAGGAAACCATCTAGGTGTCATCCATAGGGTTAGTAGAGGGGAGGAGTTAGTTTGGGGGATGTTTGATGTCAAGGCACGTGCATCGTGTAGACCCAAGAGGTTCTCTTGTTGCATCTGCTCAAGAAGATGATGGAAGGGCCTCCAGGTTACCAAAGTCTAGGTGGGATTGATAATGCCCGAGGAAAAGTCAGATCAAGCCAATTATTAGATGGCTAGAGGGGAGGTGGAAAAGAGGGTTCAAGGTGATTGGTTGGTTCTCTTAGTCCTCCTTATGGGGGCAAGAGGGTCTATATTAATGTAGGTGGAAAAGAGGGTTCAAGGTGCTTGGCTGGTGGTCTTAGTCCTCCTTGTGGGTGAGGGGTCTAGATTAATGTAGGTGGAAAAGAGGGTTTAAGGTGATTGACTAGTGCTCTTGGTCTTCGTGGGTGAGGGGGTCTAGATTAATGTAGGTGGAAAAGAGGGTTTAAGGTGATTGACTAGTGCTCTTGGTCTTCGTGGGTGAGAGGGTCTAGATTACCATAGGATGGAGGTACACCAAGCCTTGGTCATTGCAAATTTATCATAAACAGGTGCTCAAATCCCTCAAGGGGGCCATGGAAAAGAACCATCACACATCTAGTGTCACATCATAGATATGAAGTCATGACATATTTGGAGTCATCACACCCTGGGAGATGGAAGTCAAGAGGAGATGTGACTCAATAAAATCCATTCGAGGCTATGTACCTACCATGAACTATAAACTTGCCCAAAAGGTCTTTACTCTCGAGACATGGTTAATGAGGTCAAGTCTTCCCTACTGAGATGGATGCATAAGCACTCTCTAGGCACCCTTGTCCCTTGAGAAAATCCTTTTGTTTTGTAAAAAAAAACTCATACACTTGTTCAATTACAATTTCTTGAACATATTTGTGTATTTCTTATCCACTTCCATGATAAAAAATTAGACGAGAATATCTCAAGCTATTCATGCCATGAAAAACTAGTCTGTTTTTTTTAACACCAAGTTGAAATCTCAATAAATTTGTGTTTCTCATGGCTTTCATATTCTCTTACCTTATTACACTAATCTAACACTATTTTGCATCATAATACAAACTTTCATTAAACACGAGTTTCTTCAAAATTCATGCGTAAATATCTACCCTAGTTATTCATGTCATAAAAATCATAAAAATTTCTTGATCTACTAACCTCCACCCACCATATAAGTGAGTTGTAATACTAACATGAATGAAAAGGGTTAAAATTATACAATGTCTTTGATATGAATATCTCAAGATATTCACGTCGTGAAAACTAGACTAGTTTTTCATATCAAGATATTCACCTCGTGAAAAACTAAATTAGTTTTTCACGTCAATATAAAGTTTTAAGAATGGTACTTTTCACATTATTTACATCTTCCTTTTCTTGAGCGGACCATTCCTACATATTTTTACCCTAAAATGCTGACATTTATTTGACGTGAATATCTTAAGATACTAACACCGTTAAAAACTAGTCTAGTTTTCCATGCCAAATTGAACCCTTCCAAATCATTACACGTGTTTTTACATAACCTTAACTGCACACTAACCACAAATCTTAGTACTAACCTATTAACAAAAAAGGTCACCAAACCTGGACCAGTCAGGCCAAGTAAAAACCATAGGTCACTCTTCACAAAGACAAGGGTAATGATACAAGAGGGTAACATCCACTAGGCCATTTCATTACCACCAACAACACAAACTCACAAGGTGGAGCATAAGGATTTTCCATTTGACATGATGCTCAAATAAAGGGTGTCTAATAATAATGGGGTTAAGTATACAAATATAAAGGAAAAGGTAGATGAACTGCAAGGAGGGCCAATCTCGATGATTAGGTAGATTGAACCAGTCTATCAGTACCATCCCTGTCAAATTTTGAGAAAGGACAAGTTTAAGGACTGGGTTGTTATGTATGGGGGGTGTGAATGGAGGGTTTAGTGGTGTTATGACCATTGCTAAGAGTAGCTTATGTCCTAATGTTATAGGCCAGTCATCCCAATGGGAGAATTTTGGTAGTAGAGATTGCTTTGGAAGGGGAGAAGATTTGGGTAATTAAGCTGTATGGAGCTCATAACCATAAGGCAAAGAGTGGGATGTGGGAATGGATAGCTAACTTAAATTGTCATGGGCACTGTATTCTTATGGGGGACTTCAATATGGTTGAGAAACAAAGGGAGAGGTGTGGGGGGAGCACTGTGCTGATGGGACATGAAAAGATGAAGTGGGAAGGACTGAGAGGAAAGCTAGGCTTGAGGGATGGTTGGGATATGGGTAGGAATTCTTCATCTTCCTTCCCATATGATTTCTAGGTTGGTTGTGCTTCTACCCAAATGTCTTCATCAGAAGGAAATTTGGTAAAAAAATGTTAAGGGAACTTGTAGATTGTTCAGCTGTCTATCTTGATTGTAGGGTCTAAGCTAGAAAGATAAAGTGTTCTCTCATGCCCCTCTCAAAATAACGGGGTCCCTAGTGTGCAGGATGTTGTGTACTACATGGAAAGAGGTGTTGGAACTCATGGTTTGGGATGGCTATGGTAGAGCATCAAGGAACTCTTTAATGTGTTTAGGGATCTGGTGGACTCATAAGTTCAATCCCCCTTTAGCCCTATAGGACCCCATAATAGCCAAAAAGATTGAACAATAAGGGTTTGAGGAGATTTAAGGATTGTTGGGATGAAGCTTCAGTGGGATGGAAGGAGCCTAAGCAAATGGAGATGGATTTCGCTTTATCCAATAGGGAAGCACAGATATGTGTTGGAGGAGGTGCTAAAAGGATGGACATCCACAATAGTGGATGAATCTTGCTGAATTAGGGACTGGTCCTGGTTTAATGGTTCTAAGTTGGACAGAGGCACAACCATAATTCTATACAATGCTTTGACAGTAAGTGAGTACAATGTCATTTACTGTCTGTAACAAAATTTGGAAAGTGTGTTGGAGCTCCAATTGCTGGAGAAGGAAGTAGAAGGCAATATGGGAGATGGAAATACCTGCTAAATCTCAGGTTTTTCTATGGAGAGTGTGTATGGAAGCTCTACTTATTTGGTTCTAAGCTAGTTCAGAGGAATTTCACAAGTGGATGATGCCCCTAGATGTAGGACTACCTTGGAAGATGGAAAGCATACATTTTGGGACTGCCCTCTACTATTAGAGGAGCATGGGTTAAGATTGGGAAATGGGTTCAGAGATATTTAGGGGTGCAAGGTCAGTGGGGGGACTAGTTGTTTGGAAGATGGGCAACTAATGGTAGACATGTTGATTTGATCTTTAATATTATAAGATTCTATTGCTTATGGGAGATCTAGAATTCCAAAAATTGTATTGTGTTTCAGAAAGCTTGTGATACAAGAATTGATGTTAGTGGTGGATTGATGCATAAATATATATGTATGTGCTGGTCTATATGCTTGGTTAATAAGTTGAGTGGGGCTAAACTGTTTCAGTTGATTCAGAGTCTGAAATCTGCTATCATCTGATCCTTCTTCACTAGAGGTCACTTTTGGAGACATACTGGGCTATTATGGCTAATGCTGTGTGATGGTTTGCAAGCAGGGTCTCAGAAAGCAGAAGGTGATTGCTAAGCCTATCAAATATGGACCTAAAACAAAGACATGGTACAAGAAGGTCAAGCAAGCAAGTTACATGTCTATTGCCTTTATTGAGGATCCAGTAGGGACTAGACCAACAATCAAAATATGGTTTCAAAAAGGGGAGATGAAGGGTGATGTACGGGAAAAACAGGCTCCTAGGGGCTGCTCAAGTGAAGCTTTGGTTGAAGCTTGTATTTTTCTTGTGAATCAGTTATCTTGGGATGAATCTTATTTTGTCTCTGAGGATGATAGATGGGATTTAGTGTGTAGCTTGATTTATCTGTTGTTGTTGATGCTGACTGGGGAGTTGGAAAGATGCAATGTAAAATTTCTATTTTTAAATTATATATATATATATATATATATATATTATTGGTCCCAAAAAAGCTTATAATAGGTGTGGACCTAGTTACCAGCGTTGGATTCGTCACATTAATCAAGGCTCAAACAACACCCACGGTTCGTCGACTACCCCAAAACACTTCCATGCAAGAGCGGGTACTGAAACCATTGAGCGTTTAATCTCTCCACCCAAAATGGCACCCATTGAGAAACCTATACAATAATTGGAGGTCCCCAAAGGTACCATGTCCACCATAATAAGAGAAACAAGTATAAGAAAAGATAGAAGAATTAAAGAAGAAAGAGTAGACCCCCATGAAAGAACAAATGGTGACACCCGTGAAGGAACAAGTAACTACCCTTGTGCTCACAAAAATTGAAGCCACAGGACCTTCGAGGAAGCACAAAAGGGGGGATGATGCAAAAGGAACTTAGGAGCATCCAAGCAAGATGAAAATAAGGTTTTGTTTAAAAGATGTAAGCTTAAGACCAACCCCATTTTTCCTTGTAGATCTCCTTCTCTTATCTCCATGCCACAGTGAAGAAAACTTTGTGAATCTACATGTCGAGATGGAGCATTACCTCGGCAACAAATACAGAGATGGAGCATTACCTCGGCAACAAATACAGAGATACAAAAGCTTATATTGAGAATCTAGATGATGAGGATGATGATAATGTGGATTGTTAACCCTTGTTTAACCACCTCTTCAATTAGAGTTCATTTGATTATAGGTGCAGAAAGGCCAGATTTCACTTAAATGGTTATGTATTTGTATATTTTACATGAGCGCTTATCACTAATTGTCTATGAAAGGTGCACCACCACGGGATAGCTTAATGAAGGCTAGGACATAATTTTTAACTTTGTCCGCCTAAATGGTCTAAACCCTAGAAACGAAGGAGATAAGGCAAAATGAAATCCCAACCCCTTATTCTCTTGTATTCTCTTATGCATAATCTAAGAGTGCTCTTGCTCTCTACTCTCTCCCTCTTGCCCCTTGCTTGTCATATGCATGATTTGAACTTTCTAGTTACTTGTCTATGCATGTGTGAGTGAGAGAGAGAGGGATCGAGCTACAAGGTGGTTGAGCTACAAGGAGTGTACGGTGGCGACACGATGGCATGAACTCTCATGTGCTCCATCAACGATGCTACCTACAAGAATCCCAAGATCAAGATATCATGGAGATAAGCGACATACCTCACGTGTGTAGTTCACCATTTCTATAATTTTTGCAATTCTTGCATTTTCTAGTTTTTTTTTGCTTTTCTATAAAGTTTTTAAAATTTTTTGTTTTAAAAATAAAAAATAGTAATTGGTTTTTAAATTCATTTCATTGGGTAATTAGACCCCGAAATTAAAATCTGGGCATAGAGTTTACCCAACTTTAGACCTATTACATGGCCAATGTTGGTCTCTTATCGACATTCGAATTTGAGTAGGTGGATTAGATAGAAATTAATTTTGGATTAATTTTTACATAAACCTAGTTTTTATCATTAGGCTTAACCGACTAATCCTATTGAATTTGGTCCACTAGTTATGTGAGGTGTCCCCTTGGATTCAGTAATGTAATAAATACACCTAGCTATAACTAGAAATAGGCAGACTACTAAAAACTGAAGTCTAAAAGCAGATATCGAAAGTGAAAACCTAATTTTTAGATAGAAATTAATTTTGGATTAATTTTTGCATAAACCTAGTTAGGCTACCAAGTAATCCTACTGAATTTGGTCCATTGGTAATGCTAGGTGTCCCTTGGGTTGGGTAACATAATAAATGCAACTGGCTGTGCTCTTGAAATAGTCAAACCGCCTAGACCTAAAGTTCAAAAGTAGACACCAAAAAAAAAACAAAAATTAGAAGAAAAAAAATAAATTTTAAAAAAATATTTTTTTGCCAACAGAGCAGTTGCCTGCCAAATAAAACAAAGTGCATGCAAAAACTTGCCTAACACCTCACCGACCCAAAAAAAAAAGTGCCATTTCTTATCGCAGTATCGTTCAGAGACACCTAAAACCCACTTTGGACAAACCTGGGCATAACATTAAAAATAAATAAATCAATCAAAACCTTTATGGAATATCTCCCTAGCCCTAGGCCTACAATGACACATGTAATTTCAATATAGGCACATTTTAGAGGCGAATTTAGAGGAAAGTGCTTCCACCCAACTAGGTTCCTACCAGCTCACCCTTGGCTCGAGACCTTCTTTAGGGAATCAATTCAGTGTGGTGCAAAACCTAAAAATTTATGGTAGCGCACTTCCTCTATTCTTGGATCAATGGAAGGACTACAAGACCTGGGAGAGAAAACCTTACTCAAAAAATGAATGCAAAACCAGCCACTAGCCTAATTGATTGCATGACCAATTACTTTAGGGGGTTTGGCTTGTAGCCTCGACATACCCATGCAGTGTATTAAATTGGTGAGATGAAGGAGTTGAGGTCAACTCCAAGGCCATACCCAATGTAACCTTATCATCATATACGAACCCCATGCATGTAGAGATTCCTATCCATACAGAATCTATTGTGGTCTCGGCAACTCAGCACCTATTGAACTAAACTTTGCGTAAATCTTTTAACCAGATGGTAGGATAAAAGAAGAAGTGCAAGAAGTAGAGGCCCTGATGATTCAAGCTGATAGAGTAAAAGAAGTAGAGGCCCTAATGATTCGATCTATAAGGAAGAAACTCTATGTCGAGCCTAGCAGAGATTACCGGCCCAAACTACACCAATTGCCAAAATTGCAACAATTGCCTACGCTATGCAAATTGAACATCTATTCCATGTTCCTGATAGCCTCTAGAGGGTACGAGACATGGTGAATTTGTATATAAAATGGATCTAGGATTCTCAGATACATTGTTATAAACTAAGAATTGGCAATTTGATGCTATGTATGAAACCCTGACGGGGACCTGGCTATAGGCCTCATCTATGCTATTAGTTGGGAAAAAATTAAGCAAGTTGCCTTTGCTAACCACCATAGATGAGGAGAAGCGTCTTTAGATGATTGGATTCATGCTATGGTGGAGCAACAAGAGAGGTTAAGACATGGAATCACCATACCCTCTCGACATTGTGTAACACAGATTGGGACGACCTATGCTAAGCAAGATGGAGACACCACCAATAAGCTTGGCCGATCCCACAAATCCTTTTTTTACTTGTGCACACATGGAGGGCATATCTATTTTATTTATCCAATGTTAACTCTTGTAATTAAATGCTCTAATATATCAATTAATATATAACGATTGATTAAATTATATGTTTTCTTTTTCCTAATTAATATTTATTATTTTATCATTTTTATATAATTTAATTTGTAAGGTGTCTACACTAATGTGCACATGTACATCCAAGGGCTTTCCTTTTATTTTTTTTGCATATCTACCATTTAAAAAATATCTAAAAAAGAGTTTCATTTATGTATTTACATACTTTTTATGAAATAATAAACACAACCATCTTTCCATCATCAATTAAAATTTTCTGCTAGTAAGAGGGATCTTACATTCGTAGTGGCACCTTGCTACACCATAGACCAACCTCTAGTTTCCATTCCACAAGGTTACATGGAATAACCTTCGAGCATGAGCTTCACGTAGATTGTAAAGATGTTCCTACACAAAATACTGCTACCACTATTCCAAACCCAGCACCCGTGTGACCAACCCCCCAATGTTACCTATTAGTCTTATGCTCTCAATCACAATTGTGGCAATAACCACGGTTGATGTAACACCCACAATCATTGCTCCAGGCCTCCTTAACACATCTATATCACCTACTAGGGCCATTGAAGGAGCCTTCATCACATATCCTCCATTTGTTGCATCTCTCTCCACTCTATCATTGCCACAAATGCACTCAAGGAAATGGGGGATATCTTCACAACTAACTAGACCAATGGCAACAACCACAGTCGATGTAGCACCCACATTCATTGCTCCATGCCTCATTAAGACATCCACATCACTTGTGAGAGGGCCACCAGAGGAGCCTTCACCACATATCCTTGATTTGCTACATCTCTATCTACTCTATCAGTGCCACAAATGCACTCAAGGAAAAGGGAGATATCTTTGCAAAATAGCTAGACCATTGGCACCATTATCCAATATCTCACCGCGCAACACCCACCATCAAAGCTTTTGTATGACCCTTCATTATCACAATCATGTTACTCCATTGAGATTCATGCCACTACACCCACATGTAGCACCCTTCATATACCACATGTTGTGTGCCTGCTGTGTACCGATTGCTCCAGCACCCACACCACCAACTGATCCACAGTAGCTTTTGCACAAGCATTTGGGAGAGAAGTAGAGCTAAGAGTATAGCACCTTCCATGAGAGCTCCATGAGAGATGACGAACGGAGTAGCTCTGGAAAGGCTGCACAAATTGTGAAGCTCACAAAGAAGTCTAATTAAGTGGGCAATCCTAGAAAACATGTCAAAATTTTTGATCAAGTTTATGAAGCCCGAGGCGAGAGGAATGAGCTTGTTACACTAGTTTATGAAGCCCTAAGGCAAAAGGAATGATCTTGTAAAGACCAAAACCTTTAGCCTTACACTAGATGGCAAGGCGGCTGGTGATTGGTATCGAACCCTGAGAGTTGAGTGTCTAAACTAGGGCAGTATTTTGAAGGTGATGAGTGGGTGAAAGCATGGATTGGTCTTCCAAAAAGGAGTGTCATTGACACTCATTTAAAGTGGTGAAAGGAGTGGGAAACCATTTGATAACAAAGTTAATGTCACTACCACATAAAAAAGGAGTTCATTTTGAAGTGAGGCTTTTACCCCCACCACCACTACTCACGTACTATATTGTAACTACTTCAGCATGCATGCACATGAGAATCTCATTTCCTTCCCACCCTCCCTCCCTCCCTCCCTTCATTCTTCCCTCCATGCTCCCTCTTTCATTATATCTCTATCTCTCTTGTGAAACCTACTCAGCAAAAGGCCACGGTGAGCTCTCTCTCTCTCTCTCTCTCTCTCTCTCTCTCTCTCTCTCTCTCTCTCTCTCTCTGTCTCTGTCTCTCTCTCTCTCTGTCTATCTCTGTCTCTCTCTCTCTCTCTCTCTCTCTCTCTCTCTCTCTCTCTCTCTCTCACACACACACACACACACACACACTTACACACACATACAAGTACACACCAACACACTCAAATTTAATTACTAGCTATTTTGTAACTCCAGGTGAGAACATGGAGCAAGTCATGGGAGAAAGTCAGCGTATGGGAGGAAGTCAGACTATGCAAGGAGGTCAGCCTATGGGAGGAGGCTAGAATATAGAAGGAGGTAAACGTATGCAAAATCACGGTGAATAGAGCATCGTTTTGTATGGACATGCCATGGGAGAACGAGATCCTATGCAAAATCTGAGTGCACAGATTATCAACCTTAGATCTGAAGGTACCTAGAAATTGAAAAAGTATTGGGCTTTGAAGTAAAGGGAGCACTTGGAGAAAATAAAGGCGAGAGAACAAATCACTTGATGAGACTTGGTGCGACTAGATAGAAGGGATAGTCTTATATACTAGAATGTAAATTTTCCATGAGCTCTTACTCTATCCCGATTTAAGGGATGTACAACTGAAAGCTTTTGGTGTAGAAAGAGCTATTTTGTCTAGCATCCACAACACGTTGACGCAGTTGAAGGTGCCCCCATCATCGAATGGGCTCTATTTTAAGAGAGCAGCTATAATGATGCTTGTCAATGGTGCTATAGAACCCATAAGTTTTAGAAAAGCAACAAAATTTCTGGGTGTCCACAAAAGAAACCTCAGTGTAGCAAACTCTTGCCTGCACTTTGAAGAGGATTGAGTGTTATCCTTGTATACATGCCAAAGACAACCAAAACGAAGTAGCATCACACAGGAGATCAAAGACCTCATGTTTGCCTTCTGGACATCAGAGACATGTGTCTCCCTTAAGAAAAAAGAGGATAGGGAAAAAGGCGCATGTGAAGCATCCAATACATTTGTTTGATGAGCGCCAGGTGATTGACATTACTTGCTACTTTAAAGTACTTTAAATTATTAGTACTACTTTACTAGAGCCTTAAAAATACTTGGAGTATCCAAGAAATCACTTGAAAGTGCTTTCAAGTTCTCTCAAACCAATCACATAGTATTTTAAAGTGCTTTAAAAGTAGTTTGGCAGTGCACTAAAAGTATATTCAAATAGTCTCAGATGTTCCAAGTGCTCTCAAACCAATTACATAGTATTTTAAAGTACTTTGAAGTAGCAAGTACTATGGCACTAGGGACTTAAAGTACCTCAAAAGTACTTAAGTGGTACTTTAAAAGTTTTTCCAAGTACTCTCATTTGTTTCAAGTACTTGCAAGTTCTTTTAAGTATCGTTATTTGTTTTAAATACTCTAAAATTTCTTTCAATTACTATCATTGATAGTACTAAGGAAGTACTTTGAAAACTATGAAGTACTTTTAAATGCATTAAAAGTTCTTTCATGCACTTTTAACTACTCACACACACTTTAACAGCATGTTTAAAGTACTTGCAACTACATAAAAGAACTTACAAAGTACTTGAAACCACATCTAGAGTCCTTGTACTGGTAGCAATAGTCCCACAGTACTTGTACTAGTAGCAATAGTACTTGTACTAGTAGCAATAGTCCCATAGTACTTGTAGTGGTACACGGAGCTCTATTAAAATAACTTACAAAGTACTTGAAACCACATGAAAGTACTTCCAGAGTACTTGTACTGGTAGCAATAGTCCCACAGTACTTGTAGTGGTACACAGAGCTCCATTGCTTGATATTCAGTCCCCATGGCAACTTTGTGTTTGTTGTTGGTAGGTGGAGTTCTAAAGAAGATTTAAGGACTGATATCCAAAGGTGAAAATTTCACTAAGATGCTTCAAAGGCTTAAAGCCCTTTTTGGTGTATGAGTTGAAGGATCGGTACACTTGTTGCTATATTGCACATGTGCAAATGATGTTTCTAAAGGACACATTCAATCGAATGCATCATACCTAATTTGGCATTCATGGGATGTCATGCACATACACTTGTTCTATTTGTGTTTTGAGAGAGATATAAATTGTTTTTTGAATGGCTTCTCAAAACTTTTATAATAGCATCACACAAATCTGGAATCTCTCCTATGTGCAAAACCTACAGACTCAGAGTTTTATGTGCATGAATGTTTGATGGGATTGTGTGGAAGCTACAATCCCACAAGGATGATGCTATGTCCTAAGGAGACTACGACAAATAACTTGTTGCTTCTAGTAAAGGTATTTTCAAATATAGAGACATGCAAAGTTAATGATTGAGAGCAAAAAGAAGAGAAAGGATCTTATGATTCAACAGATGCAGTGTAGGGAATTCATATCCTTTTCCAGAAACACCTCGCCAGTTTTACCAAGCATAACTTCATCTATAGATGGCAAGCTTAACACTTTAAAGACTATGTTTCAAAATATCCAACTGATGTGGTGGTCTCATTAGTTAATTTTGCCAAGAATTATTCTTTTAAAGAGTAGAATGAAATTCAGTCCATGCACTGTTATTGCAATCAGGTGACTATCTTGGTGTATATATCATATTTTCAGCTACCTTCAGGTGATGTTAAGAAAAGTATGCATTTCTATATCTTTGATGATAAGACACATGGCACATTGTCTATGCAATGTTGCTTCCTCTTGCATGAAAAGTGGCTTAAAGATCAAGGTCTCTGATTAAAATGGCATTAGGGGTGGTTCGATGGAGCTGCCTCACAATTCAAGGCAAAGCGGCCATTCTATTTCATTGCATGGTACTTTAGCATCACTGGCCTAGAAATTACATGGAAGTTTTCAACTTTAGGTCATGAGAAAGGAGAGCATGATGGCACTGGGAGAGTGATTAAGATAACACTTACACAATAGTAGCTAAAACCAGATGGCTGGACATTAAAGTGTGTGGCTGATGTGGTGAGTTTTCTAAGAGCTAGGTTTAGTGGTGGAGCTCATAGTAATAGATCATCTAAGTATATAGAGTCTTTTAGGAGATCAAGGAGGGTGGAGTATAGAGAACTGTTACATGGGATTGTAAATGTGTTATCAATTCTTGCTCTTACCATTTTGTGAAAGGATACTCCAGTACGGACAAATGTGCTTTGAGTTGTAGACTACTTTCTTGCTTTTGTGACTTTTGTCGACACGGACGTTGCTCTTACCATTTTGTGAATGGATACTCCAGTACGGACAAATGTGCTTTGAGTTGTAGACTACTTTCTTGCTTTTGTGACTTTTGTCTGCACGGACGTTGGAGAAGATGCAAGAATAGTGCTCATATACAATGATGGGAGTATCAGACTATTGGCCCGCTGGGGTTAGATGAATCAAAAGATGACTTCTCAAGTGATGAAGAGGGCGGTGACATCCCCTTGTATGATGCTGGGGACCATGATGTACTAAGCGGCGCACATTGAATGTAGGGGATAACTATGCAGTTATTTGCAGAGAAGGAAGGTGCCATTTTTACATACTAAAGTGTACTGCCTCTAAGGAGTTGACAAGAAGGGCACATAAGGATGGATGGGGTAATTCTATTCTTGCAAAAGGACTTATGTGATTCAGGGGTACTAGTACAATAAAGTGTCCGATGATGTGTACAAGCTCCTTGATAACATGTCGATTACTGTCATGTGCTCACACTTGGTTAGGGCCATTAAGTTTCATATGAAACCCTAAAGATGAGGTTAATTGTTATATTTTATGCCATGAAACATATGAGAACATTTACAATAGCATGCCCTATGTATGATCTTAACACGTAAATTCTTTCCTAGTAGTACTTGGTTGTGAATTATTGTCTACACAAATACCAAACCCTAAACCCTAAAGAAAAACCCTAATCACCCTAAATCATAATCATTAAAGATAAAATCTTAGCCTAAAGATTAAATCATAAACCCTAAACCATAAATATCAAATCCTAAACCCTAAACCCTAAATGCTAAACCCATCAAAAAAGTGTATGTTTAGCCCCACATGACCAACTGAATAGTATTCGATTAGCCATGAAATTTGCAAGAGACAGGTAGGGGTATATTTATACATCCTTCATCACCATGGGACCATGTTTACACCCATAATCACTCACATAGCTCAAATTGTAGGGGGCTGGCTTGAATACTATACTAAAGCCTCTAAGTGGTACAACTTCGCAGTTCCTAGGAGTTGTTTCTTTGTGGTTTTCAATTGGTTTTCCAACTCCTTTTGGTTCTATGAGTATGGAAGATATATTTCTAATAGGAATAATGTCATTTTTATCTTCGTGTCATAGAACTAAATTCCCAAGTTTCTAGGACACATGTTCATTATAGCCAATACATGCATCCAATTTTCCTCATCTTTACAATCTTGCAGTGAAGTTATAAAAGTTTCCTCATCATGCTCACATCTTTTACAACTATTCTCATTCACATAGACATAAGTTTAAGCTCTCCAAACGTGCTATCATATCAAATCCTAATTCATTAATGTCCTGGTCACATCTCCACAGGAATGGTTCTTAAGGTTCACCTTGATGGTCCTATCCTCATGGAAGAGGTAGATTTCATCTTTTCCCTAGTCCTAGATTAACATCATTTAGCACATAAAAGGGTGTCCTAGAATCACATTGTATAATTGGTTGCCTTTCCAAAGTCAACAATAGTAAACATATGCTCATAGGCTAGGTTGCATCTAACATTACTTTCACTTCTTTTTAGATTCCTATAGGTGTTTCTAAATTGCCATTGACAACAATTTTTGAAGGTCTTAGGGCTTTCCCCCCATCTTTGCCTCATGTTTTTGGTGGCTATGCTCACTCTTTCTCCTCCTTCTAGAATTAGAGTCGTGGTCATGCCCTCTAGTTTGATTAGAATAGTGGCATTCATGTCGTCACCTTCAAAGTGTTTACTCACTACATTGACATGCACGTGTTTGTATACCTTATGTGGCTTTTCATCAATTTCCTAGTTACCCTCACTCACATCTCCTAAAGGCTTAAGCTGATTTTTCATCCATTGGTGAACTTCATTTAAGGCTTCTGGTTTCCTTTTTGAGTATTTAACCATAGTGATAGTCATAGCGGTAGAGAGGATTTCTCTCAAGGCTCTCGTTTCTCTTTAAGTGTTAGCATTATTGAAGGTATGTTGGCTTGGTTATTGATTCTTCTTCTAAGCTAATGTACAAAGTCATGGTCCTTATTAATGAGTTTCCTTGTGATTGGCGTGACATCCATGCCACTCTGCCTCATTTCCCTCAATGTTTTCTTGTATCATAGGTTCTTTGATGAGTGTAAGCTACCTCTTAGGAATCTCTAATTCCCTTAGGATGTGGTCATATAGTGCTCTTAGGTTTCCTGTGTATTCAAGCTCTAAAGGCTCGTGTTACAAGCTTCCTCTTTAGTTCTAAGCTTTTTTTGTGCTTCCCTATTTTCTTGTTATTATCCTAAGTGATCCTTTTATGGTTTAATCTTTGTGATTCCTAGATCAAGATGTTGCCTTCAAAAGATACTTCTAGGACTGGCTCTAAAGGTCTCGATGTAGAAATCATTTGTGGAAGCAACATGATTGGTCCTAAAGGTCCCTCTATTTCTAGTTGGTTCCCATGTATCGAGTTGTGTTCTTCGCTTAACCTTGAGATCTCCTCTCTGGAGTTAGGGTATTCTTGTAGCTTCTCATCAGGAAGGAGTTCTTCATATTTTGGCCTTGGTTTGTATTGTCCTTCTTTAGCTTTGTTGGACATTTTTAGGAGTTTGGTTGTCCTATCCATTAGGATGGATCCATTACTGCTTTCCCCCCCTTGTTCCTCGCCTAAATGATTTGAATAGGAGGTTTTAGAACATCTTCAATCTCAATATATCCTAGATCATCCTTCTTATGATTTTTCCCTAAGTTCTTATGTTCTATGCATGAGGAATGTTTCGTCAAGGTTTTCCACTCCCCGTTCTTCTTCTAAGGTAATTTGAGCAGAGAAATTTGGAACATTGTCAATCTTAAAATATCCTAGTAGGTCCATAGGATCTTTCTCTTTTGCCTTGTTTATAACTTTGAGAACTTTAGAACATCGTCAATCTCAAAATCACCTGTTGTGGTAGGTCCCCCTAGAGTATTATCTTTTACCACCTTAGAACTTTGGGAACTTGTTGGTTCTACTGGTTCTGTTGTAGGCTCATTTAGCACTACTGGTGCCTTTAATTTACTATAATCCCTAATTTTTCTTATCTCTTATTTACTGTTAGGGGGTTCTAATGCAAAATATGTTATGAAAATAAGCTATTGGATCTTGTAATTGCTTAGCTTGGGCGGCCCATGAGCTTCAAAGACTTTTTTTTGTCATCTAAAGTGTAAGATTCCTCCCCAGCCCCTCAAGATGTCCAGTTTCTTCCCCTGTAAACCAATCCCCTTTTCAAAATAATAAAAGATCTTATTTCTACCTGTTTTATCCTAGAGAGAGAAAATATTCTAGAGAGAGATAACTCAGATTTTAGATATCTTTGGATGGAAAAATATCCTTTCTTATTAGAATAAATTCCCCCGAAATAGAAGTTTAAAAAGAATTTCCTAAGGTACATTAGAAATAATTATAATCTGTTCAACAAAGACCTTAGCCTAAGGGTCCAGATTTTTTAAAAATTTTGGATTAAGGTTCTAAGGGACCAATAAGATTAATCCAAATGTAGGGAGGAGATAAATCGAAGAAATAAAGAAAAACCACCCAAAAATGAGTAAATACTTACACTTCCTGTGACGGTAGATACAATCCGTCATTTGCGTGATCAACTCCCTGGCCATGTGTGAAAATCCCAAAGTAAAATTTGGCACGTCTCCATGGGCTGCATGGACGCTTTCAGCATAGACCTGGCTAGATCAGAAGCTGCCTGATCGTGTCCCCAACAGAGAGTGTGTAAGGTATTCTGCTCTGCGATGCATTTGGGGAGGAGGGTCCAGCCTCTGGGAAGGATGGCATATCTGTAAAGTGGTCCGAGAGGGTAGTGTCTCATAAAGGTTTTGCAACAAGAAGAAGTCTTGCCTTTTGCTTCTCCTCCTCCATGGCTTTCTGCTTGCTTCTACTAGCTCCTCCTGTGTAGGGCCTGGATTGGGTGGTGGGGCTACCTGCTCTATGCCCTATGGGTTCTTAGTGGTGCCTCAGTGGGGAGATGTCTGGGGCGAGGGCAGAGATGTGATGACCGCATCAAGTCCACTGAGCTGAATGGCACAGGGTAACTCCTCCCACCCGATTGCATGATAAAGCACCCTTTTAAGTAGTGTGGCCATTGCCAGCTTCCCCTATGGGTTCGAATAGACTGCCAGCTTCCCCTATGGGTTCGAATAGACTGCCAGCTTTCCCTATGAGGTATATCATTAGTTAGTTCTCTTGGCGGGAAGAATGGGGGTTATAGTGTCACTGTGAAGCTTTTGCTTCCCTCTTTCTTGGGCAATCTTTGTGGTGGAGGTCACCTTTGGTTTCCATTGAAAGATATGTTGAAATATACAAGTGAATAGGGTGTGTGCGGGAACAAGCCCTTGGTAAGAGGCTGTAAAAAGAATCTGTAAATGTGAGAGAACCTGTGAAAAGGTGAGAAGAATCTATTGGGAGAGAATAAAGGGTAGCATGAGAAGATTTAGGAAGTGTGAAGATATTCAGGGAGAGGTGGAGAGAATCAAGCAAAAGAGGTGGAGTGAATCAAGGAGAAATCAATGGGATTAGATGCTTGGATGTAAACTCTATAAAGTGAGGCATTGGCCTAATGAGAATTTGCTGGTTTTTGATTATCCATGCTTACATTAAGATATTAGTTAATTACTCACTAATCATATCTTAATTATCATCTAATCTCTTTGTTAATAATATTGATTCTAGCATTTGATCCACCATAGCTCATCACATTGCTGTAATTTTAACATGGTATCAGAGCCCGACATAGCTACCTTAGTTGTGCTCCAGCCCATTCAAGAAATACCTCAAACCACTGGCGCAAGCTCCCGATTTTCGCTGATTAAGAAGCACCGTTTTTCTGAAGGAGATCTCAGATCTACACTCACTCAAGGTGAATAAGTCTAATTCCTCTTAGCCCCAGGGGTTTTCAAGCATGCTCTACAAGCTGGTGAAGTGTTCCAAACCGTAGCCCAACTTTAAAAGAACCCTTAAGGCTCCTTCAACGTTGGTTTTTTTAGTTGCTTCTCTTCATCTTCTCGATTCTGCACTTTCACCTGCTCCATTGCCCTCTCCCAATAATAACTAGAGCTGTGTAAACTCCATGATGGTTAGGGGTAAGAAGAGTGTAGGTGGGCTTCTGTGTACGCTGGTGGTAGGCCTTCATCTGTTCTCTGCATCTTATCTGCGCTTGTCGTGCTAATACACTGGTGAAGCGCTTGCTGAGGTGCTTGTTGAAGAGCTACTATTTTTCTCTTCATTTTCATCCTGCGTGAGATTCTGCATGTGATCTCACTTAATTTGCTTGCTACAGTATTGCTCCTGTGAATGGCATCTGAACACTGAGACGCTGTCGTGCTGCTGTTTTTTTTTTTTTAAAGTTGACTATGAAGCGTTGCCTGCCTTCTTTGTTAAATTCTGCATCTCTTTTCATTTCCCAGGTTTTGAACAATACACTTAATGTTAAGCAAAAACCTTCTGCTATCTGATAACATTTCTGCCAAAATGCTGATGATTGCTGAGTGAGCTGAGAGGTGTGCAATGAAGCCTAAAGGATAGCTAGCAAGCTGCACTGAACTGCTTCAATTTTGATGATGTATGTGTTGGAGTAGAAACACCTATCTGATGTCAGTTGCAAGGCATCAAGACCCTTGAAGTGCTATGAATATTGAGATGTTATTGTTTGTTCTACTTTCACTCCATGTAGGGCTTTAACTCCACCCGAATCAATTCCTCGAGTAGACCATCTAGGAGGTATACTAGAAGCTCCAAATGCAATAGCTAGCTTCTAGAAGCGCCAATGGCTATCGGATGGCTGTTTTCAATCCCCTTAATATGCTGTTTTTTTACATGTTTGTCACTGGTTTCACCTTACATGTGACATCCCTGTAGCTTGTATGCTTGCCTTGACATTTGATGAGTGTCGGGGATAACACCACAATGGCCGAGAGTTGCTAAAGCTCCATTAAGAAATTGTGTAAGCTTGCTTCTGTTGTGGGTCGGGAATTGCTCTGTGCTGGCTATTTGCTTTTGCTCTAAGATCTTGGACTTGCTTGTTACATATGCATGAGCATTTCCAGTGCTGAAGCTCCTTGCATTATGCCCCTTAAGCACAATGGATCTAGTAAACCTATTGTTGTAAGTTGCATTAGATGAAATTTAAACTGAGCTTGTGTCAATGTCCTACACTACAGCACTGCAGTTCCTTCCCACAGCTGCCAGCACTCAAAAAAAAATAGAGATGTCTGGCCCCTGTCAAGACCAATTTGCCACTTTTTGCTTGCCAAGAGTGAGGATGAGAACTTGATATTCTCTGTCTCAACATATCCATATGCACAATAGGATCCAGTGAGGATCAAGCATACACATCCAATAGTTGTCTTACATCAAGATCCACAAGATTTGCTTGTTCTTAAAGAAATCTCAACATTCAAAGAACCTTGTATGCAAGTTAAGAGAACTTTGTGGTATATGGTGCACAGTAGCTCACACCAGTGGATTGGGTTCAATTCTCAGAAAGGCCATACTTACAAACATACTATTAATCAACAAACTTTTTGAATTTTTGCACTCAAAGTTGTAACAGTAATATGCTTTTACATCAACTAGTTATTCATATGCTTTTTACATAATACATGCTATACATCCTTTTGATGGCAATGTGCTCAAATGTTGTAAACTAGGGTACATTGTTTTCTCAACACTTTTCTTACTTTACTTCTAATACATCAAAATTTATACTAATCTGTGTAAATTTGTACTATTTCAACAAATTTGTAATCTCTATCTGTCTTCTTTGCAAGAAAGTACCAAGATCAGAAAAGATTTGATCAAGAATCACTTATTGTTTTGTTTTTATGTTAAGATTTGATTTTTGCACAATAAACTTTAAATAATTTGTATAGTGCTCTATTCTTCACTATAGATCTGCACCTATCCTTGAAAATCTGTATTAACTGCACATAATCTTGACACTTTCTTGAAACTGTATCAAATTTTTGCACAGCAATCTTGATTTCTATATAGCAATTATACTCTGCATAAGTTTTATAATCTGAATACTCTGCACAGCCTGTATCAATCTTTGAAAACTGCAATGAATTTTTTGTAAAATTGCTTCAGCAACCAAACTTCTTATAATTCTGCTTCATGAACTCCAAGATTTTGAAAAATAGGACAGAAATAGAGGCTTAATGGATTAATAATTGGAACTATAGGCTCTCTAAGAAGCAAGAGAATGCAAGAATATCCCTCAATATTAGTTGCTAAAATCTCTGTAAATCCTAATTCAAAAATCAAGATCAAGAAAATCAAGATCAAGAAGATCAAGAAGTTCAAGAAGTCGAACAATAAAGTGGATTAGGGTTTTAAAAATAGTATTCAATATAAATTTAAAAATGATTAATATAGATTGAATCTTGTCAAACAAGAAATTAGCAAATTTAAAAATTGTGTTAAAAAATCAATTTTGAAAATGATTAACACTAATTAAAATTAAGAAAATGCATTTCAAAAAATTAGATGAACAGTAATCCGAAAATGATTATCATTAATCAAGATCAAGAAAAAGCATTTTGAAAATTGAATTAAGCATAATTTAAAAATGATTATTACTAATCACTCCCTAAACGAGGATCTAAGCCAAGGACTCTGATCCTAGGGATCTAAGCCAAGAGCTTTGATACCAATGCAAGAGACCACGGTTGTCCACTCAAAGCATGGGTTACAACATGGGTGTGGGTCACCATCCTCACATCTCAAATGGGAGAAGTTCACCATGAAAGCTTGGGCAGGAGCACCAAGAAGACATGAATGTCTATAAAGTGAATATGATCAAAAAGGGTACAATGTCCATGATCCCTATGCCTCATATAGCCCAAGGACCCTAAAAGCAAACATGTAAATGTCCCTAAGCCCAAGTGCCTAGGCCCCATTCCCCATGTGCATGTGCATGTACTTCATTACACTAAGGGTGACCCTCGGGGGTCGTCGCCCTTAGTTGGTGGGGGTCACCAACTAAGGGCGATGGTCGCCCTAAGGGCAACTAAGGGCGACCGTCACCCTTAGTTGGTGACCCGGGCGACCATCACCCTTAGTTGGTGACCCGGGCGACAATCGCCCTTAGTTCACCAACTAAGGGCGATGGTCGCCCTTAGTTGGTGACCCGTGTCTCCCACAAAGGGTGATCGTTGCCCTTAGTGAGGTCACCAACTAAGGGTGATGGTCGCCCCTTAGTGGGGTCACCAACTAAGGGTGACGGTCGCCCTTAGTTGGTGACCCGTGTCCTCCCACTATAAGGGGCGACCATCGCCCTTAGCGGGGGGCGCACGCGCCCTCCCCTCCCCCCCCAAATTAAATGCTTCACTCCCACCCCCCCACGCATTCACGGGTCAGCTCCCCCTCCCTCTTGCGAACGCGGCTCATGCTGCAGTCCTCCGGAGTGCGAACATTATAGCCCACACCTCTCCCCCTCTTACAAACGTGGGTGGAGATGGTGGTGACAATAGTTAGAGAGAGATTATTCAGGTAGAGAGAGAAGGCAGCCAAAAAAAGCTCCTTCCAAAACTCCCTCCACCAAGCTCACTCGATGACCATCCCCCACCATGACAAGAAGCTCCCAACAAGGAATGCTCATAGGATTTCTTTCCAATTCAAGCCATATTGGGCATAGGAAGAATGTATTTATGCAAAAAAAGTTTAGAGCTTCTGAGTTACAAGGGCAAGAAATGGACGAGTGCCATTGTCTGAGTCGTGCAAACCAATAAAGTTGCTACTCTATTATGTGCACAGAGATGATAGTGCCCCTCAGTCACACTAATAATATTAATGAAAAACATGAAAAGTAGAGAAATCATAGAGAACATACTTCTAAAGGATAACAAAAGTTTTGCAATGGCTTGCTCATCATAAACAATTTCTTGCGTATAAGATTGGTACAATCCAACAACAAACAATTGCTTGGATAAGAATCGAAATCACACTAGAACCAAAATACATGGAATAGAGAATAGAACACTCAGAACCTTGCTCAATGATCATTTCCTCTGCTTTTTGGCATCTGAGGCATATTCCATCTCCAATTCCGAATCTTTTTGCTTTGATGTTCACTTCAATCCAATGCTCGAAAAAAACGACAACTTAGTGTATTTTTATCAGCCAGAATTACAAAAAACCACAGAAGATTTTTCATTGCCCTTATTTTAAGGATTCATTTATTATAGTTGTAAAACCGACAAGTAATATACATTTTATGAACGAAAACCGAGCAGACTTAGGAGGTTGTCCCTATTTTGATTGGTTGAAAAAAATGTTTATATCGAGCACCACTTCAATCACGAAGATGGTTGAAAATAAGTTAGTTGACTAATCCAAGAAATCCTCATGGTTCATGAGATGGAACTTGGAAGGACCAATAAACTCTCAAAAACCAATACAACACATAGAAACGTGCACCTGCCACCAATACACACAGAAACGTGTAGCATAAAAGAAAACGAGTCCTAGACTCAAGTGTGGGGAGTCGGGACGCCGGCCACATGTGTCGGAGAATAGGCCACACGTGCGCATTACCTGCTTGCAAGTTGCAACTACGACTCATCAGTTCCTAGAAACCGCGACTGTGTTTCCTAGGGTTTCTTCATCTCATCAGTTTCTTTGTGCTCATGGACGCCTCGCAGCTGCTCCGGCAGCTTCCCCAGTTGCCGTTTCTACTCTCTGAACGCCCTTCTGCAGAAGCAAGATGCTGTGTGCTCTGTTTCCATTTCTCTGGAACTGAGATGGTTTCCACAAGGTAGCAGCGTTCTTTAGCTTCGGGGATTTTGAGCTAAGGATCTCATCTGCACACAGTTAGCTTCCGGAATCCAACTGTGCATAATTCATGTTTTCGTACTTCAAATTGCAGGGTCTTCTTCGCCCCCTGCTTGCATTTGCTGCTTATAACCCTACTGCTTGTCTCAATACCTTCTACAGCTGCATCCGATGAAGAGGGTATGTGATACCTGAATTTCTTCTTTAAATACTAGTAGCAGGCAAGGCTATTGCCAGACATCATCTTCCCAGCCACAGCACGCCCAACACATTTCTTGGAAGGTGTAGGCAAGGTGAGCTGGCACAAAGTCATTGAGGATATTTGTAGCACAGTTTTTCCGAGCTTTTGATTGGCTGGAATTTCCCTGGACTCTCAGGTACAATGGAGTAGTGATGATTGGACGGTTCAGATGGACTGACGATGCGATCACCTCGAGGTGTATTTCTGAAGGGATGACAAACATCAATCGCACAAGACTCTTTCGCAGGCAATTCAATCATGGAGTACAAGATGAAATGTTAAGCACCTAGACTTCACAGTACCATTATCAAATTTCTCCAAACATGACAACTTGCCATAACCTTCCAGTATCATTGTCATGTGTCATCACTTCAAGGGGCTGATACAGTATGGAATGAATAACCATGATTGACCAGTGCTCGACACAGACTTGCTATTTTTCACAGTGCTTTTTTCTTTACCTTCACACATCTGGCAATGTTTTTTTTCCCAAGTTGACATCCTGCTAATCAGTCAGAATTGCTGCCACTTTCCAAGCTTTGATTCCTATTTTGAGGGTTAGGAGAAGCAGAGATTCCTGCACCTGCCCGCAGGTGGAATAGAACCCTCATATGAGGAGGGGTCCATTAGCTGCAGCAAACCGGGATTGAACTCGAGACCTAGTTTGCAAGGGTTCAATCAACTGCCAACTTGCCTTTTTCATGTATGCTTCACGTTGATGATCATTAAGATTACCTGCCTTATATGTCAATTCAGAGAGTTATCTAGCCAACTTTTGGTATGCCCATATTGCAAGGGCTGTCATTTGCATTTGGTCTGCACTGCCTTCGCATCTTTGGAAAATGTTTAGAATCATGTCGATCCTGAGCATTCATGATAGCTTCAACTACTGATAGGCTCATAATCCTGATGAGTTTGATTTGGAGAAGAGTAAAGTTGTGCTCATATGCCCTGAGATTTCTTTTGCAAATTGGCAAATTGTCCTAGCATCAGGTGCCGTAAGCTGGATACATGCTTCCATGTGGGCCCTCTAGCTCTGCAAGTAGGTATCCAGGCCCACCCAGGCATTACCGGCCTTTGTCTTTTCATCATGCTTGAGCATGAACCCATTCGGTCTTTAGCTGCCATGTCTTCACAATGTGTTTTCTTGACTATCTGGAAGGTTTCATTTCTCATTGTTAGCGCTGCTTGGGCAGTAGGCAGTAGGCAGTAGGCAGCATCCACTTGATGGTGGCATTGGGCTTTGCCATTGGATGGGCAACCCCATCACACACTTGAGCACAGCATGTAAAATCTTGGCCCCAATACATCCATGGCGCTCACACAAGCTTTACTGGGTAGGATTGCCCCAAAGTACACTAGGTTATCCACAACCATCAGAGCACCCACTTCATGACCAAGGGTACAGCCACTTCATCACCAACGGTACAGCTCCCTGGATGATGGAGACAAGCCCACAACGAGGATGGCACCTTCAAGTCTAGAACGGAGCCACGTGAGAGGAAGAAGCCAAGGAAGCTCTGCAAGCAGAGAAGAAGCAGACATGCTGGCGAAGTTAAAAAAGCTCAGCGGAACCGCGTGGGCCCAGGAAGTGGACAAAATCAGAAGAGAGCTGGGCAGTGTACAGAGTGCAGCAACAAAGCAGGAAAATGCCTTACTAAGGCAAGCATGCCAGTACCTGCAACATGTAGGATGCTCACAACTGACAAGTTGGGTGGATATAAACAAGTTCATAAAAGAACATAAATAGAGGAGATAATCCCAGGCCCAGGACCAAGGAGTGGCCAGAACAGGACCAGTGGAGTTTTTGACAAACCCCGTGATCCCAGCAGACTGACCTCATCCACATCCCAGGCAAAGGCCGTGGTACTTGATCCACCCCTGTGTGGGGGAGTGGCGGAATATCATGACTCACGGTCCCAGGTGAGGAGGTGGAAGCTCATGCATTGGGCAACGATGCCAGAGCCCCTCACTAACAGACCAGGCTGACAAAAAGGGACAACAGAGCGCCGCCCCGTCAGCCCCCAGTAGGAGGAACCCCGATGGCCACCATACGGATGGGCATGGCGTACTAGAGCCAAGGAACCCTTTCTTGCCCGCCAATTGCTGCCTGCCATTTTGCCTGTCCTCCAGCCTTCCGCCCTTTCTTGCCCGCCTTTTCAACTGCTCCTCTCCCACCATTTCACCTGCCCGCCTGCTCCTCCAGCCTTCCGCCTGTGCCCTCTGCAGCTTTTCCTTGCCTGCCTTCACCCTCCTCCTTCCCCTCACTGCTGCACACTCCGGTTCCATCTCCGCCCTCTTCGTCTCTGTTTTTTCCTCCTTCCAGCCCTTCATGGTGCCCCTCCTGCTTTGTTGCGTGAAATTCCCATTGTGTTCAAGTCGGCTGCCTGTCACTTTTCATCCTCCAAAGCGACAGCTAAGACAATGAATTAAAGACCACTCGCTTTGGGAGAGTCTATGGCTCTCACCTTGAAGTTAGAGATTGGCGTTTGGCAGCCCGCTGTGCACTTTCTGATGCACGTTTACTTGGACGAGGGTTCTTCCAACTCACATTTCTGACCGCCCTTTTCCACGTGGTCCGAGGAAATTAGTCTTCTTGGAGGACCACGGATCATGTGGCAGAGGATCAACGCTTTACTCACGGGACTAAATGACACATTATGAATTAGGAGGGATCTAAGGCTTAAAAGAGGCGCCGCGATCTTGCCTATTCTAGATCGTCAGATTCCCATTCGGCAGGTGAACTCAGGATGAACTCAAGGTATACCATGGGGTTGAGCTCAATGCAAAAGAGGATTTGACCTTGAAACCAGTCGCTCAAGCTTTCAACATCTAACCACTATGCTATATACTTTCCAGCACGTTGTGGAGAGTGTTTTTAAATTTAAATCTTGATATTTTGTTCCCTAGTTCACTTTCTTGCCAGAAAATGTTTTCCTAGTTCACTTTTTTGCCAGAAAAGGTCTCCCTAGTTCACCCCTAGTTCACCTCAACTTTACCCACGAGTTCACCCCTAGTTTACTCCCGAGTTTACTCGCAGTTCACCTATAGTTCACTTGGGAATCCGACGGTGTTGATTGAATCCCAATCGCGACGCCTCTTTCCAACCATAGATCCCTCCTGATTCATGATGTGTCAGTTAGTCATGAGGATGCCTTACTCCTCTAATCTTCCTCAAATTTTCTCACTCTTCCATGGGTTTTTTGGAAGCTTTTGGCTTTCATAGGAGCTGCATTTGGTCAAGTCTTGAAAGTACCTGACTTTCCAGGGCTACCTTCTTCTACTTTCGCAGCGATTACTCCCACCTCAAATGGAGTACTCGGAGATTTTGTTCTTGTTACTAACCCTTCCATCACTGATGGTTACATCTTGTTATAGAGACCGGATGGCTCACATTTTCGACAAAGGATGGAGATTGCTAGGCAGAGCAGACGAGAGTTGTATTCGTCACTAGGAGGGTCATCTTGTTAGAGATTGTCCCCAATCCAAAGGCCGCATTAGAAGGCGGTGTGGACATGTTCATTAGATATCTCCCGTTATAGCCGCTCCTGCACCTTAGCACACTACACAATGATGGGTAATGGTTAGGGATGGTAGGTTCTCCTATTTTTGTTACATGCACTGAGGTTGATTGTGATAATGCACAACAAGGCCTTCTTTATAATTATGTGGTGAGAATCTTAGCATCCAAATTCACAGAATAGAGAGAAAATGAAATGAAATGAAATGATATATTAACGTCTTTAGAAGGCCAAAATGACCTATGAGACCAAAAAGGTTACAACAATTGGTGGATTTGATACAATGTCTGTGTAAGAAAAGCTAAAAACAACTAACTGAAACTGAAATAACTGAGGAAAAGTACGGTACTAGGAGCTCCTAATGGATAACATCTAGGCGGAAAACTCCAGCAACAAAGGTAAGCATCATACACATCACCCAAAGATGTCTCTCATCGGTCGATGGGGCGGATATCCTCAATGTACTCCATGGTGAGAGAGAGAGAGAGAGAGAGAGAGAGAGAGAGAGAGAGAGAGAAGAGAATGAGAAAGTGGAGTAGACGACATCTTATTGGGTCCTAAATACCCACTGAAGCCCCCCCCCCCCCCCCCCCCCCCGTGTGCGCGCGCGCGCGCAAGCAGGAGTATTTGCTTATATTATTCTTTGGAGAATATTGTACAATGCTTGAGAAACAAGTGATATAAATGCCCAACGCAAGGACAAGGGGAGACCATACGTTAGCTAAGTATCCACAAATTCCAAGGCACTACAGAAGACTCTTCGGGCCACTTATGCGAGTCCAGATAGCTGTAGGACTGTAGATATGCTAGTTGAATGCTGAGGAGTTGCTCCAATGTTTGCCTGGTATGAATATGATGACTTAGCTAATGTTTGTACTGCCGAATACTTTGCTGAAGACTGAATGAATGAATGAGGAATGATGTGACTACTTTTATGTGCCAAAAGGCTGCTGGTTGGCGAGTTTTCTTTTGCACAAAATTTATCAAATAATAGCATTAAATGCTAACAAATGCTAGCTACTGAATCTAACATGTTATCAGCCTGCTAGCTGACTGCGTAGATTCACGACATGCTACTGCTGCCACCAAGGTAGCGTCTTCTGCTTTCTAACTGACAGGGGCAACGAGGTCCCATATGTTGTCGACTGGCTCTTCTTAGGCTTTATAGCTGAACATAGCTCCGCAAATCAAGTTGTCAACTGGCACACAGCTATGGGCTGGCCTTTGGCTGGCGCATAGGCATGTCACCTTGACCTACATGCTACTATATGCTTGCTAATGTTTGACCTAATGCCAAAGCTGAATTCTACATGCTTTACCTAATAAATTCTCCAAGTGGGTTAAGAGGAATGACTCTCGACTGATCGAAGACTGACCTACGTAGCTCGTGCTTAATTGTCCCTGGGTACATGTGACATTCCTCCTGCTTAACTTGGCGGGTAGGTTCAGGGCTTCCAAGTAGTTTGCCAACAATTGGGGGTACTCCTAAAAGAACTCTTCATCCAACCATATTGCTTTATGAGTTCCTCGGTCTTTAAACTTCATGTAAAACTATCGTTTTCTTCGTCCGGAACCATGCTTCCATGTGTGGAGGAGAATTTGCTTTAGCTCTATGACTTCGGCTTTGTTCAATCATATATGGTTATTGCTCTTCTGATATATCTTGCAATGTTGGACCTACATATGGCTTCCACCAAGAAACATGAAAGACATTGTGCATGGTCCAACTTTTCGACAACTTTAACTTTAAAGAGACATCACTTAACTTCTGAATGACGAGAAAAGGTCCAAAACTTCAGAATGAAAGTTTGAGACAATGCTTGCCCACTTGCTTTAGCCGTTGTTTCATGATGCGGAGATATACCCAATCCCCTTCCTTAAAGTTAATATCTCTCCTGGATTTGTTAGCTTGCTGGGTATATGCTTCCTAAGCTTTGGCAAGGGGCTCCTTACCTGACTCGATGATTTCCGAGAATGTCAACTTCGGAATGAAAGTTTAAGATAACGCTTGTCCACTTGCTTTAGCTGTTATCTCATGATGCAGAGATATACCCACTTCCCTTCCTTAAAGTTGACATGTCGCCTGGATTTGTTGGCTTCCTGAGCTTTGGCAAGGGGCTCCTTAACTGACTCAATGATTTTCGAGAATGTCTCGGTTGTCTTATTGGCCTCTAGAGATCTGTCTCGTTCAAAATAGATGAGAACTGGCGACTAAATGCTACCTCATACGGCATCCGGCTAATACTCGATGAGTGAGTACCGTTTAGGATTGCCTGAACTAATGGAAGGTATTGTTCTCATTTTGACTGCTGGTCATGGCAGTATGATTTCAGAATGTCAAAGGCCAATTGATTGTATATTTCTATTTGGCCATTGTTTGTGGGGATGGAATGCACTGGACAACTGTAACTTAGTTCCAAAAATGAGACGTGAACTTAGAATCTCTATCTGATGTGATTGTCCATGGTAAACCACCGATGGGATACCAAAACCGAATGAACAAGCAAGTTATGTCCTTGGCTTCGGTTGTCTGCTTGCATGGAATGAGCATGCAAAACTTACTAAATATGTCCACAATTGTCATACATTGTGTGTTTCTAGATCTAGTGGAGGCAGGGAGAGGATCTATGAAGTCCATACTGATGTCGTGAAAAGGTCCCTCAGGAATAGACAAAGGTTGAAGTAACCCTACTCAATTTGTCTGAGGAACTTTCACCTTTTGGCATATCTGACATGATTGGAAGTGTTGGTAGACATCCCGTCGCATTTTAGGCTAATAGAATGACCTCTTTAACATCTCCAAGGTACTGTTGATACCACTATGACCTCCAACCACAGAATCATGTGCATCGTTAGAGAAGGACGCTTGTCTTTTAGTACATAGAGACGATTCTTGACAAACAACCAACCATCCTATATATTATAGTGGCCTAGTTCTAAACTGAGGGCCAATTAATATTGAGTCCCAAACTCTTTTGAATTCAGATACTATGCCTTCATGCTGTCCACGTCCTTGCCTTGAATTTCTAGCACAGTGGACTCCTACAATGTATGGATTGTGCCTTTTTTACTAGGAGCATCAACAATAGGGTTGTTATTTCCAGGGACATATTCAATCACTCCCAAATTGTTGGAATAATTAATTCCATTTGGACTGTTTGTCACTCCATTGGGCACTAGGCATGGTTTGCAACCATTTAAGTGCTTAGTGATCTGTCTTAACTATGAAGTCCCTCGTGTAAAGGAAGTGCTTCCAATGTTTAAGAGCGGTCATCACCCCCAAAAGCTCTTTGTCATACACCAAATAATTCTTTTCAGTGTTATTCAACTTGCGGCTGTTTTTGTAAGCCACTACCCTACCATCTTGCTGTAGAACAGCTCCAATGGTAACATTACTAGCATCAGTAAAATCACCTTAAAATCATCCCATGATACGAACTTCAAAATTGGTGACTCACAAGCAACTTTCTTCATTGCCTAAAATGCCTCCAAAGCTTTGCCCGTTGTTGACAGACACATTCTGACGACGTCTTTATGCCCTTGAGCAAGTCAATGAGAGGTGCTGCAAGGTCAAAAAACTTGTCCATGTGTGTGTTGTAGACTTAACAAAGACCCACAAATGAGCGAATTTCCTGGGTTGTAGTGGGAACTGTTAGCAGTCATCTCCTATCTGTACACTATGTTAGGGCCTCCCTCTGTTGTGGGTGTGCTCGCCCGTATTTGGCATCTTCCCATTTTTCCTCACTCTCCATATTTTGTTCCTATTTTTCTAGAGTTGTGTATGGGCTGTTGATTGCCCCCAGATGGCTAGCCGACTGTATATGTGATGCCCAACTGATCTGGTGCTGCCAGACCTTTTTTTTCAATGCTGGCCAACTGCTTCTTTTTTGGTCGACTGGATATTTCCTGGTCATGGACTGCTATCGGTTGTCTCTGAGCTGGTCGACCAGCAAGCCATGGGCCATATAAATTGTCCCCTTGCCCCCACACTCCTGTATTCAGTATTCCAGGATTTTATTGGTGTATATAGCAGAGTTACACTAGCTTCTCTCTCTCTCTTTCATCTGTGTATTGCTCTCAACAGCTGTCTTCATTTCCGCTGTGCATTCTGACAGGATCATCCCAATTGAGAATGATATGTACCTTTTTAGGATCGAGGCTAATACTTGATGAACTCATAATGTATTCCAAGTAATGGATTTCTAGTACTCCCAAGGCACTCTTCTTGGGGTTACAAAAACCTGTGCCACATCTCACTCATGTTGCTTTTTTGCAGCCCATAAGAAGAAAGGATGTCATCTAGGAAGATGAAGATGCATTTGCCAATGAGATTCCAAAAAACCTGAGACATCATTTTGTTGAACGTCATTGGTGCGTTGGTGAGTCCAAAGGGCATCACCACAAATTCATAGTGATCGCGCTTGGTCCTGAAGGCATTTTTTGGAATGTCTGTCTCGAAGATCCGAACCTAATGGTAGCCACTCTTAAGATCAATCTTAGAGAAAAAATTTGCACCATTGAGTCATTCTAGGATGTACTCTATTCTGGACATGTGGAATCTATTCTTAACTATTAGCTTATTGAGCGCCCTGTAATCCACACATAAGCATGCGGACTTATCCTTCTTTTGGACAAGCAGAATGGGAGTGGCAAAAGGGGAGGAGAAAGTTCGGATAAATCCAGATTGGAGTAGCTTTAGCTCACTCTCCAATGCCTTAGAAAGGCAGTAGGAGGCTTTGAGAACCAGGAACCAATGTATGTATGTATGTATATGTATACATATATATAACATGTATACATATGTATACATATATATGTATACATATGTATAACATGCATGTATGTGTATGTTATATGTATACATATACATATAACATGTATATATATGTATACATATGTATACAATGCATGTATGTATGTATATGTATACATATATATAACATGCATGTATGTGTGTGTGTGTGTGTGCGCATGTGTGTGTTCCTTTTCTAATGGCTCGTTGGGCTTGAATGTGGGAAATGAGTGGAATTCCAAGAATGCTCCGATCCCCACGAATCATGATGGGCTCAGTAAACCTTTAACGATAATGAAAGTGTCCTGCCTCCAATCAGGAATGGGTGCATAGTATCTAAACCACTGGATCTCGAGGATCCTGTCACACCCTAAAAGAGGGGAGACAATGAAATCCCGTTGGAATATTGCCCTCTAAACCTGAAACTCAAACTATTGAGCTTTATGAGAGACGTGTACGTAGACCACGTGTAAACATGTCCATATCTAAATGGTAAGGAACCAAGGTATAGCTCATCTTATTTGCCAACTGTGGATAGATGGCATCCTCAGAACTACCCATGTCAAAAAGGACAATGAAATGTTGTCCCCTTGCAGTGCCATAAGCATGGATGAAAGCCTTCGTCCGTCCCTCAGCATCACCCTCTTGCTTGTCATCAAATACCACTGGTGGCACTAAATTCAAAGCAAGAAAAAGTTAAACAGCATTAGAGGCTGATGGCGGAGGGAGGTGTGGATGGGGCTGATATGGCTATTGTGCAAGTGGATGCCTTAGAAGACTTGTCAGCGTGAAATTTAGTGCAATCTTTCTTCCCGTGTCGTCCTGCAATGTGACAAAAGAAACAACGATTCTCTGTCCTGTACCATGTTTGTTCATCCAACTGAAGATAACCTCCAGTGATGCCTTCCTTAGCTTTTTACTTAGGAGTCTTCTTGGGTGTAGAATCCTTCCTACTGCCCGATTGACCCTAAGAATTTTTCATTTGGTCCTTTTAGTCTTTGCTCTTCTGAGCCCCCTTACCTGGGTAGATAAGTGCTAGGTAGATGACTGTTGTTGGGGCTTAGGAGTAGACTGTTACCTGCTGGGGCTTACCTCCGTTTAGCATCAGTTTTCAATTTTGAGTGAGGTTCAATGCCCGTGCATAATTTTGAGGCTCAAAATTCCTAACTAGGTACCTAATATTAGTGTCAATCTTGAATGAACTTATCTTCTTCTTCCGATATGCCGAACTGCTGGGCCATTGTCATGACCTTGTTGGAATAAGGGAATCACCCTAGGTGAGTTTATAAAACTCGTCAACAAGATTGGTCATGTACTATCGTGGAAGAAAACAAGCTTTCAGGTCAACCAACAAAGGTAGTCCATGTTGAGATGTCAAGCTCAACATGAGCTGATACTCACGAGGCGCCTGCATGACCGTTCGACATTTACATCACTGGCGGGTTTGGTAACTGGCACCGACATATCTTCATTAGAGATTCTACAACTGGACTACACCAACTAATCCACACCTACCCACTCCTCTTAGCATGTTCACATTATGGACCGCTTATATATACTCTATTATGTGTGTTAGTCACTTTTTCTTTGTAGACCTCTTTTGTTGTGTAAAGAAAAAGAAGAATTTTCAGCCTCTCACCTTATGTGTTCTCTTCTAGGGTTTGTGTGAGTGTGTGAGTGCTTGCAAAAGCTCAAGCTCTCTTCTTCCCTGCATCTTTTCATGGTATCAGAGCGTGGTTCATGCTAAGGGCTGAGCGGTAAGCAAGAGAAGCACAGGAAGCGATACGAGGGTAAGAGCTTCATCTACTCTTTCCCCTTTGTGTTGGCTACTACTCTCGGGAGGCACCGGCAAATGAACTCAAATTGAGGAGCTTTCTTCATGGTAGCAAAGCTTCAAGAGCTTTTCTGATCGAAAACGCGTTTCGGGTGCGATTTGATCTCCGTTTTTCAGTTCGCAAGCGTTTACGGGCAATGTGGATAAGTTTCGATTCTCTACAGAACTAGGTTTTTGGAATTATAGGAAGGGCGATTTGGTTGTACAGACACTGTGTGTACTGAAAAGAGGTCTCAAAGTTACCATTGGGTGTAGGTATGCAAATTGAGGTCACTGGTTGTGACAGTTTAGATGCAGTATAATACCGTTGCAGAGAATACATCAGTTTGTACAGGTCAAGCAAGAGTGTTGTTTTTGGTAAATTTGTGTTGTAGAAAAGATGTCGAATGATGGAATAAGATAGATTTTTGCAGAGAAGCTTGACAAGAACAACTTCCATGCTTGGAGGTATAGATTGACAAATTTCCTGATGGGAAAAGGTTACTAGAACTACATTGAAGGTGAACATGAGGAGGCAAGGTGAACAACTTCCATGCTTGGAGGTATAAAATATGCCTAAAATAAGTGCTCCAATGTTTGCAAATGGTTTAGGAGTTGTTGCAGATACATACATTTGGTATAAGAGAATTGGGCATGTAAATATGCAAAGAATGAAGTCTATGCAGACTAAAGAAATTATGACAGGACTGACTAAGTTTAAAGTTGAAGGTATGCAGAAAGTATGTGAAGCATGTCAATTTGGAAAGCAAAAAAGCATGTATTTCCACATGACAGAAATGTGAGCAAGAATGTACTAAATGTTGTGCATTCAGATATATGGGGTCCTGCTAAGACTATGTCTATGGGTGGCTGCAGGTACCACGTAACATTCATTGATGCCCGCACGAGGAAAGTGTAGGTGTATTTCACGAAGGAGAAGAGTGAAGTGTTCACTCATTTTCAAAATTTTAGAGTGATGGCTAAAAAACAGACAAGAAAGCATGTGAAGTGCCAAGGTTAAATGAAGGGGGAGAATACTTCTCCAGTAAGTTCTCTGAATTCTTGTGGAATAATGGCATTCAAAGATAATTTACATGTAGATACACTCCACGGAAAAATAGGCACATTGCAGAGATAGCATGGGCATTGATGGTCGAGAAGAATTAGTCGCATAGCTATTGGGCTGAGGCTATGTCTACAACAGTTTATATCATGAACAAGACTCCTATTGTGCAGCCATACATGATGTAATGCCAAAGGAGAAGTTTATTGGCAGGAAACCTAATTCATCTCAGTTGTGAAAGTTTTTGGATGTATTGCATATGTGCACATGCCAGATGAGTTGTGTACTAAGCTGGATCTAAAGGTTAAAAAATGTGTGTTTATTGGGTATTCCCTTGAGCAAATGGGATATAGATGCTATAATCCTGCTACATGTGAATTGACGGTAAGTAGGGATGTTGTATTTGATGAGATAAGTAGCTGGTATGCTCCTCAAAAAGATGTTGTTGGGGGTTGATGTAAGTGGAAATGTGGTTGCATAGAATGCAAGTCAGCAATCACAGTCATTGAGTGAACCAAGAGAGTCCTCATCTAGTTGGTTCTATTGATAGACCATGGAGTGGCAGGCTACGTCATAATACTAGTCCTGGAAATATGGTTGGTACATCACATAAATGCAAAGAGAAAATGGTTGAGCCCCTTGCTATGCCAGATATTTCTACAGGGCATTCTCTTGTTAATGGTGGAGAGTCTAGTGGCTCGGAGATGAGCCTTGATGAGGAGCTTGGGATTCCAACAATGAAGACACCTGGTGTGAAGAAGGCTATGGAAGCCATGAATGCAAAGTTACAAAGATCTGGAAGAGTCAAAAACCCTGTGCAGAGGTTGACTTATGATGGTTATGTGGCACATCACTATGCTTATATGGCAAAAGATGTGCAAGTTGTAGAACCCACATGTTTTGATGAGGCTATTAGAAATGTGTGTTGGGAGAAAGCTATGGATGAGGAGATGGATGCACTATATGGAAATGAGACTTGGGATTTGGTGCCATTGCCTGAAGGCAAGAAAGCTATTGGCTACTATAAGTGGGCGTATAAGGTGAAACTTAACAGTGATGGTAGCATAAGCAGGTACACGGCTAGATTGGTAGCCAAAGGATATGCAAAGACACATGGGATTGATTATGAGGAGACATTTACCCCAGTTGCAAAGATGGCAACTGTGAGAGTTGTGATTGCGGTGGCTGCAGCAGCAGCTAAAGGTTGGTTTTTACATCAGATGGATGTAAAAAATGTATTCTTGCATTGTGACTTGCAAGAAGAGGTGTATATGGATCAGCCACTAGGTTTTGAGGATACAAGTCACCCAAAGTATGTATATAAGCTTCGTAAGGCCTTGTATGGGCTGAAGCAAGCTTGCTCCACAAGCATGGCATGACAAGATTGCTAAGTATCTTATCACTATTGGAAAGTGCTGCTGTGACATGGAGCAGTAAGAAGTAGCCCACAGTTGCCTTATCGAATATAGAGGCAGAGTACAAAAAGGAGCTGCGGTGGCAACATGTGAGGTAGCTTGGTTACGCAAGCTACTTGTTGCTGATTTGGGGTTGCATGTGGAGAGAAAGGTTGTCATATATTATGACAATCTTAGCAATATACAGTTGGCGAGAGGAACCCAATTTTCCATGCGCGGACAAAACACATTGAGATACATTACCACTTCATCAGGGAGAGAGCCTTGGTAGCAGGCGACATCGACTTGGCCTACGTCAGTGTTGGAATTAGGGTTGCAGGAATGCACACACAACTTCAAGAAGATGAGGAAGCTTGAGCACAACACAGTAGTGTATTATGAGTGCCAAAAATGAAAGATAACAAGCCCTAGAAGATAATGGGCGTATATACAATGCACGGGGGAAAAAACCTCCTAGTGAGGGAAAAAGTGCCCCGGCGGTCCTAAGTGTGTTCACACACATCACTACTATAATATGGTAACAAATCCCCCCTGGAGTGATGCGGTGAACAAGAGCTAGCACTCATGTATAGGGAAGTGTCTAGCTATGTGGACGAATCCACAAAAGGGAGTAAGCCCAAAGCTTTGCGAAAAGCTTCGAACTTCTCACGAGGCAGAGCCTTTGTGAAAAGGTCTGCAAGGTTATCCTGTGTTGGCACATAAGCCAAACTGATCTCTCCTGCAGAGAGTCTCTCCCTGACATAATGGTAGTGCACCTCAATGTGCTTCGTACGAGCATGGAACACTGGGTTCCGCGCAACTGCCAATGCGCTCTGACTGTCAGTGAAGATGGTGGTGGCAGATGGCTGCCCAACACCCAAATCAGCCATAAGGCGTCTGAGCCACACACACTCAACCGTAGCTGTGAAAGCTGCCCTGTACTCAGCTTCACAACTAGAAGTGGCCACAGTAGGCTGCTTCTTGCTCAACCATGATATGCATGAGCTTCCAAGCATGAAGCAAAAACCACTCGTGGACACGCGTGTGTCATAACAACCAGCCCAGTCAGAATCTGAAAAAGCATGTAAATCTGGCGGCAATGATCCCCCCTTGGGATAAAACAACCCAAGATGCCGAGTACCACTCAAATAGCGAAAGATACGCTTCACTGCCTGCCAATGCTTAATGCCTGGGCTATGCATAAATCTGCTCACCTGTGAGACTGCAAACTGAATGTCTGGCCTCGTAATGCATACATAAATGAGGCAACCAACAGCTGTCTGATAGAGTGTGACATCAAAGTGATCTCCAGCATCATGAAGACTCAACTTCAAACCTGTCTCCATTGGAGTAGCAATAGGCTTGCAGTCTTCAAGGCCAAATCTCCGCAACAATGTTTCAATATACTTTGTTTGACACAAAGCAATACCTCCATCACACTGCTTAAATTGTATCCCCAAATAATGATGCAAATGCCCCAAATCTGACATCTCAAAAGAGGCATTCAAATCAGCCTTAAAATCAGCAATATGACTCTCATTTGGTCCTGTGAGCAGCATGTCATCGACATAGAGAGCAATGATTAGATGTACACCATCCACACGTTTAGCATACAAAGTGCTTTCTGTTGGACTATTCTGAAACCCATGTGCAGTCAAATATGCATGTATTTTTTCATACCAAGCTCGTGGAGCTTGCTTTAAACCATATAAAGCCTTTTTTAACCTGCACACTTTGTTTTCCTGCCCTCTTTGAACAAAACCACGAGGCTGCGATACATACACCTCCTCATGCAAATCTCCATTTAAGAACGCAGTCTTTATGTCCAGCTGATGTACATTCCAACCATTATGAGCTGCTAATGCACAGATGCTACGAACAGTGGTCATACGACATGTGGGAGCAAAAGTCTCATCAAAATCAATGCCCTTCTCTTGAGCATAACCTTTTGCAACAAGCCTAGCCTTATGGCGATCCACTGTGCCATCAGGCTTACGCTTCAATTTGTATACCCACTTAGTGCCAATGGCCTTCTTGCCAGGGGGCAAGTCACATAAAGACCATGTACCATTCTTCATAATAGCATCGTATTCTGCTTGCATAGCAGCCATCCAATTTTCTGAACTTTGTGCCTCATCAAATGAAACAGGCTCACTTTCATCGCACATACTAGAAACAGCCAATGCATAACAATCTGACGCATAAGAGGCACCATGAGAGCCAGAACGAGTGCGACTAGACAAAGGGGCATCCAACTTGCTGTCACGCAAAGTCTGCACCAGCCATCTAGGCATATTCCTAGAGCCCTCAATCTCTTGTCTCTCATCCTCAAGTGCATCATGCACATCTGCATCAGATATAGGCTGATCTGTGCCATCATTTAAAACCTGCATAGGCTGAAAAACTGCCTCATGAGGTATTGCACTTGACTGTGCACCACTGAAAAGAGGCAACAATGTATCATAGACATCACGTGAGCTGATATCTGTCTCCTTAGTACATGAAACCAAGGGCTGAACTGCATCTTCCACAAATACAACATCACGGCTAACCAAAATGCGCTTTGTCTGTGGATGATACAAACGATAGCCTTTGCTCTCAGCACTATATCCAACAAAAATACATTTGACAGCTTTGTCATCCAATTTTCTGCGATGTTGCACAGGCACTAATGCATATGCCAGGCAACCAAAAACACGTAAATGGCCAACAGATGGCTTGCGGCCATGCCAAGCCTCATATGGAGTGACAACCTGTAATGCTTTGGTGGGACACCTGTTTAGTACATAAGTGGCACACATGACAGCCTCAAGCCAAAAACCATGTGGTAGACTTTGACTCTTAACCATACATCTTGCCATTTCCATGAGAGACCTGTTTTTTCTCTCAGCCACACCATTTTGCTGTGGTGTATACGGCACTGTACATTGGTGTTTTATCCCACGCTCAGCCAGAAATGCATTAAATTCTGAAGACATATACTCCCCCCCTCGATCTGAACGGAGGGTGCCCATCTTACTTTCTGACACATTTTCAGCCATAACCAAAAACTGTTTGAAGCACAAAAACACTTCGGACTTTGCCTTCAAAGGATATACCCATGCATGCCTGGTAAAATCATCAATGAAAGTCACGAAGTAAAGGTAGTTTCCAAATGATGGAGTTTGCATGGGTCCACAAACATCACTGTGAACAAGCTGCAATCTGCGTTCAGCTCTCACTGATCCATCTTTGGGAAAGGAAGCACGCTGCATTTTACCCAATATGCAGCCCTCACAAACATGCTTGACAGGTGCCTCAAGCTTAGGCAAAGAAGACACCATTTCAGATTTCTGCAGGCGCAGCAAACTTGCAAAATTCAGATGACCAAAACGTGCATGCCACAGTTTTGCATTTGAAATAGCCTGCGTATCCATAATAGCACATGCTGAATCCTCTACACATTTGCCATCCATATTGAGCTTATACAGCCCTCGACATAGTGAACCAGATGCTACAATGATGTCACCACAAGAGAGATCATGAACAGTACATCTGTCATCCACAAATTTTACAACCAAACCTGTTTTGGCAAATGCGGAGACTGACAGCAGATTCTTTTTGATCCCTGGCACATACAATGCATCAAAAAGTGTAAAGGTGTTGCCATTTGCAACATTCAGCACAATCTGTCCAACTCCTTTAACGGGATAAGAGGAGTTATTGGCACAAGTGACAGTATTCCCTGTGGGAGCAGACTCAAGGAAAGTGAATAAACTGCGCTGCGAGGTGATATGCTTAGTGGCACCACTGTCAAAGTACCATACATCTGAATCTACTGCAGACATACATGTGTCATGCAAAGATGGGTCATAACTGCACTGCGCATTGAATGCCCATTCTGTATCTAGCACAACATTAGCAGATTCATTGTTAGAAGGAGAGGCATCTGCAACAGCCATACCAGCCTCTTTCTTCTTAGCCTCTTTCGCAGCCAGCTTAGGACACGCTTTGATGACATGATCATTTCCCTTACAGTACTTGCAAAATGTCTTCTGTTTGTCACCCTTCTTCTCATCTTTGTCTTCCTTCTTTGGTTGCGCAGCATTTGCAGATTTCTGCTTACTAGAAGAAAAGCCAGCTTTACCTTTCCCGCTTCTCTGACTAGCACCGAAAGCTTGATCTGCGACACGCATACTATTCCTGTTTTGCCTTGACTGGTCTTCTTGCAGCAAAACAGAAACTAACTCCTCAAATGATAAGGCATTGGGATTGCCTTTCATCATCAAGCGAAGAGTGGAAGCAAAACCCTGATAAGAATCTGGTAGACCATTCAAAACAGTCTGCACAAGTGAACTGTCTGACAGGATTTCATCTGCAGAAATGAGCTGCTCTTTGAAATCCTTGATCTTTGTCAAAAAGCTATCCATAGAATCACCTTCGTTCATATGCTCATTCTCCAACTGTTTTCGGAGATAAGCAACACGAGCCTCATTTCTTGCCTGATACAATGTGGCAAGTACATCCCAAGCATCCTTAGAAGTCCTGCAGGAGCGAATATGTGGGATAATGGTACGTTTGACAGACAGCGCAATCAAGGCATGAGCCTGCGCATCTCTACCATCCCAACGAATCTGCTCTGCTGAAAGTGGTGGTTCTCGAACAGCTGCTACAGCACTTGTGCCTGCACCATCATCAACAGTACCTGTATCTGATGTGTTTGCAGCATTCCCAGCCACAATAGGACGTGCATCAATACCCTGCACAATGTTCCATAACCCCTTTGCTACCAATACATGTCGCATCATATATGCCCACAATGGATAGTTGGTGCCATCCAACTTATCCTCAGCAGCCAACATGCGGAATACATCATTGTTGTCAGCCATGGCCAATGACTGTACTACTAGATGTAAATGCTGTCTGTAAGAGGAAAACCTGTATAAAATTGACCTGTGCTATGTAGCACAGCCCAAAACAGACGAATGGGCACCTGTCCTGCAGATTTTAATCTTGACAGAAAATCTGCACAGTAGGACGATTTTGCCTGCGCAGTACTTGGAATGCAAAAACGGAGGGCGAAATGACCTCAGATCAAAATTCTGAAATGACCGAGCCCTACGGCCTCTCCCACGGCATATACTAACCTGCAGTCGCTCGTGAAACCTCGTCGCAATCGGAGGAGATGAAGCGGCAGGTGCCGGTGATGCTGCCCGGGAGGAGGAAGCCTGCTCTGATACCAATTGTTGGAATTAGGGTTGCAGGAATGCACACACAACTTCAAGAAGATGAGGAAGCTTGAGCACAACACAGTAGTGTATTATGAGTGCCAAAAATGAAAGATAACAAGCCCTAGAAGATAATGGGCGTATATACAATGCACGGGGGAAAAAACCTCCTAGTGAGGGAAAAAGTGCCCCGGCGGTCCTAAGTGTGTTCACACACATCACTACTATAATATGGTAACAGTCAGCACACAGGATCAGGTCGCTAACATCTTCACGAAGGTCTTGGGAGTTGAGAAGCTCCATAGGTTTTGAGATATGCTTGGAGTTCATGAGCTGGAGTTGAGCTTGAGGGGGAGTGTTGAGATGTCAAGCTCAACATGAGCTGACACTCACGAGGTACCTGCGTGACCGTTCGACATTTACTTCACTGGTAGGTTTGGTAGCTAGCACCGACATATCTTCTCCAGAGATTCTACAGCTGGACTACACCGACTAATCCACAACTAGCCACTCCTCTTAGCGTGTTCATATTATGGAGTGCTTGTATATACTCTATTATGTGTGTTAGTCACTTTATCTTCTTTATAGACCTCTTTTGTTGTGTGAAGAAGAAGAAGATTTTTCAACCTCTCACCTTGTGTGTGCTCTTCTAGGGTTTGTGTGGGTGTGTGTGTGTGCTTGCAAGAGCTCAAGCTCTCTTCTTCCCTGCATCCTTTCAGTCCAATCAAATTGTGTGTTCTCTTCTAGGGTTTGTGTGGGTGTGTGTGTGTGCTTGCAAGAGCTCAAGCTCTCTTCTTCCCTGCATCCTTTCAATTCCAATCAAATTGGAATTGGCCTATGATGGGATATGTGTGATGTTGTGACCAATGCTGCCACCAAGTAACAACTTCCCAAGTGAGTTGGGGTGCTGCCACATGGACTTTATCTTGTGGATCTGTAATTTTAGCTAAAGGAAAATGTGTTTCAAATTGATGAATAAATTGAGTAATAGCCATGATCACACTTACCATCATACTTACTAAAATTTGGAGAGGTTCATATGACGGTGGTGGTAGGGGCAATGGTGGAGGGTATTCAGAGCCGTCATGGAGAGGGATGCTAGAATCTATGTCATTATCTGCTGACGTTGGATATGCATAGCCTCCCGGTTGAGTCTTTGTTGAAACTCTCGGTTGGCGTCTTCTCAATGGTGCTGGTCTTCCTCATATTTGCGTGTGGCTTCCTTATCTCGTTGTTCTTCCCCATGTCTCTGTTTTTCTTTTTCTTTTTTCTTTTGCTTTTCTTCTTGGTTCACCACGTCTATTTTCATCTTTTCTTCTTTGTTCCTCTATAGTGAAGAACATATGTGCCAAATGTGAGATGGCCTCTTTGGGCTTCTCTTTTTCTGCGGTGACAAGCTACATCTTTAGAGAATTTATTTGCTCCATCATTTTTCTCAGAAGCTCTTCTATGCTTTGTGAAAGCGTACTTTCTCTTGGTGTATCACGTTGGAAGCTTCATGCCTCCATAACTTCCACATGCCATTACAAAAACAAAAACATTTGATGAGTTTTGTTTGATTGTATGCTAGGGTGCGTAGACGCACATTACAACAGATAAAGATTTTATCATAAAAAGCAAACTCCACACATATAAAAATTTATTGAGTTGATATTAAATTATATTCAATTTATAGACATAATGACAAGCCTTCAAACAAATATTTGACATATTGACACCTCTTGAAAGAAATATTTGTAGACATAGATAATCATGGATTAAATAACAAAATTTACCATCCTTTCCCTCACTCTCACATGCCGTATGTGCAAGCTAGAAAACACTAGAAAATGTGATAAAGCTTGTGCTACGAAGAGTGCTTACGCTACTATAATATTATAGAGGCCACTCTCACATGCCGTATGTGCAAAATAGAAAACACAAGAGCTTATGGAAGCACATGTCCTAGCCCTTGAGTTTGAACCTGGACATTTGAATATAAAATCATATATGACAAGGTCACATGATGTCAACAGGCTACATCCATGCAAATGGTGTCCTGCTCAGTGCTAGGAAAAAAACATATTTTTCAACCAATCAAAATAAGGATAACTCTTATATCTATTTGGTTTTTGTTTCTGAAACCTCTACTGAAAAATAATTCCTTAAAATAAGGGCTACTTAGAAAATGGACAAATAAATATATAGATTAAAAAATATGAAAACATCATAGTGTAAGAAATAAAATTAAGAGAGCACCATTTTTAATATAAGTAAAATAGGGAAAGATAAGTGCCTCAATGAAATGATTCCGTCGGCCAAATTTTACCAAATCCCTTATAGTAGCATTTCTCTTTAAATGCTTAATGCACCTAAACATATGAAACTTGATTATCCCAATTGTTTGATTTTCTCTTTAAATGCTTAATGCACTTAAAATTCATGTATATATATATCAAAATAAGCCATACTTGGGGCTAATTACTCTTTCCTTTCTCTAAACCTAGGCTAATCTCTCTTAGCTAGGCTAATCCAAGTTTAATCCAAGGCTAAGCTAGGATAATCTAGGATAATCGAGATGTTGCTTTGTTTCATTGGTATCAGAGCTTAGGTTTGATCCATCTTCATCTTCATTTCAAGGAAGAAATTGTGAGATTCTTGAGTTTCCTAATTTTCTTGACCTTTCTTGAGTCTCTTGATTTTTCACAATATTTTCTTACGGAAATTGGTGCGAACATGGAAAACATTTTGAGTTTGATGAAAAAAATCAAGGCAATGCCGGTGATCTTAAGTGATGGCCATGGCATTAGGACATGATTTGATCTCAAATTTGAGCAAGTTGGACCAATTGTTTGCCAATCGGACATGTTTTAGCCAAAGTTTAGTGTGCAGTGGACAAGGTTTGTGTGTGGTGTGGACGTGCACATCTTTTTCCCCTTCATCCTGTAGCCATATTTGGTAGTGATGCATGTGAGCACATCACTACCTAGTTGTCTTAGTGTGTGAGCACACTAGGATCAGCTGGGGCACTTTTTCCCTCTTTAGGAGGTTCCAGGTAAAATTTCAGTATTAGGGAGACTTACTGCGAAAGGGAAAAATTCATTATAAAAAAAAGAGATGTAAATTATCGCGTTCGTTTTTAAATTCCACCAAAACTATTTTTAAAATTATTATTTTCCCAATTTTAGAGCATTAATCATTTAATGCGTGTGGCAAATGGCATTGTTTAATGGGTAAACATAAATCATACATTACCTAAAATTTAGAATTGAATGGGAAACTTTATCTATGACCTTCAAAATGAGGGGCTATGGTAGATGTAGGCCTTCATGGCTAATAGCCATTGAAATGCCTTCCACTATCCACTTACATTTCATGTAGTTCTAGTCTCATGACTATGTTAGAGTTGCCCAAATGTTCTCTATGCCACTAGTCAAGACGTAGACAAAAATACACACTTAATTTAGCAATTTCAAAAAAAAAGAAAACTGAAAAAAACACCATTGTTTAAACCTTTAAAACAAAAAGCAAAGTCGTTAGATTTATATTAAATAAAGAGAGTACACAAATACTTTTTGATCGAAGAAGAATAAATTCTATCTCGGGACTAAATCAAACATGAAACACAACTATTCTATGGTTACTTTGACTGTAGGCAGTTCCTTGATGTAATTATCTAGGGTTGTCTCTTTCTACCTAGCGAGCTCTATCTCTTCAACAACTTTCAAGGTCTTCCTCAACTGTTTCTTCTTGATCACTTCAACTGTCTCATCGTACTTCTCATGAGCTTCAATGATTTGGGAAACATCTCATTCAGTGCTGATTATAACTAGTCAGGCTTTGCAGGCGTTGAAAGAGGCCTACATTGCCAGTTTCATCTGCCCATGCAATCCATCTCTCAGACACCAGACATTCCAAAGGTTTGTACAATATTGAAGACCTCATCGTTTTTGTTTATCTAAATTGCCAACATATATTTAACCCCGATCACCGTGTGATGAGGAGCTCCCAACACGGAATCCTCATAGGATTCTTTGTAATTGAAGTCATGTGCATACTAGGGTGAATGCATTCATGCAAAAAGGTTAGAGCTTTTGAGTTACAAGGGCAAGAAATGGACAAGTGCCATTGTCTGAGTCGTGCAAACCGATAAAGTTGCTGCTCTATTATGTGCAGAGAGATGATAGTGCCCCTCAGTCAACACTAATAGTATTAATGAAAAACATGAAAAGTAGAGAAATCATAGAGAATATACTTTGTATTAGAGTTCCTGAGAAGGATAACAAAAGTTTTGCAATGGCTTGCTCATCATAAACAATTTCTTGCATATAAGATTGGTTTCATTGCCCTTATTTTAAGGATTCATTTATTATAGTTGTAAAACCGACACGTAGTATACATTTTACAAACAAAAACCAGACAAATTGAGAAGGTTGTCCCTATTTCGATTGGTTGAAAAAAGTGTTTGTATAGAGCATTGCTTCACTCATGAAGATGGTTGAAAATATGTTAGTGGACTTTACAAAGAGACCCTCACACGAGTCATCAGTGTGATCACCCCAATCACATGAAGATGGTTGAAAATATGTTATGCTTGACTAAACAAAGAAATCCCCACCATGAGTCAGTGTTCACGAAAAAACATTTAGACTTTTAGTGTTGTATTTTTTACAAGCATTCAAAACGTGCAACACACAATAGAGTTCTAGAGTCTAGACTAGTGCGCCGTGCGGTTGTCAGTAACGGCGGACGCCTCGTGGCCACATATGTCGGATAATAGGCCACACGTGCGCATTACCTACACACTGCACCTTGATTCATCAGTTTCCAGAAACCGCGACTGTGTTTCCTAGGGTTTCTTCATCTCATCAGTTTCTTTGTGCTCATGGACGCCTCGCAGCTGCTCCGGCAGCTTCCCCAGTTGCCGTTTCTACTCTCCGAACGCCCTTCTGCAGAAGCAAGATGCTGTGTGCTCTGTTTCCATTTCTCTGGAACTGAGATGGTTTCCACAAGGTAGCAGTGTTCTTTAGCTTCGGGGATTTTGAGCTAAGGATCTCATCTGCTTCCGGAATCCAACTGTGCATAATTCATGTTTTCGTACTTCAAATTGCAGGGTCTTCTTCGCCTCCTGCTTGCATTTGCTGCTTATAACCCTACTGCTTGTCTCAATACCTTCTACAGCTGCATCCGATGAAGAGGGTATGTAATACCTGAATTTCTTCTTTAAATACTAGTAGCAGAATGATATACGCATGCCCACGAGCGCGCGCACACACCTTTTTTTTTAATAAAAGGCCCCCTGCCCATTTCCACATGATAAAAAAGAGAAAAAGGGCCTTTACTCAGGGATGGTTCAGCCTGCCCAGCCCTGCATACATGATTTAAGAATACACAGCTGAATCACAAGAATTATACTGAGACCACAAGTCCTATCATCTGTCTGCCTGTTCACGAAGTAGGAAGCAGCCGAGTCCTAACAGTTTCTGTTTACACTGCGGGAGGCTGCTGGGCGAAATTTCATTTCAGGGAACAGCAGGCAAGGCTATTGCCAGACATCATCTTCCCAGCCACGGCACGCCCAACACATTTCTTGGAAGGTGTAGGCAAGGTGAGCTGGCACAAAGTCATTGAGGATGTTTCTAGCACAGTTTTTCCGATGCTTTTGATTGGCTGGAATTCCCCCTGGACTCTCAGGTAGAATGGAGTAGTGATGGACGGTTCATGATGATGTAATCGCGTCGAGGTGTATTTCTGAAGGGATGACAAACATCAATCGCAAAGGACTCTTTCGCAGGAAATTCAATCATGGAATACAAGATGAAGTGTTACAGCACCTAGACTTCACAGTACCATTATCAAATTTCTCCAAACATGACAACTTGCTATGATCTTCCAATATCATTGTCATGTGTCATCATTTCAAGGGGCTGATACAGTATGGAATAACCATGATTGATTAGTGCTTTTGACACAGACTTGCTATTTTTCACAGTGCTTTTTTCATTGCCTGCACACTTTTCGCAATGCTTTTTTCCCCAAGTTGACATTCTGCTAATCAGTCAGAATTGCTGCCATTCTCCAAGCTTTGATTCCTATTTTGAGGGTTAGGAGAAGCTCCTGCACCTGCCTGCAGGCGGAATAAAACCCTCATATGGGGAGGGGTCCATTAATTGCAGCAAGCTGGGATTGAACTTGAGACCTCGTCCGCAAGGGTTCAATCAACTGCCAACTTGCCTTTTTCATGTATGCTTCGTGTTGATGATCATTAAGATTACCTGCCTTATATGTCAATTTAGAGAGTTATGAAGCCAAATTTTGGTATGCCCATATTGCAAGGGCTGTCATTTGCATTTGGTCTGCACTGCCTTCACCTTTGTGGCATCTTTGGAAAATGTTTAGAATCATGTCGATCCTGAATGCCTTGAGCATGAACCCATGGACAATAAGTTTGCTGATGCTAGTGTAGCCTTCTTGAAGGTGCCATCCTCGTTATGGGCTTGTCTCCATCATCCAGGGAGCTGTACCGTTGCTGATGAAGTGGCTGTACCCTTGGTCATGAAGTGGGTGCTCTGACGGTTGTGGATAACCTAGTGTACGTAGGGGCAATCCTACTCAGTAAGCTTGTGTGAGTGCCATGGAGGGCCAAGATTTTACATGCTGTGCTCAAGTGTGTGATGGGGTTGCCCATCCAATGGCAACGCCCAATGCCACCATCGAGTGGATGAATCCTGCTGCGTACTGCCCAAGCAGTGCTAACAAAGAGAAATGAAACCTTCGGGATAGTCAACATAATGCATTGTGAAGACATGGCAGCTAAAGACCGAATGACTGAAGACTTCTAGAACAGGGCCACGCGAGAGCAAGAAGCCAAGGAAGTTCTGCAAGTATAGAAGAAGCAAACATGCTGGCGAAGTTGAAAAAGCTCAGCGGAACTGCTCGGGCCCAGGAAGTGGACAAAATCAGAAGAGAGCTGGCCAGTGTACAGAGTGCGGCAACACAGGAAATAAAGTAGGAAAATGGCTTACTAAGGCAAGCATGCCAATACCTGCAACATGTAGCCAACTATGCAATGCATGGTGGATGCTCGCAGCTGACAAGTTGGGTGGATATAAACAAGTTCATAAAAGAACATAAACAGAGGAGAGAATCTCCCAGGCCCAGGAGCAAGGAGTGGCCAGAACAGGACCCGTGGAGTTTTTGACAAAACCCCGTAGGTCCCAGCAGACTGGCCTCATCCACAACCCTAGGCAAAGGCCGAACGATTGGATCCAGAACCGTGTGGGGGAGCGGCGGGATATCATGACTGCCAGTCTGTTGGTGAGGAGGCGGAAGCTCATGCATTAGGGCAACGATGCCAGAGTCCCCCACAAACAGACTGGCAGGTGAAAAGGCAGGCAAGAAAGGGTAGACGGCTGGAGAACAGGCGAAATGGCAGGCAGCAAGTGACATGTGTTATGGAAATGAGAATTGTGGAATTATTTGATATTTTATGTGATATTTATGGTACGCTTATTTACCACATGGTTGTGGCTGGCTACAAGCGAGAGCGTGGAGCAGTGGTCGCATCGTGTTGGGCGGATAAGCTAGATTTAATGTGTCTTGTGTTTTTGGTGAGGAGATCAATGCATGGCTCACATTTTCTCTGTTACATCTTGTTACAGAGAGCTCACATTTTCGATAGAGGATGGAGATTGCTAGCAAAGAAGATGAGTGCCGTATTCGCCGCTAGGAGGTCATCTTGCTAGAGATTGTCCCAAATCCAGAGGCCACATTAGAAGGCGGCGTGGACATGCTCATTAGATGTCTCCCCTTAAGCCACACTTGCACCTCAGCACACTACACAACGATGGGTGATGGTTAGGGATGGCAGGTTCTCCTATCTTTGTTACATGCACTGAGCTTGATTGTGATAACGCACAATAGGGCCCCCTTTATACCTTTATGTGGTGAGAATCTTAGCATCCAAATTCACAGAATAGAGAGAGAGAAGAGAATGAGAGAGTGAAGTAGACGACACCTTACTGGGTCCCAAAGACCCACTGAAGGCGCCGCCCCCGCCCCCCCGCCCCCCCCTCCTCCTCTTGCAAGCAGGAATATTTGCTTATACTTTTCTTTGGAGAATGCAGTACAATGCTTGTGAAACAAGCGATATAAATGAGGAAATTTCAAAAGAGAGAGTGTCCCTAGCACTCTTAAACAAATCCTTTCGGTTTCTAATGAATTATGAACGGGCTCCTTTAATGGATTTTAATGAAGTGTGAACCTGTGACCTTATAAATCCTTTACATGAGAAAACCAAATGTTAGCATAACATAGTGCTTGTTCACAAGTCACGGAAACACGTTAGAATACAGTTTCACACACACGGTTCATGGACGGAAGTCCCCGGTCCGGACTAGACACACATAATCAAACAGGCAATAAACAACACGCAAAAACAAATTTCTAAGTAGGCACATATGTATTCAATGCACCATGGGCATGGACAATCTCCATTCATGAAGCTAGTAAGTGCTACAAGCGTTTCCGGGCACGGACATAAGTCACTCAGGCCCGCCATAAAGCCGGTCCAGGCAGGCTTGTAATTTGCAACCCTACCTCGGCCTTCAATTTGACACCCTCTATGAGGGCTAAGACTTTAGAGAAGAAAACTTGCTTTTTGAGTTGGCTGTCCAATGACAAAAGAGTTTTTATGGGTGGCGCCGCCTTTTAAAAAACAATATACTAAAATACTTTTTCTCCAATAATAGAAAGATGAACATGCTTTTTTGCATTAGAAATCTTTAGTAAGTCACTATTTTGTAGTTGTAACATACTCTTGATGTGGATTGTTATTTTTGTTTTTTGGTTTTGAGCTTAACCACATCATCCTAAGCTTGTCTGCAGCATATAGAAAACCCTTTTCCATTTCTTATGTATTTTGACACTCCCTTGAGGTTACAAAGTTCAAACCTTGTGCAACATGCGGAAGCTCTGAGGGTCTTCTTTCAGCCCTAAACACCACTTAGAACATGCTGATGCAAAAATGCAGACAGAAGCGAGAGTAGAGAGAGAGATATAGCTGGAATTTCAGTATATTCATATGGTACAAAAAGGTACCCAGTCTACAGCCCTAGGCTGCCTCATATAAAAGGTGGAATACACAAAAAACTGTCCTACTCTAAGGACCCAACTCAAAAGGAGTTGAATGATCCAATCAATGAGCATATGCGCCTTTTATAGGCCCTTTTGGACATAAGAAGAGCTGGCCAACTGTTGGTCGGCTAGCTGACTTGGCATTTTCTCCATAAAACGCAGCCACGACAGATACCATGCAGCCGACGTCATCTTTTGCAGCCGACAGATCCTTCAATGTCCTCCATGTCCTGCTCCCAGTCCAACTTTGGCCACTATTGCACCTCATGCTCCTAAATTCTGGTTCTAGTCATCTTTTCTGGCTGCCCCTTTTGGATTAGCTTCTGAAAATGTCCATGGCAATTCTTGCACATGACATCCCCCTCTGCTAAACTTGATGACGCGATTCCAACTTGTTCTTGGATGACTGTCATCGTCCCATTCTTTTCCCGAAGTCCCTCTGTCGTTCATCCCTCTTTGGCAACCCTTTTCTCTGAAAACCAGGCCTGGTCTCCAAAACCACTCTTACTCTGAATAATATCTATGCATCTATTCCATCCAGTCCCCAATCCGTTCCTGCCTTGACTTTGAACACTGTCTTGGTCTTCATTCTTGAGAAATGAGTCTGGCACTCTCACATTACCCCTTGGAGGATAATCCTCCCTTAGGACCATTGCTCGAGAACCTATCTGGCTCACAGGACTGCCATCCCCTCTGGCTTTGTGGAACACCACCAACAAACCTCGTGGGAGCTCTTCTCGATCTTGTGTTACTTGCCTTGGGCTTCGTACCCGTGCACTTTCCTGTAGCTTGGACCTGTACACCATCATATGGGACTGAATCAGTGTTTAGCTTTGCTGAGCCTGATGCTCTGATACCAATGTAACATGCGTTGCAGAAGCGTGTTCATGATTAACGCTAAGCAAAGAAGATAACACTAATCCTATGTTTAGCAAAGACACAAAAGAGAAGGAGAGAGAGACCTAATCTACTGTATATTGCCAAAACATGCTATATATACAATGATCTTGCTGATTCACAGCTTCATGATGCATATCAAAGATCCTTGCAACCCTCTACTTGCAATCGAACAAGAGCAGCTCCTGCTGATCCACCACTATGTCCTTGTTGCCTTGCAGACTTTGACAAATGGATCCTTTTGATCTTTGAATGATGATTCTAATGAATGCCTAATGATCCTATTTATAGAAAAAAGGAATGAATTCGTAATCAAGTCGGTTTTGCCTATTTTTCCTACAAAACATTGTCCAAACAGTCATATTTTGTGTCCAAACTATGCCCAAAAGGTGTCCCAACCATTGGGCTATGTCTTGGGCACTTCCAAGAGCTTGTAGGGCTGTAAAATCTACCCTGAATCTGCCTCTGAATCTGCCCATATATTTGCTAATGAGAATATAGATGTCTATGAGCATTGGGATGAACGGATGCACATGACATCCCCTTTCGCTAAGCTTGGAGCACTGGGGTAATCCATACACCTTTTCTCCGATTCCGTTTTGGTCCAATTGAAGATTGCACTTCATATCCATCGGCTCAATCCCCAAGCTCTCTAACTTAGTCTTCAAGTCTCTGGCTTGGTCTTTGGATCTTCTGAAAACTCCTCTGAAACTGTCGAGATGACCTTAGTCTTCAAGTCTCTGGCTTGGTCTTTGGATCTTCTGAAAACTCCTCTGAAACTGTCGAGATGACCTCATCCCCCTCCAAATAGGATTTGGAGAGATCCACCTCCTTGGGAACTATCGGGTTGACCTCATCCTTCTCCAAATAGGATTTGGAAAGATCCACTTGCGCGATTTGTGGTTCTGGTTCTGGTTTGGCTTCTGGCTCTAGCTTTGGCTTTGGTTCTGGTTCTGGCATGTGCATCCCGGGTAATGGCACCTCCTCGGAAACACCTTTTTCTGTGATCACGTCTCCCGAGAACTCGTCTTAGAAGCTCTCTTTTCGTTGGGTAAACGCTCTCAGTCATGGGCTGCTTCATAACCCTAGGTGATTCCTTCTTGGCCTTTGTTGATGCTGCCATGAATTGTGCCCATGTCTGCTTGAGCTGCGTCCATCTTTGCTCGTATAGAAGTGGGCCTTGATGCGCCTCTTCTTGAAGCTCTTCTATGATTTCTTGCCTAAACCTGGCCCCAACGATGATTTGTTCATACTGAGCATAGCGTTCTTGTTCCCTTTGTATCGTTCATCTTCCCGTCCCCGACGACTCTGCAAAGTCTTGAGAAAGTCATCGTCCATTGCCTCTGAACTCATGATATTATTTTGTTGTTTTTTGTGTAATCAGCCCAAAAACCCTAACTCTAGAGTTCTACATGCTTTCTAAACTCCCTAGGATCATGCCAGGCTGAAAACTAGACTTTCTAGCACTATACAATGCTGAAAATGAGCAACAGAAGCTGTGAGGGTCTTCTTTCAGCCCTAAACACCACTTAGAACATGCTGATGCAAAAACGCAGATAGAATGGAGAGTAGAGAGAGAGAGATAGCTGGAATTTCAGTATATTCATATGGTACAAAAAGGTGCCCAGTCTACAGCCCTAGGCTGCCTCATACAAAAGCTGGAATACACCAAAAACTGTCCTACTCTAAGGACCCAACTCAAAAGGAGTTGAATGATCCAATCAATGAGCATATGCGCCTTTTATAGGCTCTTTTGGACACAAGAAGAGCTGGCCGACTGCTGGTCGGCCAGCTGACTTGGCATTTTCTCCATAAAACGCTGATAGAATGTGCAGCGGAAGAAGGGAAAGTGGAAACACAGGAGGGAGAGAGAGAGAAAAAGATGGAGAGGAAACACAGGTGAGAACCTGCTCTCAATATCATCATCAAAAGGAATACATGTCCCAAGCAAGAGGGGAGAACCTCGTAAGTGAGGGACTGCAGCTAGACAAGCTAGGCAAGCAATGCAAGCAGTGAAAATATGAGGGAGGCATGCCGGCTATATATACCTCTACATGAAGGCAGCCGACTAGGGATAAAAGACCTCCACGACTGGGAAAAATCCCAAGACCATAAAATTGGGAATAAATATGGGTAAAATATGAGTGAGGGGTGACCAGCCCCTCTGACTAACATGGTCAGCCCTAGAGGCTAAAATAGGACACCAAATAGGAAGCCAGCAAGTAGGGGATGATGTCTAACACCCCCTCTCAGCACCGGATGCTGAGCAAACTCCAAGAAGCCAGAGACGCCGTCCTCGATCAAGGATGAAAGACTGCAGAAACAAGTACCAAGAAAGCTCCACAAGCAATCTCCTCAGTAACTCAGCTACAAAAGCAACAGAACAAGCTGCCAGGTACACCGTTCCTCTGGAAGAAAACAACCATATAGGCTGCGACGTGCTGCTCCAAATAATGGTTCCAAACCCAAGTGTAAGAACACTCCCCGAAGTCGAATGTCGTGTATCCAGCCTGGAGAAGGTATGAAAAACCTCAAAACCAACCAAGATCAGATCCTGTATATAACCAATCCTGGGAGAAGCAAACTGCTCCTCACTGGAACCCTCAAAAGAATTAGAGTCAATCTGCTCCAACTCTGTACCAAGAGTAGCCAAATCCTGTATAAAAGCATCCTCTGAAAAAGGTCGGCATCGCAAGATGTAAAGACTCTGTAGAAAATATGGGGTCCATCTGCTCAAACTCCATAACATGAGTTGCCCAATGCTGTACATAAGTACACGCCACTGAGGTGGGCATCGCAAGATGAAAGGACTCCACATCCCCCTCTGAAAAATGATATCGTCGGACTGGTACAAGCCCAACCTGATTCTAATCCAAATCCAAAAAAACTCTGGAAGTACCACTGTGCCCCAGGCACGATTAGCAACCACAGATCCAAAGCATCCCATCGGGTCCAAAAAACCATCCTCCAAAACAACAAGCCATCAGAACTGGCACGGGGAGGGGCATCCTCAGAAGCATCACAAAGAGAGCCAGAGGCACAATGAGGAAGGAAAGCAGGAATATAAACTGCAGTGGCAACAAAGTCCTCAAAAGCATCACAGATAGCAGAAGACTGCTCTAGTAGAACCAGATCCCAAGAATCAGCAACAGATAAAAGATCCATGTGAAAGGATCACACCGCAAAAGGGCAAAACACCCTCCTTGTTCTGCAAATACTGCAAAGAACACAAGCTCGGACAAAATAAACTCTGCTCAGGATCTCTGAAAAGATCACTGCTCTCCTCCAAATAACTGTAAACTCCTGTCAAAGAAGAATGTCTCCACAGATACAACACAGCTCCCGAAACTGATCCTCAAGTGAAGTAGCTGGAGAAAGGCCCCCTCTGAGTGTAGAAAACTCCTGTGGGAAGCAAAACGCAGCCAAAAACACTGCTATCGAGCAAAAATAGCACTCCACCGCCAACAGAAGGCAAGGAACATGTAGAAACCGGGAAACCGTGTAGGCCAGGAACAAAACACAGGTATAGATGCTCCAAAATCAGCAAAACGCTGACTGAAATCAGAAATTCAGAATCCTCCTCAAGTACCAAACTGCCTCCAAAGCTACAATCCAATCAAGAAACCCCCTCTGCAAGTGATCTGTGTCCACTGGAGAAGAAAACAAACAAGGGCTACAAACCTGAAAATTCAGGCCAACCAGTGTCCACACCTCCTATGAGGAAAAACGCTGAAGAGAAGGTACCTTCGGGTCCAACAGATGAAGCCCAAGTGAAGGTAGAGCTACCAGCAAGATCGGTTCAGAAAAAACGCAGCAACCATGGCTGCAAATCTGAAAAACGCAGAGGTATAAGGGGCTGAATATGGAAACACTCTGGAGAAATAGGTACACCCAAGCCTCAGATCAGCACATCAGCATCAGAAACCTGTAGAAGAAAAAAACGCAGCAAATATGCTGCTGTTGGCCTGTACAAAACATGCGACCAGCACTACAGGGGGGGGTATGAACGCTGAGAATTGCTGAAAACTGCTGTAGACAGCCACCTGAAGAAAACGCAGCAACCTATGTGCTGCTGCCCTTGCTGTAAATGCAAAAACGCAGGTCTGTCCAGGGGTGGAAAAAACGCAGATATGAAGAGGAATAGGAGGGAGCATCCAACGCTGAAAATCACCGGCGCTCTGATACCATGATAGAATGTGCAGCGGAAGAAGGGAAAGTGGAAACACAGGAGGGAGAGAGAGAGAAAAAGATGGAGAGGAAACACAGGTGAGAACCTGCTCTCAATATCATCATCAAAAGGAATACATGTCCCAAGCAAGAGGGGAGAACCTCGTAAGTGAGGGACTGCAGCTAGACAAGCTAGGCAAGCAATGCAAGCAGTGAAAATATGAGGGAGGCATGCCGGCTATATATACCTCTACATGAAGGCAGCCGACTAGGGATAAAAGACCTCCACGACTGGGAAAAATCCCAAGACCATAAAATTGGGAATAAATATGGGTAAAATATGAGTGAGGGGTGACCAGCCCCTCTGACTAACATGGTCAGCCCTAGAGGCTAAAATAGGACACCAAATAGGAAGCCAGCAAGTAGGGGATGATGTCTAACAAACGCAGCCACGACAGATACCATGGAGCCGACAGCATCTTTTGCAGCCGACAGATCCTTCAATGTCCTCCATGTCCTGCTCCAAGTCCAACTTTGGCCACTACTGCACCTCATGCTCCTAAATTCTGGTTCTAGTCATCTTTTCTGGCTGCCCCTTTTGGATTAGCTTCTGAAAATGTCCATGGCAATTCTTGCACATGACACCTTGGGAGACCATTGCAAGTAATGGTTGGGGTAGGCTCCAAGGACAATCCTAGGTAGTGTGAGAATGGGTATCCCTCACCCGCTAAAAACTCCCAATCTCCATGTCACTTACTCTTGTATTATAGCAATGGATTGAGGCCTCCAAGCTTTCGTAGCTACCCAAGCCTCATAATGTTGTCATTTTAAATGAATTGAGTCCAACTTGAGCCTTGTACTATGCACTGTGTAGTATTGAATTTTGGGGTAGGGCTTATAGTGCCCAACTTCTGGAACCTCACTAGCCACGACTCACAATGGAGTAATTTCAGCTTTGAAATTTGGGAAAGCTCTCATAAGATAGTAACATGTAGATCAAAAGGAGAGAGGGTTATCCAAAGAAGCTTTAAAAACGATGAAGAGGCACAAAGGCAGGGGCTTGTAGGGGAATCCATGAATAGTAGAGGAGAGACTCCAAACCACACGACTAGAAGAAGATATTATCCATTATGAGTTTTGAAATATTACTTAATAATATATTTTTCAAAGTGATAGTACTAGGTACTAGGTAGTTACTAGTTGATAGTTGAAATTAAGTAGTTAAAACTTATGTTATTATTTGCCTACCTCTAGGGCCTAGGCTTTAGTATTTAGGTCTTATCTTTAACTTGATTATATATAGTCAAGTATGATTATTAATTAATTTAAATTTTGAAACTTATATTTTGAGATAGGACTTCTTTTGAAAATAAGAGAATCACCATAGACTTCACTCTTGACAACCAAAATTTGGGATTGAGTTTCTTTTGGAACCCAATTTTTGCCTTGGACTTCTCTTAACACCCAAAACTATGGATGATAACCATTGAAGCCTTCAAATTTCAGGCCTGCTCCACGGTGATCCACTGGCCCCGGAATAGGGTATGCCAGTCTAGGGCACATAGCCCAAAGCACAGGTGGATTATTTGGACGACCAAATAGTGACAGTAGGGATAAGAGTCTAGGCACCTGCATATGTGGATATTATTGTTCCCGTTGGATGTCTTATGCTCTCATTTTTTGAACTACTGAGATGCATCCCTTTCAGCAAAATATTGCAACTGCTCATAATCTACTGGTACAGGTAATGCATTGAGCCAGGTGAGGAGCTCGTTACAGGACCCAAAGAATGCGTTAACCTCTTGGAATCCGGACCTTGTGAATCCGTGCAGCAGCTGGGCGGGTGTAACTTGCACTAATCAGCATGTCACGGCATTGTAAGATGAGAACATAATCATACAAGTTTGTTCACATAATGACTTGGTAGAATTTGTATTTCCTAGCTCTCAAAAGAGGATTTTAAGTTTTTTAGTTCCTTTGCAGGGATCTTGCAGGGCTAGGACTATCTGGAACTCTGTCAAGCGCCATCGGTTCTCTGCCGGAACTACAATCCTTGTATGCTGAATAATATCTTGTACATTTTTGTAAACAGTTACTAGATTTTGAAAACCTTTTGGGGGACAAGTACTTTGGTTTGGTGGCTCATGAAATGTGGTTTTCCAAATGATATCTTTGAAGGTTTCCCATTTAGCAGGCAATAATTGATAGCAAGCTTGGTTGGATGGTGAGAATAATCTCATCTCAGTCATATTTGCATACCTGTTTTTAGAAGTCCATCCTAAGCACGGTGCATCATTTTGTTCACATGAAGATATAGGTGGCTGCTGCTACAGCTCTATTAGCCCCCATATGTGTAGTCGTCTGTTGTGGTGGTACTCCGACTCCATTGGACCATGAAAACGGTTACATATGTAGGGATGGTGTTCCATCAGAGGAGTAGGCCATCAATGCCACGGTTGCCATTGTGTCTGTTGCAGGTTGTCTCAACTATGCCACCCTATTGGAGCATTCAGTTCTGTACTGTTGCACATGTGAATGAGGGCCCTCTTATTGTGGTCAGATTTGCCTATGAGCCAGTGAGATGCTGGAATGCCCCACCAATGGTAGACGACCATGGCCAGGTGATGTATTGATATTGTCTCAACTATAGGGTAGTGGCATGTGTATTCAGGTCTTCCAAAAACCAAAATACTTTTCCCTGCATCTGAGTGCTGCAATGTCTTGTTCTAACTCAGTAAAGAGTTTATCTTGGTCAAGCCCATTATAAAACACGAATTTATGCACCCGCCATGGTTGCCAAGGTGTGTCTAAACAAGCTGAAATGCACCTCTTATGCGATCACGGAAACCCTCAAGTTGAGAATTTTCTTTAGCACATATTCAATGCCTGCAGTTTCTCACGGTGCTAATCATTAGATGGCCACCATAGAGAGTGCATGGCATGTGCATTATTTGCTGAGATCCGGTGAGCGTTCAATGCCAACAACACAAGGTCTGTAACTAATCGGGGACCTGGAGCGATAGACAGACACTTCAAATACCAGACAGAGCTTTGAAATACAGCGGAAGAACCATAAACAATATTAAAACACTGCACTGAGCCAGAACGGCCGGCCCCTCATAGGAACTTCTTTATTTAGATAGAAGTTTTAACAAGAAACCGAGGTGTGGGTGCAAACTTGCACCGGATTTTCCACGAAGCAACAACAAGGCTCATGATCAGGTCTCTTTCCAGATACAAAGGCAAAACAGCCCTGGAAACTGTCCCCAAATCAGCCCCGAAACAGTCCGAAATCTGTCTCAAACAGCCCCAAATCAACCGTGTCTCATGGGAAATAGCTCAGAGGACAACACAGCTGTACGGCCAGCATTGAGAGTGTGAGAAACTGCTGTACAACCAGTTCGTGCTGCAGCCCGACGAACCAGAGAGAGAGAGAGAGAGAGAGAGAGATACACAGCTGTCAGCCTGTTGTCAACTCTCCAGCTGCCAGCCAAACCCGTAAGCGACCAGTGAAAGTAATAGCATGAACTGCAGGCGACCAGCTCCAATGCAAGAGGAGAGAGAGAATAGGTGCTGTACGGCCAGTGAAGAATAGGGAGAGAAGTCCAAAAAGTGCAGCCCGCCTCTCATCTCACGTGTCTCTCTTCAAAAGATAGCCCCTCTTCCTCCTTTTAATAAAGTCGACCAGCCTATAATAGCCCATGCTTTCTTTTAAACCAAAAGTGGCTCAGCTTATTAAAAATAACTGCTTTTGTGCTTCTCCCAAACTTGCTCCCCAAGTTTCAGCTAGGTGCCTCTTTTTGTCCACCTATCCATGCCCAAAATAATAATATGTCCAACCTTTCATTAAAGATATATGAACACATTGACTTATAAGCATTATAAGTCACTTTGATGAATAAAATCCCATGCTGCTCATGCTTTGTAGCCATCTTTCAGGCCAAACTTTTCTAGTAAATGCTTCAGCTTTCTTCTGTGGAAAATCCTCGTTCTCAACGTGGTTTTGCTCTGTGTATGGGCTTGCCCCAAAACACTGATAAAATTTGGTGAAGGGACCAAATGGTGACAAGGTCTGCTGCTTTATGCACGATTTCCTCAAATGCACCTCAAGATGCACTCCCTTATTCCAAGGGTACCATTGTAGTTTCAAAACCACATGTGAAGTGTCTGCTTGGTTCTAGAGGCTGCTTGTCCCTATGTAGGAGCAAGGGTTTGGTCACTTGTGTGGCTTTTTTCATGCATATTTCTTTAGTGAGCTTCCTGTTCTGAGGCGAGGTCTTCCCTGAAAAATAGCTGGTCGTGTTTCAAGAACTCTCTCTTGCCAAGTGTAAGGAAATCGCTTAATTGAAGAATTTAGCTAGGATATGGGCAATGATTTCACCACACAAGAAAAAAATAATCGCTGCAGCCCACATGATCCTTAGATCTACCATTATGGAGTTTCTTTATGGCATTCGTCACCTTAACAGTATTGAATAGAGAAGAAGTCACAACTTAAAGGAATGACTTCTGGGCAGCATCATGGGGGCCTTGGGTGAGGTGCAGGGTTGAGGCAATATATTGTTTATATGGAGAGACTCATACAGGTTGTATAACCAAAGAAGGTTTTGGTATAGGTAGGGATTGGGGGAGATAGATGGTTTGGAACAGTATAAAGTGATGTAGGTATAAGTAACATCAAGAAAAGGAGGTGTGGTAAGATCAGGAAGAATATTAGGCCGAGGATATCATGACATAGGGAAGATATGCAAGATCTTTTAATTAAGGCCATCTAATCCATTGCAGATATTTAGCCCACAAGCTTTCTTCCTATCCATTAGAGGATGCCCATGTTCTGTAACATTTCTTGTCATCTGATACTCTCATGAAGGGAATTAATGTTAGTGGGATTCAAAACGGGCCCAGTCACCTGCTCTTGCCCAACTAGCTAGCACTTCATGACTTTTTTAGTCTGTTCATGTTGCACCCCATTGCCCATTCCTGTCCGTCCAGCTGGCACCTGATCACTCAATCCGTTTGTGTTTCTGGTGCATTAAGACGCTACTCTCGTCTATCTATGTGGGCCAGTTTGCACCTTGTCGTCTGTCTCGCTCTGTGACCAATGTGGTTTTGAAAGGTTCCATTTTTTTGTGAGCTTTCTAGGTGTTGTTGATTAGAGATAGGTCTTTTTTTCACTAGTTTAAGGAGTGGTATGAACATTTGTTTGATGGTTTCATAGAATTGCTAGATGTAAGAGAAGTTAAGAGAACAGTAATGCTTATGCAAGGGATTTTATGTTATGGTGTGCAAAGTGCCACACTGATGCTCATGCATATGGGTTTTATGTGCAGGGTAGTTCAAGACAACATGATAAGTGGATCTTTGCCCAGTGAGCTGGGAAATTTGTCACAACTTGTGGCTCTGAAGGCTCAAAACAATTCTTTTGATGGTATCATTCCAAGTAGCTTGGGAAATCTTTCTCTGCTAAGGACTCTGTAAGGCTTTTGAACTTGATCAACATCATTTTGATGCCTTGGAATGCTACTTTATCAAATCCAACTACACATGTGAATTGCATCATGAAATTCTTGCGGTTAATTAATGCTGCTAAAATTCATTCAGAGCCTTGCTTTGTACTTTTATATTGTTCATCTCCTGTTACTCTTGTTGTTTTTGTAGTTTTCCATGAGATCCAGTACTTCTCCTCATACTGGAGCCTCATCTGTAGGCAGAGTCACTAGTGTAACCATGTTCAATCAGCAAGTCCCTCTTTGGGTTGTGGTGCGTCTTTGTAGAAAGATGACATCTCTATTAGCATATTATCCACTACCTCGTGTAAACATGTTCAATTGGCAAGCCTCTCTTTGAAATGTGGTGTCTCCATACAAAGATGACATCTCCAGTAGTACATGTCTGAGTGAAGTTGCCTGGGCTGACTAAATTTTTCCATTGCAATTCTAAACTGCTATGCAGAGTTTTCTGTGGTCCCATATGCTGTGCAGCTCTATTCACTTGATCCATTTTTTTTGCTTCTACACCATTTCAGGACCTTTTTTTTTTTTTGTATTTGTGTCATGGGCGAGGCTTCATTTTCTCTGCTGTGGATTGTGGAGGAGGGCTTTCAGTTTTGTCAATCTCTCCCCATCAAGAGTATCACGTGCTTGTACCTGCAGTGATGCCAATTATGCCCACCTAGCTGGAAGCGTACTCATCCACATAAAATCTGTCAATGCGAGAGAGGTTCAGTAATTTCATCCTCCTCTCTGACCCAAAAAACCAGAGGCTCTTGTCAGTGCGTCCAAACTGTGGTAGGTGACACAGATCCCATGTCCTCATTGTTGAAAGATGTGATCTACATTATTTGTAGGCACACTACCTTAGGATGGTGGATTTAATACTTGGAGACCTTAGACTAAGATTTTATTAATCATAGTTCACTTGGGTAACCTTAGGGACTCAAGTAGTGTGTGGACTAGGTCCAGTGGGCATTGCAAGTGGATGCAAGTGGCATGGCAACTTGCTCTAGGCGCCTTCTTCTCTCTAGGCGTATAAATACCCCCTTGCCCTATGTGGGTGTACACTTCTTATTGTATCCTATGTGGTGGACTCCTTTGTGGAGAGAAATAGTAGTGAACCTTGTGGTACCAACACTCTTGTCACATGTCTATCCTTTGTGCAAGTTTTGTTTCACTCTCATGTAGAATCTTGTGCTAGAGACAAGCCATCTATGCTTGGTCTCATAAGCTATTGCATAAGAGTGGTTATTTGTTGGTTTACTTTACTGTCTATTTGGGTTTATGATTCATTGCTAAACCAAGTAGATTAAAGATCGGGCTAAGCTCTTGCTTAGTGTGAAAAGCTTCGTAATCTTCACATGGTATCAGAGCCCCCCTTCTTGGGAGTGCTCCTTGTCATAATGGGAGAGGGAGCATTTGTGAATCTAGGTGTTATGGCAGCTTCTTTGTGTTGGAGGTCTCTTTTTCATTGCTCTAACTAAGTGGCATATTTAGAGTGCTTAAGCCTTCCTAATCTTTGTGTGAGAGGGATTAAGAATCTTTGTGATTGTCTAGTGGGCAATATACATCTACTCATTCTATTGTGTGCAAACATAGAGTGAGAGAGGGAAAGCATTTACTAGAGATATATCATTCTCATCAATCTTTTGAGTGACACAATAAAAAGGTGAGAGTTCTTCAAGCATTCTTTATGAGTCATAAAAGAGATACATCTTTGTTTTTCTGAGTGAAAGAGAGGTTTCTTGAGTGTTGGAGAGAGTGAGATTGTCGATACTATTTTGGACTGTTTCACAACTTGTGTTAACGCTTTGAAGCCTTTTCATTAAAGGTGAATACAGGTAGCTTATCATTTTTGGGATTTACTTGGAATTTCTCAAGCCTTTTACAAGTCCTAGTGCATAAAGGACACTACCTCTTTTTTAAGTGTGTCCACACATCACTGGTGGTCACAAAGTGAGAAGTTTATTATGTCAAGAAAAGATGCATGGCATGTTCATGTGAATCAAGCACTACAAATCCTAAGCACATTAAGCCAAAAATTTAAAAAATCAAATCTCAAGTGAGCAAGAAACCCCATTATTACCAGGCAACAAGGAAATTAGGTTTCTCAAAATTCATGGGTATGTATATGCATTTGTATGGGGAGGGTGGTTTCTAGCATTTGAAGCTTTAGCATTGGCTATTTTTTTTTGAGTATAACTCTTGTTGTACAAACCCTCATCTATAAAGGGTTCTTCCTACTCAGAGAGGGTAGTCTTTCATTTTGTAGCAATGGGGAGCAATGGGAATGGGTATTTTAAAAAGGGGATAGATTTGATGGGACTAAATATCACACTTGGGCCATCAAGATACAAATGGCTATGATAGATAGAGAGCTTTGGGGAATTGTGAATGGGATTGAAAGGAAACCTAGTGCTAGGAATCCTGATATGGTTGCAAAATGGGAGAGCAATGATGCAAAAGCTCTCTCATACATCATCAATAGTTTAAGTGATAACCGAATTCATCAAGTCAGTTCCTCCCCTACCACTAATGATGCTTGGTTAAGGTTAAGAGCAATTTTTGGTCAAGTCAATGCTGCATCTTAAAGAAGAAATTGTATAGATTGGAGAAAGAGAAGAAAACCAGAGTGGCTTCTCACATTAATGACATTAGGTGCTTGATAGACTAGCTTACTGGAGCTGGTGTGGTAAAGTAAACCAACACCATGAGTCTTGTGGGTTGATTACCATGAGTACATAACATGCACATTCCTAAAAGGTGAATTTGGGCATGTTCCTGGATTCATCTAGGTATATAATTCAGCTGTATTAGCAGACATGCAGATTTCACATTGTGAAGTTTTCGTCCGAGTTGCGGCCAGTTGATATTGTGCTAATTCTTTCTATCTTTAGCGGTGCATTTGCTCTATTAACTACTTATTTGCTGTACTAATTCTTTCTATTTGCTACTTCCCTTAGTACCAGGCTTCATTATGGCTGAGTCTGCCCTGCATCTCCGGAGGTTTGATAGAAACTCAGTACGAAGGGCTTTGTGTGAATATATGCTCGTGTGTGTGTGTGTGTGTGTGTGTGGAGTGCGTGTGTGAGAGCATATCTTGATACAGAGTTATACACCCACTATTGGCCACTGATGACGTTAGTGGGGATGTCGTAGTATCTAGTCCATACTATGCATAATGGAGTTGATAGTTATATAGTCTTGTGGGTTGACTACCATGAGTATATAACATGCACGTTCCTAAAAGGTGAATTTGGGCATGTTCTTGGATTCATCTAGGTATATATATATATAAGAAGAAGCTGTTTTCATTTTTCTTGCAAGTATGCTTGAAACATATGAGCAATGTGTCAGTGTCATTGCAAATCAACCCAATCTAACCCTTGTCACAGTGTCATCTTCACTCATTCTAGAGGAGACAAGATTGGAAGGAAGGAAAGTCTCTACTTCAACTACTTTACCTGCCAATGATTCAACAGTTCCTCAAAACACAAGAGAGACAACTTTTGTGATGGATGGTCAAAAGGAGAAGTTCAAGACTCCAAGGTCTTGTTTCTACTGCAAAAAGAAGGGCCATGCAATCAAGGATTGCTACAAGAAAAAGAGAGATGAGGAAAATGAAGCTAAAGACAAGAAGGAAGAAACTACAAGGCATGAAGCAAACCTTGTAGACACCTTGTTCTAGTAATGGGCCTAAGGCCTTTGTAATAGCCAATGGACTAAGTTATCCTTGTGATGGCCAGTGGACAACCTATCCTTGTTTTATCCCTTTGTGTGAGTATCTTGGTCTACACACCCTACGAGGTATGTATGTAGATCAAGAGAGGGTGTTGAAAGTTGTGATCTACATTATATGTAGGCACACTACCTTCGGATGGTGGATTTAATACGTGGAGACCTTAGACTAAGATTTTATTAATCATAGTTCACTTGGGTAACCTTAGGGACTCAAGTAGTGTGTGGACTAGGTCCAGTGGGCATTGCAAGTGGATGCAAGTGGCATGGCAAGGCGCCTTCTTCTCTCTAGGTGTATAAATACCCCCTTGCCCTATGTGGGTGTACACTTCTTATTGTATCCTATGTGATGGACTCCTTTGTGGAGAGAAATAGTAGTGAACCTGGTGGTACCAACCCTCTTGTAGTATGTCTATCCTTTTTGCAAGTTTTGTTTCACTCTCATGTAGAATCTTGTGCTAGAGACAAGCCATCTATGCTTGGTCTCATAAGCTATTGCTTAAGATGGTCAATTGTTGGTTTACTTTATTGTCTATTTGGGTTTATGATTAAAGATTGGGTTAAGCTCTTGCTTAGTGTGAAAAGCTTTCTAATCTTTTCACACTCACGTCCCTGAGGACTCGCCATGTAAGCATGTTTCTAAAGGGTGGCTGCCCATTGGTGGATTATGGAAAAGCTTTCTAGTAGCCCTATGCAGACATGGGTGGACTTCAAAGAAAGATTTTATGCATAGTTTTTGCCTCCAAATGTAGTAGAGAAGATCATGAGAAAATGGGACAAGATAGAGCAAAAGGATAATGAGTCCGTGCAGGCATATGTAAACAGATTTTGGAAGATCTATTTGGAGGTCTCTCTATTTTTGCTTGTGGGTGAACTTGAGAAGAAAAGGAAGTTAAAGTCCGGGCTCCAACCGGTCTACAAATCCGGACTTGATACGCATCGTAATGCTGCTTTACGGGACTACATTCCATTTCACTCTTGCCACCACTGAGCAATTGGAGCACAAATTGCAGTGTTTTGGCAAAGGAGATTATGCATTCAAGGGCAAAGAAAGGGTTGGTCATAGCATGCAAAAGAGTGGACAGCATGCTAAACCTTTTGTGAAAGATGTAAAGAGTGGTGGGAACGCTGAAAATAAGCGGTCAAAGGATGTCTCTTAGAAAAAGCACAAGAGCAATATGTCAAGGAGGGCAAGTGCTTCTCATGTGGCGGCCAAGATCATATGTTTCGTGAATGTCCTAAGCGAATGAATAAGGACAATGAGGAGCAACAAAAGGCTAATGTGCATGCCATTCCCGATGTGCAAGGGAATACAGGTAAGGTTGACAAAGAGAGGATGGTTTGCGATGTAACTTGGTTGAACACAATGCTAATCAATACACTTAAATACACTAAGATTTGAAGGACACTTGCTCAAATACAAGAAGTAAATTGCTGAATTGACAAGAGGCACACAATGAGCCGGAACGGCCGACCCCTCCCTTGAGTAAATTGTATTACTATTGGAGAAATTCAATACATAGCTTCACGGGCATTCATTGCCAAATCCTCCATGCCAATGCATATGAAATTCAGCATTTAGAAAACAATGGTATGTCGATGTAGATCACCAAGGAGCTGCCTTGATGCCCGGCCCGACTTCAGTGCCCATATTCTCTACCATTGGCTCTATGTTCTACCAAGCAAGGTAGCAACATCTTCAAGAGCACATAGGACAAGAGAAATACTACACAGGGCGGCTAAACAAGGAGTCCTGCCCTTCTACTGAGTAAGTAATGACAACACATTGTCCAATTAGCTTACCAGTCTTCATAGAAGTTGTTGCAAGCGGAAGCCTTCGCGTTGGAAGCTTTAGAAGCGTTGATATCTTCAATTTGCCGCAATCCTTCGCGACAAAAGTCTTCAAGAGGATGAAGGGAACCTTGGGAAAGCTTCCCCTATGGTTCAACTTGAGAAAGGAAGGCTGAAATTAGGGTTTTCAGCAAAAAGACCAGAAATTACAGCAAAAATGAGAGCTGTTTTGCTGAATTTCAGTCATTGGGAGTGAGTAGGAGAGTGATTAGCACTTGGAAACACTCTTGGAGGCTTGGAAAACACCCTAGCAAGTTGGGTATGGCTATGGAGAGCTTGGAAATGGAGAGAAATGGTGGAAAAACAGAGTTTTCAGCCTCCAAAAATCCTCATGAAGAGAAAACACGAATTTCTCTTAATAAGTAAGTGAATTGGGGTCCAATCAGGTGAAGGGACATGGGGAGATGCCCATTTATGAGTAAAAAGGAAGGATCAGGTCCTGGACATTGAGTCTTGTCCGCCTCGGGACTTCAGTGAGTGTGAACTTGGAAGAGGTCATAATTTATAAGTGACTTTTGGGCGCCCAAACTTTAATGAAGTGGGAACGCACTCACTTATAAATATTGGCTAAGTCCTAAGGGCTATTTGAGCCTAAATTGGGTAATACTTACCACCTGTTCACATGCCACACAACCATGTCAGCAGACAGTTTCACACGCACGGTTCACGGGCGGGCGTCCCCTTACCCGGAACTACACATAGGTCATGCAGGCATGAAAACAACATGCAATTTCATTTGCAGGCAAGCACATAAAGATGCTATGCAATGCAGCATTGGCATGAGCAATTTCCGTTCATGAAACCATATAAGACCAGGCGTTTCCAGGCAAGTATACGCAATACCAGACCCAGTGGAAAGCCAATCCTCCAGGTGTTTCCGGGCATGTACACAAAGGCACAAGTCCCAGCGGAAAGCCAAGTCCTCCAGGCGTTTCCGGGCATGTACACAAAGGCACAAGTCCCAGCGGAAAGCCAAGTCCTCCAGATATTCCGGGCATGATAACATCAAGTCCCAGCGGAATATCATATCCAACTATACAGCATGACACGTGTCAATCTCCTGCATAGGCATATTCCATAAGCCATGGACACCAATCCAATATGTACATAGTGTGAAAGCAAGAGTGAACCATTTGGGTGGCCAAATGGTGACATTCCCCCCCGCTTCTAAACAGTTGTCCGCAACTGAAATGCATCCAAATATGTCTGAAGCACATGCGGGCAATCTTTGAAGAACTCTTCATCTACCCATTTAGCATCAATGGGAAGATAGTTCTTAAACTTCACAAGGTAACGCCTCACAACTTTGCCTGCAGCAAGCTTGCGTTCCTTGTGATACACAATCTGCTCTGGCTGCAAGATCTCCTCAAGCTCATCCACTTCTGGTGGATCCTCAATGACCATTTCACTGGGCTCCGGCCCTACATACTTGCGAAGGAGACTCACATGAAAAGCATTGTGTATGTGCCAATGACTAGGTAATGCCAATCTGAAAGCCACTTCATTGATCTTCTCGATCACTCGAAAAGGTCCATAGTACCTGGTTGCAAGCTTAGGATATGCACCCTCTTTGCCAGGCCTCTTTGCAAGTCTTGCTTTCTCAAATTTCAGCAATACCCAATCATTCTCTTTAACATCCAATTGCCTTCTATGCTTGTCGGCAGCCTTTTTATGCTTGTCTTGTGACCTTGCAATGGCTGTCCGCACCTGAGCAAAAGCAATATCCAAGTCTCTTACATACTCATCAGCTGCAAATATCTCATCCTTTGTGCGAAGGATGGGTGGCAAAACCACCTTACCATAAACAATCTCAAACGGGGCCTTTCCCGTAGATGCATGCACCGTGTTGTTGTATGCAAATTCCACAAGCGGTAAGTACTTCTCCCAAGAAGACTTCTGATCCGCCACATAACATTTCAAGAGATCCAACACGGCTGAATTTGCAGCCTCACTTTGCCCATCCGTTTGAGGGTGATAAGCTGATGAGAAGTCCAATTTGGTGCCCATATTATCAAATAAGGCCCGCCAAAAGAGACTTGTAGTCCTGGGATCTCTATCCCCCACAATGGACTTCGGCATTCCATGATGTTTGAACACTTGTGCAAGATATATTTTAACCATATGCTCAGCTTTGATGGTCTTTTTGACCGGCAAGAAATGAGCTTGCTTGCTAAACCTGTCCACAATTGTCCAAATTGCATCATTACCCTGTTGGGTACGTGGCAAGTCCATAATGAAATCCATTGTAATACTTTCCCATGGCTGCGTGGGAATAGGCAATGGCTGAAGCAAACCTGGTGCCTTTTGCCTGTCAAATTTGACCTTTTGACAGGTGATACATGCACGTACATGTGCCTCTATGTCCTTCCGCATACCTGGCCAAAAGAAATACCGCTCAATCATGTGCGTAGTAGGCATTATGCCTCTATGACCAGCATATGGAGGAGCATGGTACTCATCCAAAACCTTTTGCCTCATGTCAGACACTACACATAGGCAATTATCTTTCATGAGATAACCCTCTTTGATCACATATGAGGCATGTGCATGACCAGCCATCAAATCAGCCCAAATAGTGGCAAAATCAGCATCCGTATGATACAAATCACGCATGGTAGACAAGTCCCCATGAGAGGCAACCGAGATAGCTGCTACATACGGCTTTCGTGACAATGCATCGGCCACTACATTCTTCTTTCCCGGGGTGTGCAAGATCTGAAAATGAAACATAGAGAGGAAATTGGCCATCCTCATATGCTTCTCTGACAATTTAGTTTGAGTAAGAAAATATCTCAAACTCTGGTGATCTGTCTTCACAGTGAAATCAGCCCCAAGAAGGTAATGTTTCCATATAGTAAGTGCATGAATTACAGCCAAGAGCTCTTTCTCATAAATGCCAAGAGATAGCTCTGCATCATGCAATCTACGACTCTCATAAGCCACGGCATGTCCCTCTTGAGTAAGGACAGCCCCTATGCAATTTCCAGATGCATCACATTCCACACAAAAAGGCTTTTGCAAATCCGGAACGATCAACACTGGACCATGAGTAGTTGCATCTTTCAATGCGAGGAATGCATCTCTCTCTACATTAGTCCATTTGAACACGGCCTTCTTCTTTGTCAAATCATGCAAAGGAGAAGCAATCCATGCAAAGTGCCGAATGAACCTGCGGTAGTAAGAGCATAATCCAAGAAAACTGCGGATCTCATGCACTGAACTCAATTCGGGCCAATTCCGAATTGCATCAATCTTTGCAGGATCCATCCGCACTCCATCTTTGGACACAATATGCCCAAGATAATGTATCTCTGACAAGAAGAACTCACTCTTCTTTGAATTTATGAAGAGTTTATGCTTATGGAGCTCTTCAAAAACAATAGCCAAATGAGATTTATGCTCTTCTTCGGTCTTCGAGAAGACTAGGATGTCATCAAAGAAGACACCTGTAAATTTCCTGTACCCACGGAATATGCGATCCATCATTCTATTGAATGTAGCCGGGGCATTTGTAAGACCAAAAGGCATAACAAGATACTCATAAAGCCCAAATGCTGTCCTGAAAGCAGTTTTGTGTACATCCTGAGGCACTACACGCACTTGATGATATCCACTCTTGAGATCAATTCGGCTAAAGCATGCCGATCCATCCAACTTGTCAAGGATGTCGTCTATGCGTGGAATCGGGAACCGATTCTTGATGGTAAGCTTATTCAAAGCTCTATAATCCACACACATACGAAAGGATCCATCCTTCTTTTGAACCAAGAGGACGGGTGAACAATATGGGGAAGAGCTTGGCTGAACCAAACCCTTCTCAAGAAGCTCATTCACTTGCTTCATGATCTCCTCTTTTTGGGATGCACTTACACGATAGGCTGGCCTATTAGGTGGTGAGCTACCCGGCACAAGATCAATGCGATGATCTTCCGGTCGTACAGGTGGTAACTCATTTGGTAACTCATCAGCAAAACAATCATTGTGCTCTTGCAAAAATTTCAGCCTATCATTACAAAGAGTGTTTACATGTACATTAGTTTTCTCAATAGGATCTCGTACAAAAATCAAGTACGCAAAAATACTCTTTTTCATTACTTTCTTAATTTGTACATGAGATACAAGGGGAATGGTATCACCCTCTTCACCAGCATCAATTACATGTTCTCGGCCTTTATGCATGAAGGTGATCTTGTTAGTCTTGTAAGCCTTGCACGGATCAATACGTGTATGCCAAGGCTTTCCAAGCAATACATCACAGCCATTCAAAGGCGCCACAAGAAAATCCTCATGATCCACATAGCCTTGAATGTGTATGCGCAACTTGCCAAAAATAGGCATGACCTGCACTTCTCTACCAACAAAGGCAGCCCCTGCTTCAATTTGAGGACCCATGTCCTCCACTTCAATACCCAAAGCAGCTGCCATCTGAGTGGATATGAAATTCTCCGATGCACAATCATCAAACATGAACAAAGCAGGTTGATCTTTGAGCTGTCCCCAAGCTTTACATACAACCCTACCTTTGCTATCATGTGAAGTGTTGCCCTGCACATCCGGAACCATATGCACATTAGGCTTCGGTACATTAGCATTTTCAGCTTTGTTCTTCTTATTTGGGCATGCTCTTGCCATGTGCTCAGTGCTGCCACAAGTAAAGCATTTGCCTTCACGCATATATTGCTCCTTCTTCTCAGCACTAAGACCAAAGTTTGCCGGCTTATAAGGGCGCTTGTTAGCAAACTTATTTTCAGCTTTTGGACCTGATTTGGCTTGGTTTTGGTCCCTTTTAGGTGGCTGTCCATCATTTTGCAGGTTTTGGACAGCCCTCTCTTTGCCTTGAAATGAGGGTTTAGCCTTATTGGATCGACTCAATTTGAGTTCCAATTGCTCGGTGGCGGTGGCGGGTGCGATTAATTGGTGTAAGGTATGACTAGGATACATTTGTAATCCCGCTTTGTACACGGGTTGCAATCCCGATTGAAACCTTCTCTTCCTTTCCGCCTCGGTGACATGCATAAATGGAGACACCTCCAAGAGCACTTTCCAAAACTTTTGTACATATGCATTTACCGATTCCCCCTCATTTTGCTTTACCCAATCCCACTTCATTGTTATCTCATTCAATGCATTGGGAGGCAAGAATTGAGCATAGAACCTCTCCTTGAACTCTTCCCATGATCTAACAGGATTCGGTGAGAGTTTCTCCGTGAGCCACCAATGGGCAGCAGTGCCTTTCATGAACATGCTTACATGCCGGATCATGGATTTCTGAGTGAAATCCTCATCACTGAAAGCAATATCAAACTGGGCAATAAAAGCAAGTGCCTTTGATGCATCATATTCTCCATGATATGTGTCAAACTTCACAGATTTGTCTCCGGCTTTGAAGTCACGAGACTTTGATGCATGTGTGTGCATCTCAACATGTTTTCCCCCATGTTTGTCCATTGGGACAACTCCTGTGACTGGTATCATTTTTGGACCAAAAGGTGATGCATAAGGCATAGATACATGTGCCCTGTAAGCATGAGGCATGGCTGGCCCCTCAACATGCATTGATACATTTTCAGCCATAGCTTCTCCCTCACGAGCACACTCGAAGGCATGAGTGGCATGAGAGATACGCGGAATACCTGCACCAACAGAAAATTGCAGCCCATGTTGCATGTGTTGTGCATGTACATTTTCAGCCGGCAATGGCGTTTGACATACATTTTGACCACTGCCATAAACATTGTATCCTTCACGGGCTACATGAGGTATTCCTGCATGGCGTGAAGTCACTGATTGTTCCTCTCCCATCGCATGGAGGTTCATCCTCTTAGACATAACTTCTTGTTCGGGCACTTGTGGGGATTCCAAGACATGTGGGATGGTTGCCTTTTCTGCATAGGCATCCTCGGTACGAGCCAAGTATGCACGTGCTGCATCCCTTGGTTGCATGTGCAACTCTTGAGCAATCATTGCCATTGCATGATCCATATAAGATTCAGCTTTCTTGGCCTTCAAACGATCATGTACCAATGGATCCTCGCGGCGATAGAGATTCAATTCTTCTTGTTGTGCATGGAGAAGAGCCTGCATACGAGTAAGTTCAGCTCTCAAGACTATGGACTCTTCTTCTTGCATCTTCTCTTTGCCACGAGACGGCTGTCCCACATATTCATGTTCCCTATTGTGCACCACATGAGTTTGCTCATCCTGTAAAGCATTGGAGGCATGCATTTCATTGTCCCTGCCACTTGTATTAGCATCTCCAACATTCATTGTATGGCTGTCCATAATGTTCTAAGTGTAGAGATAGCTAGTGTTCACGGTGATCGTCTCTCACGATAGAAGTGAAAGAGAACCGTATGCTCTGATACCAATGTAACTTGGTTGAACACAATGCTAATCAATACACTTAAATACACTAAGATTTGAAGGACACTTGCTCAAATACAAGAAGTAAATTGCTGAATTGACAAGAGGCACACAATGAGCCGGAACGGCCGACCCCTCCCTTGAGTAAATTGTATTACTATTGGAGAAATTCAATACATAGCTTCACGGGCATTCATTGCCAAATCCTCCATGCCAATGCATATGAAATTCAGCATTTAGAAAACAATGGTATGTCGATGTAGATCACCAAGGAGCTGCCTTGATGCCCGGCCCGACTTCAGTGCCCATATTCTCTACCATTGGCTCTATGTTCTACCAAGCAAGGTAGCAACATCTTCAAGAGCACATAGGACAAGAGAAATACTACACAGGGCGGCTAAACAAGGAGTCCTGCCCTTCTACTGAGTAAGTAATGACAACACATTGTCCAATTAGCTTACCAGTCTTCATAGAAGTTGTTGCAAGCGGAAGCCTTCGCGTTGGAAGCTTTAGAAGCGTTGATATCTTCAATTTGCCGCAATCCTTCGCGACAAAAGTCTTCAAGAGGATGAAGGGAACCTTGGGAAAGCTTCCCCTATGGTTCAACTTGAGAAAGGAAGGCTGAAATTAGGGTTTTCAGCAAAAAGACCAGAAATTACAGCAAAAATGAGAGCTGTTTTGCTGAATTTCAGTCATTGGGAGTGAGTAGGAGAGTGATTAGCACTTGGAAACACTCTTGGAGGCTTGGAAAACACCCTAGCAAGTTGGGTATGGCTATGGAGAGCTTGGAAATGGAGAGAAATGGTGGAAAAACAGAGTTTTCAGCCTCCAAAAATCCTCATGAAGAGAAAACACGAATTTCTCTTAATAAGTAAGTGAATTGGGGTCCAATCAGGTGAAGGGACATGGGGAGATGCCCATTTATGAGTAAAAAGGAAGGATCAGGTCCTGGACATTGAGTCTTGTCCGCCTCGGGACTTCAGTGAGTGTGAACTTGGAAGAGGTCATAATTTATAAGTGACTTTTGGGCGCCCAAACTTTAATGAAGTGGGAACGCACTCACTTATAAATATTGGCTAAGTCCTAAGGGCTATTTGAGCCTAAATTGGGTAATACTTACCACCTGTTCACATGCCACACAACCATGTCAGCAGACAGTTTCACACGCACGGTTCACGGGCGGGCGTCCCCTTACCCGGAACTACACATAGGTCATGCAGGCATGAAAACAACATGCAATTTCATTTGCAGGCAAGCACATAAAGATGCTATGCAATGCAGCATTGGCATGAGCAATTTCCGTTCATGAAACCATATAAGACCAGGCGTTTCCAGGCAAGTATACGCAATACCAGACCCAGTGGAAAGCCAATCCTCCAGGTGTTTCCGGGCATGTACACAAAGGCACAAGTCCCAGCGGAAAGCCAAGTCCTCCAGGCGTTTCCGGGCATGTACACAAAGGCACAAGTCCCAGCGGAAAGCCAAGTCCTCCAGATATTCCGGGCATGATAACATCAAGTCCCAGCGGAATATCATATCCAACTATACAGCATGACACGTGTCAATCTCCTGCATAGGCATATTCCATAAGCCATGGACACCAATCCAATATGTACATAGTGTGAAAGCAAGAGTGAACCATTTGGGTGGCCAAATGGTGACATGCGAAGCGTGGGGATAACTTAAGGATCAGCCTACACTCTTTATGTTTGATGATTGTGCCACAGACAACTTCATTTTTGTGGAGATGGCATCTGCATTGAACATTCATGTGGGGGACATGGGACCCCATATTGAGGCGGAGGCTGCTTTTGTGGGAAAACAAGTGTGAGTGACCCCTATCATTGGAAAGTTGCGCATACACATCCAGGGGTATCTTGATCATGAGATTTCTTGGTTGCACCATTGCAAGGATGTGATGTATTGCTGGGAAAGCCGAGGCATCACTGCATTGAGCCACACAAGGAGTACAAGACGACCCGGATTACTTTTATGCATAGAGGCCACATTCATGTTATTGATGCTGGCCAAGAAGGAGACTACATCCCAGTTGTATCTCATGTTTAGATTAATAAAGCAATGAGAAAGAGTGTTTCCGCATACTTAGTCTTTGTTTGTTATAAGGTTGAATGTAATGATGTATGCGTAGATACTCTCACAAGTGAAAGGCTGAAATTTTTACATGCATACAAGGATTGCATTGTAGATGCATTACCAGGAGAGCTACCTCCTGAGAGACCCGAGGATCATCGCATTGATTTGGTGCCATGTAGTTCCCCACCAAATAGACTTGCATATAGGGTAAACGGAGCACAGCAAGAGGAGATTATGAAACAGGTGACGGAGCTTTTGGACCGAGGTTTGGCTCACCAAGCTCTTCGCCATATTGCTCACCGGTCTTGCTAGTGCAAAAGAAGGATGGTTCCTTCCGTATGTGTGTGGATTACCGAGCTTTAAATAAGCTTACTATCAAGAACCAGTTTCCAATCCCACGCATAGATAACATCCTTGATAAACTTGATGGGTCTGCATGTTTCAGCCGCATTGATCTTAAGAGTGGGTATCACTAGGTGCGTGTGGCACCGCAAGATATACACAAAATGGCATTCAGGACGTCATTTGGACTATATGAGTTTTTGGTTATGCCGTTTGGTCTTACGAATGCCCCGGCCATGTTCAATAGAATGATGGATCGCATTTTCCGTGAGAATCAGAAATTCATAGGTGTGTTTTTTGATGATATCTTGGTATTTTCCATGAGCAAGAGCACTTCCAACATTTGGCCATTGTTTTTGAACAGCTTCGTAACCACGAGCTCTTCATTAATGCGAAAAAGAGTGAATTTTTTCTTTCCGAGATTCACTATTTGCAGCATATTGTATCAAAGAATGGCGTCAGGATGGATCGTGCAAAGATTGAAGCCATTCGGAATTGGCCTGAGCTATCTTATGTACATGAAGTACGAAGCTTTTTGGGTTTATACTCATATTACAGGCGTTTTATTAGACACTTTTCCTGGATTGCTTCGCCATTGCATGAGCTCACTAAGAAGAAGGTTGTCTTCAAATGGACAGTTGATGAGAAGAAGGCTTTCGTTCGTCTCAAGGATGCCGTGATGAGTGGGCATGTCTTACTCATTCCAGACTTGTAGAAATCTTTCTGTGTGGAGTGTGATGCATCCGAAAGTTGCATTGGGGCTGTCCTAAATCAAGGACATGCCATAGCTTATGAAAGTCGTCGTTTGTATGATGCAAAACTTTCTTTGGGCATTTATGAGGAGGAGTTGTTGGCTATGATTCATGCCTTGACTATTCGGAAACACTACCTTCTTGGGGCTGATTTTATTATCAAGATAGATCATCAAAGCCTAAGGTACTTCTTGACACAAACAAAGCTTTCGGAGAAGCATACGAGGATGGCAAACTTCTTATCTATGTTTCATTTAAAGATTATGCACCCTCCAGGAAAGAAAAATGTGGTGGCAGATGCATTGTCTAGAAAACCATCTGTGGATGTAGTGTCAATTGCCTTACATGGGGACTTGTTTGCCATGTGTAAATTGTACCATACAGATGATGATTTTGGGCATATATGGACTGATTTAGTGGTTGGACATGCACATGCCTCTTATGTGATCAAAGAGGGGTATCTCATGAAGGATAATTGCCTATGTATTGTGTCAAACATGAGGCAAAAAGTCATTGATGAGTGCCATGCTCCTCCTTATGCAGGACATAGAGGTATAATGCCTACTGCGCGCATGATTGAGCATTACTTCTTTTGGCCAGGAATGCGCAAAGATATAGAAGCATATGTACGTGCATGTATCACTTGCCAGAAAGTCAAGTTTGACAGGCAAAAGGCTCCTGGTTTGCTTCAGGCTTTTGCTTATTCCTTTGCAGCCATGGGAAAGTATTGCAGTGGATCTTATCATGGATTTGCCTAGTACTCAGCAAGGCAATGATGCTATTTGGACCATTGTTGACAGATTTAGCAAGCAAGCACATTTCTTGCCGGTTAGTAAAACCATTAAACCTAAGCATATGTCAAGATATTTATGGCACAAGTGTTCAAACACCATGGTATGTCTAAATCCATTGTGGGGGACAGAGATCCCAAGACTATAAGCCTCTTTTGGAGAGGTCTGTTTGACAATATGGGCACTAAGCTGGACTTCTCATCGGCTTTTCACCCCCAAACGGATGGGCAAAGTGAGGCTGCAAATTCAGTTGTGTTGGATTTTCTCAAATGCTATGTTGCAGACCAAAAAGAAGCTTGGGAAAAGTATCTATCATTGGTAGAGTTTGCATACAACAACACTGTGCATACCTCCATGGGAAAGGTCCCGTTTGAAATTGTTTATGGCAAAGTGATATTGCCACCCATCCTCTGCACTAAGGATGAGATCTTTGCAGCTCATGAGTATGTCAGAGATCTTGACGTTGCCTTTACATAAGTGTGGACAACCATTGCTCGTTCACAAGATAAGCATAAGAAGGCTGTCGACAAGCATAGAAGAGAGGTAGACATCAAAGAAAATGATTGGGTATTGCTGAAATTTGAGAAAGCAAGACTTTGTAAGAGGCCAGGAAAGGAGGGAGCATGCCCTAAGCTCTCTACTAGGTATTACGGACCTTTTAAGGTGATCAAGTAGATCAATGAGGTTGCTTTCCGGCTTGCGTTGCCTGATTATTGGAAGATTCACAATGCCTTTCATATGAGTCTATTGCACAAGCATGTGGGGCCAGAGCTAGAAGATCCTGTCACAGAAGAGCCACTAGACGTTGATGAGCTAGAGGAAGTTTTTCAACCTGAACAGATTGTGTTTCACAAGGAGAGAAAGCTACCTGGCGGTAGGCTTTCCGGGAGACACCTTGTGAAGTTCAAGAACTATTTGCCTATTGACGCAAAATGGGTTGATGAAGACTACTTCAAAGATTACCCACAACTTCTTTAGGCATATTTGGAGGTTTTTCAGTTGAGGTCAACTGTTTAGAAGCTGGGGGATGTCACCATTTGGCCACCCAAGTGGTCTTTCTCTATTTTTGTGCCAAGGTACGGGAGGCCAGGGAGCTTCGTGTCGTCAGTACTGAGGCCAAGACTCACGTCACCTACGGGAGGCCACGCCTTGTGTCACCCGAAGTGTGGCGAGGACGTGGAACCCGTTGTCAGGGATTCCAATTTAGGCTTCCCATTGAGCCAGTTCCGTGCTCGGGAAGACTTGCAATTTACAGGTTCTAGGAACGGGAGATATTCCATTGAATGCCTATTATGACGTGTTCAGTTCATGGGCAGGGGACGCCCGCCTGTGAGCCGTGTGAATGCCCTGTATTCTGACATGGTTTGTGCCCTATATTCATTTAGCCCTTGTTTATTATTGCAAAGGTTTTATAACCTTAGCAGTTCACATTTATTAAAGGTGGGGACCGGCCACCGGCTCCGTGCCTGGGGCCCAAGGTCAAAAGTGTGGTCAGTGAAACCGATCCCGTCAAGTGGGAAAGACTCCGTTGGACACCCACACGCTTAATAGCACAACTTTAAAACCACAAATATGAAATGGACAACTTAAAAACAACTTGAATTTAAATGAACAGAAATGGAAAGATGGACACCAGCACTGGGGCCGGAACGGGCCGACCCCCCCCTCAATATATGATATATTTATTGGGAGTATTTAAAGAATACAATGCTCCATGGGTTCTGAGAACCAGATCATGTCCATGTACATATGAAAACAGTACCAAACAAGTAGCTCGAATTTCGATGTAGAAGCTCGAAGCAGATCGACCACTAGTGTGGTCCAATCGCTACGGTCCTGTGCTTTCACTGGACTCCGCGGAGAGCGCCACACTGGTGTTCCGAGACCACGCACAGACAGGCGCTCTCGCACTAACGCCTGGCTCTCCCGATCTCAGCACCTTTGGACCGAGGTTCGCCCATATAGCTTGGACAACCCGGCACCGAACGGGTGTAGGCCGAGCGGGACGAATCTTTTACCAGATTTAAACATATAATACTTTACTCAAATCTGAAAATCACTTACTTGAATATGGTTGATAGAAAAACCAATCCTCAGAGTATGATGAAGTCATCCAGGTGATGAAGAAGCAGTTGCCTCGTGGAGAACCACCAAGACAAGAGTCACCGCAAAAGATCACAGCCACCTGCTGTGAAAGAAGGAGTATCCACTTGTAAGGGTGGATAAAGACTTGGCTTGTATGGAGAAGCAACCTGCTATAAGGAAAGATGCCGCCTGGCTTCAACAAGTGCAGCCACCTTATAGAATGCACAGCCTCCTGTATGGAGAAGGGATCGCCTGCTTGGGAAGAGGGGTAGGCGCCTGCAGGAGAAGAAGAGTAACCCACAGAAGCTGGTCACACAGTCGCCTGCTGCAAGAGAGGCAACGTAGCCTTGCTAGAGATAAAACATACAGGCAGCCGTCAGCCTATGGTGCAGTCGCCAGCAGAGATGGTCAGCCGCCTGTGAAGAGCAGCAGCGTAGCCTGCAGCAGAGGGTCGTTTGTAAAGAAGTCAGGCGCTGCCAGCAGTAAGGTCAACCTCCTGTAGAGTGTTTGGCGCAGGCAGTAGCAGCATAATCAGTCCTCTGCAGTTTTCAACGCAGCCACCAGCAGCAGGGTTCAGCCGCCTGTAGAGGGGCAGGCGCAGCAGTAAGGATATGGGTGGCCACCTGCTGTGCAGTTCGCAGCCAGCCGCCTGTAGACAGGTTCGTGCAGATTATAGGAGCCGCCTGCAGCAAGCTAGTCGCCAGCCGAAAGAGCAGCCAGCGCCGGTTGATGAAATTCACCCCGCCAGATAGATGCGATGGGATTAACGCTTGAAGGGGAGATTTCTTTTAATAAAATTTCATGTGGAGTTAACCTTAGTGTTGTCCACGCTTGCATGTGGGGGATTAGTGGGGGTAGGTGACCATGCGCACCCCCACACTCACTTAAAAGTGAGGCTCCCCACCTTGGCCCCAAAGTGGGTGCCCAAAGGGGGTGCCCACTTTTAAATAAGTGTGAACCCCTAACCTTATAAATCAAAGGGTTAGAATTTAATAACATTAAACAACATGTACCATATACTTACCACCTGTTCACATGCACTGAAACTCGTCAGAATACAGGGCAGACTTCACGACTCACTGGCAGGCGTCCCCGCTCAGTAAGTAACACGTCAAGCAGGCAAACACACGAATACATGTCATGCGAAAACAGTTTCAAACATGCAAAATATGTGTGCATGTGCAAATAGTAACATGGACATATCTCCCGTTCATGGAACATGTACAAAATATCTGTCGGCACAAAACTGGCACGACATAAAAACATAAAAACCTGGTCTTCCTATGGAGTGACAGTCCCATAGGTAAGACACAGTTCCAGGCACGAGTTTCCCTATGGTGTGACAGTCCCATAGGCAAAACACGGCACGAATACTGGCTCTTCCATGGCGTGACAGTCCCATGGATCGAACACAGTCCAGGTCATACACGGGTGGCACTGATCTGGCTCCCGTCCATACGACACCATCCTGCTAACACACGGGTGGCACCAGTCTGGCTCCCGTCCATGTCAGCAAAATACTGGCCTCTTCACATGAGACACCGGCCTGGCCTCAAGTGAACGAGACGCAAAAACTAGGAATGGACCAAATGGTCGGCCAATTGGTGACATCCCCCCGGGCTTCTAAAGAGTTGACCTCAACTTAAAAGCCTCAAGATATGCCTGCAACAATTGCGGATAATCTGCAAAATAATCCTCATTTACCCATTTGGCATCAATAGGCAAATAATTCTTAAACTTCACAAGGTATCTCCTGGAAAGCTTTCCTGCAGGTAGCTTTCTCTCCTTGTGAAAAACAATCTGTTCTGGCTGGAGGATCTCCTCAAGCTCTTCAATTTCGGGCGGATCTTCTGTGACAGGCTCATCAGGATCTGGCCCCACATATTTCCGAAATAGACTCACATGAAAAGCATTGTGAATCTTCCAATGACTAGGTAAAGCAAGCCTGTAGGACACTTCATTGATCTTTTGAATCACCTTGAAGGGTCCATAATAGCGAGGAGAAAGCTTAGGATATGATCCTTCTCGTCCTGGCCTCTTCCGAAGCCTAGCCTTCTCAAATTTCAGCAATACCCAATCACCCTCTTTGACTTCCATGTCCCTTCTATGCTTGTCAGCAGCCTTTTTATGCTTATCCTGAGATCTTGCAATGGCTGTCCGCACCTGACTAAAGGCAACATCCAAGTCACGAACATATTCATCAGCTGCAAAAAATCTCATCCTTTGTTCGAAGGATGGGTGGCAAGACCACTCTGCCATAAATAATCTCAAACGGAGCCTTTCCTGTGGAAGCATGGATTGTATTGTTGTAGGCAAACTCAACAAGTGGAAGATACTTCTCCCATGCACTCTTTTGATCTGCTACATAACACTTCAACAAATCCAACACAGCTGAATTTGCAGCTTCACTTTGGCCATCCGTTTGGGGATGATAAGCTGATGAAAACTCAAGCTTAGTACCCATATTATCAAACAAAGCCCTCCAAAATAGGCTTGTAGTCCTGGGATCTCTATCCCCAACAATGGATTTAGGCATACCATGATGCTTAAAAATATTAGCAAGAAAAAGCTTTACCATATGATCAGCTTTGATGGTTTTCTTGACGGGCAAGAAGTGAGCTTGCTTGCTAAACCTGTCCACAATAGTCCAAATAGCATCATTCCCATGCTAGGATCTAGGCAAATCCATAATAAAATCCATCGTGATACTTTCCCAAGGTTGCGAGGGAATAGGCAATGGCTGAAGCAAACCTGGAGGCTTTTGCCTATCAAATTTCACCTTTTGGCAAGTGATACATGCACGCACATAAGCCTCAATGTCTTTACGCATGCTTGGCCAAAAGAAATACCTCTGAATCATGCGAGTAGTAGGCATAATACCTCTATGACCAGCATAAGGTGGAGCGTGACATTCGTCCATAACCTTTGGACGCAAATCCTTCACCACACATAGGCAATTATCCTTCATGAGATAACCCTCGTTGATAACATAAGAGGCATGTGAATGACCAGCCATCAAATCAGTCCATATATGGCAAAAATCAGCATCCAAATGATACAAATCTCTCATAGCAGATAGATCTCCATGAGAGGCCACTGAGACTGCAGCAATATAAGGCCTCCTAGATAGTGCATCGGCCACCACATTTTTCTTTCCTGGAGTATGCACAATCTGAAAATGAAACATGGAAAGAAAATTTGCCATTCTCATCTGCTTCTCTGAAAGCTTAGTTTGAGAAGAAAATATCTCAAGCTTTGATGATCTGTCTTGACTACAAATTCAGCCCCAAGAAGGTAATGTTTCCAAATCTTTAAGGCATGAATTACAGCCAAGAGCTCTTTCTCATAGATATCCATATGAAGCTCAGCATCATGCAAACGACGGCTCTCGTATGCAACTGCATGCCCTTCTTGATTTAGGACAGCTCCTATGCAATCACCACAAGCATCACATTCAACCACGAATGACTTGTGCAAGTCAGGAACAATCAATACTGGACCACATATGATCGCATTCTTGAGCTGCAAGAAAGCATCCTGTTCCTTTGAAGTCCATTTGAAAACAGTTTTCTTCTTCGTGAGATCATGTAGAGGAGTGGCAATCATAGCAAAATGCCTTATGAAACGCCTGTAGTACGAACATAATCCCAGAAAACTACGTACTTGATGTACGTTTTGCAATTCGGGCCAATTCCGAATAGTCTCTATCTTTGCAGGATCCATTGTAACTCCATCCTTGGATACAATATGTCCCAAATAATGAATCTCTGAAAGGAAAAACTCACTTTTCTTAGCATTGACGAAAAGTTTATGCTTCCGCAACTCTTCGAACACTGTGACCAAATGAGTTCTGTGTTCCTGCTCATTCTTGGAGAAAACCAAGATATCATCAAAGAAGACTCCTGTAAACTTGCGATGGGATCGGAATATCCTATCCATCATACGATTAAAAGTAGCAGGAGCATTGGTGAGACCAAAAGGCATTACCAAGAATTCATATAATCCGAAAGCTGTCCTGAATGCAGTCTTATGGACATCTTGTGGCACCACGCGTATCTGGTGATAACCACTCTTCAAATCAAGTCTGCTAAAGCAAGCTGAGCCATCAAGCTTATCCAAGATATCATCAATACGTGGAATTGGGAATCTGTTCTTGATGGTAAGCTTGTTCAAAGCTCTATAGTCTACACACATACGGAATGATCCGTCCTTCTTTTGAACTAGAAGCACAGGAGAGCAGTAAGGTGAGGAACTGGGCTGAACCAAACCTTTCTCTAAAAGCTCGTTTACCTGCTTCATAATTTCTTCTTGTTGTGCAGCACTCACTCGGTATGCGGGTTTGTTAGGAGGAGAACTACCTGGCACAAGATCTATGCGGTGATCTTCGGGCCTTTGGGGAGGTAATTCACCTGGCAATGAGTCAGCAAAACAGTCTTTGAATGCATTAAGAAAATTCAGCCTATCATTAGACATAGCATCCACATTTTGATGATTTGGCACAAGACTATCACGCACAAAAACCAAGTACGCTGAAAGACTCTTTTTCATTGCTTTATTAATTTGGATGTGTGATACAACTGGGATGGAATCCCCTTCTTTGCCAGCATCAATAAAGTGCATGCGGCCTTTATGCATAAAGGAAATCATATTGGACTTGTAGTCTTTGTGGGGCTCAAGCCTATGATGCCACGGCTTGCCCAACAATACATCACATCCATTCAGAGGAGCAACTAAGAAATGCTCATTGTCAAGGTAGCCCTGTATATGAATACGCAACTTCCCAATCAAAGGGGTAACCTGCACCTCTTTGCCAATAAATGCAGCTTCAGCTTCAATCTGAGGTCCCATGTTTTCAACCTCAATACCCAATGCAGCTGCCATTTGCATAGAGATGAAATTGTCAGTTGCACAGTCATCAAACATGAAGAGTGCGGGCTGATCCTTGATTTGCCCCCAAGCCTTGCAAACCATACGTTCTTTTGCATCATGACCTGTATTACCTTGCACATCAAGAACTGCATGAACATTTGCTTTGGTGTGCTTGTCCTCGTGCTTTGGTTTGCGATCTGGGCATTGCCGAAACATATGGTCTTTGCTACCACAAGAAAAGCATTTTCCATCCTTAGCATATTGCTCTCTTTGCTCCGGGGTTAATCCAAATTTGTTCTTTCTTGGGCCCTGTTCTTTAGATGGGTTATTTTCAGCTTTACCACCCTTGTAAGGCTCCCGGAAGTTCTTTTTAGATGGCTGTCCGCCCTTTTGCTGATTTGGGGCAGCCTTATCCTTCGCCTTGGAACCTCCTTGATCCTGCTTGATCTTAAGCACCAGTTGCTCTGTAGCAAGGGCAGAAGCTGTGAGTTGCTGCAACGTATGTTTTGGGTGCAATTCAATTCCCGATCTATAAGCAGGTTGCAGTCCAGAACGAAACTTCCTCTTTCTTTCATCCTCTGTGATTAGCATGAAAGGAGTCACTTCCAGCAACACTTTCCAAAATTTGTTAACATACTGTTGCACACTCTCATTATCTTTTTGTTCCAGCCTGTCCCACTTTTGAGCGAGAGTTTGCTCCGCGTTGGGTGGCAAGAACTGAGCATAAAATCTATCTTTGAATTCCTTCCAAGTAGAGATGGGATCCTTGGTGATCTTTTCGGTGATCCACCAATGGGCAGCAGTCCCTTTCAGAAACATGCTAGCATGACGCACCTTCGACTTTTCTGTAAAGTCCTCATCGCTAAAAGCAATGTCGAACTGTGCCACAAACGCTAGCACCTTAGAAGCATCGTGTTCACCATGAAAGACATCAAATTTGACAGATTTATCACCTGCTTTGAACTCCTTGAGCTTCCTGGCATGAGGCTCATGGTCCTCTCTTTTTCTTTTCCCCTTATCCAACGGGGTAGCCCTGTCTGCATGGGCTCCATGGGCCGTCATAGAAGCTTCATGGGGCACGGTGGCATGTGCTCCACGAACTCGAAGCTCAGATGCATGTGACTTACCTGCATATGGCATGGTCTCTCCATGAGACAACTCAGAAGGCAAAATTTTTCTGGAAGCAGACCTGTCACCATGAGATACATATCTTGCATGCATGTGACTTTCATGCCCTCCATGAGCACTGGCATACACAAATCTATCAGGCTTAGTGCCTTGTGGAGAGGATGCATGACGAGAGGTGACAGTCACCTCTTCCTTTTGCATAAAAGATTTCAGCCTCTGGGATGCGGGATCTCCATGCTTTAAACGAGGTGGATTTCTGAATTTCAGCTCTCCGTCATCCCCCTCTTTGATATCACCTTTGCGAAGGAGATAGGCAAGTGCCAACTCCCTTGGTTTCTTGCCCACTTCACGAGCCATTGATTCAAAGGTTACATCAACCATAGCATCAGCCTTCCTGGCTTCAATAGCACTTTGCAGATGAGGATCTTCATGCAAAAACTTCAATTCTTGCTCTTGAGCCTGCAAAAGTTTTCTCATATGTTCCATTTCAGCCCTCATAGCATCAGGGTCTTGTTCAAGCATAACTGTCTTTCCTGGAGACAGTTGACCTTTGGATTCACTATCCATAACCCTTTCAAGAGGCTTGTGTCTACCTCGCAGGGCATCAGACCTACGAGAAGCGCTAGATGGACCCCTCGAATTTGGCACTTCCAAAGGGTTGCCTTGGCTGTCCATTGTGTTCAAAGTTTGCTAAAAGCGGGATGTCCAGTACACAGGTTCGTTTCCCCACTAGGAAGAGGGAAACAACCGTGCTCTGATACCAATGAAACCGATCCCGTCAAGTGGGAAAGACTCCGTTGGACACCCACACGCTTAATAGCACAACTTTAAAACCACAAATATGAAATGGACAACTTAAAAACAACTTGAATTTAAATGAACAGAAATGGAAAGATGGACACCAGCACTGGGGCCGGAACGGGCCGACCCCCCCCTCAATATATGATATATTTATTGGGAGTATTTAAAGAATACAATGCTCCATGGGTTCTGAGAACCAGATCATGTCCATGTACATATGAAAACAGTACCAAACAAGTAGCTCGAATTTCGATGTAGAAGCTCGAAGCAGATCGACCACTAGTGTGGTCCAATCGCTACGGTCCTGTGCTTTCACTGGACTCCGCGGAGAGCGCCACACTGGTGTTCCGAGACCACGCACAGACAGGCGCTCTCGTACTAACGCCTGGCTCTCCCGATCTCAGCACCTTTGGACCGAGGTTCGCCCATATAGCTTGGACAACCCGGCACCGAACGGGTGTAGGCCGAGCGGGACGAATCTTTTACCAGATTTAAACATATAATACTTTACTCAAATCTGAAAATCACTTACTTGAATATGGTTGATAGAAAAACCAATCCTCAGAGTATGATGAAGTCATCCAGGTGATGAAGAAGCAGTTGCCTCGTGGAGAACCACCAAGACAAGAGTCACCGCAAAAGATCACAGCCACCTGCTGTGAAAGAAGGAGTATCCACTTGTAAGGGTGGATAAAGACTTGGCTTGTATGGAGAAGCAACCTGCTATAAGGAAAGATGCCGCCTGGCTTCAACAAGTGCAGCCACCTTATAGAATGCACAGCCTCCTGTATGGAGAAGGGATCGCCTGCTTGGGAAGAGGGGTAGGCGCCTGCAGGAGAAGAAGAGTAACCCACAGAAGCTGGTCACACAGTCGCCTGCTGCAAGAGAGGCAACGTAGCCTTGCTAGAGATAAAACATACAGGCAGCCGTCAGCCTATGGTGCAGTCGCCAGCAGAGATGGTCAGCCGCCTGTGAAGAGCAGCAGCGTAGCCTGCAGCAGAGGGTCGTCTGTAAAGAAGTCAGGCGCTGCCAGCAGTAAGGTCAACCTCCTGTAGAGTGTTTGGCGCAGGCAGTAGCAGCATAATCAGTCCTCTGCAGTTTTCAACGCAGCCACCAGCAGCAGGGTTCAGCCGCCTGTAGAGGGGTAGGCGCAGCAGTAAGGATATGGGTGGCCACCTGCTGTGCAGTTCGCAGCCAGCCGCCTGTAGACAGGTTCGTGCAGATTATAGGAGCCGCCTGCAGCAAGCTAGTCGCCAGCCGAAAGAGCAGCCAGCGCCGGTTGATGAAATTCACCCCGCCAGATAGATGCGATGGGATTAACGCTTGAAGGGGAGATTTCTTTTAATAAAATTTCATGTGGAGTTAACCTTAGTGTTGTCCACGCTTGCATGTGGGGGATTAGTGGGGGTAGGTGACCATGCCCACCCCCACACTCACTTAAAAGTGAGGCTCCCCACCTTGGCCCCAAAGTGGGTGCCCAAAGGGGGTGCCCACTTTTAAATAAGTGTGAACCCCTAACCTTATAAATCAAAGGGTTAGAATTTAATAACATTAAACAACATGTACCATATACTTACCACCTGTTCACATGCACTGAAACTCGTCAGAATACAGGGCAGACTTCACGACTCACTGGCAGGCGTCCCCGCTCAGTAAGTAACACGTCAAGCAGGCAAACACACGAATACATGTCATGCGAAAACAGTTTCAAACATGCAAAATATGTGTGCATGTGCAAATAGTAACATGGACATATCTCCCGTTCATGGAACATGTACAAAATATCTGTCGGCACAAAACTGGCACGACATAAAAACATAAAAACCTGGTCTTCCTATGGAGTGACAGTCCCATAGGTAAGACACAGTTCCAGGCACGAGTTTCCCTATGGTGTGACAGTCCCATAGGCAAAACACGGCACGAATACTGGCTCTTCCATGGCGTGACAGTCCCATGGATCGAACACAGTCCAGGTCATACACGGGTGGCACTGATCTGGCTCCCGTCCATACGACACCATCCTGCTAACACACGGGTGGCACCAGTCTGGCTCCCGTCCATGTCAGCAAAATACTGGCCTCTTCACATGAGACACCGGCCTGGCCTCAAGTGAACGAGACGCAAAAACTAGGAATGGACCAAATGGTCGGCCAATTGGTGACAGTCAGCCCAAATGCTGGGCACCCACAAGGCCTCATAAGTGTGTGGACACTCTAAGGAGGTGCCCACCATTAATTATGGTGGGCTGTGCCACATGGCACAAGAGATTTGGACCCCTCCACCTCCTCTCCTCCATTCCTCTCCACCTCTTTGCACTTTCCCTTCTCCTAGAAGCTGGTGCCCAACTCTTCTCGGCTCACTTCCCTTTTTCTGATGTGGGCACCTGCTGTACCTGCTAAAACCCTAACAGTACCTGCTGTGTACTTGCTGTACCTGTTGAGACCCTAACAGTATCTGTTGTACCTTATGTACCGGCTGTACCTGCTGAAACCCTAACATTACCTGCTGTACCAACAGTACCGGCTGTACCTGCTGAAACCCTAACAGTACTTGCTGTACCTGTTGAAACCCTAACAGTACTTGCTGTACCTTCTGTACCTACTGTACCTGCTGAAACCCTAACAGTACTTGTATCTTTTGTACTTGCTGTACCTGTTGAAACCCTAACAGTACTTGTTGTACCTTCTGTACCGGCTGTACCTGATGTGGACCTGATGTGGGCACTGGCTGTACCTGCTGTGCCAGCTGTACCATGTGTACCAGTCACCGTACCTGCTGAAACCCTAACTGTACCAGCTGTACTTGCTGAAAATCAGAACTGTACTCCCTATTGTACCTGCTGAAACCCTAACTGTACCAGCTGTACTTGCTGAAAAATCAGAACTGTACTCACGGATGTACATGCTGAAACCCTGATAGTATCAGCTTGTTCATCGGATCTTCTACAAGTACGTGTTCGTGTACTTGTAGAGTGTAGAGTGTGAGCACTTGTTTAAGTGCCTACACTTGGGAGGACCAAGCCCATTCCTCTGCGAGTTGTGCGAGCCAGGCTCTAGTACGAGAGTTCTTGTTCGTGCGTGGTCTCGGAACAATAGTTTCGTGTGCACACAACTCCAGGTGTATGAGGAGTCGGGGCTCATTGTATTGACTCATTCGACGAGTCCGGCTTCAACATTCTTCACGGCAAATACTTGTTTTGGTAATATGTCGTCATATTATGCATTGCAAGGATTATCTGGCACACTTTTGGTCCTAAGGGTTACCACGGAGTGTTTGCATCTCAATCAGTGAGTAGTTGATACCATCAGTTCTGGACCTGGGCACCAATGTTCAAGGTAGAGCTCACTGGATGATCATATCAGGATTGGGGAGGACCTCGTGGGCCTACTCAATATTTATGCTCCCAACACGGCAGCAAGTCCGACTAGGTGTGAATGTCCATGAGCACCGTCTCGTGAACAATATGCTTGTCAAGACTCAACACTAAAATGAACTAGCCGCAATACACATAATCACTGAAAGATACATCAATGCACTACACACTACACCACCATTGGGGCCGCGAACGGGCCGACCCCTCCCCCCCCTCCCCCTCCTCTCAATACTGAAGTATATTATTGGAGTATTAAGTTTCAAGGTCTTGCTACAGCTTGGCAAGACTTTCCTGCTTCTGCGGGTGCGTCCTGCAGAAAGGTGGTGCTCCTGAAGGAAAGGGATGTCCATTGAGCTTCCTACAAACGGGTCTCTGTAGCTCTTGCAAAAGGGTTCCTCTCCGGCTATGAAAACAGGGCCTGCCCATCCCGTGAATGTTCCAAGATACTATCCACATGGCTACGGATGGGGGGGAATGAGACCTGCTTAGTGCACCCTCTACATGGAGGATTTTTGGGGACGGTTTGGAGGGGGGGTAGTTGCTATCTGTCCATGGGGCTGAAGGCGAGCTAGGTGAGCCGTGATCCTGCCTTCCATGAAGACCCACTGTGCTCTTGCCCTGCTATATGCATACTCAGGGGTCCACCCATCACAATAGAGGTAGTGATACGCCGGTGTAAGAAAGACCTCCATTGACACATGTAGAAAGACAAACAAGACCACCTTTGGACGTGAGGAGGTGAGGGATCCATCTTGGTTCCAATACCGTGACCCTCCTAGCTCCATGCGTGCTAGGGGCCAACAATGGGTGACTATATCGCTGAGTCGTCCATCTCCTGGAGAAGAAGGGGGTGGCACCCAGAGTGCAGAGGCAGAGGGGCGCAGGGTTAGCACAGCTTTGCAACAGCTGTGCATGAAAATACATGAACGAATTGTGTCAATCCCACAACAAAAAGTTGGTCATTGTTGTCCATGCCAATGGAGTGGCATTATCAAAATGTATATGAAAGAGTTTGGCTTGAGCTGCTTAATTCTGGGCTTTTGGATGGCTTATGGGATCGATGATCTGGAGTGACTTAACACAGCTAGCTTAGAACACTTTGATATAGTGTAGATGATTGTATGCATTGTGTAGCTGATTGTATATTTGATATGTATCATAAATACGTGTTTTTTGCGAAAAATTATAAGGCTCATCTTGAAATAGCTTTTTAGTAAGTACTTCAAATATAACATGAATGGGGTACATAAAGGCAGAATTTAGTAGATGTTCAAAGTTCCTCTCAATGCTCAAAATTTTAACATGACTTTTAATTACCTTAAGGCACAGTTTTGTAGGTGTGTTTCACTTTACAGAGGAAAGAGCTCTCAGCCTGTGGGTAGCATGGGTTGACTCACTAGTTATTATATTTGCAAGTAGAAAGGTTGAATGTTAATTCTTTGCCTGTTTCTCTCTGAGCACTGTTTGTGATCTATATCAGCCTTGTTAGGCTTCTCGATTCCTCTCCATTTAGTATCTTTGAAAATTGTATGGTGCACGCATATATACATACATGCATGCATGTATATGTACGTACATACATACATACTTGTATGTATGTATATATGTATGCATGCATGTATGTACATGTATATGTATGTGTGTGTGTGCTGAGGTGCACCAAATGATGGACTTCACTACATGCTGCATGAAAGAGTCCACCCCCGCCCCCCCCCCATCCCCAACAACACACACACACAGACAGACACACCCCAACCACAAAACCCCTCCTGCTGCCGTGTTCTAAAAAATTAGAAGGGAAAATCTAACCTGTCATGTTACTTTTTCAGGTTGCTAAATAACAATCATTTACAGGGAGAAATTCCAACTTCAATAACCAAGATCGCAAGCTTAACAACTTTGTGAGTGTTACATGCTCTTTTTTCTTGTGATCTATAAATTAGACTATAGGTGACAGGTGTCGGGGGTCAAAGTCACACTCCCACTTGCGTGAGGGCCTACCTGTAGACATCATGCATGCTACATGTTAATCCAAACCTGGCTGACAATTGCCACACTTCTGGCATCCCCTGCCCAAGAATGAATAGGTGAGATCTTTTTTTTTTTCCTTTTATTTTTTCCAAATAAAAGATCCTTCCATTACCAACATGCAGCCGAAATGGCCAAGTACATGACCCAGTCTCAATCACGGGAGACGAGAAAAACAGATGGGGACAGAGCGGCTCTTCCTCGCTGGCTGGCCAAATAGATTTCTTGGTTTCTTGGTCATGTAGATTGAACATGATGAAGGAAATCATTGAAATGATTTTTTTTTCTTGATAGAATGATTTGTTTCCAACCTTCCTTATTTTCAATCCTTGTTGTACCAATGTCCGTAGCATGGTGTAACTATGATATCAGATGATTTTTTCATATGCAATTAATTTTTCCACAATGTTAGGATAATGTAGATTGATCACGGAGGAAATTCTAAGATGATTTTTACATATGCAATTAATTTTTCTAAATGTTAGGATAATGTAGCTTGATCATGATTTTTTCCACAATGTTAGGATAATGTAGATTGATCACGGAGGAAATTCTAAGATGATTTTTACATATGCAATTAATTTTTCTAAACGTTAGGATAATGTAGCTTGATCATGGAGGAAATTATCAAATAATTTTTTTCATGATAGAAATGATTTTTTTTTTCCAAGCCTATGAAAGGACACTTTCATGTCCTATAATGTTAGCAAACTAGTGGTAATTACAAGGGTAAAAGAAGACTTTGAGGGGCATTAACCATTATTCTTGGAGCTAATGATATATGGAGAAGTAGAAGATGACTTCAGGGCTACAAGGATGAAAAATGTGGACAAGAGCTTGAACATGAATTGAAATCTTGTTGTGAACAATTGGTAGATCTAGATTCCAACACATTGGTTTGTTTGAACATCAAATCCATATATGTTGAAGATTTGTTCCATGTGATAGATGCCATGATAAATCATGATGACACTATTTAAAAATCCAAATATTAAACAACGAGATAGAATAACTTTGTTGTGTGTTGAGAAAAACATGATAATAAAAAGGATTTTGACGCACACACCATCTAGCTTTAGAATAAGCTTTTCAAATGAGTAAACATCAGTACAATATGTGTTGTGAAGCTCTTGTTTGTAAAAGGCCTCAAGCGATCATGTATGACTGCAAGATTGTGTAATGGAGCAGATAAGAGATAAGTCCAATGGTGATAATGCAATGCTAGTAGGGATGTGTTGGGCCCACAATAATCTCCAAACGTTAGGAGTGGCTCAACGTATAGAGGAGGTGATTGAATGTCCAAGAGTGGTCCATTAAAAGGCTTTTGGTGCGCATGAGGTGGCACACAAGTTAACACACAAGCTTAAAACTTGTGTGCAAAGGGCAACAAAAAATTATCAAGAAGTCTATATGGATATATTCGCTTAATATGTTGAGCCAAATATAAAAGTTGCATATGAATGTAATACCTCAAGCCTTCCTAATTTTAAAAGACATCGTACGAGGGTTAGATGGCCAACTGTGACTGTAAACCAATATAATTTGTGAACTTTTCTTCCAATAGGACATTTTTTGGTGGGACGACCCAATCACCCATCAAGTCATAAGAAGCCTTGAAAAGGCATTTCTCATGCTTTTGTGATATCTACATTGGTCATACTTGAAACGTCACAATAAAAATCTGGCTTGTGTAGCATTTATGGAGTTGATAATGCAATAGTCAAATTATTTGGGGTCCATTAGAGACCATTTTTCCATGGTTGCAAGATGTTAGAACGGGACTGCCGTGATCTTGCGGTGAGAGAAGGGTGAGGCCCTCTTCCGTCTCCTCATATGCTGCTGATTGAGAGGCCCGAACAACTGGCCGCGAAGTAATGGTGGGGGCAGATGCTTGGTCCATGGTGAAGATGGGGAGGATCCTCTACCATACCTATTGTGCCTTGGGACAATCCCAAAGGCAATGATGTTGAGACTGTTGAGGGTGTCCACACCTAAAACAAAGTGCCATTGACCTCCAACTGCTAGCCAAGTACCCATTGCCAAGCTCTGTGAGCTATGTGCTAAAGGAAAATAGTATTCTCCCGTAGCCGAAAGCTGTCTCATAGTCATTTCAAAAAATCCTAGAGGAAATGCGTGGGGATGTCCTGTGTCTGCCAATGTACTGCTGCCCGTTGGCGTACTATCAACATTGGCATCTAAATCCTACGGCCCAGACAGACGGATACTCAAAAAAGGGGATGTTGGGGGCAGCCTCTGGGGAAAATGGATTGTGCCATTGCCACTCGCCCGGATCCCCATTGGAGACTCATGAGTGGTTGGCCCTCCGATATTGATACAACCATAATCTCCATAATCTCTCTTTGGCTACTTGAAAAAAACGTGCCACGTGTGGTCATGAAACCCAATCACTCTCACTCTTTGTAACATGCAGTTGCTGAGGTCCCATGTCAAGGGGAAGGAGCGGCTCAATCTGCCCTATGATCCAATAGAAAAGGTGTTGGGGATCCTCCATCTGCACCATGGACTGCAATCGGGATATCATATCTGGTAAAAACCCCTACCCACTTGGGGGGAGCTGGGCAAGGATTGGTGCAAGCCACTATGGAGGAACGCAAGAGTCAATGTTGAAGATGAGCTTGTCTTTCTGCCTCTCAGGGCCTATCACAACGCCTCCTTTCAGATTTTTGGAAGAGGCTTTGGGACAGCTTTCGGCCGAGGAAGATCACTCTCTTCCTTTGGTTGACGGCACACAGGAGTCTGGCAGTGGGTACTTGGCTGGCAATCGGAGGTCGGTCAGCAGTTGCCTGAGGTGCGGCCACCCCCAGGAGTCTCAGCGACATTGCCTTTGGGATTGCCCGAAGACTCAGCAGCAGATTTGGTAGCGGATTCTCCACATTTTTGCTATGGATAGGGCATCGACTTGGATTATCACCTGGGGCACTGTGGCTTGGGCCACTGAGGCTAGAGTGGTAAGGACTTACGAGGAGGATGGGGGAGGCCATGCCCTTTAGGTCTCCCACCATCGTATTGCAGTAATACCAGTCACAGCCCCACCTGCAGGTGTTTGGCGACCAGGCTCATGCCAACGCTAGAGATTTGCAGTAGCCATAGTTGCAATGAAACGCGTTTCATTCCATGTGAATGAAACGAAACGTTTCATAAATGTTTCACGTTTCTTTCATGCTTTGCTTGGGAAAACCTACGTTTTTCAATGTTTTCTATCTAGAGAGCACGTTTTTCGAAAAAAAAACATCTAAAGCGACTGGGAAATTGCACAAATCAGCTCCTCTAGTTTACTATTTGTCATCATTCATGCATAATTGCATCTATCAGGCTTCAGCATGCTTTACTTTGTGTATTTCAGACTTCAGTTTACTTTTTTTGTATCAGCTTAGGATTCAAACTTTTTGTGATCACTTTGAGTGCCATTATTGAGTAGTTGCCATTATTGACGATGAAATCCAGATCTTGATTCTTGATGTTGCCAGTTTATTTATGCCAATTGGTCAGTGACTCAGTTGGGTGCCCACTATAACTGGGTCATGCAGATTCTTTAGTTTTAGCTTGTAAACATGTTTTAATGTGTAAATGATGCATGTTTAATATTGTTTTGCAGGGAAGGCAACATATTTTCAACATATTATAAACCTGTATATAAATTTTGAGGCCTATACTCCCCCTTTTTGTATGAAACGTTTTTGAAACTTCTGGAAAATGAATGAAACGTTTCTGAAACACGTTTCATGAAACGCCTAGCAACTATGGCAGTAGCATAGCAGCCTGGCACATCTAGCGTGGTAGATGTAGCGAGGCCATCGAGGGTACCCACACTCCGCCGGCTGAGACCATCAGGAGCATATGGCTCGACATTCACACCCTCCGCGGTCAGTGGGGGAAGCTGTAGGGAGGTTCTGACCGCATGCGGAAGCGGTGGGAAGCCTTCTTGAGACTTTGGCACTACAGACCACCTGTGTGGTTGTTTCCCGCCCCTCCCCCTGTATGAGATAGCCTTCTCCTCATCGAGTGGCCAGCCGGAGAAGAAGCACCTCTCCCCCTTATGATCACTTGTTTCCCGCCCTTATATGAGGCGAGTTTGTATCCAGCCCTTTGTGGTTGTACTTACCCTTTGTGGCTGTTTTCTTTTTAACTAATTGAAGGATCTTTTTCCCGGGAAAAAAAAATAAATCCCATCTCTCTGCCTGGGATCTCCTCTTGGGCCTCTGGTGGGAGCTGTCTGAAGCTACTCTTCAAGAGGCTGCGCCGGTCCCTTGCTCGAAGCCCCTCAAGAGATGTGACATGAGGGTGGGAGCCTATCATGTGGCAGCCAAGAAGGGTAATCAAGGGGTTCCAAACCAGAGGCTGAAAGAGTCTCTCCTCATCGAGGACTAGGGGAGAGTGGCGAAGAGCAAAACGGATTTTGTCCGAGACTTGGAAAAGGCTAGCAGCGAAGCGGTCCCCTCGAAGGGCTGGACTCAAGCCACAGGTCATCTTTGGTAACGATCCATCTTGCGCTCGGGGGCCAAGGACCACCAAGAACCGGAGTACGGGCGGAGATACGGGCCATGAAAAAGTCTTTCCACGGCTCCCACATGGGAGGAGGCCTCTAATGACCAGCTTACCCAGAAGGGCTCTGCTCTGCATAGTAGGATCAATAATGCCCAGGTTGCCTCTGAGGCGAGGCTGAATGATGACTCTTCAAGCCACCTTGGCCCATACCGGCCTGCCATCGCTGCGTGCCCAGAGGATGTTGCGGATCAACTGCTGTACTTGTCCAATCCACGCCTTGGAAAAGGCCCAGCAGGAGATGATGTACCACATGGTAGCGAGAGAAGGACCTGGTTCACTACCACTACTCTGCCAGCAATAGAGAGCCTAGTCGTGCTCTAGTACAAAAGCTTCTTTCAAATGCTGAGGCTGCGGCGGGCAAGTTGCTGCTCTGAGGTGATGTTGATCCGGACCTGGGAGCCTAGACAACGCACTAGGGTACCCCCCTCCGCAAGACTCAACTGGGCGCTAAGCCTGGGCACCAAGTTGGGGTAGGGGATGAGCTAACCCAAAATCCACATTACTTGTGCCCGTTGATTTGTGCACGGGAGGCCCGACAAATGATCTTGATTGCATCCGCAAACCTCCGGAGGTTCTCCACCTCTCCAAAGTAGGCCATGTCATGTGTCAATGGAGAATTAAGTAGCTCCTCCTGAGACCTGATATGTAGCTTGGGGCCCTATAGTCCAGTCTCTTGGGAGGATAAAAAACTGCACATTGCCTCCGTCTTTTTTACATCTTGTGTACTATATAATATACTGAAAATACAGATATCTCTGTCTTCTTTCTCTGTCTTTGTTGGTGATTTGCATTACTTAGGGCTGAAAGAAGACACGATGCTTCCGCGCATGTGACATTGGTATCAGAGCATCAGGCTTAGCAAGGTGCATAGGTCGAAGGAGAGTAACACAACCATGGTAGGAATCCCATGGGACTTGTCAGTGTCAGGAAAACTCAAGGGAATGGTAGCCGTGAGGGTGGGATGCCATTTGGGGCATAACAAGAAAAGCTCTCGGGAAAATGGTTCCAAGGGGGTGGAGCAAGGATGCCAAGATGAACCTCGGGAAGGAGACCATTGTAGTGTTAAGGGACATGGCATGAAGGCAAGGGGACAAAGTGGAACAGATGCACAGATGTCAACACCAGATTTGGAGTCGAATCTGAGACATTGTAGTGTTCAGGGACACGGCATGGAGGCAAGGGGACAAAGTGGAACAGATGCAGAGATGTCAACACCAGATTTGGAGTCGAATCAGAGACATGGCAAGGTTTTCAGTGAAAAGGTTTGCCAAGAATGAAGGATGGCAAGTTTGGGAGTCCATGAAGAGACACAGGGATGATGATGATGACAGTCAACTAAGGTCGAAGGTTGGAATCCCGTCATCAAGTTTAGCAGGAGGGGATGCCATGTGCACACATGGAAATGGTTGGTCTCCAGGCTAATCCTTGATTTGAGCAGCAGATAAACAGTAGGTTTAAAGCACTCAGGCAATTCCATGGGCAGGGGTTGTGCCTATCAGGCCCCTAAGCATTGTGTGACCTATTTTTTGGTAGTCTTTTTCTTGGAAAGATTGCAAATATGAGAACAACGTGAATGCTATGGAGTTCCTCAGACCCAGAAAAAATAAGCTTCATTCAACTGGCTTGCTGTGGAGCTCCTCTGACCCAATAGACAACAGAGCTTGTGGTTCTGGAACAAGCAAGATCATAATGGAGAGGCTGTTGGTGCAGTCAATGGTCAACCACACTTTGAGGACTGCAAGGGTAGCCTTTGTGCAGGTGGTGGCCTTCATGGTTGTCTCCTCCCTTGTGGTGGTGGTGCTGGGGATGAATGTTCCCTTTACACCATGGGAAACACAGGGACGATGGTGCATTGGCTCCTTCTTACTTCGTTTTTCTCACCGCCATTCTTTTCAGCTATTGCTGCCTGGCTTGACTTGTGCAGATGCTCCACATCAAAATCTTTAATGCTGCATGGTTGTAGTGTACAATATCTTACCAGTAAATGCAAGTTTGACTCTACACATGAAAGGCAGAACATCCTTATTTGATTCGCTACTTTATTCTTGCAAAGTTTTCCTGGAAAAGTTCTAGCCTTCCACAGAATGCAATCAGAACAAGAGCATCCAGATACACTCTCTTGAGAGAACTTCTTTGAGCATAGGAATAACCGGATAGTCCTTTGCCCATTCTCGTAGAAAGAAAACTATTTGAAGATCGTTTACATAATGAAGTGGCTAGTCTTATTACAGTCATTGTGAAAGGAAAGAGGTCTTTGCGTCCGTTGCTTTCCATAAGTAACGGTCGTCACTGCTTGCCCTGCTTGCGCCCTCGTCTTGCCCTGCTGCGCGCCATCTACTCCAGTTGGTGCGCTGCGTGTCTATTTACACCGTTGGCCATTGCAAGGGCCACTGTTTCACTTCTCAGCCGCGAGCTCCACTCACTCCCCTTTCACATAGGCTACCCCCAGCGCCCTTTGCAACCCATCTGCACACTGCTTGACAGAGGCTCGGCTGCCAATTAGTGCCTTCGTACCATCTCCGAGTGCCTTGCCACTTCGCATTTCAGTTGGCCCCGTCATGCACTTATCACCCTCTTTCTGCAGGGTCAGCCGTGTTTCGCCCTATCGCCTTCTCTTCCTCACCCTATCGCTGCTGAACATTTTATGATATCCAAAGTGCTAATACGTTGGGGTAACCAAAGTGCTACAAGGCATGTTAAGAGGACTCATGTTAGGAGGTTCACTCTCTTTAGAAGTCATACTCTCACTAGATATGCTTGATACTCCATTCGTATTTCTTTAACACTAGTTTGGTCATAGGACATAAATGTGTCCTTAGACATATTTATGTCCTCATTATGGACCAAATTTATGGAATTATTTGTAACACATGGATAGTGAAAACCAAAGGTTCTCTTTTCATATCATTAGGTACATAGTAAAAAAAAATTACAGTTTTTTGGGAGCACATTGGTTATCTCTAAGCTTTTCAATTCCATAAGAATTCATAGGGAGAGTTACAGTCGTAATGCAAAGCTATTTGGGTTATATTTGAATCAAAGGCTTTAATTAGCCAATTTCTCATTGATTTCCAAAGTTTTGTTTTTGGATGTGCATTGCTTCACAAACATATGTATGGTGTAATACAATTCACCTTAGGCTCAAAAATCAATTAGAACTCCAAAATGTAGGTCTTAATGAAAATTCTAAAGTATTTAGTTACGAGCTTGTCTTAAAAAATTTTAATGTTGAGGATTTTTATAGCTAATCAGATAATCATAGACTAGGACCAAATCTTGCACACATGTTCTGTAGAATGTCATGCTTTGGTGGTGACTAGGACCAAATCTTGCACACATGTTCTGTAGAATGTCATGCTTTGGTGGTGCATTTTGTGAGAGCCAATCATATATACACCTATACTTTTAGGCACTTTGTTTTAGATGAAAGTTTGCAAGCGGTGTAGTAGGGGGGACGGCTTGGTCTGTGGTGATGCAAGTGTGACCCCACCTTCTCATGTCTTCGTGGTTGATGATGGTTATCTTTTGTGTTGGATTTGTGGTAGTTTGATTGTCATACAGATGAATGGAAGCTATGTACTTGTTTTGTATGCTTGTTTACTGGAACGGTGAACTCTTAACACCCGGGCACTTGTACAGGGGTAGGTTGCCCGTGGTAGGCTCATGTGAGTTATACCACGTGAGGGGATTGTAATGCTTGTTCACTCGGACGGTGAACTCTTAACAATTGAGCACCTGTACAGGGGTAAGTTGCCTGTGGTAGGCACATGTGAGTTATCCCACGTGAGGGGATTGTAATGCCTATAGGCTTTTTGTATAAAAAGGGTTTTCCCTACTCTTGCAGATAATCAATACAATCCATTTGTTCGTTCAATTTCTGTGGTGTTGGGCATTCAAATCAGCTACAAGGGATCAATACATAATTACCTATGCACTTGTGCCACCAGCGACAGATTCGACTGTTACTGCACCTCCATCTACCCTTGATCCACCGGAGGAATTTATCGCAGAGTCTCATGACCACATGACACATGGTTATACCTAAGAGAGATCACATAACCATGCACACTTTATTTAAGGATTCTGGCTGCATATCTCTACCTGACGGTGCCCTGGCAGCATTGTCTATCCTGAGTTCAGTAGGTTCTTTGGAGCTTCAACAATGCTGCATGCTTTGTCGCTTCCACTAAGATGCCAGTCATGCATTGTTTTCAAACAATGGGCTGCTAAATGTCTTCTCATCTATGATATGGGCTGGAAAATCGCAGAGGTATCCATGCAGCTTTTCAGGGCTGAATTGTACCTCTTCTAGGGTCTCAAGCCCTTGTCTATGCTTGCCATCAGGGATAGCAACATATGAAGTATTTTTCTGATACATACCTGATGAATCATTTTTCTGGCTCTATTGCTGTATGCATGCATCCCTATTAGAAACCAAATCACATGGCTGAGTTTACAATTCTACAAACTTAAGTCTTCCCAACATACTGGTTGCATCATGTCTAACACTAACACCAACTCTGCAGGGATCTCTCTAATAACAACTTGACTGGACAGATTCCAGCCGCTGCTTTCAATATTCAGAGTTACAAGTAAGGAAAGTGTTGTGACGACACAGCACGTGGGTATTTTACTAGCCTTATGATTATAGTAACATTGCACGAATGCATTACTTAAGATTCTATTCTGGCTTCAATTTAGGAGTTAATGGGTGACAGTGGATTCAACTCACTAATTCCATCTTTCATTTGGAAGTTTTGCTGGCAATCATCTTGACTGTGGCTCCAACAGCTCACATGCATGCCAATCCCCTAATTCGTCACCCCCAAGCAATCCGAGTACTTCTCTTTTTCTCTCTTTCTCTCATGTTTCAAGCTGCTTCTTGCTTGTGTAAAGCCAATGCAGTGAATAGCGTTGAAGGTTGAATCTAAGGGAGATTTCTCCTTTTCGTCTTTGTAACAGCATCAAATACAGGAGCTATTGTTGGTGGTCTTGTCGGGGCAGCTGCCTTCATTGCTTGTGTTGCTGTTGCCATTATATGCTGTGAGCGTCGGCGCCGGCATCGGAGTTGGTTCAGACAAGAGGTTTTTGTTGATGTTCCTGGTATGAATGTTGTCGTGCACAATCATTGTGTACGTGATTGCTCAAATCTGGACTAGATTCGGACTCTTGAATGTTGTGTGTTAAGCTGTTAATGCATGCCATTGACCATAAGCAGAAAATACAGTTAGTAGCATGCATCAGTAGTTGCATGCACAACATTCAAGAGTATAGAAGTAAGAATAATAGTGCTGTGAAAGTGTTACAGAGAGAGAATTGCAGGAGAGACAAACAGACAAGACACGCTAGAAATCCTAATGTTGTACAATGAATAAAAGTAGATCTAATGATGATCTATTCCTTGATCTCAGCCCAGGTTGCTGCTGATCCTAGATCCTGAAGCAAAATGCTGGTTGCCAAATCGTTCCCTATCTCTCCAATCCCATGTGCTCTTTGCTTGCTGAAAAGCAGATGATCTCATTGTGAGGCTGGGAACACCTTTGAATAAGGGTCTAGGTGGCTAGTTGGTTTGATTGCATGCCATTGACCATAAGCAACCAATGATTTTCATCCTAGAAACAAAGTTGTTGGAGGTGGCTTCAGTCCCGTCCACAAGGTTTGATCACTCGAGCCATGCTAGTTTGGTTTCATCCATTCTCCTACCCATAGATATTATGGATGAGAGGATGCACCTGACCTATGTGGGAGTGAGAGAAGGCCCAACAGGGGGTGATGTAGCACATGGTAGCCAAGAGCACATGGCTCTCTACCCGCACAATCCTTGCCAAGGTGAGGTGGACAGAGCTCTTGTATAAAAAATTAACGGAATGCTCAAGAGAAGAGGGGTGATTTGTGGCTCTCGAGGGATGACGATGCTCACCCAATAGCCAAGATTATGCACGGGTTACCCATTGGAATGTGCTGGAAGGCCTCAACTAGGCGCCAAGTTGGGGTGGGGGGGAGGGGTCCTACCTAGAAGCCGCAACACTCGTGCTGCTTGAACGTCAGAAGAAAGTTAAATCTCCTTGATCGTCGCCAACGCAAATTGTGTATATTCCCCTTGGCCCTTGAGAGATGAGGTGTTGTGCCGTCTGCAAAATCTGAGTCTAGAAGCTCCTCCGCCATGTAGATGGGAAGGGGGGGGGGGGGCGCTGGGGGGGGGGCTGTAGATACATGTCATGAGATCTCAAGAAGTTGCTCATGGCCTTCGCCATGAACAAGAAGAGAAAAGGGCCCAAGGGACAGCTTTAATGGGAAACCAATCTCCCCGTGCACCCTATATGAGAACCTGGCTATGGGCGGTGTAAAGTGTGGATACTTCTCTCCCTTGTGAAGCTGAGAAGGCCATGTAGTACCTTTGAGAAAAGCCCAAGCCATCTTGTCACAAGATTTCTTGAAGTGTAGTGGTAGTGCTGGGTTCTCCTAGCAAAGTAACTTGAAAATATGACCTCAGTAAAGATCAATTGAAACCGGATCATCATGAGGTCCCAGTATTAAAGGAAGAGGGAGATTGGGAGCCTGTCCTCACCTTAACACTTTCGGCAGGGAACAGTTAGCAGGGCCTGCTGTAGCTCATCATCAGAGTAGGGGGACTCCAAGAAGTTTATTAAGGTCATTGGGAGGACTGTCCATGGTGTGTTATTGTCAGGGGTTTGTCGCGATCAGACCCTCTCCAAGGTCCACTAATAATTCAAATTAGAATTGGCAGGCTCAGGCTTTGCACCCAACCGTATATCCAGTAAACCCAGATCACCCCCGAGCATAGGGGTCAAGGCCTTGTCCATACAGACCATATTGATAAGCCCTGGTGTCCCATACCACCAGGACCCACCTGAGGGGCTGTCCGTAGATCCGTCTGCATCACTATCGAGTCTTGACTGGTAGGATTGGGTTAGCACTCTCATGGCCCAGGTACTGGCCATCATAGCACAAGGCTTACCACAAGGCTACAACAATACAATAACATGCTCGTAAATACACCCATCAGGTGTACCTATGTTTTCTTGGTTCTCTCCGGGGCTTCTCGACCCAACAAGGTGCTCTAGGGTAACATGGTTCACCTGCTAGTGCTCCTTAAAAAGTGTTGTCGAGCCGTCTGCATAACCGGCAAATTCAGCATGCATCCCCAGCACCTGTTCTTTACACATCTGGGTTCCTACTTGCCTGTAGAATACATGGGTGCTGTCCAGCCGTTTTTTTTTCGGCATAACCGTCAAATTCAGCATTCTTCCAGCACCTGTCCTTACACGTGTGGGTTCCAACTTGCCTGTAGAATACACGGGAGCTGTATGACCAGGTCCAGACAGCCCAAAACAGCCTGTAACAAAGATGTGGCAGCCATAAAGGAAGTCGACCAGCTGGTGATGCCTTTGGAGGCCCCATATGTAGTCAACCAGCTCATGCATGTGCCTGCTAACAATTGACCAGCTAAACACTTGAAGGCACAACTAAAATCGAAGCTGGAGCTCTCCCCCCTGTGCTAGCCTGTAGTGTCCCCCCCCTTGAGCCCCCTCCAGCCTTCGCCCCCTTCTCCACCAGCCCCTCCGCCTCTGGACCCTTGCCAGCCCCTCACCTCCTCTTTTTCACACCGCCATTCTGCCTGCACACTGTCTCCTGTGCACCTCCGCCTTACGCCCTTCTGCGTGCCTCCTGTGTAGACTGTTTTTATTCAGCTCTCCCATATCCCATCACTTATTGTACCCTGTACCTGGCATAGTAGGATCTAGATTTTTCATCTTGTATAACCTCAGAGTCTGAGATCTTAGCTTTCAGTTTTCAGTTTTAGTTTACTATTGCTTTTTCTTTTTTCATCCATGAGAAGATTTCATGGACATAATGTACACATCATTTCGGTCTCATAGATCCTCTGGGTCGTTTTAGGCACATGGATTACAGATGGACCGGCTCCCTCCATTTCAGCATGATCCTGAGGATAGGAACCGGGTGATCCACTGGGGCTATACACTGGGGCTATACACACGTAACACATGGATCACACTGGTAGGCCCATTGCCTACCAAGATGCAATATTACAGAGATCATTTCATGAGATTCACAGCAGATGGTTTCATATAGAGACCAAGTTATTTCGATGCCTTCACGTCCCATGCTATGAGGATAGGCCAACTTAGTGTATCATCCCATAGACTGAGGATAGAGACTGGCAGAGCTGAGCGGATAACCAAAGAGGACCGCCGTGTAGAGACTTTCAGACCGGGGTTGAGTCAGAGGAGCACTATGTTTGCCAGTGCCAAGTCTACTACGAGATTAGAGGGAGATTTCACAGTATTCAGAGAGGGCTTTGGACCCTTATCCCGGAACATAGAGTACCCAGATCAGAGGTGCCTTGGACTCTTTCTGCTAGAGCTCAACTAACACAGAGAGTGGATAACGCGCAATCTCATTGTTCTGTTTTATTTATAAAGACTTCGAGCACCTCACGCAAAGCCCAGCTCTGCACGGTTAGTAGAGAGATAACTCCCATGTGTCCAGGCAGGAAGATCCCACCCACCCGTGTCTACCTTCGAAGCTACAAAAGCAAAAGGCCCACTCTCAACAGTCCTCCTCTCAGCTTACCATCACCAATTTTTTCCAACGTAGAGGGGTGGATAGGGAGGCACCAAAACCCATCACAGTGGATACGAGTAGATACGGCATCCTATACCACAGTGCCCCCTCGCACGGGCCCATGGGAGTCGCATCAGATCGGGCATGCACACTCCAAAGAGCTAGACGCCCTCATCCTGTCGGCGGACCCCGACCACCCCAAGATCATCAGCCCCCCGGGTTCAGGGAATCCTTGCCCGCCATCGAGCAGCATCATCCTCACAGCAGACTAGCGACATCTCTAGCCTTCTTGTATCACCCATGATGGACATCGTGGATGGGCCCTTGCGTGACATACAGGGTTGGTTGACTATTTTTATTCAGCTCTCCCATATCCCATCACTAATTGTACCCTATATCTGGCATATTAAGATCTAGAATTTTCATCTTGTATAATCTCAGAGTTTGAGTTCTTAGCTTTCAGTTTTCAGCTTTAGTTTATTGTTGCTTTTTCTTATTTCATCCATGACGAGATTTCATGGACACTGCATATCACTTTGGTCTCATAGACCCTTTGGGTCTTTTGATAGCGTTAATATAACTTTTTTTTTTCTTTCTTTCTCTCTCTACTCTTCTCTCTTAAAAGTAAAGTGGATTGCATAAACTCACAGGTTTAAAGAAGGCTTTGTTGCACGTTACGATGGTCAACCTATTGCAGGCTACATCACTACCTTGGAGCTCACTCGCAGATAGCATGAGTCCGCCTATGCTCAGGGCTTGCCTAGACAGTGGTTGGGCACTTGGCTTCTTTTATGAGAGAGCTCTGTATAGTTATAGGGAACTGAGACACCCTCTGATCCGAAAACTGTGTGCCCGATGGCATGTCGACACGATACTGCTGATCACTCCATACATTTGTATTAGGTCCATAGGATTGAAAACTTCCATATTAAAGCTACAACCTTTGCAATAACTAACGCCCGTGGATTGAGAGTCAGATCGCAGCTGCCCGCACGGAGATTTGGTCCATAGGATTGAAAACTTCCATATTAAAGCTACAACCTTTGCAATAACTAACGCCCGTGGATTGAGAGTCAGATCGCAGCTGCCCGCACGGAGATTTGGTCCATTGAGGACTTTATTCAGCTTCTCACAGCCAGGTTCTCATTCAGGGAGCCCGAGGCGACAGATTCCTCCTTTCCCGCTCAGTTCGACAGGGCTATCCTCTGGCACCATACCTCTTTCTATTTGTCGCCGAGGCCATGAGTAGTTTTCTCTCCGCCCAAGAGATTGGACTTCAAGGGCAGCTTCCCCTCCGCACGCAAGAGGAGCTACTGGACTTAGAGTTTGCAGACGACACAACAGCCTACCTTCCTGGAGATGTTGGGAATCTCTAGAGATTCGCGGAGGCAATAGAGATTTTTTGCCGTGCATCAGGAGCGCAGTGTCAGAATATGCAGCGGAGATGATGACAAAATCTGAGAACATGAGCAAGTAGAGTGCAGAAAATAGATAGCACAAAAGAAGGAGAGAGAGAGGCGTGTAACCCTGCTCTATATACACAAGATCCTGAAAAATGAAGAATACAATGGCAAGGGGCAATGGGGCCATGCTATATGGCCCCAAGAAGGTAGTCGGCCTACGTAAGGGACAGCTGACAGGAGACCAAAAGAGCCCACGACTACACACAACAGTCGGCCTGCATAAAAAAGGTCCATGACCTGTCCAAAACAGTCGACCACCTCCAGAATGTACACTGATGCAGTCGGCCAACAACTATGTCCTCTTGCCACCACAGGGCAGCCACCCAAGCCATAGAAAAATAGGGAAAAAATATGGAGAGTGGGGAAAAATGAGAAAACACCTAATAAGGGCAGGCACACCCACAACAGAGGCCCTGGTGTATATGTATGGATAGGAGATGACTTCTAACACCCCCTCTTAGCTCCTGGCTGTGAAACCAACCCCAGGGAGCTGGAGTGCCGCCGGAGCATAGTCTGAGGTAGAGACTTCGTGAAGAGGTTCGCCTCATTGTCCTCTGTCGAACAATAAAGTAGCAAGATGTCACCAGCCAAGATCTTCTCACGTACAAAGTGATATTGTATCTCTATGTGCTTGGTCCAAGCATGGAAGACCGGGTTCCGAGCAATAGCTATACAGCTCTGGTTATCGCACTGGATGATTGTGGGCTCCTCCTGTGGAAACCCAATCTCGCCAAGCAGCCTCCGCAGCCACACAACCTCGCAAGCAGCACCACAAGCAGTGCGGTACTTTGCCTCGGTCGAAGAAAAGGCAATAGTTGGCTGTCTCTTACTGCTCCAAGAAACTGCTCCTGAGCCGAGCGTAAAACTGTAACCTGAAGTAGATCTCGTGTCTGGATCTCCTCCCCAATCTGAGTCCCTCCATCCTTGGAGTCGGACTCCATCCATCAATCCCCCTCTTGTGTAGAAGAGTCCAAGATCCTTCGTACTCTGCAGATACCGCAAGATCCGCAATCCTGCGTCCCAATGAGACTTCAATGGCGTCTGCATAAATGAGCTCAACAGCCCCACGGAAAAGCTCAAGTCCAATCTGGTGTTCAGCAACCAGATCAATGAACCAACCAGCATCCGATACAGAGAGGCATCAACTGGCTCACAAGGATCATTAACAATCAACTTTGTATTCGGGTCCATCGGTGAAGTAATAGGCTTGCAGTTCTCCATCACAAAGGCCTCAAGCAACTCATGAACATACCGCTGCTGCTGAGAGACGAAAAACCCCCTCTGGGTCTGCCAGATCTCCAATCCCAAAAAGAAGTGGAGTAAGCCTAGGTCGGTCATCTCAAACTCCTTTGACAAGGCAGCCTTCATCACGCCAATGTGCTCCACATGACTGCCGGTGAGAATGAGATCATCCACATAAAGGATGATAATCGTAACCATGCCGCGTTCCCGAAAGAGATACAAGTTGGGATCTGCAACCGATCTCTGAAAACCAGTCCGAAGAAAGAAGGAATCAATCTTCTGATTCCAAGCCGTGGGAGCCTGTTTAAGACCATACAAGGCCTTCCGTAACCTATAAACCATCCCTTCTGATCCTGGAACAACAAAGCCTGGAGGCTACTCAACATACACCTCCTCCTGCAGGTCACCATTAAGGAACGCAGATTTTACATCCATTTGATACACAGGCCACCTCTGAGAAGAAGCAAGGGCAAGAACGGTCCGAATCATGGTCATCCTCGCTGTCGGTGCAAAGGTATCCTCATAGTCAATGCTTGGCTGCTGAGCATAACCCTTAGCCACGAGCCTAGCTTTGTGTTTGTCCACCGACCCATCTGACGCATATTTGGTCGTAAAGACCCATTTGACACCAATGACTGACCGTTTCGACGGCCTTGGTACCAACTCCCATGTGTTGTTCTTCTCGATGGCATCAAGTTCCACCTGCATGGCTTTCCCCCAAGTATCCTGTGAAAGGGCTTCCTTGACGGAAGTGGGCTCCTGTCCCGCATGATACGAGACATCAAAGCATAGTTTACCTGAAGAAGCTCCGCTGAATGACGTTTGTCTCGGACTTTGTGCGATCTTCAAGGTCCGTCCTCTGTGGTCCATTCGGAGGGAAGCTCCGTGACACCTGACTCTCCAAGGGTGTCGACTAACCACCTGGGTACTCGAACAGAACGTGGAGCCTCTTGCTGCTATACGGGGGCTCAACTCCAGCTGCGGGCTCAACCTCCTGTACTTACTGCGGTTGTCCAGCTGGAACAATGGATTGGGAATCATCATCAGAATCCTCTGGGTCTCCAAGAAGTGGCGGCTCATCAACAATGGATACCGGAACATGCTCATCAAAGACCACATCCATGCTGACAACAGTCTCATTCCTCTCTGGATCAAACAATCTGTATCCCTTGGAAAGAGAGTTATATCCCACAAATATAAGCTTATGGGACTTGGAGTCAAGCTTCCCCCTCTGCTTCTTCGGAATATGTACATACGCATCGCTCCCAAACACACGGAAGTGGGAGACGTCAGGTTTTCTGCCAAAGTATGCCGCAAAGGGAGTCATATTAGGTACTGAAGTCGTTGGAGAACGGTTGAGGATATGGACAGCCGTAGCCACAGCCTCTCCCCAAAGTGGAAGAGGAAGATCATGATGCTCCAGCATCGTCCTCGCCATCTCCACCACAGTCCTGTTCTTGCATTCTACCACCCCATTCTCTGAAGGCGATCCTGTATTGGCCAGTTCCCTCTTGATGCCATGATATGCACAAAATCTGACGAAAACATTCGAAGAGAATTCACCTCCTTTGTCAGCCCTGAGAGTCTTTACCTGCAATACAGACTCCTTCTCCACCATCACATGCCAATCCTTGAACCGAGCAAAAGCTTGGTCTTTGTGAGAAAGAAAATAGACCCATGTGAATCTAGAACAATCATCAACAAGCAACATGAAATATAGAGATCCTCCTAAAGATTGTGTCTGCTGAGGTCCACACAAGTCGGTGTGAACCAACTCCAATGGCTTCAAAGCCCGCCTCGAAGCTTGCTTCAGAAAGGATTCCCTGTGCTGCTTACCACGTATGCAAGAACTGGAACGTCCTGGCCTGCTGCCAACATCTGGCAAGCCAACCACCATCTGGTCCCGGAAAGCTCGCCGCAGTGCATCCACATTTAAGTGGCCAAACCGAAAGTGCCACAAGTCACCAACCTGAGAACCTATCAATGAGGAGAGTGCGGAGAGCTTGTAGATACCATTCTCCACGCGGCCTTCCCAGACAACCCATTCTCCACGCCGCCTTCCCAGACAACCTGGCCAGTCTCGTGGTCCCGTAGAGCAACTGAATGCTCCTCAAATTCACCTAGAAGTCAATCTTGCATACTTCATGCACTGACAAAAGATGAAAACCAAGAGCGGGGACGTAAAGAACACGGGAGGAATGCTTACCTCCCTTGCCATCGAGAATAATCTCCATCCGGCCCTCACTGTGTATTAGAATGGTGGAGTTGTCGCCAATGAAGATGCGACCTGACTGCCGTTTCAGATCCAAAAAGAAGTCTCGAGAAGAAGTCATGTGCTTGGAAGCACCACTGTCAAGAATCCACTCCCCGGTATCCTTTGCGGTGAAGCCAACTGCCTCCTTGCTCGAAGACGATGAAGCATCTGAGTCCATCATCACTAAGTGCACAAATGCTGGAGTCTTTGCACAGCTGAGGCTGAAGAATCAACACTCTTCCTAGTCCGCTTAGGACACTTCCTCCAATAGTGGCCTTTCTCGCCACAATCATTGCAGGACCTCTCGGCCTTGAGTTTCTCTCGGTCTGCATCAGGCTTCTTCTCAGAAGACTTGTCCGATGAAGCCTTTCCTTTGCTCTTGTTGTTATTCCGGCCTTTCGACTGTTGGCCAGTTACGGCCTTCGAACCTCCGCCTTGTGGAGGGTTCGTGAATCTTTCCTCCTGGTCCAAGACCATGGACACAAGCTCCTCCCACGTGATGGTGCTAAGCCTGCCATTGGTAATCAAAGACGAGTAAAATGTTGAGTACTGAGAGGGAAAATGCGACAGCAACGTTATGGCCATGTCCTCGGATGATCTCTGCCTGAAGAACTTCCTGCTGAAGAGCTTTCAGCTTGTTAATGTTGTGCTCCCGCATCGTCGATGACTTTGCAGGGTTCATAACCCGCATCTGTACTTCCAAGAAAATCCTCTTCATGGGCGATACCCTGTTATAAAGAGAAGTCAAATACTGCCATATATCTCTGGCCAGCGTCATATGCTTTATATGATTGATTACCTGCGGCGGTGTGCAGTTGAGGAAGCTGAATGAACGGACCTTGGCATTGACACGATCCCATAACTGTGCCTCTGCCTCGTGGTCCTTTCGAATCGACGGTAATTGCCCTTCCTCTACCTCCGGCCGTGGAACCCCAACAACGATGAAATCAGCAAGGTCGTATGACTCCAGAACAGATTCCATCATAACCTTCCATATGCCGTAATTGGTCCCGTTCAACTGACGGTCTACTGGGAACGTGGGGAGTGTAAGGATCTTTACATGCTTCTCAGCCATCTCAAGTAAATATGCCATTGCAGGGATGTAACTGAAAAAGGGTGGGTGGGTGGGGAAAAAAACTTACACCTGCCAAGTGGCTGTCCAGCAAATCATCCCGCTTTCCTCTTGCTTCTTCTCTTCCCGAACAGTCCAAAACAGTCCACCAATCAGCAACGCAACAATCCCCTCTTGCATCACAAAATTCCCAAGAACAATCAAGAGATGAGAATATGCAGCAGAGATGATGACAAAATCTGAGAACGTGAGCAAGTAGAGTGCAGAAAATAGACAGCACAAGAGAAGGAGAGAGAGAGGCGTGTAACTCTGCTCTATATACACAAGATCCCGAAAAATGAAGAATACAATGGCAAGGGGCAATGGGGCCATTTTATATGGCCCCAAGAAGGTAGTCGGCCTGCATCACGGACAGCTGACAGGAGACCAAAAGAGCCCATGACTACACACAGCAGTCGGCCTGCATAAAAAAGGTCCACGACTTGTCCAAAACAGTCGGCCACCTCCAGAACGTACACTGATGCAGTCGGCCAACAACTAGGTCCTCCTGCCACCACAGGGCAGCCACCCAAGCCATAGAAAAATAGGGAAAAATGAGGAAAAAATATGGAGTGGGGAAAAATGAGAAAACACCTAATAAGGGCGGGCACACCCACAACAGAGGCCCTGGTGTATATGTATAGACAGGAGATGACTTCTAACACACAGATCAACTGGCACGAGGCATGTGGTTTTTGGGTAGGCTCAACACCCACCCCGACTTGGCGACTAGTTGAGGCTTTCCAGTAGATCTCGAGGGGCACTCCAGTCCAATACCTTGGCTCCCAGGTTGGCATTGATATCTCTCCTGAGGAGCAGCTCGCTCCGCTTCTTTTGAGTATTCGGAAGAAGCTTCTATATTGGAGCTCGGCAAGGCTATCCCTTGCAGGCAGAGTGGTGGTACATCACCTCGTGTTGGGTATAGCATTTGATCCAGAACTTCTTGTGGGCCGGAAGTGATGGGAGGCCAGCCAGGGCCAAGGTGCCATGGATAGTGATCATTTAGCCACGTAGCAGAGGGGGGCTAGGTCTCATTGATCCAGCTATACAGAGTCGTGCCCTGTTGGGCAAGTTGATTGTCAGAGGACTCCAACCCAGTGGTGAGTCTTGGAAGGATTTCCTCTTGGCCTGGATTTCAGCCCGCACTTCGAGCCTTGGAGGCCCGTGGCCACAGAGCACTAGATGGATCTTCACAGAGATGCGAGCTCGTGGTTTTAGTCCTGCCTTTGAGGACATATTCGCAGCCAGTCTCCTTCGTGCTTGGGATCATCTCAGGCCAGCCCTTAGACAGATTGTTCCAGTGGCCTCAGAGAAGCAGCTTCGGCAACCTTTGATCTGGAACTCCCTGATCCGTTTACCTAGTGGCCACATGCTAGGGGCCCGACCACACATGTCCTGGGGTGCCTTGAGCATGGGACCAGCCAGGTTTCTTGGAGATTGGGTTGCACACAGGTAGTTACCTCAGGAGGAGCATGAGAGAGGGCTGACAGGGATCCGGGGTAGAGATAGGCTCAGCATCAACATTGACTCTGCTATTCCTCCGGAGTGGCTGACTCCTATTCCAGACCTGACCCCCCCCCGATATGGCTAGGCGTGTTCACTAGACACGATATTCTCGTGGCGGTCTATGGAGCAGATGAGGACAGTTGTCTGCCCACTTTTTCTATTGGATTACATGGCAGATTAGAGAGATCAGAGCACCCCTTGGAGGTTTTTAGAGGCTGCACCTTGCAGAGGGTGATTGGTTTTCGGGCATGTGCATGGCACATAGATCCAGCATCGGCCAAGGTGGCTAGGGAGAGATTTTGGCGGTTATGGATTTGGGAGTGCTAACCACTCATGCGGTTGCAGTGGGACCCGGGAGAGTGTACGTGACATGATCCCAAGGTTTGGGTGGAGACTCTGGATGCTTCTTTCTTTGCATATACAGTGAGGCTCGGCCGTAGGATCCAGATGTCAGAGATAGATGGCACACTGGCAATAGCAGCACACTGGCAGTCTTAGGGCCTATTACAACGCTTCCTTTCAGATTTATGGAAGAGGCTTTGGGACAGCTTTTGACCGAGGAAGATCACTCTCTTCCTCTGGTTGACGGCACACAGGAGTCTAGCAGTGGGTACTTGATTCGCAGGGCGGCCAACAGCTTGCCTGAGGTGTGGCCACCTCGAGGAATCTCAACGACATTGCCTTTGGCATTGCTCGCCGAAGGCTCAGTAGATTTGACAGGGGATTCTCTGCATCTTTGCTATGGATAGGGCATCAACCGGGATTATCACTTGGGGTACTGTTGCTTGGGCCACCGAGGCTAAAGTGGTCAGGACTTACAAGGAGGATGGGGGAGGCCATGCTCTTCAGGTCTCCCATAGTTGTCACGGTACGAAAATACGATACCATACGATACGATACCGTATGGAAATTTTTGGTACGATATGAAATTTTTGTTTTATATCATGCCTGTAGTACTTCTTGGATTAGGATGGATGAGCATAATTTGATTGGGACTCAAGAACATGGCCCGAGTAATTGACCTAGCAGAGGAAAACTGGGAGGTGAAGCGTGCCAGACTATGGTTGGTCACGATCATAGAAATTGCTCTCAAATAAAACGTGGGAGAGCTAGCCATAACCTAATGTCTCATGAGATAGTGTGAGATACAACAACCATCATTGACTCCCACAAGAGTGTAGGTAGAGGGAGTGAACTCGTTCCAAACCACATGCATAGGAGCTTTCACTACTATGTTTCACATTGGGAATAACCCCTTGGAAGGGAAGTTTTATATCATGCCTGTAGTTCTTCTTGGACGAGGATGGATGGGCATAATTTGATTGGGACTCAAGAACTACTAGCCTCGGTGGCATGGGCTCCCTTTGACTTTGACTTGCCCTTAAAGCTCACCTCCCAACCATGAAGTCCTACAAACTCTTCCTCAAGCTGGAGACCATAGCTACATCCTTGGAGAAGCTCTCTTGCGGTAAGACGTGGAGTCCCATACTACCGGCCACACCCTATAGGTGTCGTCACATGGTGAATATCCCCGATGGGCCATGCTCAACAATGTTAGACCAGACAATCGTAATAACTTATGAGCCTAGGTTACACTTATATAGGCCTCTGGGCTTTATAATTAGCCCCAGTGCTTTTATAAGCTTTTAACCTTATAATTACTTATAACTATGCCTCTACTTATAAGGTTCTTCTCATTTTAGGGATATCTCCCCACGAGGCGTTGTGCGGCCTCCAGCTTGACCCCACTCTAGTGTGCACCTATCCTAGACGTAACGTACTTTTGTTATGTAACTGGACACTAATCTATAGATTAGGGATCTAATCCAATGGGGTTAGGAGGGGACGGGATTAGGGATTAGCATGTTGATACTTGGCTAGGGTTCTTGGGTTGATAAAAGAAGCTTAATACCTTTTATAGCAAGTTAGCTATTTATGGCGTAGTTAACACTACATAAGTGAGAGCTTTGGTTATTGTGAGATATAGTTATGCGGCTGCACCACGGATAGCTTGGCTTGGACCAAGAGAGCAGACATGCTCATGCCCCACACATGGCGAGCATGTAGATTGGCATGTCGAAGGCCTACGCACAAGCTTGTGGTATGGGACACCAAAGTTAGACACGGGCCTATGGCATTGTGCAAGAAGCCCTAGTCTTGCATCAGGGGAGATTGGTGGGATGCCGGTCGCGGTTTGGAGGTGAGCTGGCCTGCTACCTCATGATTTGGTTAAGGACTAACCTTGGTTTTCAGCTGTGTTTAGGGAAGATTTTGGGATGGACTTTACATTTGGTATTAGAGCCACATCGTTTTCTCTTTCTATCAAATCGATTGCTCTAAAGAAGTTGTACAAGGTTTTTTTTTTTCTGACTGGACGTAGACCCAAGATCCTCCTGTAGTTACTTATTTTTCATTGCCCGTAGGCGCTTAATTATCTGCCCATAAGCGATGCTGCCGGGGAAGCACCAAGGGGGGTTTTGAACCCAGGACCTTTTGGTGCGAGGCAAACACCTTCACCACTTGAGCTATCACCTCATTGGTTGTACAAGGTTTTTTGTTGTCACCAAGGATTGCATATGAAGGCACATGTCAGAGGGGATGATTGAAGTAGATCGCTAATTTGTATGTGTGTGAATGGCTGTATGAGTACTCATTGAAGGTTGAAGGCGGCAACCAGTCAAGCTAGCTAGCCAGACTATTGAGCAGGCCAGTGCAACCCACCATGGCACACAGCAAGGGGGCGAGCGGGGGTTGGTTTTTGCCCATCTCCTTGGTTAAGAGGGCTGAGAGTACAGGGCCATTTTCCAAGAGCGGGATTGGTACTTGAGTTCATGGACAAACGAGATTTCAGTAACACTTCATCTCGACATGCGCGTTTTCCTTGAGCAGCACCAAATTATCTTGGGTTTGTCATGGTTGATGAAGTATAGAACAATCGTGGGATGGATGAGAATGTTAACCTGTCAATGACCATTAGGATGACGATGTGACGGTCAACGACTTGGTCATTAAGGTTGACTTTGACGCAAGGATGACCTTGCCAGAGCAGATGGGGAACTTTACCAACACTATTGTTGTTATGCAAGCAACTTTGACAGGTTTGGTGACAAGAGGGGGGCTGGGAAAGCTTTAGCTACACCCTCTTTCACTCTAGAGTTTTATACGGGGGGAGAAAAAACGAAAGACTTAGTAGATAGTTGATTCCTCACTTCTGGCTTCCAATTCCATCCTTTTCCCAGGATAAAAAGATACAGATGGTATAGGAATTCCTGACAGGAAAAGCCCTTACCTGGTGGAAAGAGTTAGGAGTCCACGACATGGGTAGATTTTGAGAGGGTTTTTGTGGAAGAGTTCCTGCATGCCGAGGATATGAGTACAACATTGTGTCCAAGTTTAAAAACTTGAAACACATATTTAGTTTTAGTTTACTATTGTTTTTTTAAATTTCATCCATGACGAGATTACAGGTGACCGGCTCCCTCCATTTCAACATGATCCTGAGGATAGGAACCGGGTGATCCGATATGATCCGCTCGAGCTATACACACGTAACACTTGGATCACACTGGTAGGCCCATTGCCTACCAAGATGCAATATTACAGAGATCATTTCGTGAGATTCACAGGAGATGGTTCATACAGAGACCAAGTTATCTCGATGCCTTCACGTCGCATGCTATGAGGATAGCCATTGGCCAGCTTAGGGTATCATCCCATAGACCGAGGATAGAGATTGGTAGCGAATACCCAAAGAGGATAGACGTGTAGAGACTTTCAGACGGGGGTTGAGTCGGAGGAGCACTATGTTTGCCAGTGCCAGTCTACTACGAGATTAGAGGGAGATTTCACAATATTTAGAGAGGGCTTTAAACCCTTATCGTGAAATATAGTGTACCCAGATCAGAGGTGCCTTGGACTCTTTCAAACATCCTCTTCTTGTGGCTCGATGTAGGCACACGGTAGACTTTGCCTTTGTAGTAGATGAGTCCATTACAAAGCTTGAAATGCAATAAATCATCATGAGATCCTTGCTGTAAGTTTTGCCACATCGGCGCCCCTTCCTCATCCAATAGGTACTCCTCTTGGATATCCAATATCCAATCTTTATGTACCTCCAAAATTACCATGCACGTGCATGCCCATATACGTGACAATGCATCCGTCACAACGTTCTCTTTCTCTTTCATGTAAGAGATTTCGAAATCATAATTTTGTAATGTAGCCACCCATCTTCTTTGCTTGGAAGACAAAGTAGGTTGAGACCAAAAATATTGAAGTACTCTATGATTACTCTTCACAAAAAAGTGACTCCTATATAAGTAATGATGCCACTTCTTTATTGCATGAAGTATTGCTAACATCTCTTGATCATAGACATGTATAACCATCTCTTTCTCATTAATCTTTCGGCTCTTAAATGCAATTACTCTATGATCTTGAAACAAAACAGTCCCAATGCTTCTTCCACATGCATAAGCTTGAACCGTAAATGGCTTCGTAAAGTCCGGGCATACAAATTCGGGGGTTGATGTGAGTATTCCCCTGAGCTCTTGGAAGCTCCTATCGGCTATGTCATCCCAAAAGAAAGCCTCTTTCTTAAGCTTGTTGGTAAGAGGAGCGATAATATGAGCATATCGCTTAATGAATCTCCTATAGATTGATGACAAGCCCAAGAATTCCCTCAATTGACTGGTGTTTGTAGGCGTGGGCCAATTCTTAAACATTCCCCCGTCTTGGGATCCACCATAATGCCTTTCTTGCTCACTATGTGTCCAAGATACTCAATGTTTTATGCTATAAATGTATACTTGCTTTCCTTTGTATACAAGTTGTTGGCTCTTAAGGCATCCAAAACAGCCCTTACATGCATTAAGTCATCTTTCTCCCTTTTGCTATGTATCACAATATCATCAGAATACGAGTACCAATTTGTAGAGAAAGAGTCCAAGCACTTTGGTCATTAGGGCTTGAAACGTTGCCGGTGCATTACACAACCCAAATGGCATAACCAAATAGTGGTAGAGACCCCTGTCGGTCCGAAATGCCGTCTTGTACTCATTACCTTCTCTGATTCTTAATTAGTGATACCACGATCTCAAATCAATCTTGGAGAAGAAACATGCACTCTTCAACTCATCAAGCAAGTCATCCATCCTTGGAATATGGAAATCTATTCTTGATTGTAGATTTATTCAAATTCCTGTAGTCCACACATGCGAAAAGAGCCATCCTTCTTGACCAAGAGTACGGGGTGATGCAAAAGGTGATTGGCTAAGAGTAACCCATCCCATGTCCATAAGCTCTTACACTTGCTTCGCCACTTCATAGCTCTATCCCATGATCCACCTCCCGTTTTGGTGGCAAGCACTTTGGCATTTGGAACACATCTTTATACTCCTTTAACAATTCCTTCATACCTCTATGCATAACTTCATTCCTCATTGCTTTCTTCCTTACAAAACTGTAAAACATATACACATCCCATTTTCTTAAGCTCCCTCTTGAGTTGTGTTGCATTGATCATCTTAATTCTCGACACATGAGTTCCGGTCAATCTAACCTCATCATTTCCACGCATGAAACTCATATGCCCTTGCTATAATCATGTGAAATAACCCAAGATCTACCAACCAATCACATTCCAATACGATGTCAATGGGACCCATATCCAAGACAAGTAAATTAGCTTTGCCACAAAGGTAAAAAAGCTATGAGCTGTAATTTGAGACTTGCACACGGATTTTGTGTTGATAAAACTATGTGTGCTCCCACTATCAACCAAAACATGCGTCACCCTTCCATTTATGCATGCCTTCAACCTTAATGTACTTGCACCCTTCTTGCAACTGGCATAGGCATCACTTGAGATATTGCATAAGGTAGCTATATTACCCTTGTCACGATGAATACACATAGGCAACGGTAACCCATTATCACAGTCAACTTCACTCTTCTTCGATCCAACCGGATCAAAAGGAAATTCACTATCATTCTCTACATCCTCAACTTCATTGTTGGCATCTTCAAAATACTCCTCATAATCATCCACATCCTCCTCAATGCCTTCATAGCGAGGTTTGGTGAGAATCATGCTTAGGGTCATCTTCTTGGCCTTACAAACCTTCCAATGATCCTTGTTCCATTTGTTGCCACACTTGAAGCACAAGCCCTTGTCCTTGAAGTTATTAATGTGGTCTTCACCGATAACCTTGCTCTTGTTAGATGCTTCACATCAACTTACTTCCCATCAACATTTGGAGGTCTAGGAAAAGAGTTGCCAAATCTGAAATTTTCTCTTCCACCTTTTCCATAAATGGTTGGAAATCTAGGAGGACCCGTGTGAGATGCAACACCACTTCAAGTCTTGCCCATAGTTGAAGTGCCAAAATCAGTGCTAAACCCATGCCTTGCTCCGCTTTCATGTGTATACTTTGCCTCATAGATCTCCGCAAGAAGCATGGCCTCCTTGACAGTTCCGTGTCTTTGAGTATCCACATCAACCTTAATATTGTTTTGCAATCCTTTGATGAATTTTCTCAATTTGTACTTCTCACTCAAGCCTTCCACATGAAGTGAGAACTTCATGGACTCGTGCACATAATCTTTGACATTGCTCATTTGAGCGAGATCATTCCATTTTTCCACCATCCTTAATCTATTAAGGGATGAAACAGAAGTTCTTCTCATCTCATTCTTGAAGTCCACCCAAGTAGTGATCAAATAGCCATGAGCATTCAAGTGCCACCACCAAGCATGGGCATAGCCTTCTAGATGCAAAGTAGCATGTCGAATCTGGACCATTGAGGCATCAAATCGCAGCTCCTAGACTCGCTGATGTCTTTCCATGTTCAATGGAAGTCCTTACTCCATAATCTCTATAGCTTCAAAAACGTGAAGAGGGAAGAAGGGAAGAAGATGTGTAGGCCCAAACCACACGATCACCTATCAAAAATTGGTCCAAGTAGCTCAAATTTGAGATCAAATCATGTCCTAATGCCATGGCCAACACTGATCACCATTGTCCTCGTTTTTGTCTTCAAACTTGAATTATTTTCCATGTTTGTATCAATTTCCTCAAGAAAATTTTGGGAAAATCAAGAAACTCAAGAATCTCTCAATTTTTCTTGAAATGAAGATCAAGATGGATCAAAACTAAGCTCTTACACCAATGAAAGAAAGCAACATCTAGATTATCCTATATTAGCCTAGCTTAGCCTTGGATTAACCTCGGATTAGCCTAGCCTAGAGAGGCTAGCCTAGGTTTAGAAAGAGGAAAAGAGTAATTTCTCATATTCAAGTGATTGGTTCCAATTATGGCTTATTTTGGTATATAGACATGACAACCTTTTCACACTATGATAAAGATTGTCCATGGGCATGGTCTATTGGATTTGGGCCCATTATTATATATGAGACCACACTTTGTTACAATTAAGGAGGGTCAGTGCTTCACTTGTGGTCACAACAAGGGCACATGAGGATGCGCACAGGCAAAGGGCATGTCAAAGTCAAAGGGAGCCCATGTGACTTGAGGCTAAAGGTAACATTACTTCCGTACATAAAATTGTTTCAGATCAGAGTTATTGCAAGGGTTGTAGCTTTAATATGAAAGTTTTTAGTTCCTACGGGCCTAATACGGATGTATGGGTTGGTCATGGGAAAAAATGTACACATTCTTTTTGACCCTAGGAATGCTCACATCTTTCATGAATGCCAAGCTTGTGCAGAAGTTAGGAGTGGAGATGCAGCCAAGTGATCACCAGTATCGTGTCGACATGCCATCGGACATAGTTTTGGGATCGGAGGGTGTCTGAGCAGGAGTGCTTGTCAGTCTTGTTGTGTTGGGTGGACGTACTTGAGCCTCACCATTGCCTTTGTCATCCTTCCAAATTGGCATACTCTCTTACCCTCTCCACCGACCGCATGTGGGTAGCTTTCTTCTCGCGTCATGATGTTCCCTTGGCCATCTTTGCCATGGAAGGGGAATTGCCTCCGAAGGCCTATTCAGTTGGGAACTTTGGCCGCCTTCTACCTAGCCGTGTCACGTTGGACGAGGACTATTCCTTCCCACCCGCAAATGGGTGAGGATAGCAGGCTTCCATGACTGTCGTGATGGCATATCAATCCCTATCCTCTGAAAGTTGTGGATGATCCTTCATGGTGTCTGTGGGTTTAGGAGAACCACCCTATGGTTTGTCTTCAGTGGGATTTTAGAGAGTGGTCATGGCGAGACTTGACACTGCAGACTGGAGTCACCCACCATACCTTTTTTCCTGTACACGGCTAGGTTGGGCCATCATATTCTACTCTAGGAGCTTGATGACACTCTTGTGGCCTTGGTAGCACTCACAAGGCATATAGGTCACTCCAGAGTCCGCACAGTGCAGTCGTGTGGTCGCTGTGGGGCTGCGCGGGAGACTTTTATTGCCTTTGGGAGTGTCTGTAGGCACAACAGATTTGGTGGTAGGTCCTCCATGTATACACCACTAAGGGCAACACCCAGTGCTTCGTCACCTTGGGGGCAGTGACGTGGGGGACCACTTCAAAATTATGTGGGGAGCTCACTAAGGTGGATAGAAGTGGATTAAGCTAATCGTACTTGCATAATAAAAGTAGCCCCCAAGATGTGAATTGATATTGGAGCCTCCTCCCTCTCTTTTAAGCTAATTGAACTTGCATATGTGAGCATCTTGGCAGAAGGGATATATATTCTCGAGGAGACAGTAGCCCCCATTCGGATTTGTGTGGTTTTTCACTAAACGAGACCTTCTACACCTCAGAGTGGCGCGATGATTTTCTATTTTCCTTTGAGTGCAGCCTTGGGGACGGAGTGGGACTTGGAGTTAGTGTGGCTGTTGCCATCCAAGGACAGGCAATTGAGCTTTCTCACCATCTTCACGATTTGCGCATCACCGACGTGCTTACCCACCTCTAGCCCTTGGCTAGGATAAGGCTAGGAGGCTCAGGTCATAGAGACCAGGATGGGGAGGTGGTGGCTTCCAGCCTAGAGGTGCTGCTCTTTGTGTTCTTGCATATCTTAGTCGCAGTACCCCTCCCCCCTTCCTACAAATACTTACACTATGATCGATGGAGCTCAGAGTATGCTTACTCTCAAGCTCGGATAGAGTGGCGTCACATGGAGGACAAGATCCGCACCCACTTGACGTGCCTTCACCCCAGGATGGGACTGTGATTATTCCCCATCTAAACCCATGCCCAAGACTCTTCGAGTGGAGGGCAGTTCTAATAGTTCCGCCTCCCATAGAGATTGATATGCGGATGATAGTCACATGGAACATTCAGGGTTTAGGGGGGCCTCAGTGCTTTCAGAGACAAGGTGTCCTCAGAGGAGAGCTTCACAAAGCTTCAGTTGGGGGACCTATTGACATTCTTTTCCCCTAGGAGCACCGCCTTTCTGAGGGGCACACCCGCCGCTACGGGAAGATTTTAGCAGGTAGGAGTCACACTCTCTGGTCTCCATCCTTTGGCTCCTCGGAGACGCAGGAAGGAGTTTGTATTTCTGTTAGTGAGCAGCTTTTACCGGTAGTGATGACTGGCTCAGGAGTCATAGTTCTTGGGTGCTCACAGTGGGCTACCATTCTGATTGGAGAGTATCGCGCGGGCTTCCTCAATGCTTACGCCCCGAACGCCGCTGCATGTAGAGCCATCTTTTGGAGCACAGTCCGGTAGGCTCTTCCTCAGGCTGACTTTGGGTGCATGAGTGGGAACTTTAACATGATTGCGACAACAGAAGACAGAATTGGAGGAGGCACTGCCATAGTCTCAGGAGCAGAGTACTCTGCCTGGGAGGAGATGATACTGGCACTCAGGGGACAGGACCCTTGGGTTTGGGCGTAGCCCTGGGAGCCTTAGCTTCTCGCGGTCGGATAGAAGGAGCACCAGCCCCAACCTCTCTAGGCTTGACAGGTTTTATGTTGATGAGTGGGCTTGCGACCGTGGGGGCATGATCGGTATCTTGGCGGGTACTACCTTCTCAGATCATGCTCCGGTTATTCTGTCCTTAGAGGACCCCTGGAGGCAAGACATGCATGCGAGCTCCAGGATTCCGGTCCGCCTCATTCAGGACCCCGAGATCTACAGCAAGATAGAGAAGATATGGGTTGGACTGGATTTTATTTCAAGCTCTGCTGCGTGCACACTGGATGTGGGCTTGGGGGAGATCAAGAGCTTCTTACAGGAGGCAGCCTAGAGCAGATTGGAGGGATTTCAAGAGCAGGAGAAGAGTCTAAGGAGGGGTCTGGCTTCTCTACAGCGGCTTTAGAGAGTTCCCCAGATAGCCCTTGACTGAGAGTTAGCTTGCTGCTGCCCGCACAGAGATTAGATCCATAGAGGAGAGGAGGGTGGAGTACAGGTACCATGCCAGAGCTTCCTCCTGGACCTAGGCCGGTGGTGACAGAGTCACAGGGGATTTCTTTGAGATAGCCGCCCCCACAAGAGGAGAGATGGCATTTGCAGGTTGTGTGGCCAGGATGGAGCTATTGTTTCTAATCTCCTCCATGTGAGAGCCATCGCCATGGATTTTTTCCGATCTCTTCTCACTGGTGCCCCATTATCCCCACGGGTGATGGACGTGCACAAGAGGGTCTGGTGACACACGAGAGAGGTGGCTCCCCCCGCTCTTCGGGCCTCTTATTGACTCCATTCACTGCTGAGGAGCTGGCGGAGGCACTGACGGCACTCCCCAAGGGAAAATGCCCGGGGGCAGACGGGCTTCTAGTCTCTTTCTTTCTTCTTCATTGGGACCTCATGTAAGGCGGCCTTCGAGCTGCCTTCAATGAGATTATGATCATAGGTGCCATGCCAGAGAGGCTTTCGGAGGGTTTGATACAATTGATTCCTAAGGAGGGTGGTGATAGATTGGAGATCCGGGACCCATCACTCTTCTTGGGACTGCCTACAAGATTTTGGCAAAGGCCATCAGCAGGAGACTTCAACCTTTCCTCCTTGACTTGATTCATGACACTCAGACAGGCTTTGTTTAGGATCGGAGCATTCTGGACAACATCTTCACCTTCTAGGAGGCGACAGCTTCACTAGATGCGGCGACAGGACCTCATAATGCTACTCCTAGACTTTGAGAAAGCTTATGATAGGGTGGATTGGAGCTTTTGGAGGGTACTATGAGCCGGATGGGGTTCCCCGTGGAGTGGATCCGAGGCGTTTCAAGACTTTACTCAGCTTCTCACAGCTAGGTTCTCATTTAGGGAGCTCTGTGGAGACAGATTTCCCCTCACCCACTCGGTCCGGCAGGGCTGCCCATTGGCACCTTGTCTTTTCTTATTCATCACCGAGGGCATGAGCAGTTTCCTCTCAGCTCAGGAGACGGAGCTCTAGGAACTGCGCCTCCCCCCCCCGGACTCGGGAGGAGCTGCTAGACTCAGAGTTACATCAGGAGCGCAAATCAACCCCCCCCTTCCCCTCCCCGACTTGGTATCCAGTTGAGGCTTTCCAGTGGATTCCGAGGGGCACTCCAGTTCGCTATCTTGGATGTCGGGTGGGCATCGATCTCTCTCCGGAGCAGCAGCTCGCCCCCCCTTCTTCTGAGTATTCGGAAGAAGCTTTTGTATTGGAGTTCCGCGAGTCTCTCCCTAGCTAGTAGAGTGGTGGTGGCAAACCAGGTCCTTCTTGCCACCATGTGGTACATTACTTCTTGTTGGGCCTTCTCCCGAGCATGTATTGGTTAGGTACAACGCGGTTGATCCGGAATTTCTTATGGGCCAGCAGTGACAGGAGGCTTGTTAGGGCCAAGGTGACATGGAGAGTGATCATTCAGTCGCGACGCAGAGGGGGCCTTGGCATCATTGACCTTGCTATTTAGAGCCGCGTCCTTTTGGGCAAGCTGATTGTTAGAGGACTCCTTCCCGGTGGTGAGCATTGGAAGAACTTCCTCTTGGCCCGGATTTCAGCCCACACTCCGAGTCTAGGGGGCCCTTGGCTGCAGAGTACCAGATGGATCTTCACATAGATGCAGGCCTGCAGATTTAGCCGTGCCTTTGAGGACAGATTTGCAGGCCGGCCCTCAGGCAGCTAGCTCCGGTTGCCTCAGAGGAGTGTCTTTGGCAGCCTTTGATCTAGAACCTCTTGGTCCGTCTACCGAGTGGCCACATGCTAGGGGCCCGACCTCATGTATCATGGGGCACATTGAGCTTAGGAGGACATGCTAGGTCCCTTGGAGATTGGCTTGCACATAGGCAGTTACCCCCCGGAGGTTCAGAAGAGAGGTTTGGCAGGGATTTGGGGTAGAGACAGGCTGAGCATTGACATCGACTCTGCTATTCCTTAGGAGTGGTTGACTCCTATCCCAGACCCAACTCCCCTAGTGTGGCTTGGTGTATTTACCATGCATGGTAGTTCACAGAGCGGATGAGGGCACTGGTTTGCTCACTTTTTCTATTGGACCCCATGGTAGATTAGAGAGATCCGAGCCCCCCTTGGAGGATTTCAGTGGTTGCACCTTGCAGAGGGTGAGGGTGATTGGATTTCATGCATAGGAGTGGCACATAGACCCACCACTGGCCAAGGTGGCCAGGGAGAGATTCTGGCAGCTATGGATATGGGAGTGCCGACCCCTCATGGGTCTCCAGTGTGACCCCGGAGAGTGGACTTGGCATGATTGGGAGGAGACTCTGAATGCCCCCTTTTTTGCATATTCAACGCGGCTAGGTTGTAGGATCCAGATGCCAAAGATCGATGGCACCACGGCTAGGTCGTAGGATCCAGATGCCAGAGTTCGATGGCACCTCGGCAACAGCAGCACATCACAGGGCCTCTCATAGCATTTCCTCTCAGATTTTTGGAAGAGGCTTTGGGATAGTTTTCGGCCTAGAAAGATCACCCTCTTTCTTTGGGCTGATGGCACACGAGTTTGGCGGTTGGTACTTGGCTGGTAGTTGGAGGTCGGCCAATAGCTTGCCTGAGGTGCGGCCACCCTCAAGAGTCTTAGTGACATTGTCTTTGGGATTGCCCCAAGGCTCAGCAGGTTTGGCGGCGAATTCTCCGCATATTCACAATGGACAAGACCTCGACCCCCGGATCATTACATGGGGCACTGTCGCTTGGGCCATAGAGGATGAGGTGGTCAGGGCTTATGAGAAGGATGGTGGAGGGCTAGCCCTTCAGGTCTCTCACCTCTGCATTTCGGCAGTACCAGTCATAGTCCTCATGCCAGAGATGGGAGATTTACCGTAGCATTGCAGCATGGCACATATGGCTAGCTAGATGCAGCGAAGCCATCGAGGGTACCCACACTCCGCTTGCAGAGTCTATCAGGACATTTGGCTCGACATCATACATACCCTCCGTGGGGGAAGTTGCAGGGTGGCTCTGACCACATGCGGAAGAGGTAGGAAGCTTCCTTCAGGCTCTGGCAGCCTGGTCCTTTTCTCATTGATAGAGGTGGTGACCCCACTTGTGGTTATCCCCCATCCCCCCACCCCCCCCCCCCCCCCCCCCCCCCCGCGCCTCCCCTTGTATGAGATAGCCTTCTCCTCATAGAGCGGCCAGCTGGAGGAGAAGTGTCTCTTTCCACCCTTTAGATTACTTGATCCCCGCCCTGTACATGAGGCGAGTTTGTATCTAGCCCTTCGTGGTTGTATTTAGCCCTTCGTGGCGGTTTTTTCAGTAACTAATAGAAGGATCTGCCAAAGTGGTTTATTTCCTTAAGAGAGGCAACCATCATTTTTGGTAATCTCTTAGGGTGTGTATTACGTTTTAGGAGTCTTGGCTTAAATACAGCACGTACCCCTTACAAAATTATGGTAACTCCAAATTCCACATACCTCTGGTTTTTGACCCTATTATGTGATGCATTTGCTTTAAGCCCTGGCATGTCATGCATGTGTTTTAATGAGTGTCTAAATTCAGCAATGGTCCATTAACCTTTTTCTCACTTTTTAACCTGGATTTCTACCTCCGTACACCAAAGGTCATGCTAGCCATCTGCAAACAGCATGGACTGCACACCCTATGTCAAAGTTTAGTCTTGTTGCAGTACTTTCTTGCTTGGGACTTGGGCGTATGCCCCCCCAGCCAATGTTCCCCTTAGTATACGAAGGGTATTCACAATCATTTCCAAGTGACATTGAACTTCACTTTGTTACTACAAGGCTTCTTGTGTATTTCTTTTCTAAGTTTACGTTCAGTTGCATTAGTTCTTTGGTGTGAAGCGCATTCCTTATGTGTTCAGGATATCTATAAGACTACAATGGGACACGATCTGATGGTGCCTGGTTTTGCAGCTGAGGATGATCTGAAAATAGCTTTCGGACAGTTGAAGAGATTCTCTTGGCGAGAGCTGCAAATTGCAACAGATGACTTCAGTGAATCAAATGTGATAGGCCAAGGTGCATTTGCAAAGGTTTACAAGGGTGTTCTTAAAGACAGCACGGAGATAGGGGTAAAGCGTATGCTAAGTACAAGTCTTGAGGGTGGAGAGGCAGCATTCTTGCAGGAAGTGGAGATGATAAGTGTGGCAGTACACCGCAATCTCTTACATTTGATAGGGTTTTGTATCACACCTTCAGAACGGATTCTTGTCTATCCATACATGCCAAACAAGAGCGTTGCATACTGTCTGAGAGGTAACTTCATCACAGGCATCTTTGATCTTATACAAAGACTGAAAACTTTGCCTTGGTTTTAAGTTGTTTCATGCTTGCTTATGCTATGGAGGAAATTAAAGCTAGCTAATAATGTTGCAGATAGAAAGAACGGGGAGCCAGGACTTGATTGGAGCATACGTAAGAAGATTGCTTTGGGAGCAGCTCGTGGACTCGAGTACCTTCATGATCATTGCAATCCAAAGATAATCCACAGGGATGTAAAAGCTGCTAATGTCTTGTTAAATGGAGAATATGAAGCTGTTGTGGGAGACTTTGGGCTTGCCAAGTTGGTAGATACGAGGAATACCCATGTGACAACAATGGTGCGTGGCACGATGGGGCACATAGCTCCGGAGTACCTCTCAACTGGGAAGTCATCTGAGAAAACCGATGTCTTTGGCTATGGAGTGATGCTCTTGGAGCTTGTGACTGGTCAAAGGGCAATCGACTTTGCTCGGCTCCAGGAAGAAGATGATGTTTTGCTGCTGGACCATGTAATATAGCCTAAAACCCGTGAATTCACCCTTGATACTTGATATAACACATGGGTTTGGCTTGAGGCTTTATGAGCACATTGTTTGCAGGTAAAGAAGTTGGAGCATGAAAAGAGGCTCGATATGATTGTTGACAATAACCTCTCAGATTATGATGTGCAAGAGGTGGAGCAAATGATTCAGGTGGCGCTGCTCTGCACGCAGCTGAGTCCCCAGGACAGGCCTACGATGGCAGAAGTGGTGAGGATGCTCAGTGGAGAAGGGCTTGCAGAAAGATGGGAGGAATGGCGACAGTTGGAATTCATCCGCAGGCAAGAGTATGAAGCCATGCCACATAGATTAGCAGAATGGGCTGAAGACTCAACAGTCAACCAGGAAGCAATTCAACTTTCTGTTGCAAGGTGACAGTGCCCCTTATGGAAGCTTCATCTACCTTCACTACCATTTGTAAAATTAACAACAGTTTTTACACATACGGTAATCAGCAGGGATTGCTTATCCACGGTAATGGGTTGGCACTTAAGATGGGCAAGATCGCCCCTCCATCCTCAATTCACAGTTTAGACTGACCTCCACCTATGAGTGTAGCTGTATGTCTAAAAGCCCTTAATGTATTATTTCCCTTTCAAACCCATTTTCTACCGTGTCCCACAATTTTTCCATCAAAACAACATAAAAAAATTTGGAATTTTTCCAATGAGGTGATAGCTCAAGTGGTAAGAGATGTTTGCCGAGGACCGGGAGCTTCTGGGTTCAAAACCCTACACAGTGTGGTGGCATTGTGTAAGGGCGGATAAAAAAGCGCCTACGGACAATGAAAAAAGGTAAGTACGGGAGGATCTTGGGCCTAAGGCTAGTCGGAAAAAGTAGTTTTGTCACCATGTACCCTTGCAAAACCCATGTATAGATTGGAAACTGTACACCATCAGCGTATGAAGGGAGCAAACTGGAGTGCCACACATTAGGTGTGGGTGTTTGATAGGTGAAGGTCCAGTGGTTGATAAACACAACACAACACCAACATAGATATTTCCAGGCATCTTTATACCCTTGTGCAGATTTTCTTGTCAAACTTGAGGGTGGTCACTAGGAGTCATGGCATGTGTTTGCAGTCTGCAGAGTATATCGGCAAGCAGAGATTTGTTTTGTGTGTAAGTGTAAGCTTCCTTAAATGGTAATGTCTCGCATGGCATAGTGTCATGTCTGTGCTTGGTGTGAAGCTTTGTTAGAAATGGCGAGGCACACTCACCATGCATATGCCCACCCTTTTAATATGCTCTATCAGTTTAAGGGGGGACATAAATCAAGTGGTGCAGCATCATATCCATGGAGGCCCGCCCATAAGGTGTACAAAAGGCTGGAGAGGCAAAATTTTTGTGTATATGTACATCCTCTTATTATGCTCTATCCTGCACAAGGCATCAAGGCTGAGAAGTTCGATGACCTTCAAAACACATGACAAACATAGCAATTCCTGTAGCCAACATGTAGTCATGTATGATAACGTCTCCACTTATCCACTTTGTAACATATATTTTTTTGTACAATTCATGGATTATTTCATGGTGTCAACAAGTCGCATGATACATCTATTACCATCTCCTCCACTTGGCTTTCCCTAGATCATATAATGTGTATCATTGTTTTAGTGTGTCTTCAAGTCAAGGCTTCTTGGCGTACAAAGCAAATGAAATTTCATCAATTTACCGGAGTTGAAATTTATGCCTTCAAATTGAATGTTGTTTCCTTCTATCGACATGCAATATTACTCGCCTTTTTAATCTCGATGTTTTAAATGATCAAACTTTGAGAATTGAATGCATTTTTTATGATGTTGGTCTCATCCACCATCTCTTTCTCTCTCTTTCTCCTTTGTAATGATAAGGAGATGTATTTGATCATGTATCAACATGCTCACCGGGACGAAGATGACCATGATACGATAGACATACATCTAGTCTGTTCCTATTGTACCTGTTTTTTAGTTTATGTAGTTCTTTTCCATGGCTCACTTTCACAAGGAACCTTTGTACTTTTGCTTTCATAGACCCATTGGGCCTTTTGAAGATGATAATATAACTCTCTCTCTCTCTCTCTCTCTCTCTCTCTCTCTCTCCGTGTGGACCTAGAGCAGCGAAAGGTTGCAAGAGAGATTTTGCAGGAAGAAGTGCATACCACTAAGCAAGATTGGGTAGAGGTGGTGAAGAAGCACAAACCCCCACAGAGCATCATACATGAGACTCTCGAGGAGAAATGCAAGAAGGATAGGGCCCTCCATGAGCGAGGTGCAGGAGCCACAAGTGGGGGCTTTTCCCAAGGCAGATGCCATGACGCTTTGCCAGATGATAGGAGTTAATGGGACCCCCCCCTTTGCAAATACATGGAGGACAGGGAAGGATATGACACGAGAGTGGCCTCTCATCGTTAGATTCCTTGCTAACGCCACCAGCAAACAAGCCTTCTTAGACAGACGGTTGCCCTTAAGGGCGCATAGGTCTACATGGGGGGAGATCCCACCCTAGCATAGGTGGCACACCGGCATGTAGCCATTCATCACCAGCTTCTTCTGAACCCAAGAGGAGGACACCCATACAAGGGATCTCGTGAATCCACCTTAGCCTTCTCCGGATCCACCTTACCCGAGAGGAGTTACCTCGGACTCGGGCCTCCACATTCCAATGTGCCCAATACCCCCTCGCCCCCTAAATGTTGGCCGCGATCCCTCATGAGCTCCAGATCCAGGACATGCTCCATCGCCATTGAGCTACCTTTCCACCACGACATAGTTGAGGGAGACCTCTCGGACATACTCATTAGTCCCATGCTTGATATTTTGGGCAGTGATATACCATCGAATGGGGGCTGATGCTCCTCTCATGTTTCATGTTCCTAGTATTCCAATACCCCCTCGCCCCCTGAATGTCGGCCACGATCCCTCATGAGCTCTAGATCCAGGACATGCTCCATCGCCATTGAGCTACCTTTCCACCACATGACATAGTTGAGGGAGACCTCTCGGACATACTCATTAGTCCCATGCTTGATATTTTGGACAGTGATATACCATCGAATGGGGGCTGATGCTCTTCTCATGTTTCATGTTCCTAGTATTCCATGGTATTCTTGCTATACCATCTGATGGGGCTGATGCTCCTCTCATGTTTCATGTTCCAGCTATTCCATGGACAATTTTATATCACTCTAGTGAGATAATTTGTTTTGTTTCTATTTTATTTTCGTTCCATGATGAGATATACCATAGACATTATTGTATCACTTTGGTCTCATAGGCCTATTGGCTCTTTAGTAGCACGATCCAAGACAAGTGATCTAACCAATAACACTATGGTTCCTTGCTAAAGAGCAAGAAGGTTCTTGACATTAGGGAACCCACTTAAGCTATGCAGTGGGGAAAATCCCACTTGTATATATACAAATTTTGATAATGTGAATGAGAGAGTTCAATCATTTCTCAAATAGTGTGCATGCTTGCTAGCTTGACTGAGAGTGTGATTGAGCAATAGTGCAGAAGAGGGTGGTTTAAGCTTCCTTGCTTAACCATTGCCTTTTGAAAGGACTACTTATTAGGATATTCAGAGTAGAGGAAGGGCTCCAACAAGAGGCTACGTGCCATTCATGATTATGATGAAACCATTTACAGATTGGGAAGGAATATCCCTTGTAGAGAGCCTATCCATGGCATTCATAGACTTGAGGTCCTACTGATGTGACTATACCTTGAGTAACACTTCAAGCAGTGGCTACACAACACCCCAGTCAAAGAGCAAGGTGGATACAAGAGGCTTGAGAATGACAAAGCCGTAAATGTACGGGATTCTCAAGCCTCTTCAAGAGCAAGGTGGACACAACACTTCGAGAAATATATTGGTTTTGTCACATACATCTAGTTCTTTGAGAAATATATGCATTCTATACATCATAAAACCCCACCTTTAGTCCCATACATTTGAAATCCCCCCGCCTCTAGCCTAGGAGTATTTCACATTATGTAGGTCTAGGCAGGGCGTGGGAGGGGAGGGGGGAGGACGGGGGGTTGTTCACTCATTCTGTATATCAAAAATCCTCACTTATGAGTAGAGATAAGAAATGGGCACCCACTGAGGTTGGGTAGCCAAGCCACTTATATATATACAACTTTTAATAATGTGAATGACAATATTCAATCATTTCTCAAGTGCAAAGCTTTCTTCTTCTCTTGATCTCTTACCTTCTTTCTTGCTTGGTTGTAAGATGCATGCTTGTATGTGTGATTGGATTGTGTTGAGTGTACGTGCTTGCTCAATTGAGTGAGATTGTGATTGAGCAAGAATGGAAAAGAGGTTGGTTTAAGCTCCCTAGCCTAACCATTACCTTTTGGAAGGATTAGTTAAGAGATTGAGAGTAGAAGAAGAGATCAAACAAGAGGGATTGACACACCTCTTGGCCTCTTTTGCCTCTACAATTGCAACTTCCACGATCCAAGATAAGAGGTCTAACCGCTAACACTATGGCTCCTTACCTAGAGAGCAAGAAGGTTCTTGACATGAATAACACACAGACAAGATTTATTCAAGATCATAGCATCTTGGAAAATATCTTCACCCTTTAAGAAGTGCCAACCTTGCTGTAAATTAGTAGGAAAACCTTATAGTTCTTCTCCTGGACTTTGAAAGGCCTATTGCAAGAGTCTATCACTACTTCAACTAGTTGCCTGTGCACTTTACTCGCCCTTTTTTGACGAAGTATCTAAATGTAAATTCACTTTTTAACCAATATATATTTTCTTGTTCTGTTTCTCTTTTAAATACGGATCTAAGTAAGAGATGAGACGTCCTATTATTAAAAGGTGATTGTCAAGGTATATCTAAACAATCTTTCAAAAATTGGAGAGGCAAAAGAGGGCAAGAGGTTGAGCCCTTGAAAGAGGCCAATTGTTTGAGCCCTTCCTCAGTCTCAATCTCTCAAGTAATCCTTTCAAAACGCAATGGTTAAGCTAGAGAACTTGAACCACTCTCTTCTCCACTCAAGATTCTTATCCCTTATATGTGGACCCTTTTCTCACCAAGATGACAAAATCCAAACCAAGAAGAAACAAAAACCACCTTGTGATTCGCCTAATCGTACACAAATTGTTCACTAGATAGAGGAAGGCTTGATGGTCAATGAAATATACAAACTTGTTTACCAAAAGATCATGGTGACACTTCGTACGACATATACCATTGAAAATACTTCCCTTTCTATGGTCGTATAGTTCTTTTCTGCCTCGTTCAACTATCACTGGCATAGCAGACTAGGAAATCCATGTTCTACTGGTTGAGTTAATATGCATCCTATGGCATAAGCCGAATGCGTCAATGTGCACATGGAAGACAATATCCCATCTTGGTGCCCTCAAAATTGGAACTGAGATTAGAGCTTGCTTTAGCTTGTGGAATTGTTTTTCACATTCTTTGTCCATTTGAAACATAACAACAGGGCATATAGAGTTCTAGTGATTTTTGCATATATAGTAGTGAATCTTCTATACTACCATGTGTGATCCATAAACCTTTGGATAGCATTTGGGTTTTCTTGTCTCGAGAGTTCTAAAATAACTTGGATCTTTCCTTCGTCAGTTTTGCTATCCCATTTTCGGACACCACATGCCCTAGGATGTTACCATGCCTAACCATGAATCTACACTTTTTTGGGTTAAGGCACAACCTATAGTATCGGCACCTCTCAAACACTTCCCACTACAGATAAGGGATGTGCTCTCTTATCAACTCTGAGTTCATGTAGAGGTTGTCCATGAAGATCTCTAAGACTTTTTGTAAGAAATCCTTGTAATAACTGGTGGATATCAGTCCGTTGAAATGTAGCTGGTACGTTTGTAAGTCCAAATGGCATTACTTTTATACAAATGTTCCATCTTCTATTATAAATGTAGTTTTATGTTGATCATTGGGAACTATGGATACTTGGTTTCACCCTAAAAATCCATCTACTAAGAAGCTAAAAATTATTTTTTACCCTTTCAAGAACATGATCAGTGTAAGGCAATAGGTAGTAACGATCTCTTACAATGGCTACATTAACCTTTCTCAAGTTCATGCACACATGGATCTTACCGTTCTTCTTTGGTACTATAACCACTAGTGGTACTAACCAATCGGGGTATTCAACTTCTTCTTTGATGGTTATGGATTAGGTTTATTGTACGTGTAAGGATTTTGTTTAGTTGGCCTTGAACTATCCCGGCCAATGGAATCGTGTGTTGGAAGACTTCTAGAGAGACTCCCTTAAGATTTGAGTAGCTCCAAGCGAACACAGCTCAGTATTCCTTGAGTAACTTCGTTATTTCAGCCTCCTTAGGGAAAAAGTTAGTAGAGACCCAAACCTTTTTGGACTCTTCCCTTGGTTGTCCTAGGTTAATTTATTTAACAACTTCCAATCCATCATAAGACACCTCGATTTCTTTTGGTCTCTCTCTTTTTGGTGTTGGTGCACCCACCTTCCTATTTTTGATCTTATAGTTCTTGATATGTGAAGGGACTTGTCTCCAATCCTCTTCTTGGTCAGTCTTCTCTTCAAAACTAACTTCTTAAGATTCTTCCATGATTCTTCGCTCACATATAGCTTTGTTTCATCTTCTCCGTCTAGACGGATGCCTTTTTAGATTTTACTAAGTCTAAATATTCCTCTCTGAAGGTTTTAGTAATTTCAAGGCATTAAGAGTTGGGTTTTCCATTCAATCCTTGCAGTTAGAATGAAACTCCTCTCTATCGCTTGTGCAAGACCTCGACATAATGCAAATAATGTTCTTCATCCTTGAGGTTCAGTGGGTCTCTTGTTTTAACATGCATTAGCTTTTTTAACTTTTAAAAAAAACCTTATTTTGTTTCTAGGAAGTCTCTGAGGAGTGCATGGTATTCTTCTTACATCTCCTTGTCCACTTCATCCTTGTCTATTGGCCTTAAGGCACATCTTGGCTCAAAGCTTGCACTAAAGCCTCTAAGTGGTATGACTTTATGTTTCCTAGGAGTTGTTTCTTCATGGTTTTCAATTGGCACAACCCCATTTTGTGTATAGAGAGTACAAAAAATATGGTTATGATAGGAACAATGTCATTTCTATCTTGATCGCATAATTGAGTTCCTGCCATAGTTCTAGGACATAATTGAGTTCCTGCCATAGTTCTAGGACATATTTCCATTGTAGCCAACAGATGCATCTAATTTTCTCCTCTTCAGGGTCGAGTAGTTAAGAAATAGAAGTTCCCTCATCATGCTTACACATTTTACAACTATGTTCACTCACATGACATAAGTTCAAGCTCTTCGAATGTGCAGTTGTATCATACCTTAATTTATGATAGGGGTCTTGGTCACATCTCTGTAAAATGGTTCTCTAGGTTCATCTTGATGGAACTATCCTCCTCCTATCATTGGAGGTAGATGTCTTCTCTTCCCTAGTCGCGGATTAACATCATTTGGTGCATAAAAGGGTGTCCAAGAATCACATCGTAATCGGTGGGCCTTCCAAAGTCAACAATAGAAAACGTATAGGCTAGGCCTCACAATGTTACTTCCACTTCATTCAGAATTCCTATAGGTGTTCCTAAGTTTTCATTGGCTAGTTTGAGGGAAAATTTTGAAGCTTGCTCTCCCATCTTTGCCACATGTTATTGTTGGCTATGCTCACTCTTGCTCCTCCATCTAGGATTGCAATTGTGTATTCATACCCTCCAATTTGATTGGATTGGTGGCATGTCATCACCTTCGAAGTGTTTACCCACTACACTAACTGTGACATCTTTGTATACTTTCATTGGTTTTTTCTCAAATTTTTGGTCAATCTCACTCATGCCTCCTAATGACTTGCAGCTAATTTTTCATTCCACATCGATGGGGACTCATTCCAAGCCTCTAGTTTCCTTTTCAAGTACTCAACCATATAGATAGTCACAAGGGTAGAGAGGATTTCTCTCAAGAGGGTTCTTGTTGACTCTTCTTATGAGCTGATGTATAAGGCATGGTCTACAACGAGTGTCCTCATTGTAGCGTAATGTCCATGCCCATTCAAAATTAATTTCCTTAGTGTTTTCTCCTAGCATCGAGTCTCCAAGAGAAAGCTACCTCTCAAGAATCTCCCATTTCCTCAGGATATGGTCATGTAGCACTCTTAGGTGTCCTACGTATGAAGGCTCTAATGTTAAAAATTTCCTCTTTGATTCTAAGCTCTTTTAGCACTTCTCTATTTTTTAGTTGTCCTGAGTGGTTGATAGTTGGTCTTTATGTGATTTCTAGATTCAGACGCTGCCCTCATGAGATACTTCTAGGATTGGCTCTAGATGTCTCGATGTAGGGATCTTGTGTGGAAATATTATGATTGTTTATACTAGTCCCTAGGGATCTCTTGGGCCTACTCTACCGAGTCTTGTGGTTCTTTGCTTATCCTTAAGATCTCCTCTCTTGGGTTATAGGAAGGTATTCTTTGTACTTTGGTCTTGGTTTGTATTGTCCTTGCATAGCTTTCTTGGCCACTTCTAAGAGTTTCTCTATTCTATCCATCAACATTGATCCTTCACTAATTTTCATCCCTCAAAGTGATTTGAATAGGAGGTTCTAGAACATTTTCAATTTCAATGTATCTTGGATCCTTAGTTTGTTTTCGTCTCTCGTATGGTCTTACAAATGCTTTTTGGGAATTTTCCCTAAATTCTTCTATTCTGCCTATGAGGATTGGTCCATCTGGAGACTCCTCATTCTCCTTCTAAGGTAATTTGAGTGGAGGAATCTGGAACATCCTAAATCTGGAACATCTTAAATCTTAAAATAGCCTGGTAAGTGCCTTGGGTTTTTCAATTTGGTCTCATTTATGACCTCAGTTGGAGTGGTTTATTGTAGGTTCATGTGATAATGGAGTTGCCTTCTTCCCCTTGTTACGGTCTCTCCTTTTTCATTTCTCTTTTTTTTCTCTTAGAGGATTTTGATACAAAAGATGTCGCGAGGTTGCCTAATCTTTTAATTTCTCAGCTTGAGCCCTTGTCACATGATCTTTCATGGAACTTCTATTTTGTCATTAAAAGAAGACATCGGATATGATACATTGAGTATCCCCAACCCCACGGCTGGCGATGATGTATTTATGGGGGGATTTAGATTCTCTAACTTAAGAGCGCAATCATTGATCAAATGATCAATGCCACACTTTGTACACACCATCTATCCAATGGTGGTGGGTTAGCTCTGGCTTAGGGTTTGTTGTTACCTCTGGGTTAGCTCTCATTAGACAATAAGCTACTCTATGAGGGCCTTGGCATCTAAAGTAGGCTACAGGAGCTTACCTTGGTGCATTTATATCTCTTGGTCTATAAGCTTGTGATGATATTTGAATTAAGTTGGTCAATTGATGTGTGTCTAGTATCAAATGTCCTGATTGGCCCATGTTATGTTCACTCCTTGGTGTACTTCCAAACACTAAGTCTGGTTATTTAATATAGAAGTCTGGTTATTTAATATAGAAGTCAGGTGCATTGGGAGGTTTATCAATAACTAGCTCAGTCTTGACTAGTCTCATGTGGAAGTGCTTCTTAAACGAGGCTAGTTGAGGAGGTAACATTGGAGGTGAAGTCTCTATGTCCCTATAAGGATTTTGAAAACAATGATTGGGTTCATGCTGGAGTAAGCTGCTTCTACACCACTGGGAGGTGCATTGGCAAGGCATGCTGAAAATGCTAGCTTACCAATTGGAGGTGAAATCTCTATGTCCCTACTATAAAGATTCTGAAAACAATGATTGGTTTCATGCTGGAGTAAACTGCTTCTACACCACTGGGAGGGGGCATTGGAAAGGCATGCTGAAAATGCTAGCACACCAATTATTCTCATCATTCAATGGGCATGGTAGCAATTAGTTGATTCATGATTTTCGTATCTCCTCCTACAATACCCATAATACTGATTCTCTCTAAATCTTAGATATTGATTCTCTCTAGCTTTTGAATTGGGCATTCATGAGCTGTGTGGTTGTTTCTACATACTACATGAGGCCCAACTCCCCTGGTCGAGCTTTAAGTACTACTTAGAGGTCTTTGATCACAATGTTGGCACTGTTAGGTGCCTTGGCCTTTGAATCATGACTCTTAATGCTAGGCTCAATTTTCGTTAATGATTCTGACCTTAGATTATCTATGGATGCGATGCCAATAAAGTTTTCATCAAAGTCTATGGCATCCAAGCAATAATCCACTAGAATTCGGTGCCTTTTGGCATACAACATAATGTGTAGTTGATTAGTCCTCAATCCTTTCAAGAACAACGCAATCAGCTTGGTTTTGCTTGGTTTTTACTCCATAGGATACCTAATGTTCAAGTTTTTGAGACGGTTAATTCAATCTCTCATTGTTTTGTGTTTAAGTTGCCTAAATTGATAGAGTTGACTTTTACTAAGCTATTCTTGTTGACACCCGTCTTAGAGAATCATGTCATAAATGCTAGCTCTGAGTCTTCCATGGTTTTTCTTTGGGATTTATATAATAATTGAAACCAAAGAAAAAAATTATTTTATAAGCCAAAGGCATCTATCTTTGTTTGAGGATTAGTCACCCTTCTTCAATAGCAGCAGTCCTACTTGCTTGAAAGTAGGTTGATGGATGCAAGGATCTCCCCTTCGAGCGAACTTCAAAATTATCTTGGCTATGAGAGAGATCCTAGGATGACCATACTCCATTTCTTCCCTCAATCCCCTGGTAGGTTTGATTAGTGTTGGAACGACATCCATATTTCTTCTTGTTCCTAGGTTATGTAAGTTCTGAACCCGGTATTTGTTGGTTTTGCAACTAGCCCTCAAGAGAGCCATTGCTATCATGTGCCTAGGTTCCATTCTGTGGGAGGTACTTGAGTATATGATAGTCCCACATAACCATAGGTTGGAACCCCAAAAGATGCTTCTCTTGGTCCCTTGCCTTGTACCCAGTGAACAATCTGAATTTTGCTTTACTTATCGACCCACTTGCATTCAATTACCTTCTTCTCCTTAAGTAAATGCACCAACTCCCATGTCTCCAATGCAACCATCTCTTCATTCATATCATCTTTCCAATGCTTATGTTGTGCAATGCCTCCTCAAAGCATGTAGGCTCTATCTATTGTATTTCTTTGACCATATAAGCATAATGATGGATTGTATACCCATCATATCTCAACCTATCCATTGGATATCTCGCCCTTGTAGACCTACGTACACTTGGATCACGAGTCTAGGTGTTCTTGACATTACTTTGGCTCTTTGTACACAACAGTTAGGATCCTAAACTCTTCATCAAGTCTTTATTTTAAGCCACTAACTTCATCAAATAAATGAATGACCTCTATTGAAACATTAGGCATTATGAAAGACTAATCTACCTCTCTTTTCCCTTAAAGGATACATGTAAATTTATTAAACTTTTAGCACTTATAGTGCCACCAAATGATGTGTCAGAATTCTTAGCATTTTTCCTCAACCTTTTTGACCAAGGCCTAACAATAGACCCATTGCTAGTGTGAAAATGCACTGAGAATCTATGAATGAGGTAGTGCACCCACCAAGGGGCAGATCTATTACGACTCGACCAGCAAGACCCAATGACAAAAACCCAATGACAAATGATTTAGTAAGGCTAAGGTAAGAACTTGACTTGAATGCCACAAGGTCCTTCCCATCATCACACCAAATGATGGGAAAATCTATGATTTTTCGCAAAACTACCAATAGGATTGTCTTAGTCTTACAATTCAAATTGGTATATCTTACATCATTGTGGACAGTTTGGCTCTCTTGCTTGATTGGCTGGTTTGATGATGAAATCCATTTTTCTCAATGGCAGTCAACCCTACCTATAATGAAATCCATTTTTCTCAATGGCAGTCAACCCTACCTATAATGAAATCCATATTTTTAATGAAAGTCAACCCTACCTATGGTAAAAATAATTCTTGATGATATTAACTATGAAGCCATTGTCTAATTGATCTTAATATGTATCCTAGAATGGTTTGTTAGGTTCACCTTAATGGCACTATTGTCTTGTTAGAGATCAATGTCATCTCTTTGCTAATCGTGGTGGATTGACATCCTTTGATACATGAATGGGCATCCGAGAATCACATCATAATTTTTAGGCCCACTAAAGTTGACAAGAGAAAATGTATGATCATTGGCCATGGCACATGATATTACTTCAACCTCTTTCACAATCCCAATGAGTCTCCCTATGTTGCTATCTACTAATTTGAGGAAAATCTTTGAACGTTTGAGGGGTTTTCTTCCTTAGTCTCACCATCCAATTTGATTTGAAGGTTTGAGGGGTTTTCTCCCTTAGTGTCCCACTGTCTAATTTGATTGGAATGGCGGCATTCATGTCATTATCTTCAAATACTTACTCCCCTATTCATGTCTTTCTCCCCTATCTTTTCCACATACCTTTGGTAGCTATGCTCACTCCTTGTCCTCCATCTAGGATTATTGTCATGGTCACATCGTCCAATTTTATTAGAATGGTGGCATTCACTGTCATCACCTTCAAAATACTTACCCACTACACTAACTGGCATGTCTTTGTACAATATTTGTGGCTTTTCTTTGTTTTCTTGCTCACTCTCATCTCAAACCCTAATGCTTTAAGTTGATTATTCATTTGTTGTCCCAGGCTTCAGGTTTCCTTGTTAATCACTCAGCCATTGTGATAGTCATAGGGGCAGAGAGGATTGCTCTCTCAAGGATTCTGGTTTCCTTGTTAATTACTCAACCATAGTGATAGTCATAGGGTTGCTCTCAAGTCATAGGGGTATAAAGGATTGCTCTCAAGTCATTTATTTTTGAAGCTCTTGACTTATTAAAGGCACATTGGTTATGGTCACAGGCTCATCATTTGAGTGGATGTATGAAGGCATGATTTAAAATAATTTTCTTTTAATCCCATGCCCATTTAGACAGAATCCCTTTCGTGAATCACTCGTTCCCTCAGTATGCGGTTATAATGCTCTCAGAGCTTTTTCATCTTTAGGCTCTAAGGGCTAAGCTCTTCTATCACTTCTTCCCTCAGTATGTGGTTATAATGCTCTCAGGTTTTTTTCATCTTTAGGCTCTAAAGGCTAAGCTCTTCTATCACTAAGCCTTTAGGCTCTAAAGGCTAAGCTCTTCTATCACTTCTTGAGTATCCCTTTGTTGTTTGCTCCTGAATTTCTATTATCAAGGCTTGCAGCGTGCCTGATCCTAGACCTTGCTGAGTCTGGCCTATGTTGTTGATTGTGCTCCGGGCCTTCTTCTCATACTCCTCCACAGACAAAAGAGCTTGTAAGAGGATGTTTTGGGCTAAAGTCATCAGCCCTTTGTTTACATGTAGCTGCTGACTGGGAAGTCCTGCTTCCAATTCTTCGGGTAGCTTGAAGTTGTGGCTTGGTCCTTCCTGCACCTTCTGTGCCATATTTGCTACCCAAGGCTGCAGTTCTGCCACCGCCGCCGCTGGAATAACCACTTTTGTTCTTATGGACAGTTTCCACTTTTTTAAGCTTCTTCTTTCTCTTTCTGTTATTCTCATTCTTTCCTTTTCTTCTCCTTCCTCCTTTCTTCTCTTTTCTTGTTCTTCCTTCTTCTTTTCTTCCTCTTCAAGCTTCTTCTTCCTTTTCACAATGGCTTCCTGCTTCTTTCTCTCCTCTAGCTCCCTTTTTCTTTCTTCTTTTTCCCTTTGTTTCTTGACCTCTTCTGGGTCTTCAGGCAACATCACTTCATCTACCTTGTGTTTTCTTTGCTTGTGCCTTTTGAGCAATCTTTTGCCATTTCTCCTCATCATCTATGTCATCCTCAAATGAACTGAAAGTGACCTTGGCAACTTTCGAGGATCCTCTGGCTTCCTTATGTTGATGTATGACATGAACGTCTCCTGTTTGATGATCCATCGACTTGGAAGCCCGAGAAATTGGTCGTAGGTGTGCATGTATTATTGTGGGTTGTTTCTCCTTAGCTCAAGTGGCTGCTCTCTTCACTAGATTTTATTTGTAGATGGCAGCCTAATTTATTTTTTCTCCCGCCTCTATTGCTCTAAGTAGTCTATAGTTCTTGTTGGACATATCCTCTGTCTTGTCCATGAACATGATGTTATGCAAGAAAAAGGTGAACTATTCTCGTCGGGTTTCATCCGCCACATCTTTCACGCCTGATGCATGTTTCTAGTCTTTTGAATTTCTTCTTCCATCCTCGACTTCATATTGGTGTCCCATCACACCATCCATTGGTAATCCCAATGCATGATGCACTACGAACTCAGAAACTTTTATGGGTTCCTTTCCCTCTATATGAAATGTGCTTGTCTCCAGAAACCGATTCAGTTTTCTCCATCGCCAGGGACGTGTAGCTCTTCTCACTGCTCCAGCAGTTTTTCAAATCCACACTTCCTTGCCCACTCTTGATGCTCTTTCTTCCTCATATCGGGGATGATCATGGGCATGCAAAGGATTTTCTCAGGCCTTTTGTCTAGCCTCTAGGGGGGACTTGTTGATCTTTGGCATGGTGATGTTTTCTGAAAAAGTGCTATAGATAGGTGCAAGAGTTGTGAGCAAGAGGGTAGATTAGGAATGTGCATTTTTAGACTACTTGTCATTTTGAATGTTGCGATGTTTTCTCCTTTTTGCTTCCTTTTTGGGGCGTTGTCATTTTCAGCTTCTCGCTTTTCGATGCGATGTCACCCTTGATTCATATCATGGCTGCTGTCTCTACTTAATGGTATTAAAGCATTCTTATTGTCATCTCATCCGTGCTTGTGGAAATATTGCAAGAGGGGTTTCCCTACACATGGATCAAGATTCACCTTGCACATGTTGGCTGCTTCTGCCTTGAGAGACTTGATTTCCCTAGTCTTGCCTTTGAGCCTCTTGTCCTAGGAGAGTTGGAATGTTGACACCCATTTCTTTAAGGATCTTTCTTGCCCCATAATCCAGAACTTGATGTGTAGAAGATAAAGAGTACACCCTCACCCCCCACAATAATTGGTAAGTCTTCCAGTGCCCCTGAAATACCACTAGAACTCAACCCACAAAGAATATGGATTGGACTCCAATGGTGGCAAGCCCACATCTATCCTATGGTCCGCACCAATCTCATATTCTTGGAGGTGTGGAAAGCTCTTGGAACCCACACTAACAAAAGAAAACACTTATATTCTAACTTCACATGAAATGCGTTTAATGAGCGTTGGGTATTTCATTCCTAAATTTTCTATTGGAAATAACTAGTTGGAGTGCAGATTTCATGTGATCAATGCAGGTGTACTCCAAGGCTAGATTATCATTAGAAAAGAGTGGATTGATGTTACTCATTGCCAAATCAATTGTTGTGAAGAAACGGCCACCATGGAAATCAACGGTAAAAAGGCCACTGCCCTCTTGTGTCCCCAAGAGGAAATCATCCACACACCCTCACCCTCAACTACCCTTCCCCCTCATGCCCCCTCCTCATCACCTTTAGTCTCTTCTTTTCCCCCACCCCATGCCTAACCTAACCCGTTGTGGTCGGCCACACTGCCGACACCACCCACCAATGACAAATAAGCCTTGTCTCGTCAACATTGCCCCTCAACTCTACATCCTCGACCACCCACACTACAAGCACCCCGACCTCATATCTTTATCATGACAATTAATGGTGGGTGCCCAAGAATATTCTAGCCGCTCAGGTATTCTACGATGGCTACACAAAACTATGGATCCTCAGATGGCAATCTCTAAAACCCAAGAGCAAAAATCCAAGAGCAAAAACCCAAGAGCAAAAATCCAACTAAGCCAACAAACACCATCCCTAAGACAAAGCTTCAACATTGGCTAGGTATCGACCACCTGTTCTCAGCAGCAGGCTACTATGAAGGAAACACTCACCTCTGGCTACCCAAGCATGCCGCTTGTGCTCATCCACCACACCAACTCCCCACCATGAAGCTGCGATAAAAGGTCCCACAACCATGGGTTCAATAACCCCAAGCACAATGAAGCCAACAACGATGGGTGCCTACCAATGTGCTCAAAGCAGAAGGCTTCCATAAAGGCAACACATACATGTGGCTCCCCAAGCCACAATCAAAAGATTCTCCTCTGCATAGACAACCACCTCATAGCTCAAAGCCTCATCATCGACAAAAAAGCCGAGACCCTTGTTGCCAACCACACAGACCTTCATCACTCGTCGTCAGCGTTGGGTGCTCAAATGTCTCTTAGAAGACCAAGGCTTCCATGATGGCAATTCCATCATATGTCTCCCAAGGCATACCCCTCAGCAGTTTGCCCACACCACAACCACCATGCCAGTACCTATCTAATCGACAAAGATGGTTTGGTGACCAATGGGCAGGCAAGTTCCCTCCTCCTCGATAAAATCCTCCAAACTTGCCCACACCCAACCCATGGGCACTCCAAATCTCAATTCGCCCAACCTTTTCAACCCACGGAGCCTCATCCACAAAGCTCCACCTCGCCCCTTGACTTTGTTACCAAACAAAGGGGCAATGCTACTATGCATGGTTGACCTTATCCAACCACTTAAAGATAAACTCAAAGGTAAGCTCACAACTCTAGCCACATGGGCCACTCTCAGTACAAAACCCTTTTTAGGGGTTCTGGCCAATAAACACACGCAAAATAAAAGGGAGTCTCTAGGTGATTAGGACCATGGGCATACCTTTTTGCCTTGCCCATGCACAACACCTGATTGCAAATCTCACTGGGCTCTATCTTATGCGCACACACCACATAAAGCTTCATTGCCTGGATCTTCTTAATCACCTCCGCTTCACCCGAATAACTATGCTTCATGATTACCCTTAGCTTCTTCTTCGGCTGCACGTATATGGATCCTCGACATCAACTACCACTCCTATCCACACAAGATCCCATAGCTCCAATGACTAAAGAACATGAAGCATAAAAAGAAAAAGAGAGAACACCGCAACTTGATGACTCAACATCCATGGGAGCCAAGATACCCATCACAGTGTCTGGACAAAGATGCTAGAGATTCATGAACATTGCCCCATCAACGTACAGCATCCTGGTGCGCAAGTAGTCTCCATACGTGTTGCCTCCTTGTCCCTCTGGAACTCCCCCCATCGTCACTTGCTTACTAACCCCATTGTTTTACTAACTCCTCTTTAATCATACCACCTACCACTGGGATACTAGTCATTAAGTATTCCATGCTAGTCTACTCATTCAAGTACTCTGACTCCTCTAATGAGGATGTCCCATTATAAAGGCAAAAAGAAAAACATAAAAAAAATAAAAAATAAAGAATACTATTGGGCATATACAAAAAAGTAAACTCATAAGAGCCCATATGACTAGCTAGATACTTAATAATTAGTACTCCACTAACTTCTTTCCATCTTACTAACTCCCCCACCCCCTCTCATTTTCAGAGAGACAGGAGAACCAACCCAGTGCGACACTTCCCCGTGTGCCTCGACAACCCCTCATTGATCACGAAGATGCAATCGACTTCAGGAAGGGGAGTATGTTAGCCACATATTGGTTAACACATTCCTACAACAACTATGTCCACACACTTATGTAATGGATGCCCGTACTATATTGTAAATCCGGTCATTTGATGAGGGAAACACCCTAAAGGTGCTCCCAAGTCATTAGGAAAAAGGGGAGCTCATTTTGGGGCCTTTTAGGGTTTGGAGAAAATGTCTCACAACCAATCAGGAGAAGGCCAACGTAACGTAGAAAACCCACAAAAAAAGAGTGAAAAATAGAAAATAGAACAGTACTTTATGGTGGCAGAAGCGTGCGAGTTGAATAGGGAGATTTGTTTTTGATTCTCTTCTCCAGCATGTCTCTATCATGAGATTTTAGTCCATCTTTGAGCGTAAGAGTCTGTTTGAAACTCCCCGCTCATCGCGACAATCTAATTTCCTTTTGTCTCAGACTTTTGAGGGACTATTCCTCATGAGAATACATTAAGGATAAGACTTACAGGCCTAGCTCCTGGTGGGTACCCTGAAGAGAGTTAAATATATAACATCTCTTTTGTTCAAGGTCAATGGAAACAAAACTCCAATGAGAGCTACAAAAATAAGAATAATATAAGGACCAGAAAGATAAAGGAACCAAAAAAGCAAAGTACTATTAAATCTAAAATCTAGGTGTACTTACTTGGAGTGGTATGGTAGGAAGATGACATCAACTACTTCAAAATTAGAGTAATTGAACCATTTTGCAATGTCTGCACTGCTCTCTGTGTGATCTCTGAGCTTGAAAGAGATTCCTGGATCAGTGATGAAGATCCTGTGCATAACCCCAGGATGTAATTTTCTCTTGAACATGCTGCGCACAAGAAAAGACTCAAAGACTCAGTTTGAGATTGAAAAGGATTGATACTTTTGTAGAAAGAATAATCTTGGAAAATACTCACTAGAGAGTAGCTAGGATGAGAGTATCTGTCAGGTACGACTTCCTCTAGGAAAGAGCTTTTATACAGTCTCTAGTGAGCCTGAACTCCAAATCAGCCATATCAAAATCAGTGGTCTATAATTTTATTTTAATTTTGGGCCCCAACTCTAGAAGCCTCTCCTGTATCTTCAACTCCTTAACAAGTGTTTCTGACTCTAGGTCCGAAGATGAATCCTTCACTTGTTGTTTCATTAAATCCTCATAGGCTAACTTCCCTCTGGTCTCATAGTTGTGTGTGACCTCTTCTATCTTCACCTCATCCTTAGAGGGCTTCGTGCTTGGTGGTATTAATAAGATGTCTCTCATCTTAATATCATCCCAATCTTCTGCATTCAGAATTTTATCATATCTGTACCTTACTCTCACTAATGTGTTGATATCCTTTTTCATTATTGTCACCCTATGTGCATGGGCAGCAACTAGCATGGTATCCTGGAAGAACTCTATGAGAAAATCTTCTGCTGCCTCCTGTAGGGTGAGAAGGGCTGTCCTACTCCACCTGAATCCGACACCCCAATAGACACATACTTGCCTCACGAGTCTCTGGAAAGGAGCCATGGGCATTGCAAAGCCTACAGCCTTTTGTGCCTTCTTGATCTCCCTGAGAACATTGGTTCCCTGATTGATTCTCTTCTTCTGGCATTTCTGGAGCATGTGCATGGGCTTGCCCTTCTTGGAGGACTTTGACCTCCCTTTTGAAGGACTTTGACCTCCAGCCACCACTGCCAAGTTAGGCCCACTTCCCTTTCTCCTTGCAGTTTCCTTTGTTCTTGCCATCAGAACTGAAAGAGTAATAAGCAAAATGGTTAATTACCTTTAAAGATGACATCCATAAAAATAAGCTTCCACTCATAAATAGGTACAATAATAAAACTATCATGGAACAGAACATGGAAGAGGAGAACAAGAAACTCCATATGTCATTAGAATCAAGTAAGATATGGAATAGCTCGAAATTTGCCTTCTCCACAAGAGAGCATGTCAAGGGAAGAGATTTGCCAGAAAACACGTTTTCGGAATATTTGCTATCGGAACATTTTTTCATATCGCATTTTCCCACTAAAACTTTAGTACTATCTCATCACGAATTATTCCATGTCATTGCAGAGGGATGTATTATGATACATGACTCCAAGCTGAAAGAATAGAAAAGCTTAAAGCCAAAATTTGCAATGAAACGCAAAGACATATCGAAATCGCGTTTCCTGACAAAAAAGTGTTCCAACAACGAAACTTATATGCTCTTCAATGCAGATGCAAATATCTATTTTCTAAAAAGATTCTTTTAGACTTGTCTATTCATCGAATATATATAAGGAATAAACAAACAAGGTTTCAGTTTTGCAGGAGTATACCCTCTCAGATGGTACAATCCTTTTAGAAGGCTCTGTACTTGACTTTGGTTAGAACTGGGGATATGCTGGAGTATTTGTACTTGGTCTTGGTTAAGCTGCTGGGGATATGATGATGGTTATCTTTCAGTCGGAGAATGCCATGGTGAATGTTATCCTTCATTCAAAGGATGCCTTTTTGTGGAGGAGATGTGGTGCTGAACAGACATGTGAGGAGGGCAAGTATTCTAGCACATTGTATACTTTATGCCTCATAATTCACGCCCGCATGGCACGTGCCACTATAAATGTCACACGTGTGATCAATGGTACTTGCCACGTGCGTCATGATGATGTGTCCTCAGTTTCTGTGCAGATTCTTTAATCGTGTCCTTTTGCGTTCTCCTCCACACAAACCATCTAGTGACCACTTTGACCATCCCCTTCACATCAAGCACCCATCTAATGCTTTCCTCATCAAGCGTTACCCTCGTACCCTGCAATACCAAATAGACATAGTTCATCTGCTTCAACCCTAAACCACATCTTGGTATTCCTTTTAGGCAACTTTGATACACCTATTCAAGGTCCTGCATACACTTTTGTTTAGAAAGCATGGACAGAGGAAAAAGAGGTACTGTTCAAAGCGATCTCAATTTTATATTACAGTGTTATATTCTGTATTATCAGCATCTGAAACTAAACTTCTATGTTGTCGGACCCCGAGGTGTAGTAGTTCCAATATTGAAAATGCGATATAAAGGTGGTTTTGATGGAAAACACGATATAGGATGGTTTTTCATGAGGGGAAAACAATATCGCGTTTTCTAGCAGATTTCTTACACTTTCTTGTATATCCTCTCCCTAAATCACATATGCTAGTATATGAGTTCTAAGGCATACAAAGAATATTCGCAATGAAACGCGATTTCAAGATTCTGGCCTGCAAAGACATGTCAAAATCGCGTTTTTCGACAAAAAGTATTTTGTATGAGAATCGATGCATATCTCGTATTTTCTGGCCTTTACCAATATATTCTGTAATGTTTTTCTTCTCATCTCTCTGTTTATCTTTATGTGCATGTACAGTTTTGGATAATGCTCTTGCCAAGAGAACATTGGACCTATCAAAATACTCTATCAAAGCTGAGGAAGGTCCAGGTGAGAAATATTTGAGTTTACTCTTCTTTATATGAGAAAATATGAATTATTTTTTATTTCTGCTATTGTATTTTTCATTACAGCTAAGAGGCAGAGTACCAGTAGCAAAGGAGTAATCAAATCTGGTGAGCCAAGAAAGCCTCTGGAAGAGCAAAAGTCACCAGACCTACAACTTTTTGAGTTTCTCCAAAAGTCTAATGCCCAAAAGGAGTATCCAACATTTCACAGGATGTTCAACACTCCTTTCAAATTGACTGACATTGTGGCTCAGCACAAACACTTTTTGGAGGACGAGTTTGAGGTGTTTAGACAGATGACAGCTGATGGAAGGATTGTGAATAAGGATGAGGCTTTTGTGCATATCAAGGACTTATGCCAAAGTGAATAAGCTGAGGTATCAATTGAACAGGAGATTTGATGTTCTACCTGGCTGCTTCAAGGGTATCTGCAATCTCCACAAGAAGGGCTGTAGGATATTGGAGGAGAGCTTTGCATTTGCCATTTATTTACATTATGTTGAGCTTGGTGTTTCTGAAAAGTCTGCTCAAGAACATGACTTGGAAGAATATGAGGAAAAGGAGGAGGAGTTGGCAAGTGAGCAGAGTGAAGAACTTCAAGATGAGGAGCAAAGCATTAATCTAGAGGAGGAGAAGTCTACTATTGCAGCACTTGATCTTATATCTCTGAAATCAGAGACTTTAAGAGATGCAGTTCACAGTGGATAAAATTGAGCTTGATAGTTCCAGTTATGATGTTCCCATCCTTCCATCATTCAAGATAGAAGGTAGAGAATATGTTTTCCTAAATGACATATTGTGCATTTTCAATCTAAGAGAGGACTATGCACTTGGCCTCATAGCTCAGTCATGCAAGGTGGACAAGGAAGTAATGATAGATGATGATCCCTTGCTGGACCTAGAAGACAAGTTCAATCCTGCATTAGAACTTTCTACGTGTTTTAAGGAGGCAAGTAATTTTCAAGAGGTGGATGATGAAGTCTTTAAAGAGGTACAAGCCTGTATGAATCTCACCGGAAGCTCAGCTCTGGCACATCATTCTGAGCAGACATCAGAACATAGTATCTCATTGTGGAAAGAGAACTTGCTTGAGCAGGATGAGAATATGAAGGTAATGGCATCTTATTTGTGTACTTTTGTAATATTTCAATCCCTGCTTTTGAGTTCTACTGACCATTTTGGGTAAACTGTCAAGTCTTTCCCATTTCCTTGTTGCAAACTTATGTAATGCCAAATTGTTAATATACCATGGGACAATGAGCAACAATGGGAAAGCAATAATTCTTTTTTTCAAGTGTATGTTAGAGGCCCTGGGTGGCCATTCCCTTTCATGGTATGCAGACAAAGTGATATTGATAGAGAAGAGGTCTGCCTTACATGTTTTTGGTTATTATTCCGGAAAATAGTGCTCTCGAGTAGGATATTTTTTGTCATATACTGCCTATGCGCTCGCTGCTGCACTGGTGTAAAGAATTCTCTCAGTCTCGAGCCTTATGGCAAGCACAAAATTATACGGAACCGAGAGCGAGCACTATTAGGATCACCAAAGAAATTGGAGGAAGGAGAAAGTGCTCGAGAACCAACCTCACCAGAACAAGGAAGATCTCAGAGCAATGTGGTGTCATTGAAGAAAAAGAAGTCTCCAAGTAAAGTGAAAGGGAGGGTTCCCATTGGTAGACCTTGGGAGAAACCCTAAGGCCATTAGCTATAAGATGATTGTCATTGTATATTTAGTTTTAGAACAACAATTTATTTTTGCTGTATCTTTTGTATTCTGTATTTTCTATGCATCAAAATTTGAGAAGTGTTTTCAATTATGTGGTACATAATTTTTACACTGGTATTCTTCTACATCCACCACAAAGGAATTGTAAACACACATTCTGTATTTCTATGCATCAAAATTTGAGAAGTGTTTTCAATTATGAGATTATGAGATACACAATATTTACACTTGTATTCTATCCACCCATTTGTGATCTACAAAGACCTTTATTGGGTGGAAGTTAGTGTTGTCACCATGTAATGGGTTATGTTGCAGGTTGTCCCTGCTTCCTTCATTGCCTTTCCAAAATTCTTAACCTTTTTCTGAAATGCCTGTTGATCATTTTTGTTCCAAGAAACTTTGTCACAATAAACAAATAGCTTGTCCAACGATTTCCACACCTCAGCCTTCACATCTCGTGCCATCCCATCTGCCTGATGATCTTTTACTGCATTGTGGACTTGCTTCCACACATTGTATTTTATCCTGGATACATATTGTGATTGTCTACCCTGTTTTCTTGTTGTATTTTGTGGACGTGATAAAAACCTTCGGGCCTTTACTCCACCAATGGATGGCTTGATAGGTACCTCTTTACCATTTGTAGATTTCTTAAGATCTTTTGTTATATGAACATCTCCACCATGTAGACCAATTTCTGATAATACCGCTTCCAATGATTGTATTGCCTCTTTTCTTTTCACCTCAAGCCAAAGTTTACAGGCAAATCCAATATATAAAAAAACAAGTTTCTCAATAATTCTACACAATGCATGCAATGTGCAAATGTGAACATTGCATAATGGAATATCAAGAACTGCTTTAAAATTTGGATCTTCCTTGTCCCTATTGGGTGCTCTTCTCCATGATTTGAAATCCAAGACATGGACTAGTTGTTTACAATACAAGCAAGGAGATTTGGAGTTACCCCCTTTACTAATATTGTACATACACTTCAATGTCTTAAGATCACCTACCATATGCCATTCTACTTGAAAAATCACCTTTGCCTGGAACATGAAAATGACCCCCTAAAATTTGACTCCTTACAGTTGAGGGTATATCTGTCTGGTGAAAAACCTAGTTAAGTGTTTCATGATCCTCTGTCTTCACCTGCCACCATTACAATAGAATGATATATGGTAGAAGTTTATTAAAAAATATACATGTATATTCAACAAATACTAACACCAAAATAAGAAAATCCATACCTCAAATGATCCCAACCACCATACATGTTTTTCTGATTGGACGCTAAAGTACTTTGAACTGGTCTTTGTGATTGATGGATCAAGTGCCCGATTCATCAAGGTAATAGTCACTCTTTCTATCTTCTTTTCCTTTACAATTTCACATTCGTCACGCTTAACAACAAACTTTAAAACTCCTTTACATTCCTCAAGTGTGATGTTATAAAACTCCACCATTCTTCTCTGTAATTGTTGCAGCTCCACAAAAATATTATTCAAAGGATCATATATAGTCCTTCCTTTGGCCCCTTCATATACATTTTCGATATGTAAATATTGTCTAATGAAGTCATCTATTTCGTGATTTAGAAGACCTCTTTGGTGCCACACTGCTGGGGTGGGTAACAATACACGTTTTATCCGCCCGTTGATCTTTGAGAGTAGAAGAAATGATGTTAAAGATTGAAGCATATCCTTTTCTACTCACCCCACTCATATCTAGGGCTTCTTGAATTTTTTCGACATCAACTCTACTTTCTGATATAAACTGATAGCATCACGTTTCACCCTTTTGAACTTTTTTTCATCTATCAAGCTCTACACGACAACTTTTGAGACTAAACCTTTTATTTGCTCCACTGGAACAAGATTGGAATTTTCATTTACTTCACCAAGCCTTAAAATTTCCCTACAACAAGAAAGAAACACATCTACAATTATACAATGAGACACTTATAACTCACCTTTAAAAGTTCATTGATTTACATTGAAATTTTTTGGAACTTCTTCATTTGTTTAAACAATTTGGATGCAATATAGAAATAAACATGCAAATACTTACATTTCTAGATGCTCATTAATGGAAGTTAACAATAAGATATCGTCATACCTTGCTTTTTGAATTCTGGACTTACGTCCTCCAGAGCTAGCCTTCAACTCTGCAATGTTCTGATTTTTCTATTCCGTAGTCTCTCTCCTAATACAGTGCCTTTTCTCCTCGCTTTCAGTAGCATTGCCTTTGTCTTTTTATGTTCTTCCTTCTCATTTTCTAGAAGTTGCTTCAATGACACACACTCTTAGACTATCTTATCTTGCCTTCTGCTTGCCTCCTCTCGTAGATATAAATTCTTGTACATATTTGTATTAGCACATTGAGCTGAGACATATCCATACAATCCATTTACTCCATTGCCTACAAACTTCAATAGAGTTGTTGGATTAGAGAATGGAGGTGTTGAATTTCTAATGATGCATGTTGGATAGATGCCTCCGCCACACCACAAGTCTATATGCTGCAAACCTCCTTTTCGCGCGCTAAACATTTTTAAATTCGAAATGAGAGAGATTAGTTATGTAATACTAACAGAAGAATCGTTCATACATGTGAAAAGGTATCTTCTCAAAGCTTTCAATGAGACCTCGTTGTTTGTGAGTGAGCAACAGTATATTTATTGCCTCAAACTGACGGTTTTGGACCGGTTTTACTATTTTACGTAGTTTAAGAGCAAGATAAATAGGAAAGTAGTGAATTTCTTACAGGGCCCCAAAATGAGCTCCGAGTTCTTCTAATGATTGAGCTTCAAAAATGACAGACAAGAGGATCTTGGGTCAATTGACCAAACCATAGAGAAAAGCCTTGTAAATGTGTTTTGGGTACCTCGAGTCACTTACTCCTGGGCAGCCTAGTGGGAAAAGGCTTGGAACTATAAAAGCCAATTTCTCTTGTTTGTAACTCATTCTCCCATTTGTGCAATAGAAGCGGAGTGTTCTCTCTCTATCCCTCTCTTGCAACTCTAATCTAGCATGTGTGGTGTTAGGGTTAGGGTTTGGGAGTGATTAGAGTTGCAAGAGAGGGATAGAGAGAGAGAGATCACTTGCTCCCTCTCTCTCCGTCTCCCTCTCCCTCTCTCTCTCTCTCTCTCTCTCTCTCTCTCTCTCTCTCTCTCTCTCTCTCGTAATTAGGCTAACTAATGCGATCCTCTTCTGTAGAGATTCCACACGATCTTCACGAGAGATATTGCATCACCCATTGGATTAGAGCGAACGCCTCAGTGTGACAATAAGTGCGGGGGGGAGGACAACGGTGACGAGCAACTATGGTGGAGCTCTTGAGCCATGCTCAAGCTTGGCTAATAGGAAACTTCCCATGACATGTTAGGGTAACATTTCCTTCACGAGAGCGCTTGCATCACTTGTTGGATTAGAGAAACCGCCTCGGTGTGACAACAACGAGTGTTGGAGGATGGCGATGACGAGTGACTATGATGGAGCTCTTGAGGCATGCTCGAGCTCAGCCGATACATAACTTCCCACGACACGTTAGGGTAGCATTTCCTTAATAAAAGTGTTTACAAAAAGTGCTAGATAGATGTCGGCTCTACTAAATTTCTTTGAACCCTCTCAAATTCCAATTCTGGGTTTGACATGGAGTCATCTTGGGAGACATTGTCTCAAAACAAGGAATCTCCACCACAAATGAAAGCAAGATGCAACTTATCCTTGAGCTGCCACCCTCAACTAACTTTAAAGGAGTCCAACACTTCATGGGACATATTGGGTACTATCGGTGTTTCATCTTCATCATTGCTTGCCCCCTTTATGGACTTCTAACCATCTTTGAGTGGACATAAGAATAACACCCTGAAGAAAGCCTTGGTAAGTTCTCCATATTGAGATTCCCCAATTGGGACATCATATTTCAAGTTCACATTGATGCCTCTGCCTTTGCAATCGGGTGTGTACTTGCTCACCTTGGCGAACACACTAGGGATTCCCTATTAGCTTTGCCAGCAGCAGTCACACTAACCCAATGAGGCAGAACACAACTATACCACCACTGAAAGAGAGGGGTTAGAGAAAGTCAAAAAGCTTTGCCATTACCCTATGGAAACTCAATTCATATTCTTTATAAACCATCAAGCTCTCTATTATCTTGTGAACAAACCTTGCACAATCGGTAGGATCACTAGATGGTTGCTAATCTTGCTAGAGTTCAACTTCACTGTCGGTGTGGAAGGGCTCACAGCATGTCTTGGATGACCACATGTCATGCATCCCCAATGGAAAGCCACTGGCACTGGGAGTTGATACGACTTGCGAGATGTCACCTTATTCCAACTATGCTTAATTCCCAAATGGGGAGAGGAGGTTGCACACTTCCTTACCAAAACGACCTACTCGTTGACCCACTCCTCAACAAAGACTGAGCAAGGAACCTCATTAAAAAGGTGGCCCCCTATCAATTGATTGTAGGATAACTCTACAAGAAAGGGAAGGACATAATTAGAAGACGTGTTCGCAAAAAATGAGTATGTCTTCCTTTTAGAATAGGCCCACTCGGTTGTGCTGGAGGATAGTTTGTGGCTCGCAAAATCCTCACAGCAGGGCTATGGTGGCTGTTGCGCCGCCTGACAGTGTAGTAGCTTTAGAAGGATCAGTGGTGGTAATAGGCATAGCAGCATACCCCATAACACACGATGTGAGCACCACCATGGTAGCACACGCGTGAAGGCAGCAAACTGTAATTGCCCTAGAGTTGTTGCCAAGATCAAGAAGGAACTGTTTAAAAAGGGTGACCAACTACTATAGAGATGATGATGCTGAGAAGAGTAGAGAAATGTTGAGAGTAATGTGTGATGAGAGTAGTGTGTGTGTCGACTTACTATCGATGTGATGTGTAATGAAGTATAGCTTTGTAAACTCTCATTATTAGTTGTTGATGCTTATTTTATGAAGCTTGTATATAGCCTGTTGAATCTGGAAAGTGTTCATCTATACTAGGTATTAGTTCTGTGTTACTTTATAATTCTTTTGAAATGAAATCAAGAACACACTTGCCATTGTTTCTCTCTTCTATGTCACATGGTATTATGGGATGTCTGAGTGTGTTGTGTTTTTGCTTAATGGTACATGCTGTGTAAGAAAGAGAGTGTGTGAGTGTGACATGCAAAGGAGTGACACAGAATAAGATTTGGGAAAAATTGTGCATGAGCCTATCTAACTTAGCAAAGTCTATAATGTTCTCCTCATGTGACCATGTAAGGGCTGGTGTTTTGAATCCAGAATTTTTGACGAGAGTCTACACCAGACTGCTATCCTGCCATTTCATTTTTGTTAGGAAAAATAGCAAGAAACTGGCAATCCTGCTGGGGAACAAAACCTCTGCTGGGTAGCATTCTACACCAGTAAGCAAGGGAGAGTGTAAATCCATTTCAAGCAAAACCATAATGAAACCGCATCATGAAAGGATTTCCAAAAAAGTCAACTTGAAGAGCTTTTCACCACACGACTGGACTAGATTCAAGCATGTTTCATGTGTGTTCATGAATCTAAAGAGGGTAAAAAGTGATGCCTTCCAAGAGACCCTCTAGGAAGCTCACAACAAGGAGTACTTTACACCATCATAACCAAGAAGATAGTGCGAAAAAATCTGCTAACCCGCATGAGCAAGAGAGAACATGGATGTGGAAGCTTATGCAACAAAATTATTAAGCTTGAGGCATAGAGTGGCGGAACAAACCCATCCCTTGATACAAATAGTTACCGATTGGTTTGTCCAAAGGCTTAAGCCGTCGGACATCCACGTAGCAGACGGCACAAAAAGCAAGTGGCAACAACTGAAGAAGAATTTGAGGAACTGGTGGAGCTGGCTAAAAGGGCAAAAAAAAGAAGCCAGGGAAAGAGACAGAAAAGGAAGCCCAGGAAGAGTGTCACCATTGAAGAAGACGACTCAAGAAGCTCTTTGTAGGACACTCCAGTGTGGCAGAAAAGAAGAAATCTAGAAAGGTACCAGAGCAAGTTCCAGAGAATTGGCAGCAAATGAAGTAGTTGGTGCCAGCAAGTTCCAGAGAATTGGCAGCAAATGAAGCAGTTGGTGCCAGCAAGTTCCAGAGAATTGGCAGCAAATGAAGTAGTTGGTGAAGAAATAAAAAAGGGAAAAGGCGCAGATTTTTGGAAGTAGGAAGGTCATCTCAAGGAGGAATGCATTGTACCTCCAACTTACTCTATTTGTAACATGTACAACCACATTACATGGAACTGTAGATGCAAGATGAAGAATAAAGCTCCTATGGACATAGAGGGAGCAGAAAGAAGACCCCCTGGAGAATAGAGGTTGCATAATTTTTTCAAGGAGAAGAGGCCAAGGATGTTCCGGAGGAGGAACCACTAACTTCACATGCTACTATTGTCAACAGCCCTCAACATACCAAAGCAAAATGTGCCATGAAGAAAGACAAGCGGAATTGATGCAGCTCAAGGAGAATCTGCCAAGTGCCAACATGATGTAGACAGAGGACACACAGTTAGAGGTTCGTGACATCCTAGCAGTGACAAGGGCTAAGGCAAGTGAATCGGGTGTGGTGATAACTCCACTTGGTGATCAAAACTCACCCAAAGGCCACAAAAAGGCAGTTGTGGATTAGGAACAACAGGAGAAGGTGAGAATTCAAACTGCTAGGGAAATAGAAAGAAGACAAGGCAAACAAACTCAAGAGAAATCACTGAAGATTTTCTGGAAGCAAGCATACGGAGCACTTCGATAAGGAATGCCTGGAAGAAAACCAAAAAAAATGCTGCCTAGTTGGAAAAAATGTGATGTCAATGCTATTGGATAGACAGGTTCGGCTAAAAAAAGTATTGGATTTATGTCCAAGGTTCAAGGCCAAAATTCTAATGGCAGGCATTGAAGGACCGAGTAAAGAACTGAAGCACACGGTAGAGGAAGAAACCTCGGAATGTGGCAATATGCAAACAGAAGAACCACCAGCATCCAGAGAAGCATCCAGAGATGATGAAGTGGACAAAGTCACAATTCAACTCAACAATGTTCTCATTAATGATGTTGTGGTAGATGGAGGGTCTAGAGTGAATGTTGTCACTAAATAAACCATATTAGGATTGGGCCTCAAGTGGGAGCCCATTCAGTTCAACAGAAGATTGGCTGACAACAGGGTGGTGGTACTACCAAAAGGAATCATCAAAAATGTCTTAATGGACGATCAAACAGGTTGTCAACTTAGTAGTTATCTCACCAGAGAAAACCACACCGGGTCTTACCAGGTATTATTAGGAAGGACTTGGCTAAGACATGGAAAGGTAAAACAGGACTGGGGTAGGAATAGAATCACCATCAGAAGGGGAAAGCGGAAGGTGCATGTGGATTTCACTGACACAAAGAAGCTAGTGAAACCTGTTCAGAGGCCAATCCATGCTGAATCTTTCAACATGTCAGAAGGCTTTGATGATGATGAAGAGACTAAAATACTCCGCGAACATCTAGATCTAGTGCCCTTGTACATGATAAATGTGGGAGAAGCAATAAGACATCATGTAGAAACAAAGGGCGAAAACGTAGAAGTGGTAGATGATCAAATAAAGAATGTAGAAGACAATTCTAGGAAAACAAAAAACTCAAAACTAAGCAAAACATTGTAGGAGAAGGCCTCGGAAGAAATTAAGTGGGCCCAAAATCTAGAGCAAGCACATGAAATCCAGGAATGGGTGGAAAAGAAAAAAAAGAACCAAGAAAATAATGCCACAAGAGTCAGCCCCTCGGACAAGTTACAAGAGGTCAATCTAGGGGAAGAAAAAAATGGAAAGCATGTGAAAATCAGTCTCGAGCTGCTGGAAGAAGAATTCAAAGAGGAGCTAGTATCCTTACTGAAGGAATACCTAGACATCTTTGCATGGTAGTATGAAGACATGGAAGGAATTGACCCTAAATTTTTCTAGCACAACATCAACCTAAAAGAGGGAGCCATACCTATTAGACAACAAAGGTACAAAATGAACCCAAACTATACAAAGCAAGTCAAAGAAGAAATTAATAGACTATTGAAGGTGGGTTTCATTGTACCAATAGAAAAAGCCACCTGGATATCTCCCATTGTGGTAGTACCCAAAAAGAATATGGAGATCAGAATATATGTGCATTACCGCAAGCTAAATGCAACAACAAACTCATATCCCTTTCTGCTTCCATTTACAAACTCCTTGCTGGATGAAGTAGCCGAAAAGGAGATGTACTCATTTTTGGATGGTTTCAGCGAGTACAACCAAGTCAAGATGGCCTTGGAAGACAGGGAGAAAACAACCTTCATTATAGAGTGGGGTATCTTTGTGGCAACTGTTATGATGTTTGGCTTAAAAAATGCACCTACCACCTTTCAAAGAATGGTGCAGGAAATCTTCTATGACTATCTAACAAATTTCATGAAAGACTTTGTGGATGATTTCAGTGTGTCTGGAGATAAAGCTAAACTCATCTATCATCTGAGGTTATGTTTGCAGAGATACAAGGATACAAGGCTGAAGTTTTCGGCCAAATGTGCATTTGTAGTAAAGTCCAGAACACTGTTAGGACACATCGTGTGTCAGGCCATAGATCCAGCTAAGGCAGAGGCCATATCCAAAATGTCCGCTTCCTAGAACATAAAGAAGCTTGAAAGATTCCTTGGCAAGGTGAAGTGGCATTCAAGGTTTTTGAAATACTTAGCACATGTGGCTTATCCATTATATATGCACTGAGGATGCTAAATATGAATGGAGCCCGGAATGTCAGAAGGCATTCTATTGGCTAAAGAACATGGTATCATCTGCACCGGTAATGATCAATCCAGAATGGAATCTGATATTCCATGTTTATGTAGATGCTTGAGATAAGGCAGTGGGCAGGCGCACTCATGCAGGAGAAACATAAAGGGTACATGCAACCTATAATTATGCCAACAAAGCTCTCACACAAGAGTGGAAAAAAACTATAGTACAATAGAGCGAGAGGCTCTCTCCATGATCTTCACTATGAACAAGTTCCAGAACTATCTTTTGGGAAACAAATTTGTATTCCATGTGGATCATCAAGCTCTCATCTATCTAGTAAACAAAGCCTTCCTGGTGGGTAAAATGGCAAGATGGATACTTCTACTTCAACAATTTGAGTTCACCATTCAACACACACCCGGAAAAGAAAACACAGTGGTAGACATTTTTTGAGACTAGGTTTCGGAGAACTTGCTTTTTGGAGGGTGTGGAAGACCAACTCTTAGATGCCAACTGTAAGATTCCTCCCTCGAGCTTTTGAGGTGTAAAGGTGTAAGAACCTCCCCTTCTGTTCTTGAAATTATTTCCCTCTCTGAAATAGGAGAAAGATCTTGTTTTACCCTATTTTATCCTAGAGAGAGAAAATGTCTAGAGAGAGATAATCTAAAATTTAGATATCTTTGAATATAAAAATCTTCCTAGTGTCTAAAATGGATTCCCCTAAAATAGAAGCTCAAAATGAACTTTCCAATGTGCATTAGGAATTAATTGAAAATGGTATAAGGGACCTTAGCCTAAGGGTCTACATTTTCAGAAATTTTTGGATTATGGTACATTAAGGTTTCAATGGGCCAATTGGATTAATCCAAGTGTTGGGATGAGATAAATCCAAAATAATAAAAGAAAATACCCAAAAATGAGTAAATGCTCACATAAGATGAAGAGTTGACTGAGTACAAGGTTTATAAGTTAAAAATTATGAGATATTACTAAAAAATGAGACATTTTGGAATAATGATGCATTTTTGACACCTTGGTAGGAGAGGGGGACTCTTGAGGTAGGCGCCTTTTTCAAATGTGTGGAAGGGTTTTTAATTCAAAAACATTGTGATATTTTTATCTCTCCTCTGTCCTACCATATTCTAGGAGTGGACATCCTGTGCAAAAAGAATGATTTTCATCATATTCATGAGATTTTTTTTTAATTTGACCATCTTGTGAATGAGGTCGTGTAGACCTAAGTGATAAAGTTGCAACAGCTGACGGAGAGTCAATGGAGGACGTCTCGCATAGCAAGGTCGGGTGAGGTCTTGATGACCAGCCTCCGATTTAAATGGTGAGCTGCCGATACGGTGGATGAGGGACCAAGGAAGCGGCCTATGAGTGAAGCCCTAGGTGACCTGCGAAGGAACCTAGAGGGTGCTGACCATACGGTGCTTGGGCTCTGGGTCACCGAAGATACCCATGTGTGTGTCGAGGAAGAAAATGAAACAAGGAGTTAGAGTTGTTTTCTGAACTCGGGCATGGATCTGTTTGATTGTCCTCGCTGGTTCTCAACGAAAGAGTCCATGGCTCTTTTATATGGATCTGTTGGTTAATCTTATGGATCTTCAACGGAGAGTCCATCTGGATTTTCTTATGTGATTATATTGCCGGGTACTATGAGCTAGGAACTATTGAAAAGGCCCATGAGTGAACAGGTGGTGAGCGTTTTGGTTGCCAATGATGCCATAAGTACACTGATGAAGGAATGATTGAAAATTAGAATTCAAGCTGGATATTTTGGAGGATTATGATCAGTGATACTATGGTTTCATTAAAAGATTGTTTTAAAGATAGCTGAATCTGTGAAACAGGCAATTTCATATTGGGTGTGTAAGTGGTGTGTAAGTTTGCATGAAGCACTGGCTAGGGGGGCTTGGGAAGTCTTTTCCCTGGTACCCGAGTCAAAACATAACCAAATTTCTAAATGGATCCTATCACTATGGTGGTTGGCTACCTAAAATGAGACTCAATGCTATTAAGTTAGGATAGTTGAAGTAAATCCCAGATAACCCTTTTTCTATGGAAAAGAATCAATGGCTGTGCCTCTTGAGATGAGAAAAAAAGCGTTGGACTCTATGATCCAAGTGCAAGTCTTTTCCTTGATTTGACCATAAACTTACGGGTTCAGTCAAATCAGCTTGGTTAGTGATGATGACCTTGACAACATTAGAATAAAATTATCATGGAGGAATCGTCTATGTCTGCTGGGCGAGGGAAGTTTTTTCGAGTTCGGTTTTGGAAGAACCGAGGGATTAGTCTCTTGTCCGGATATCCGTGTGGACGAGGCCCCGAGTGAGAGGCTCTGCCCTGCGCAAGAAGTGCTACTTCCGATTACTAGCACCCCTGAATTTGTTACGCGAAGGGGGCAGGGATCTTTCAGCTGGCTTGTAATTGTGTGACGAAATTCATACAAATTGGAATTCAGAATGAAGATTCATAAATTGGAAATTGGGTTTTCAAATGGAAGTACCGCAATCGTATGGAATCCTTGACTTGCTTGAGGCCTAGATATGATGGTATTTACCTTATAGCTCCAAGGACCGTGACTACCCGTATATACCGTGGGTATATTTGTAGCTTTTTACTAACAATATATATGAGTAAATCTACGACCTTGAAATTATAAGCGAAATTCAAATGCTGGTTGATATGATTTTAGAATTCTAGTTGAGAATTGATGAGTTGATTTGGATTCTGTTTGAAAGATGATGATTCCTCAATTCTGGTTGAAAGATGATAAGTTGAACAAAGCCACAATGAGGATGAATGGGACGAATCCCAGTGATGATATTAGTAACTGGAATGACGATTATGACTTTAGCAAAACACTATAAGATTAGTAGATTGTGTTGACAGATTGCTGCTTAACCTTTGACCCATTGGATCTAATTTTAAGGGACGACAACTTGAGAACCTGCATAAAAGTCAATATTAGGTAATTGGGAAAAAATCTCACATTTTGGGAATCAATTACTCCATATAGTTTTGGACATATCTTAAACATACTAACTCCAAATTTGTCGGAGATCATAGATTTAGATTCTACTCTTCAAGATCTTTCCGATGATATGTCACATGAGGGGGGTTTTGACAAACTTTTGGACAAGCTCACCATGCTCCCATTTTTCAAATGGGAATGGGATTTTTCCCAAATTATCTAATATGGTGTTATAACTGAAATTCTCGTGGAGGAATGTTGAGATGAGATTTTCGGTATGATGGACCATTATTGTGTTAAGGATATGAATGATATGTTTTGAATGAATTATTCTTTGATAATGAGTTGTGTGTGTTCTTCTTGTAGAAGGGATCTTTATCCCAGGATTCTGTGTGAGTTGTCCAGACTATAAGGAACCCCAGAATGAGTTGGATCTTAAGGTGAAAGAGTTTTTCCTCCTGCTCTGCGAGATGAGGACATCTCACATTTTTAAAGTGGGGTAGGATGTAAGATTTCTCCCTCAAGCTTTTGAGGTGTAAAGGTGTAAGAACCTTCCCTTCTATTCTTGAAATTATTCCCCTCTCTAAAATAGGAGAAAGATCTTGTTTTACCCTATTTTGGCCTAGAGAGAGAAAATGTCTAGAGAGAGATAATCCAAAATTTAATTATCTTTGGATATAAAAATCCTCATAGTGTCTAAAATGGATTCCCCTGAAATAGAAGTTCAAAATGAACTTTCCAATGTGCATTAGAAATTAATTGAAAATGGTATAAGGGATCTTAGCCTAAGAGTCTATATTTTCAGAAATTTTAAGATTATGGTCCAATTAAGGTTTTAATGGGCCAATTGGATTAATCCAAGTGTTGGGATGAGATAAATCCAAAAGAATAAAATAAAATACCCAAAATGAGTAAATGCTCACATAAGATGAAGAGTTGACTGAGTACAAGATTTATTAGTTAAAAATTATGAGATACTACTAAAAAAATGAGATCTTTTAGAATAATGATGCATTTTTGACACCTTGGTAAAGAGAGGGGGACTCTTGAGGTAGGCGCCTTTTTCACATGTGTGGAAGGGTTTTTAATTCAAAAAAATTATGATATTTTTATCTTTCTTCTCTTCTCGATCAAACCAAATAAAAAAGGGAGCCAAACTGGTCCAAATCTTGGCCAAATTGAGTCCAACTAAACCTAGAAAATTCTAGAACCAAGTTAGAATTGGTTAGTGGCCTCCCTTACCTATAAATAAACCCTCATTCTTTTGTAAAAAAATATTAGAGCTATACCATGCCAGTATAATATTAAAATAATCTTATTTTCTATTACACCCTAAATTTTCCTCTCTTGGGAGCTTGGAGCTCTCTCTCTCTCTCTCTCTCTCTCTCTCTCTCTCTCTCTCTCTCTACAACAACTCTTGGATTTTCTCTTCTCCTCTTGGTGGACCAATTGATTGGTCGGGGGCTTCACTATCTGCTAATAGAGAATCAAGCCAAACTTGGAGGTAAAATCAAATTTTAGAGTTTTTTCCAATTTATCTCAATGACTTTCTTCTTCTCTACCCCTCTCAAGCTTGAGAAGGTTTCTAGATAATTATTTTAATTCAAATCAAGCTTTCTCTTAAATTCTTAATGCTTAATTATGAGAAAGTTAATCTTTATGCTTATTTGTAATGCTTTCTTTTTAAGTAAATCTCTCTCTCTCTAAAAGAATAACCATCTTTATGGCTAAATCCTTTGAAAAAGGATGCTTCTCAATGATAGTCTCTTAATTCAAAGCTAAACTCTAGGCTTGATAAGTTAGAGATTAAGAAAATGGTATTTTTATGATTTTGTGTTAACACAATAATGGTTATTTCTTTTAGATTATTTATAAGTAGTTAAAAACTACTTTGATTGATTCTAAATGAGAAATAGATTATCTTGGAAAAGAGAAATACTGGAATTAGCCTAATCTAGTGGGATAATCATAATTAAGTTTATGATTATGGTTAAAATTATGATTTAAATTCATAATTTGATTTCAAGTATAAAAGAGGAACCACTATCATATTTCTATTACAAGTTTTTATTCTTTAGAAAAATTTGAGAATTATCAGTAATAGCAGTGAAGCTATGGCGAAATTTTTAGAAAATAATACATATCTTATTTTTATGCATAATGCTAAAAGAGGACTTACTTCCTACCATATTCTAGGATTGAAAATCCTATGCAAAAAGAATGATTTTCATCATATTCATGAGAAATATTTTTTTTTGTAATTATGCATAATTAATTGATTATGAGAAAAGAGTAAATTTTGGTAAATTTATTTTATGCGAAAAGAGGAATTCCCATGATAATTGAGATCCAAGTAATTAAATGGTAAAAGAGAAATTTTTGGTAAATTTATTTTTATGCAAAAAGAGGAATTCCCATGATATTTGATATCCAAGTAATTAAATGGTAAAAGAGTAATTTTTGGCATAATTTAAATTATGAGTATTTATCAAAAGTAAAATTTTGAGCATTATTAATTTTATTGGGAAATATGGGTAGAATTGATTTTTGTAAATCCCATGAATCTTTTACTCAAAAAGAAGAATATTGAATATATTTCACTTGAGAAATTTCAGAAAGAATATAAAAATATCCATCCAAAAAAAGTACCTTTAACTAAGCCAAGCAATTGGCAGAAACTTAGAAAAGTCCCATCGGTATCGAAAGTAGAAAATGGTACTAAATGTGGATGTGAATGTGATGTGAGTGGATGTGATGAGATGTGATGTGATGTAAATGGATGTGGATGTGAATGTGATGTGAGGAGATGTGAGTGGATGTGATGAGATGTAAATGGATGTGGATGTAAATGTGATAAGATGTGAATGTGATGTGAGGAGATATGAGTGGATGTGATGAGATGTGATGTGATGTAAATGGATGTGTATGTGAATGTGATAAGATGTGAATGTGAATGTGATAAGATGTGGATGTGATGTGAGGAGATGTGAGTGGATGTGATGAGATGAAGATGTGATGTGATGTAAATGGATGTGAATGTGAATGTGATGTGAGGAGATGTGAGTGGATGTGATGAGATGTGATGTGATAAAAATTTATGTGAATGGAATGTGATAAGATGTGAATATGACGTGAGGAGATGTGAGTGGATGTGATGAGATGTGAATGGATGTGGATGTGGATGTGGATGTGAATGTGATAAGATGTGAGTGTGAAGCAAGGAGATGTGAGTGGATGTGATGTGATGTAAATGGATGTGGATGTGAATGTGATGAGATGTGATGATATGTGAATGGGTGTGATGTGATATGTATGAATGGGTGTGATGTGATATGTAAATGGATGAGAATGAGATGTGAAGTGATAGATGTGCATGTAAATGAATGGATGGATGTGGATAGATGTGAATGTGAATGAATGGATGGATGTGGATAGATGTGCATGTGAATGAATGGATGGATGTGGATAGATGTGAATGTGAATGAATGGATGGATGTGGATGCATGTGATGAGATGTGAATGGATGTGATGAGATATGGATAGATGTGGAAGTGATGTAATGTAGATGGAATGAACGAGATGTGATTTGAATATATGTGGATGTGATGTAATAAGGATGGAATGAATGTGATGTGGTAGGATAGATGTGGATGGAATGTATGTGATGTGATGAGAGGATGCAATGAATGTGATGAATGTGAATGGGTGTGATGGATGTGAATGGGTGTGATGGATGTGATGAATGTGAATGGGTGTGATGGATGTGAATGGATGTGATGGGTGTGATGGATGTGAATGGGTGTGAATGGGTGTGAATTGGTGTGATGAGATGTCAATGGATGCGATGAGATGTGAATGGATGTAAATGTGATATGATGATATCTGAATGGATGTGATGTAATGTAAATGGATGGATGAGATGTAAGGTGGATGAATGTGGATCTAGGTAGATGTGAATGGATGAGATATGATGTGGATAGATGTGATGTGGATGTTGGAATTAGGGTTGCAGAAAAGTACACAAAGCTTGGAGAAGAAGAAGCAAGAATGCACGCAACACACAATGTATTAGATTGTGTCAATGTACAAAAGATAAGTTAGCCCTAGAATGATGGGCGTATATACAAGCCGGAGGAAAAAACCTCCTAAAGAGGGAAAAAGTGCCCCGGCGGTCCTAAGCATGTTCACACACATCACTGCCTATATATATGGCAACAAATCCCCCTAGGAGTGATGGTGTGAACGAGAGCTGGCACTCATGTATAGGGGAGTGCCATGCCTGAAGTAGATCAATCCACAAAGGGGAGCAAGCCCAAAGCTTTGCGGAAAGCTTCGAACTTCTCACGAGGAAGCGCCTTTGTGAAAAGATCAGCGAGGTTGTCCTGTGTTGGCACATAGGCCAAGCTGATCTCTCCTGCTGAGAGTCTCTCCCTGACATAGTGATAATGCACCTCAATGTGCTTTGTGCGAGCATGAAAAACTGGGTTTCTCGCAACTGCCAATGCGCTCTGACTGTCAGTGAAGATAGAGGTGGCAGACTCCTGTCCAACACCCAAGTCAGCCATAAGCCGTCTGAGCCACACACACTCAGCCGTAGCTGTGAAAGCTGCCCTGTACTCAGCTTCACAACTAGAAGTGGCCACAGTAGGTTGCTTCTTGCTCAACCAAGATATGCATGAGCTACCGAGCATGAAACAAAAACCACTTGTGGACACTCTTGTGTCATAGCAACCAGCCCAATCTGAGTCCGAAAAAGCATGTAAATCTGGCGGCAACGATCCCCCCTTGGGATAAAACAACCCAAGATGTATGGTGCCACTCAAGTAGCGAAAGATGCGTTTAACTGCCTTCCAATGCTGAGACCCTAGGCTATGCATAAACCTGCTCACCTGTGAGACTGCAAACTGAATGTCCGGCCTGGTAATGCATACATAAATGAGGCAACCAACAGCTGTCTGATAGAGTGTGACATCAAAGTGATCTCCAGCATCATGAAGACTCAACTTTAAACCTATCTCCATTGGAGTAGCAATAGGCTTGCAGTCTTCAAGGCCAAATCTCTGCAATAATGTCTCAATATACTTTGTCTGACACAAAGCAATACCTCCATCACACTGCTTAAATTGTATCCCCAAATAATGATGCCAATGCCCCAAATCTGACATCTCAAAAGAGGCATTCAAATCAGCCTTAAAATCAGCAATATGACTTTCATTTGGTCCTGTGAGCAGCATGTCATCGACATAGAGAGCAATGATTAGTTGTACATCATCCACACATTTAACATATAAAGTGCTTTATGTTGGACTATTCTGAAAACCATGTGCAATCAAATATGCATGTATCTTTTTATACCAAGCTCGTGGAGCTTGCTTTAAACCATATAAAGCCTTTTTCAACCTGCACACTTTGTTTTCCTGCCCTTTTTGAACAAAACCACGAGGCTGCGATACATACACCTCCTCATACAAATCTCCATTCAAGAACGCAGTCTTTATGTCCAACTGATGTACATTCCAACCATTATGAGTTGCCAATGCACAAATGCTACGAATGGTAGTCATACGACAAGTAGGAGCAAAGGTCTCATCAAAATCAATGCCCTTTTCTTGAGCATAACCCTTTGCAACAAGTCTAGCCTTATAGCGATCAACACTGCCATCTGGCTTTCGTTTCAACTTAAAAACCCACTTACATCCAATGGCCTTTTACCAATAGGCAAATCACATAAAGACCATGTACCATTCTTCATTATAGCATCATATTCACTTTGCATTGCAGCCAACCAATTTTTTGATTTTTGTGCCTCATCAAATGAAAGAGGTTCTTCCTCTTCACACATACTAGACACAGCCAAAGCATAACAATCTGATGCATAAGAGGCATGCTGAAAACCTGAACGAGTACGACTAGATATAGGTGCATCAATTTTACTATCACGTAAGGTTTGCACCAGCTATTTAGGCATACCTCTAGCCTGCTCATTTTCAGCCCTATCCTCAGAAATTACATCCTGTAAATCTGCATCAAAAATAGGCCGATCTACGATGTCGTTTGATATCTGCATAGACTGAATATTTGCCTCATTAGGACTTACATTTGAATTCCCACCTGTAAACAGAGGCAACAATGTATCAAATACATCCCGTGAGCTCACACCTGTCTCTTTGGTACATGATAACAAAGGCTGCACAGCATCTTCCACAAAAACAACATCTCGACTAATCAAGATACGCTTTGACTACGGATGATACAATCTGTAACCCTTGCTCTCAGCACTGTAACCAACAAAAATGCATTTGACAGCCTTATCATCCAATTTTTTGCGTTATTGCATAGGCACTAAAGCATAGGCCAAGCAACCAAAGACACGCAAGTGACCAATAGAAGGCTTCCTGCCATGCCAAGCTTCGTATGGAGTAATAGACTGCAAGGCCTTAGTGGGACACCTGTTGAGTACATATGCAGCACACATGACAGCCTCAAGCCAAAACGCATGTGGCAAAGCTTGGCTCTTGACCATACATCGTGCCATCTCCATAAGTGACATGTTTTTCCTCTCAACAACACCATTTTGCTGAGGAGTATACGGCACTGTACATTGGTGTTTTATTCCACGGCTAGCCAGAAATGCATCAAACTTTTTAGACATGTACTCCCCACTTGTCATAAGAATTGAGCCTATACAGCCCACGAAACAAGGTGCCAGATACAATAATCGTATCACCAGAAGTCAAATCATGAACAGTACATCTATCATCCACAAATTTGACTACAAGTCCAAGTCTAGCAAGCGCAGAGACAGACAATAGATTCTTCTTTATCCTTGGCGCATACAAAGCATCTGAAAGTGTGAAAGCGCTGCCATTTGCAGCAGTAAGTATATTTTTACCAATGCCCTTCACTGGGTAAGAAGCATTATTGGCACATGTGACAGTATTCCCATTAGGGACAGCCTCAAGAGAAGTGAACATATCACGATGCGAGGTAATGTGCTTTGTAGCACCACTGTCAAAATACCATACATGAGAGTCAACAGAAATTGCCAAACATGCATCCTGTACAGATGGGTCATATTGGCAATACACGCTGAACGCCCATTCTGTATCCTGCACAACATTTGCAGAATCTGTTTTTGTAGAAGCATCCGCTATTGTGGCTGCATTTGACTCTTTCTTCTTTGCCTCTTTAGCCTTTAGCTTAGGGCAATTCTTAATGACATGATCATTTGCCTTACAATAGTTGCACCTAGTCTTTTTCTTGCCTTTATCAAGAGCCTTCTCAGACTTATTGTTGCTACCTGTGGAAGGAGAAGAAGTTGCAGACCTACTAATAGGAGAAGAAACAGTGGAAGGGGCTGCCTTACCACTTCTTCTCTGCTCTGCTGTGCAGCAATAAATGCTTGATCAACTGCACGCTGCCTGGCCCTGTTTTGCCTGGACTGCGCTTCTTGCAAGAGCTTGTTGACTAAAGTATCATACTTGACAGCATTAGGTCTGTCCTCAGCAAGAAGTCTCCACGTGGAAGCAAAAGTCTGATATGTCTCAGGTAAAGCATCAAGAACAGTCTTCTACATAAGAGAATGATCAGGAATAATCTCACCTGCAAAAATCAACTGTTCTTTGAGATCTTTAATCTCAGCAAGAAAAACATTCATGTCATCATCTTCTTGCATAATCTTCAATTCTAGCTCTTTACGCAGGTAAAGATTTTTACCTCGTTACGACCTGCATACAAACCAGCTAGAATATCCCAAGCCTGTTTTGTTATTTTAGCTGAACGAATATGTGGGGTGATGTTACGTTTGACAGAAAGTGCAATCAAGGCATGAGCCTGCGCATCTTTACCATCCCAACAACGAGCTTGTTCAGCAGTGGGTAAAACAGCAGCAACAGTAGAGCTGCTAGAACCTGTAACATCCTCAACAATAGATCCTACATCCACAGAACCTGGACGTACATCCATACCCTGCACAATGTTCCACACTCCTTTTGCAACCAAAACATGCTGTATCATGTATGCCCAAAGTGGGTAGTTGTTGTCTCCATCCAGTTTGTCTTCAGCAGACAACATGCGAAATACATCATTGCTGTTATCAGCCATGGCCACTGACTGAAACTGATGCAAAAGCTACCTGTAAATATGAAGCAAAGACTGAACAAAGAACAACTCATGCTATGTAGCACGGTCCACAATAGAATACGTATGCCTGTTTTGCAGAAAACTGCACTGTCGAAATTTTTGCAGAAAATGACGAACACCTGTGCAGAACTTGAAATGCAAAAACGGAGCCCAAAACGACCACAGATGCAAATTCTGAGAACGCAAAACCCTACGGGCTGATTTGCAGAGTATAGGGACCTGCAAGCGCTCGTGAAAGCTCACCTCAATCGGAGAACGTGAGTCGGAGGGTGCTGGCGACATAGCCCTGGGAGCCGATGCCTACTCTGATACCAATTGTTGGAATTAGGGTTACAGAAAAGCACACAAAGCTTGGAGAAGAAGAAGCAAGAATGCACACAACACACAATGTATTAGATTGTGTCAATGTACAAAAGATAAGTTAGCCCTAGAATGATGGGCGTATATACAAGCCGGGGGAAAAAACCTCCTAAAGAGGGAAAAAGTGCCCCGGCGGTCCTAAGTGTGTTCACACACATCACTGCCTATATATATGGCAACAGTGGATCTAGATAGATGTGAATGGATGAGATGTGGAGGTGAATAGATGTGATGTGGATCGGGGTAGATGTGAATGGATGAGATGTGATGTGGATATGGGTAGATGTGAATGAATGAGATATGATGAGGATGGATGTGACGTGATGATGTGATGAGGATTTGAATAGATGTAATTGGATGTGATGTGGATAAATGTGATGTGATGTGGATAGATGTGATGAGATGTAATATGATATGATTGGATGCGAATGGATGAAGAAGATGGGAATACATATGACTGGATGTGGAATAAGTAATGTGAATTGATGGGAATACATATGACCGGATGTGGAATAAGTAATGTGAATTGATGCAGAAGAATGTGGAATAACGAGAAATGATGTGGAATAATGTGAAAAGATGAGAGTTCGTTAGAAACTGTATTTATGACCTAATTTTAAATGACTATTTTATGTCAAGAATGCTAGGGAAGCATTTTGACCATCTTGTGAATGAGGTCGTGTAGACCTAAGTGATAAAGTTGTAACAGCTAACGGAGTCAACGGAGGACGTCTCGCGTAGCAAGGTCAGCTAAGGTCTTGACCAGCCTCGGTTCGATTTAAATGGTGAGCTTCCGTACGGTGGATGAGGGACCAAGAAAGCAGCCTATGAGTGAAGCGCTAGGTGACCTGCAAAGGAACCTAGAGGGTGCTGACCATATCGTGCTCGCGCTCTGGGTCGCGGAAGATACCCATGTGTGCATCAAGGAAGAAAATGGAACAAGGAGTTAGAGTTGTTTTCTGAACTCGGGCATGGATCTGGTTGATTGTCCTTGCTGGTCCTCAACAAATGAGTCCATGGCTCTTTTATATGGATCTGTTGGTTGATCTTGCGGATCTTCAATGGAGAGTCCATCTAGATTTTCTTATGTGATTATATTGCCGGGTACTATGAGCTAGGAACTATTGAAAAGGCCCCTGAGTGAACAGGTGGTGAGCATTTTGGTTGCCAATGATGCCAGAAGTACACCGATGGAGGAATGATTGGAAATTAGAATTCAAGCTGGATATTTTGGAGGATTATGATAAATGATACTATGGTTTCATTAAAAGATTGTTTTAAAGACAACTGAATCTGTGAAACAGGCAATTTCATATTGGGTGTGTAAGTGGTGTGACTATCTTGAAGTTTGCTTGAAGCGCTGGCTAGGGGGGCCTAGGAACTCTTTTCCCTGGTACGCGAGGCAAAACATAACCAAATTTCTAAATGGATCCTATCACTACAGTGGTTGGGCGGTTGGCTAACCCATGGGATTGAGGCTGGCTTGATGGATCCCTAAAATGAGACTCAATGCTATTAAGTTACGATAGTTGAAGTAAATCTCGGATAACCCTTGTTCTATGGAAAAGAACCAACAGCTGTGCCTCTTGATGAGGAAAAAGGCGTTGGACTCTATGATCCAAGTGCAAGCCTTTTCCTTGATCTGACCATAGACTTACGGGTTCAGTCGGATCAGTTTGGTTAGTGATGACCTTAACAACGTTAGAATACCTTATTGATGAGTTACGCACCTTGTGGAACGGAATTGAAGTAAAGGACATGTCAAAGCAGTAGAGTGGCCAAAGACTTGCAACTGTGCAAGGTATTCTCATGTGGACAATGCATGATTGGCCTGGCTATGGAGAATGCTCAGGTTTGTCTATATCGAGTTATAATGCATGTCCTCTATGTGGTCCTCGACTTGATTCAAGATACTCAAAAGCATTACGAAAGAATGTCTACCAAGGACATGTTAGATATCTTCCAGAAAATCATGAATTGCGGGATGGTAATCTAGGAAGACCTCCTCCAAGTGCACTGAAGGCAAGCGATTGGAAGATCAAATGGGAGGAATGTGGCAACTTGGCATGTCCTGGGATGAAGAGGCTCTCTATCTTTCACCAACTGCCCTATTGGGGTGATCTCCTTATAAACCATTTGCTTGACCCGATGCATATTTTCAAGAATGTAGCTGACATTCTGTGGAAGACCATGACAGGAAAAAAGGAGACTAAAGGCCAAAGGGATGACTTAGAAGAGATAGGTTGCATGCAAGAGTTGTGGGCTCGCACTAGACCCAATGGAAAGGTGCTACTTCCAAGAGCCCCATGGGTTTTTAGTAAGATGGAGGAACAACAAGTGAAGAGGACAATTTCAGAGTTTCGGACTCCTACAGGTTGTATGCATTGCTTGAAAAGTGCATTTACAACAAGTGAAGAGGACAATTTCAGAGTTTCGGACTCCTACAGGTTGTATGCATTGCTTGAAAAGTGCATTTACAAAGGATGATGATCTTAGTGGCCTCAAGAGTCACGATTGGCACAAGTTTCTATAATTTGTGCTCCCCATAACAATAAAGCATTGCCTCATTGAAGACATTAGAGCTACTATCTATAAGATTAGCACATTGGTGCGTTGGATTTCTTCAAAAGAGATAAGGAGAGACACTTTGGAGACAACGCGTTTAAACTCCATAGAGGCACTCTGCATGGTAGAGAAGTTTTTCCCTACAAGTTTATTAACAATCCAGATGCATCTGCTAGTTCATGTTGTAGATGAGGTTGCAGTTGTTGGAATAGTCCATTCAAGATGGATGTTCTTTTTGGAGAGGTTTATGAAGACATTAAAGGGATTTGTTCGCCAAATGGCTTGCCCGGAGGGAAGTATGTCAGAAGGGTGGCTGATACAAGAGTCCCTTGTTTACATCACTGAATATTTAAGTTCTTCAGATCCAGAGATACCTCGACTATGGTCTCAAGAGTCTAACAGGCGAGTCATTGGTGAGGAACCTCAAGGCCAAGGCATTAAGAGAAAGTCGTGTAAGTGCAAGTGATGATAACACAATTAGTGGAATGCTTGATTACTTTGGAACCATTCAAGACATATTAAAGGTTGCCTTTAGAAGTTTTGAGTTGTTTATCTTTGATGTGAAGTGGTTCAAGGTAATCACAAATGGGCCACATGCAACTGTACGTAGAGACAAGAGTGGCCTCATCCAAGTGGACTCCACAAAGGTATGGACCGATCAGCAAGATACTTTTGTGCGCCCAGAGCATTGTGAGCAGGTTGTCTTTAAAGCGGATCCAAAAGATCCACGCTGGCTATTTGTGGTTCAAGTCGCCCCCCGCAGAGTAAGCAAATTTGTGAAGAATTAGAGCTACAACAGGGTGATGTGGATTCACAGGGTGTTGGGGAGCAACAAGAACAAGCCGATATCAACAATGAAGAGGAGCAAGCAAATGAAGAGGAGCAACTAGAGCAAGATCCAAATGAAGAGGTGCAAACCAATGAAGCTGGAAAACCTGTTTGAGGAAGAAGACATAGATGATGAGGACATCCTTCATCAAGGGACTTTTAATGATGAGGATGCTGAAATGTACATAGACATAGATCTCTTTGGGGCTACTGATCTTAATGAGGATGATAGAATAGATAATGATTTTTAAAATGATGTATCTTAATGATTATGCAAATAGTTATGACATATTTGTAATGATTTTATGACATTGAAGGTGGAAAGTGATATGGTTTACCATTGTTGTTTAGGGAAGTTAATGTTTGTCATATGGTCCTTTCATTGTTTACCATTGTTAATGTTTACCATCATAATCACTAGTGTAGGTGCAAAGTGATATGGTTTACCATTGTTGTTTATCATTGTTAATGTTTGTCATATGGTTCTTTCATTGTTTACCATGTAATTTTCATTTCGCACAAGTTTGTCATATGGTTTTTTGTCCAACAGGCCATGGGTGATGACTCACCGCCGCTCGACTACAGTCCTGATTTCTCATTTAACCCTACACCTCAGGGCATGAGTCCCAAGCAGTTATATGGTTTTTTCTCGTCCATGACTCCAAAGTAGAGAGCCATGGCTCGGACTTATTGGGGTTCTGGAGCAGGGACATCTGCCTCACCATCTGGCTTCACGAGACGACGGCAATTCCCACACCCGTAGGTACGACAGCAGCTCCCACACCTCATACCACACAGCCTTCCACTCCTCTTACAGCTCGATCTACCACCTCTTCACATAGACGTCGCTCACGTAGTAGGTCTTCAGGGGGAGGTTGTTGTGGTGGTAGTGCCACAGATGCTGTGACACCACCACCACGTGAGCGTCGTCCTTCGCTCTCATCTGTTGATAGCACACCCATAGGTTCACCTTCCACTCCTTGGGGTGCACATGACCATGACAACAGCAAGATATACACAATTAGGGATGGGGCACCTATAATGAATAGTGCAGGGAAGGCAATGAAGACACGAATTCGACAATTGTGCACTATACAGTTTCACAACTTTGTTATGACTTTATGGGATCAGCAAGATAAGGAGAAGAAAAATTACATAAATACAAAGATAAAGCAAGAGTTTCAGCCATCTGACCCTATGAATGTCGTCTCTAATGAGTGGATACAATATACAGCTCGCATTTTGATGGGGCATCGTAGGTCAGAGGCGAGGGATGCATTTAGAGAGGGGAAAGAGAAACCTGTTTGGCTAGATGATAGGGAGTGGGAAGCCATAGCTCACGAGCTCACAGAGACACCAAAGAGGTTTCAACAACAAAGAGAGGCGGCAAGGACAAGACTCCAAACAGTAGGGGCTTCTCATCTTGGGAGTGGTGGTTACGAAACCATGCGCCATGAATTCGTAAGTATTTGTAGCAATTTTGTTTATCTAAATGTATGTATGTGGGCTAAATGTTGATTTCTAAAAGTTGTAATTGTTAATCATTTATGTAGGAGTTGGCCATGAATCGCCCACCAAGTAGGCGAGAAGAGAAGTACGCTCACAAACATGGCCTTGTGGCCTTATTTGAGATGCTTGAAGAAGAAGGAGAGACCATCAATTGGGAGGCATTACCATAATGTAAGACCTTCAAAATATTGGTATATGATCAAAATATTCATGAGTAATGTTTAATTTCTTGTTTATCTAAAAAATAAAAAAACGAGCACAGTTGTCTTTTGTGCTCTATTTTAGATAGAATGGTGCTGTTTGTTTACTGCTGTTGAGTCCTGTTAACTGCAGGCAGCCAGGCAACACCATTCTGTCTAAAAAAATTTCTACTATGGCATCGGTATATTCCTCGGTATAGATGTCGGTATACCAGTAAATCTGCCGGTATATCTGCCGGTATTGTCGCCGGTATATCTATCGGTATACACGCTGGTATATTTATCGGTATTAAGGCCGGTATTTTTGCCGGTACCTATGCCGGTATGAGCGCCGATATAGGCGCCGGTATAAGCACCGGTATTAATGCCCGACGCTTATACCGACGTCGTGGTTCCGGTGTAGATATCGGGGTTTATACCGATGAGACGGGGCTTTTTTAGACCCCGTATAATGACGTCGGTATAAGCACCGGTATTAGGCTATCATGTAGTAGTGAGTTTTTCCTCCTGCTCTGTGAGATGAGGACATCTCATGTTTTTTAAGTGGGGTAGGATGTAAGATTCCTCCCTCCAGCTTTTGAGGTGTATGAACCTCCCCTTCTGTTCTTGAAATTATTCCCCTCTCTGAAATAGGAGAAAGATCTTGTTTTACCCTGTTTTAGCCTAGAGAGAGAAAATATCTAAAGAGAGATAATAAAAAATTTAGATATCTTTGGATATAAAAATCCTCATAGTGTCTAAAATGGATTCCCCTAAAATAGAAGTTCAAAATGAACTTTCCAATGTGCATTAGGAATTAATTGAAAATGGTATAAGGGACCTTAGCCTAAGGGTCTATATTTAAAAAAAAATTAGATTATGGTCCAATTAAGGTTTCAATGGGCCAATTGGATTAATCCAAGTGTTTGGATGAGATAAATCCAAAAGAATAAAAGAAAATATCCAAAAATGAGTAAATGCTCACATAAGATGAAGAGTTGATTGAGTACAAGATTTATTAGTTAAAAATTATGAGATATTATTTAAAATCTTTTAGAATAATGATGCATTTTTGACACCTTGGTAAGGAGAGGGGGACTCTTGAGGTAGGCTTCTTTTCACATGTGTGGAAGGATTTTTAATTCAAAAAAATTATGATATTTTTATCTCTCCTCTCTCCTAGATCAAACCAAATTAAAAAGGGAACCAAACTGGTCTAAATCTTGTCCAAATTGTGATATTTTTATCTCTCCTCTCTCCTGGATCAAACCAAATTAAAAAGGGAACCAAACTGGTTCAAATCTTATCCAAATTGAGTCAAGATAAACTTCAAAAATTCTAGAACCCAGTTGGGCTTGGTTAGTGGCCTCCCTCACCTATAAATAGACCCTCAATCTTTTGTAAAAAATATTAGAGCTATACCATGCCATTATTATATTAAAATAATTTTATTTTCTATTATATCCTAAATTTTTCTCTCTCTTGGGAGCTTGGAGCTCTCTCTCTCTCTCTCTCTCTCTCTCTCTCTCTCTCTCTCTCTCTCTCTCTCTCTACAACAACTCTTGGAGTTGCTCTTCTCCTCTCTTGGTGAACCAATTGATTGGTCGGGGGCTTCACTGCTAATAGAGAATCAAGCCAAACTTGGAGGTAAAATCAAATTTTATGGTTTTTTCCAATTTATCTCAATGACTTTCTTCTTCTCTACCCCTCTCAAGCTTGAGAAGCTTTCTAAAATATTGTTTTAATTCAAATCAAGCTTTCTCTTAAAGTCTTAATGCTTAATTAAGAGAAAGTTAATCTTTATGCTTATTTTTAATGCTTTTTTTTTAAGTAAATCCCTCTCTAAAAGAAAAGCCATCTTTATGGCTAAATCCTTTGAAAAAGTATGCTTCTCAATGATAGTCTTCTAATTCAAAGCTAAACTCTAGGCTTGATAATCTAGAGATTAAGAAAATGGCATTTTTATGATTTTGTGTTAACACAATAATGGTTATTTCTTTTAGATTATTTATAAGTAGTTAAAAACTACTTTGATTGATTCTAAATGAGAAATAGATTATCCTATCAATTTGGGAAAAGAGAAATAATGGAATTAGCCTAATCTAGTGGGATAATCATAATTAAGTTTATGATTATGATTAAAATTATGATTTAAATTCATAATTTGATTTTAAGCATAAAAGATGAACTACTATCATATATCCATTACAAGTTTTTATTCTTTAGAAAAATTTAAGAATTATCAGTAATAGCAACAGCGAAGCTATGGTAAAATTTTCAAAAAATAATGCATATCTTATTTTTATGCATAATGCTAAAAGAGGACTTCCTACCATATTCTAGGTAGACATCCTATGCAAAAAGAATGATTTTCATCATATTCATGAGAAATAATTTTTTATGATTATGCATAATTAATTGATTATGAGAAAAGAGTAAATTTTGGTAAATTTATTTTATGCAAAAAGAGAAATTTCCATGATAATTGAGATCCAAGTAATTAAATGGTAAAAGAGAAATTTTGGTAAATTTATTTTTATGCAAAAAGAGGAATTCCCATGATATTTGATATCCAAGTAATTAAATGGTAAAAGAGTAATTTTTGGCATAATTCAAATTATGAGTATTTATCAAAAGTGGAATTTTGAGCATTATTAATTTTATTGGAAAATATGGGTAGAATTGATTTTTGTAAATCCCATGAATCTTTTACTTAAAAAGAAGAATATTGAATATATTTCACTTGAGAAATTTGAGAAAGAATATGAAAATATCCATCGAGAAAAAGTACCTTTAACTAAGCCAAGCAATTGGCAGAAACTTAAAAAAGTCTCATCTGTATCGAAAGTAGAAAACGGTACTAAATGTGGATGTGAATGTAATGTGAGTGGATGTGATGAGATGTGGATGAGATGTAAATGGATGTGGATGTGGATGTGATAAGATGTGAATATGATGTGAGGAGATGTGAGTGGATGTGATGAGATGTAAATGGAAGTGGATGTGATTGTGATGTGAGGAGATGTGAGTGGATGTGATGAGATGTGGATGAGATGTGATGTGATGTAAATGGATGTCAATGTGAATGTGATAAGATGTGAATGTGATGTGAGGAGATGTGAGTGGATGTGAGGAGATGTGATGTAAATGGATGTGGATGTGAATGTGATAAGATGTGAATGTGATGTGAGGAGATGTGAGTGGATGTGATGAGATGTGGATGAGATGAGATGTGATGTAAATGGATGTGGATGTGAATGTTGTTGAAATTTGAGCAAAATGATGAGCTATGGTGGATCAAACACTAGAATCAACATGATTAACAAAGTGATTAAGAAATAATTAAGACGTAATTAGTGAATAATTAGCAAATAGATTAATGTAGGCATGGATACTCAAAAACCAGCAAATTCTCATTAGGGCTATGCCTCAATTTATAGAGTTTACATCAAGCATCAAATCCCATTGATTTCTCCATGATTCACTCCCAGAATATCTCCACCTTTTGCCTGATTCTCTCCACCTCTTCTCTTTTCCCTGAATATCTCCCAGAATATCTCCACACTCCTAAATTCCCTCATGCTACCCATTATTCTCTCCCGGTAGATTCTTCTCACCTTTTCACAGGTTCTTTCACAATTACATCTCCTCTTTTACAGCCTCTATCCAAGAGTTTGTTCCCACACACACCCTATTCACTTGTATATTTCAACACCTCCCCTCAAGTGAATACTCCTAGTACACCTAGATTCTATACCAAGTTTGCCTCCCTTTACTTGGTAGTCCGCGACTAGTGTCTAATCCTCCCCTCGAGTTATCTCAGCACACCTGGACCCTGTATCAAGTTTCTTTCTTACTTGACAGCCCATGACCAGTGCCTCAAGTCCCTAAACTCCATAGTCCTTGACACACTCTCTCTCTATGTGTCCAAGGCTACTATAAGTGCTCGTGACCTTGACTAAAGTGCTCACACATACATCTACCACGTGGCCTACATCATCGGTGGCTCAGAGGTGGTTTTACTTTGTTGGGGCAGGTTACATTGGGTTGTGGGTGTCTCTCTCTCTCTCTCTCTCAGAGATTTTCACATGGCTCCTCACTCTTTGGAGCCTCACATCTTCTCTTGTCTTCAGTCTTCTTGTCGTGGCAACATCTCTCCACGCGTCCGTCTCTTCTTTCAGTCTTCTCAGGGCAGCTTCTCTTCTCGTGGCACCTTCTCTTCTCGTTTCCATGTCTTCCTTCAGATCTTCTTCTCGGTGTGGATCCTCTTCTTGGAAAGAGATATTCTTCTTCTTTCATGGCTGGGGCCATGAGCTCGTCCATCAGGTCTTTTTGCTCCATGTGAGCAACATGTTTCAATGTTTTGCTGACAGTTCCTTTGGGCTTTTTATGTTTTTTTTTGTATCATTATGCAATGCAAACCCAAATTTATGCGGGAGGTCTTACCTCTTGCCTTAATCTGGACAAGGGCAGTGTCTGTTCCCATTTTTACACTGATAAAATGTGCCCAATACATAATGCGTATAGCATTCATTCTCATGCACATTCCAAATGCAACTCTGGCTGTGAATAATCTTGAATTTGAGTGAGATTTACAGGCATTAACCAAGGGTTAAATGCAAAATGATGATTTTCACAATTTTATCAGCACAATTTTACCAGAAATTACATTAAATCAAGGGTAACCAATTTGTACGGGATGGTTGGAGTATCAAACCAACTCCGATTTGCAATCTGAAGTTATAGGGATCTGTATCAGATACCTAATGGTTAATTTGAACCCTCAATTGTACCAAAATACAGTGATTAGCACTGATTAATCACTTATTAGCAAATTAATGCTCTGTTTTGTGTGCAGAAAACAGAGTATGCGGGGAGTCCAAATCTGGTGCCTTAGACTTCAAATGAGCTCAAATGCTTTCAAAGGCATCAATAGCAATGAGTCTAGTAGAGGATTAAGCCAAGAAACACAAGATTTGACCAAATATTGAAAGCTTAATCTCTGTTTTACCAAAGTCACCTGCAGATTTGATGAAGATCTTGGATCTCTCTGTAGACTTGATGAAATTGATTTCTGTCTTCACCAGCTTGTAGAGCATGCTTGATTACCCCTTGGGCTAAGAGGAATTGAAGCAATTTGAACTGAGCTTGAAGAAATCTCAATTCTCCTCCAGAAAAAATGCGCCGGCCAAATCGCTGATTTCTGCTTCGTTGCTGCGCGGTTTGCTACACCGTCTTGCTGAGCTTGAAGCTAGAGATGTTAGCTAGCTTGTGTATAAAGCTTGTGCCCTAATTCTATGTGGGCAAGGTGCTAGAGATCCTCCACTGGCTGGGGGTGAAGGGGAGAAGTGAAAACTCACTAAAAATTTGATTTTTTGGTAATTATCTACTAATCCTAATTAATTAACTAATGGGCTCATAAATCTAATTGATTCTAGGCATGGCTCTGATACCATGTTGAAATTTGAGCAAAATGATGAGCTATGGTGGATCAAACACTAGAATCAACATGATTAACAAAGTGATTAAGAAATAATTAAGATGTAATTAGTGAATAATTAGCAAATAGATTAATGTAGGCATGGATACTCAAAAACCAGCAAATTCTCATTAGGGCTATGCCTCAATTTATAGAGTTTACATCAAGCATCAAAACCCATTGATTTCTCCATGATTCACTCCTAGAATATCTCCATCTTTTGCCTGATTCTCTCCACCTCTTCTCTTTTCCCTGAATATCTCCCAGAATATCTCCACACTCCTAAATTCCCTCATGCTACCCATTATTCTCTCCCGGTAGATTCTTCTCACCTTTTCACAGGTTCTTTCACAATTACATCTCCTCTTTTACAGCCTCTATCCAAGAGCTTGTTCCCACACACACCCTATTCACTTGTATATTTCAACAAATGTGATAAGATGTGAATGTGATGTGAGGAGATGTGAGTGGATGTGATGAGATGTGATGTAATGTAAATGGATGTGGATGTGGATGTGAATGGGATAAGATATGAATGTGATGCAAGGAGATATGAGTGGATGTGATGAGATGTGATGTGACGTAAATGGATGTGGATGTGAATGTGATGTGATGAGGTGTGATGATATGTGAATGGGGGTGATGTGACGTAAATGGATGTGGATGTGAATGTGAATGTGATGAGGTATGATGATATGTGAATGGGGGTGATGTGATGTAAATGGATGAGAATGTGATGTAAATGGATGAGAATGTGATGTGAAGTGATAGATGTGCATGTGAATGAATGGATGGATGTGGATAGATGTGAATGTGTGAATGGATGGATGTGGATAGATGTGCATGTGAATGAATGGATGGATGTGGATAGATGTGAATGTGAATGAATGGATGGATGTGGATGCATGTGATGAGATGTGAATGGATGTGGATGAGATATGGATAGATGTGGAAGTGATGTAATGTAGATGGAATGAATGAGATGTGATTTGAACAGATGTGGACGTGATGTAATGTGGATGGAATGAATGTGATGTGATAAGGATAGATGTGGATGGAATGAATGTGATGTGATAAGGATGCAATGAATGTGATGGATGTGAATGGGTGTGATGAATGTGAACGGGTGTGATGTGGATGGAATGTACGTGATGTGATGATGCAATGAATGTGATGGATGTGAATGGGTGTGATGAATGTGAACGGGTGTGATGGGTGTGATGGATGTGGATGGAATGTACGTGATGTGATGAGGATAGATGTGGATGGAATGTACGTGATGTGATGAGGATGCAATGAATGTGATGGATGTGAATGGGTGTGATGGATGTGAACGGGTGTGATGGGTGTAATGGATATGAATGGGTGTGGTGGATGTGAATGGGTGTGGTGGATGTGAATGGGTGTGATGAGATATCAATGGATGCGATGAGATGTGAATGGGTGTGATGAGATATCAATGGGTGTGATGAGATATCAATGGATGCGATGAGATATGAATGGATGTGAATGGATGTGGATGTGATGAGATATCAATGGATGTGATGAGATATGAATGGATGTGAATGTGATATGATGATATCTGAATGGATGTGATGTAATGTGAATGGATGGATGAGATGTAAGGTGGATGAATGTGGATCTAGGTAGATGTGAATGGATGTGAATGTGATATGATGATATCTGAATGGATGTGAATGGATGTGATGATATCTGAATGGATGTGATGTAATGCGATGAGATGTGAATGGATGTGAATGTGATATGATGATATCTGAATGGATGTGATGTAATCTGAATGGATGGAGGAGATGTAAGGTGGATGAATGTGGATCTAGGTAGATGTGAATGGATGAGATGTGATGCGGATATAGATAGATGTGAATGGATGAGATGTGAGGTGAATGGATGTGATGTGATGTGATGTAGATCGGGGTAGATGTGAATGGATGAGATGTGATGTGAATGGATGTGATGTGGATATAGGTAGATGTGAATGGATGAGATGTGATGAGGATGGATGTGACGTGATGTGATGAGGATTTGAATAGATGTAATTGGATGTGATATGTGATGAATGTGATGTGATGTGGATAGATGTGATGAGATGTAATATGATATGATTGGATGAGAATGGATGAAGACGATGGGAATACATATGACTGGATGTGGAATAAGTAATGTGAATTGATGTAGAAGAATGTGGAATAACGAGAAATGATGTGGAACAATGTGGAAATATGAGAGTTCGTTTATAGAAACTATATTTATGACCTGTTTTTAAATGACTGTTTTATGTCAAGAATGCTAGGGAAGCATTTTGACTATCTTGTGAATGAGGTCGTGTAGACCTAAGTGATAAAGTTGCAATAGCTGACAACGGAGAGTCAACAGAGAACGTCTCGTGTAGCAAGGTCGGTGAGGTCTTGACCAGCCTCGGTTCGATTTAAATGGTGAGCTTCCGGTATGGTGGCCTATGGTAGATGAGGGACTAAGGAAGCGGCCTATGAGTGAAGCGCTAGGTGACCTCTGCAAAGGAACCTAGAGGGTGTTGACCATACGGTGCTCGGGCTTTGGGTCGCCGAAGATACCCACGCGTGTGTTGAGGAAGAAAATGGAACAAGGAGTTAGAGTTGTTTTCTGAACTCGGGCATGGATGTGGTTGATTGTCCTTGTTGCTGGTCCTCAAAACGGATGAGTCCATGGCTCTTTTATATGGATCTGTTGGTTAATCTTGTGAATCTTCAATGGAGAGTCCATATGGATTTTCTTACGTGATTATATTGATGGGTACTATGAGCTAGGAACTATTGAAAAGGCCCCTGAGTGAACATGTGGTGAGAGTTCTGGAGTAAATCTCGGACAACCCTTGTTCTATGGAAAAGAATCAACGGCTGTGCCTGTTGATGAGGAAAAAAGCATTGGACTCTATGATCCAAGTGTGCAAGTCTTTTCCTTGATCTGAGCATGAGACTTACGGGTTCAGTCAGATCAGTTTGGTTAGTGAATGACCTTGACAACGTTAGAATAAAATTATCATGGAGGAATCGCCTATGTCTGCCGGGCGAGGGAAGTTTTTTTGGGTTCGGTTTTGGAAGAACCGAGGGATTATTCTCTTGTCCGAATATCCGTGGGCGAGGCCATGAGTGAGAGGCTCTGCCCTGCGCGCAAGAAGTGCTACTTCTGTTGCTAGCACCCTTGAATTTGTTGTGCGGAGGGGGCAGAGATCTTTCACCAACTTGTTCACATTAGCATTAACCGGAGTGGAAGAAAAGTGGTATTATAAAATGATGCAGTTTTTGGAAGATGGGTCTTTTCCAGAACAATATACTACATACAGGAAGAAGAGAATTGCCCTAAGGAACAATATACTACAGACAGGAAGAAGACAATTGCCCTAAGGAGCAAAAATTTCACTATGATTTGCTGGGCAGCTCTATAAAAGAAGCATAGACCAGATTCTACACAGATGTCTTTTGGACCATGAGCAGCAAGCAATGTTAAGAGAAGTACACCGTGGCATCACTGGAGGACACACCGGAGGACACATGGGTGGTGAAATAACAAATCAAAAAATTTGGCAAGTTGGCCTGTGGTGGCCGTCTGTCATGTGAGATTCCAACATAGAAGCAAAGAACTGTGATGTTTGTCAAAACGAATGGGTCAACCCGGAGATTCCGATAGGTTACACCCATACTACCGTTGTCACCATTCATGAAGTGGGGATTGGATTTTGTGGGACCAATCAAGCCACCCACAAAAGGCAGCAAATGTGAATACATCATTGTGGCAAACAGATTATTTCACCAAGTGTTCGGAAGCTAAGGTTGTGAAAAGCAACTCCGTAGAAGAGGTGGTGAAGTTCATCTTCAAAGACATCATTGCTAGGCATGGGTTGCCCCGGTGGAAATAATCACATGATCAGGGGACACATTTCATGAACAAAGTGATGAAGGGATTAACAGAAAGATACGTGATCAATCATAAGAAGTCCTCACCTTGCTACCCACAGTGCGATGGCCAAGCAGAATCCACCAACAAAGTGCTGACCAAGATTCTTAAAAAAATCATAAATGCCAACAAAAATGATTGGGACCAAAAGTTAGATGCTACCCTATGGGCATTTTGGACATCATTTAAGGTCGCGCGACTGGGCAAACACCATTCAAATTGGTCTATGGTTTGGAAGCAGTCATGCCAATGGAGTATGTGGTACCCAGTCTGAGAGTGGTTATTCAGGAGAAGCTTCCAATGGAAGAATCCCGGGAGCATAGAATACATGAGCTCCTAGCCTTAGAGGAAGAGAGGCAAATCAGCTCTTTAAAAGCAGAGATAGTGCAACGAAGAAGAAAGTCTTGGACTGATATGCATGTCAAGCACATAATTTTTGTGAAAGAGGACCTTGTATTAGTTTACAACGCCAAGTTGGGACCTCATCCCAGAAAATTCAAGATCTGATGGATAGGACCATTCATAGTGAAAGACTCAGTCAGCCAAAATATTTTCACCTTAGAAAACTTGGATGGTACATTCTTTCCAAAAGCAGTCAATAGCTTCAGAATGAGGAAATACAAAGGCCAACTAGTGGAAATCTCACCGAAAAAAGAAGCGAAAGACGAGGAGCTAGTCCAGAGCATATGCTCTGGCATGATCTCACCAGTAGAGGTGGACACGGAAGATTAAAAAAATCACAAAGCTTTAGAAGGGTGGCTAGACCGCAAGGATGTCGAGATCGTAAAAGCCTTGATCTCACTGTAACTAATCAAAGCCCAGACAACAAAAAAGCAAGTGACCAAGCATGCACCAGCTCGAACCACATCAACAATACAAAAGGCCACATAAGCAACTGCATGAAAGGGCACGTAAGCAACTGCATGAAAGGGCCCGTAAGCAACTACATGAAAGGGCACATGTCACAAAATCATTGAAAATCCACTCACAACAGCGAGAAGGGAAAACGGAAAAAATTCTTTAATAGCATTAAACCAAGGTGGCGGGGGCATGATATAAATTGAGGGTCACATCACATTGAAAATGAAGAAGTCGAAAACACCTCAAAAAGGAAGCTAAAAGGAGAAAACATCATAAAAGAGAACACAAACACTCACATTCACATTCTGCTCTCTTTCTCGACACACTCTCACCCATCTGTAGCACTTTTTCAATAGCACCATGCCAAAGATTAACATGACACTCAAGCCTAACAAAAACTAGAGAAAAGCCTTTGCATGCCCATGTTCATCATGGACATGAGGAAGAAGGAGCATCAAGAGTGGGCAAGGAGGTGTGGGTTTGAAAAATTTCTTGACCGATAGTGGGAGGAGTTGCAAGACCTAGAGGATGGGGGAAGATTGATTAATCAATTTTTAGAAATCAACATTGTACACATGAAGGGGAAGTAGCCGATAAAGATCTCAAAAAATGCAATGCACCATGCACTGGGATTGCCCTCGGATGGAGCTCTTGAAACCAACTTTTTTGAAGCCAAGGGTGGATGAAGAAATCCCTAAAATAGGCAACATGCACCAAGTAAAAGATGTGGTAGAAGAAACCTGGTAGGAATAATTTGTCTTCTTCTTGTAGAACATAATGTTCATGGGGAAGCTGGAGGACATGTTGAACAAAAATTACAAACTGCTCAAAGTAGCAAAGGCAGGAGAGAAAGTTAGGTTGCAATTTACAAGGAAAATTTGGCCAAGAGAGCAACCACCTAGCCAAGAGAGCAACCACCTGGGCTAAGTTAGGTTGCAATTTACCAAGCTGCAAGATTAGTGGATCAACGACGGATAGGAGATATCTCCGACAAGCAAAAAAACAAAGAAGCTGCAGGATCCTCAAGAGCTACCAAAGTAACCTTCAGTTCATTTGAGGATGATGTGGATGACGAGGAAGAATGGAAAAAGATTTCCGAGAAAACCAACAAAAAATAGGAAGAATAGGGTGGATGAAGAAATGCTCCTCGATCCAGAAGAGGCCAAGAAAAAGAGGACATAAGAAGAAAGGAAAAGGGAACTAGAAGAGAAAAATAAATAGGAAGCCGCTGTGCGGAAACTAAGAGAAAAAATAAATCTGAGGAAGTGGAAAAGAAAAAGGAGGAAGAAGAAAAGAAAAGGAAGGAGGAAGAAGTGAAGAAGAGGAGAGAAGGGGAACAAAAAAAGAAAGAAAGAAGCATACCAAAAGGGGAATACACCCTCAAGAACAGAGCTTATCATACCAGTGAAATTGCAGCACTGGCACAAAAGGCACAAAAAGCCCCAAGTCATAAAGACAAGTTACTTGAAAAACTGGAGGCAGAACTTTCCACCCAACAACTGCAAATGGACAAAGCACTAATATCTATGGCCCAAAAATTCTCTCTCACACTCTCTCTTCAATGGAGAAGTATGAAACAAAGGCTTGGAGTGCAATTAATCAATTGAGTGGACTAAATCATAAACAGTATGGAATGTTGATGAGTTCCACAGCAAAAACCAAGGAGTTGGAGTGCAAATCACAGTCAATGGTGCAGCAAAACAAAGAGTTGCAAAAGAAGGTGGCCATGGCTAAAAGGGCCCTAGTAGACCAAAAAGAGCTAAGCGAGGGAAAAATCATGACTCTCATTAGCAAAAGGCAATTGCTCCAAGCATAGATATAAAGGATGTGAGAAAAATTGAAAGAGGCAAGGAAGCCAGCAAAAGTCTGGGTCGATGAAATCCAGGGATTAAAGGATGAAGTGCTGGACAACAATACAGCTTTGGCAGTCGCCTAGTCTGAATACAAGACCTGAAAACCCAAGAAGAAGAGGAAGTCTTGTGCCTTCCGCTAGATGCCAAAGACGAAGATTAACACAACAAAGACTAGACTGAGCAAAGTATGGGATCAAGTACTACAAGCTTTGGTATAAATCCATGAGTAGTTGTCTTGCAAACCCCAATAGGTCATCCATGACTTGGATAACAAAGATGATGGAGACGAGGAGTAACTGCAACCGCAACATCAACAACATCATCAAAACAATAGCAACAACAATAACAACAATAGCAACAGCCAGTGGGTCATGAATCTTCCAAGACCATTGCTTTCCGGAAAGGAGAAACAAATAGAAAGTGAAGACTAGAGTCCGATGTAGGCATTAAAGGCCACCAACTGGAAAGCATAGCATTGGGAAAAAGAAGCAAGGAAGTTATCTGAAAGGAACAAAGTGTTGCAGAGCAGGAGTTGTAGGAGGCCACACCCATAAAAGAATATGCATACATATTAAGTGATGCAATCCACGAGAGAGACAGAGAAAAAGACCAGGTAGAGGAGTACAAGCGAAAATTTGAAAGAAGCACAAAGTTTGACATGGATGCCACCAATGAGTTAAATCCATTGGAACTAGAGATGTAGTGATGCATAGAAAATGGAAATGAGCTAAGAAAAGAAGGGCCTGGAGATTGGGAAAATTACAAGGTTGCCCTACAGATACAAATAGAAGAAGCATGGCAATTGGCTAAAAGGGTGAAGAAAAACCCAAAAAATACGATTGCAATGGAAGTTAGAGCTGAGAGAAGCAAAAGAGGAAATTACCAGACTCCAAGCAAATCTCTCAAAAGTAAAAACAAATGCGGAACTGGCCACAAAAAACCCATAGATACTGATGCCCGGAGTACCCAGAAAAGAATGATAGGAACTGTTGGTGGTTGAGGTTCGGAAGCTCAAGGATGCCAACCAAGCTTTGCTCAAGGAAAATGAACGCTTAAAGACCGACTGGTCAACAGTTCTCCTTCTCCATGGGCCAGCATGTAAAACCCCTTTTTTGAAGCCTCACATGTCATGTTTTCTAAACTACTAAAGGCGAACATGGAATTCCCGCAATATTCTAAAAATACAAAAAGAATAAAGTCCATACTAGTCCAAAAACCTCAGCACCCATACTCTCAATTTTTGTTTTCACAGACATCAGAGGAAAAGAGGATGCTCCCATCCAGAATGCAACCACCCACAAGTACCAATATATGGAATTGGGGCATCGGAGAACCAGTAGCAGAAAGGGCAAGAAGCCCATCATCAGATAATCCGGAAGAGTATGAAGAAGCGGCCCAGGTCAAATGAAGACCCATACCTATGTGGCAGAGAAAACGATTCTGGGGCAAACTCCACTTGGACTGGTGGCGAGACTCTTTGATCAAAAAACACTGTAGGCAAGCAACATGGGTCTGGGCTGTTCACAAGAGCATGCTGAAAAACTGAAGAGGATCCAAAAAAGAGCCACCTACACCGATGAGGTGCGCATCTTGGATCATACCTCCCTAGAGATGTTCATAAAATTCAAGCAAAGATTTATTAAGGGAACTGGTTCGAGAGAAGAAGCTCAAACACCAGTAGGCGTGCCAAGTGTTGTGCTTGACAGTGCAGTAGCAAACGGACGGATCAGTGGAAGGCAGAGCAAAACCCACAACGCATGATGTGAGCACCACCCCAGTAGCACATGTGTGAAGGAGGTGGACTATAACCGCCCTAGAGCTATTGCCAAGATCAAGAAGGCATTGCTTAAAAAGGGTGACCAACTACTACAGAGATGATGACGCTAAGAGTAGTGTGTGCGGACTTATTGTCAGTGTGATGTGTAATGAAGCATAGCTTTGTAAACTCTCATTATATTAGCTGATGCTTATTTCATGAAGCTTGTAGCATGTTGAATCTAGCAAGTGTTCATCTGTACTAGGTATCAATTCTGTGTAATTCTTCCTTCTGAAATGAAATCAAGAACACATTTGCCATTGCTTCTCTCTTCTGTGTCACATGGTATTCTAGGATGTTTGATTGTGTTGTGTTTTTGCTTAATGGTACATGGTATGTAAGAGAGATAGTGTGAGTGTGACATGCTTAATGGTACATGGTGTGTAAGAGAGATAGTGTGAGTGTGACATGCAAAGGAGTGACACATAATAAGAGATCGGAAACAGTGTGTGCATAAGCCTATCCAGTGGAGCGGAGTCTATAATGTTCCTCATGACCATGTAAGGGTTGGTGTTTTGAATCCAAAATTTTTGACGGGAGTCTACTCATCTCCTATGGCCTTTCCTGACTAGTTTGATACACCAAACTGTTGTCCTCCCATTTTGCTCAACTAGGGAAAACAGTGAGAAACAGCGGTTCACCTTGATGGCAGATGCAACAAAATATGTCCAATGATGCAACGAATGCCAATGAGTGGCCATCCCACGCTTTAAGGACAGTATGCCACTAAACCCTATCATGTCTTTACAACCATTTGAGAAATGGGACATTGATTTCATAGGACCCATTAGTCCAATGGCTTGATACACTCAAACTCTATATATCATAATAGCCATGGACTATTGCACTAAATGGGGAGCTAGGCCGACACAAGGTTGACACAAGATCCATTTCTAAGTTCTTTTAAGAATAAATGATCACTCGCTTTGGATGCCCTCTTGAGATTGTGAGTGACAATGGCACACACTTTGTTAATCAAGTTATACAATTCTTGTTACAAGAATTCTTAGTCACCCATAGAAAATCTTCCCCTTACTATCCCAAGCTAATGGCTAAGCCAAGAGCACAAATAAAGTCCTTTGTGCCATCCTAACCAAAACAGTTGAGGCCAAGTGCAATGATTGGGAATAGAAATTACCTGCTAGCACTTTGGTCATATCACATATCCTACAAGACAACCACAAATGCAACACCCTTTAGTTTAACCTATGGTAATGAAGTGGTCATGCCTATGGTCATATCACATATCCTACAAGACAACCACAAATGCAATACCCTTCAGTTTAACCTATGGTACTGAAGTGGTCATGCCTATGGAGTTCTTGGTACCTAACTTGAAAATTGTTGTAAAGAACAGGAAATATCCTTGGCCGTCGCCTTTTTGAGCTAGAAAAGCTCGCCAAAACATGCCTCCTCACTGTATACAATATGATTGTGGAAAAAGTGAGATGTAAACATTGGTTTGACGACAAACTTAAAGATAAATAAATGAACAAAGGCAATATGGTCCTCCTCTACAACACCAAAAAACATAAAAAGAAACTCAAAAATCCTAGGGACCATGGCTAGGGTGATCTTAGGGCCTCTCTTTACTTCTCAAAAAATTGTAAATAGCCTAAAACTCTTACAACAAAGGCCTTATAGTGGAAAGTGAGCAGTTACATCAAAATCTCTATAAAATGGTTACACCACTTAGGTTAGGAAGAGGGAAGGGAGTGTGAAAGAGTAGGAGTAGAAGTAAGTAATTTTGTGGTTTTATCACCAAACCATAACCTAGCACTAGCTCTTCTAGGTGACAACTAGACAAGAGAGAAACATGTCAACATCCTAGCACACATCCCAACACATAGTGGGCCACCTTAGGCCTTAACAAGTCACACCACAATAGTGGGCTCCACATTGCAACTAGTGACCATGAAGCCCGAAAAAGACATTTGTGCCCTGTAGAGACCACATTAACAAAAACTTGGTGAGATACCTGGGGAGAGTGCATACAGATGTTGGATAGAAAATGTAAGGGATAATTGACATAGATGGATCCATTACAAAAAGGCTAGAGGATTTAGAGAATCTTGATGAGAAAAGTTTCATGGTAGAGCACATGCGATAAATTTTGAAGGGGAAAGCACTTGAGATTTACATCTAGAGTTGATTAGGGTGTGTAGAAATGAATTAGGCTCAATATCATAGCATGCTAGAAAGCAAGAAAGAGATCAACACTAATGACAATCACAAAAATGAAGTATTATAACAAGGCAAGAGGTTTAGTCCAACAGCTCTTATAATGAAATATAAATTATCATAAGAAGTAACATAGTAGCAAGATGATACATGAGTAATTACATAAATTACAAATATTGGTAACAAAAGATAGTCTATCTTATAATTTTTATTAGTGTGCATAATCCCTCTTCTTAGTTAACATGGTTTAGGGTACCTTTTTCCCTTTGGTTTCCTTTACATCATGGTGATACCGGTAACATATATCATAATTTTACCAACATTTTGTAATGCTCCAATTTTGGAATTGAAATATTTTTTTAAAGAAACTTTGTGTGTTTAAATTTTAGAATGTATATATGAGTCTAGGATCTTATGTGGATAGTTTTTGAAACAAAAAGAATTTTCACTTTGTGTTCGAGAGTGATTTTTATTGTTTTGTGTGCTTTTTTTGAGTAGTTTAGAGTCAAAATTAGAAGAAAGTGTGTTTGAGAGACTTGTATATCTTTTAGAGTAGAAAACATTTGTAGAGTAGACATTGCATTAATTCATTTGTCTATATGTCCAAATTTTCCCTCCAAGCTAGTGCATAATGTCATTTTTAACTCATTATGTGCATAGTGTTTTGTGCCACATTTTTATAGGTTTTGGGACTGAAGATGAAGGTTTTTGAAATGAAGACCTCAATATAAAAAAGGTGCTAAATTTAGAGGGCTACAAAAGTTTTCTTGAGGGAAATTTTCTAATTTCTCATTGTTTGAGAGAGGAAAGCTCCCGAGTAGAGCCATTTTCCCAATGAAAAAAAAACATGTAGATTTTAGGTGAGCTTCTCCTTTAGCCACTCCAAAGTGATGTGGTGGACAACCTACCATATGTTTTTTCTCTTTGATTTTTTTTCTCTCAAGATACATGCTTTATAACCTTAAACACAATACTCAAGCTCATTGTATATTATTAAAGTTACCATTGGATAATCTTATCTTTCTATAAATTAAAAAAAAAACATTCATTTCCATGTACATCACATAAGTTGATCTTGGGCTATGATGATGATTGAATTCTACTAAAGCATGCATAAATTTTCACAAGGAAAAAAAATATGCATCAAATTTGGGATCATTATGATCTTGGATGATTCATGTACAATCTTAAAAAAAAGGGCAAGATATTTCCAAAGGTGGAATCGGTAATTTGGTACATCAAAAGAAGGAATATCTTCATTTAATAATATGTTCGTGATCGTATATGTCTATGTGCAAGTATATATGCATGCACACACGTGTGTGTGTGTGCATGTGCATTTGTATATATGTATGCATGTGTTTGTCAATGCACATATGTATGTACGTTTCCATGTGCATGTGCATGTGTGTGTGTGTGTGTGTGTGTGTGCGTGCATAGACACACACATATGAATTTGTGCATGTGTATAGGTAGATGTGAGCACAAGCATCTGTACATGCACATGTGTAATCATGTAAATAGACAATTGAGTGTTATGGTTTGAGAAATAATAATATCCCTTATGTACATATATGAACTTTTGAGAAACTTCTCAATTTGAATTAACATGGGAACATGCATTCATGCACACACATACACACATTTGCATTTATGCATACATATGTGCGTGTGTCTATGCATGCCTATTTTGGCCTTGAAAACATACAATTGAGCATTTTGGTTTGAAGAAATCAAAACTATCTTTAATGTATGTAATCCCTTACTTGAAAACAATAGTGTTTGAATGAAAAGTCTAAACAAAGTTATTTTTCTTGGAAAACTATATGATTGTGCATAATAGAACATCTACAAAAAGAAAATGACGTACAACCAAAATCAACAAGCACGAGCACTACTAAAAAGAGGATGCCACAACAACATAGTTATATTTCAAAAACAAGAAAACAAAAAGCCTAGTCAAACTTGTTATTATAGTGCTTGACTACTCATGTAATGCCCATGGCCAATATTTCTAGATTGGAAGTTGATACAATATAAAGACAATCATCCTTGTAAAGTACAAAATGGAATATTAGCAAACACAAAGTGCCATTTTCACGTGCACTTTCTATGCAACTTGAGGCATTAGTGATGAGCCTTGCTATAAATGATGTAGTGTAAGTACAAGCTCCCATTCAATATGCACTTACCAGAATGCAAATTGAAATACTGACAATGACAATGACCACCTTTGTTTAGTGGATGCTTGAAGTGCAAAAAATAAGAAACCTCTCTCTCTCTCTCTCTCTCTCTCTCTCTCTCTCTCTCTCTCTCTCTCTCGTTCACAACCCTTGAGAATGGATTCCATAGTATTATTTGTTGTTTCTTCTACCAAATCTCATGGAATAGCAATGAGAAAGAGTGCGTGTAGATAGCCTTCTACTTGCATTGTTAATATAGATCATACTACACCAAGTTATAGTAGTGAAGACAAAAACCAAGCTATAATGAGGACGAGTCAAGATGTAGAACACGATACAAAAATCACACATATTATGGATCTAACAAAAGTGACATATGTTGTGGAATCTACATCTACACAATCCTAAAACCCATTGATGTATAGTGTGACTACATGCAATGCATGTACACATAAAGCTTTGCTTGGTTTGCAATGTATGTACACATAAAGCTTTGCTTGGTTTGCTTTAGTTTGAAGAGATGGGGATGGTTCAAACTTCAAGGCTATATGAGAAGCCCAATGTAGAACGAACCTAGGTTTGTACTACGGTGTAGAGGAAGTGTATGGTTTATTGAATAGTGCACAGGGGCAAAGTTGATTAAATATGTTTTTTTTGTCTGTTTTCTTTCTACTTAACCACTTGTGGGATTGTCTAGATACTATGATTTGTGATAAGTGGAATGTAAGGATAAAGATATTGACATTTTGCATGCAAAGATTTGATCAAGTTATCGAAAAGACCAAGGGCTTGTTTCCATGCTTCAAAAAACTCATAGTCGAAGTTGAAAACAAACAAAACTCACATAGATTGCTAATAAACATTCAAGAACATTTACTCTCATAGCTTAATAGCAAGCATTAAAAGCTTTAGTAGTAGGTTTAATAGTTTTAAAATATGATGGCTCAAAAGGAGTGGTTGTTAACTTGATAAAACACAAGCTTAGCTACCTTACTAAAGAGATAAAACACAAGCCTAGCTACCTGACTAACGACTAGGTTGAAAACTTGAACCCCAAAGATGTGTAACCACATTCTCCCCGATGTAAACCAAAACACGGTTATTAGTTTACCTTTGGTTATTTCTTAGGACACAACCTTGAGAAGTGTGAAACTAGACCCCAAGGAGTAAGAAATGCTCTTAATTAAAACAATCACCTTATGGATTTATATCACCATACTCCAAGATGATTGGAGTTTGTTTTGAAGGTGTTTGCATTCACTCTACCTTTTGGAGTTTTTACACGAAGGTATAGTAGAGTAGTACTCCATGAGTTCATTGCTCTAATCAATGAATGGAGGTGGTAGACAAGATTGGGGTGTGCTATAGCTTGATCATAGCCAAAACAAAGATAAAAAGTATTATTATCAAAGCTAAATTGAGCACCTATTTGGTTCTAGCTTCTAACCAAAGTAAAGATGGTAGTTATGTAAGGTATATCTAAATATGCACTATTTGTTCAATGAAGATGTCGTTCTTTCTCTTTTTTCTTTTTTTGCGAGAGAAAAACATATATATATATATATATATGTATGTATGTATGTATGTATGTATGTATGTATAATATTAGAATGAAGTTTATATCATAAGAATGCAGGTCATGTGTTAAAAGCTACCTTGCATAGACAACACTTGATATTTGAATGTAAGTGAGAGGGGTGCCTTGCGGAGCACTTAGGAGATTTTGTAGATAATTAATGATGGCTCTAAGCCACTACAAGTAGTACAAGTTTGGTTGAAAATAGAATGACTTTAGAGGTTAAACAATGACTAACCAATGAGCATGGAGAGAAACTGCACTTTAAATGCAAAAGGCAAGTAATATAAGCAATGCAAGTAGTCTGTGCGGCGCCGCTCTAATAAGAAGTTTGAAAAGACCCAATGTTGTCGGCGACCACCTGTGAGTTAGTGGAGTGGTTAAGGTGGTTGCTTGAGAGTCCCAAGGTCATGGGTTCGAGCCCTCCCTCTCCAAGTGGTGGCATCCATGGGGTGTGTTGTTCTTTCTAATTTCAGAGAATTAAAAAAAGGGGAAAAAAAGAAAAGACCCTTAGGCACGTGTCACCACACCACGACAACTCAATCAAGGAAAAGAACAAAATCGACAATTTGAATTTCGACAAGTAAGTAAATCAATTTCCAAATTCCATGAGGCTTGAGCTGTTGGTGGCCCATTTCCAAAATCGTTCTTATGCAAAACGCCAAGAGCTTGCAAGCATTCCAATTTTGGAAAGTGTGCACCAATGGCATTCAATGCCTTTTGTTAAGCTCAATCAAACCCAAGAGCCAACAGTGTAAAAAAAAATGAAAATAGAAAAATCTCAAAAATAGAAGTATATCCGTTGTTGGGCGGGAACTTGAATGAATGTTGCATTTTTCTTATAAAAATTTCATATATTTTTTGTGGATTACATAATTGCTTAATTTACTATAATTGCCTTGTTTGGAAAAAAATATAAATAAATTTCTTCTCTTTTTTTTAAATCATGGCAAAATTTCAAAAAATGTATAAATGCTTTTGATCTTTCTTGCTCAATTTCTTCTCATACAAAAAGAGAACTAAAAACTTTCAATCTTGAACAGAATAGTCTCTCAATTTGTTCAGAATGGAAAAATCTCAACGAGAATCTTCTGTGGTTGTGGAGAAACCCAAGTTCTCTGCAAATTTTTGTACGTTTTATGCTGCAGATTCCTGTGAAAATTGGGTATCTGGCAGTTGAAACTTGACATTGTTTTGAGAAATGCAATTGATACACAGAGAGACAGGTCAATGGCGATTGAATCATTTAAAATACACTGCGATGATTTATTTAATATATCTTGCTGTGCATTCATGTATTTTTTATTTGAATTATTAGACAACCTTTGTTATTCCCCACAAGCCTGTCGGTAAATGCATAATTAATAATTAGTAAGTACGTCAAGTGTGTGCCCACAGTTTTCTATGTTTTCCACGCGCGCACAAAGGAGGGCGTGCGTGAATTTCCTGAATTAAATTCCCAGACCAACCTCGGTTGGAGATTCGAAAACGAAAATGGAAGTTAAGGTGGGTAATGTGGGTTTAAGGCGATGATAATCAACTGAGAAGGAGGTTGATTAAGGAAGATAATCGTAGGTTCTGACACTGAGTGCAGATATAATCAAGAGACTGGAGGTGGGTAACCGTGGGTTGATAATACTTGATATAAGACGAGCTTGGATTATGGCAATGATTGGAGTTAGGTGACCTAAGAGGAGGCTAAGCAAGATAATGTTAGTTTAGTGCAGATATAATCAACTAAAGTGGAGTGGGTTGATTAGGACGAGCTTATTAGATTATGGTGACTAAACAGGTGGTTAAGGAAGATAATATTAGATTATGGCAAACAACAATGCACACAGAGGACGCAAGAGACCAAAAGCACAGACGAGACATTCACAACAGTGCCCACTGCCCACTGCGCTCTCTTTTTTCCTTTTTACACTGGTGCTTATATCGTGAAGGAGAGAGAGAGAGAGAGAGAGAGCGCTCTTCGAGATCCGGACTGATTACAGAAAGCTGGTGCACATTCTTCTCTTTTCGAGCTGCGTAGTTTTTACTATTTAGCTTAACTTTCGATTGAGGTAAGGTATGGAAATCATCCTTCTCTTTTCTATACTTGGGAGAGACGCACTTTGAGAGAGAGAGAGAGAGAGAGAGAGAGAGCTTCTTCTATAGCTGGCCTCTGCTTTCTGTCCATAGCATACCTGATCATTTTATGATAGAGAGATACACTTGCTCTGCGTGTGTGTGTGAGAGTGTGTGTGTGTGTGTGTGTGTGGCTCTCTCTCTCACTACTTCTCTGCTTCCTCTCCATAGCCTACTTGAAATACCTTCCGTGAGAGAGTGAGAGTCGCTCCCTCCTCAAGCTTTCTGATTTGGGTCTTGAGAGAAAGCATCAAGGAATTCAAGGAAGGTTGTTTACATTCCTAAGCATGGAAGCCTTCTCTTTCATGTGAGCATTGAGAGAAGACAAGAAATCAGAAGGCTTCTTAAGGTGCTTGTTGCGAGAGAGAGAGAGAGAAAGAGAGAGAGAGAGAGAGAGTCTTGTAGCTAAAGCAAGCAAGCCAGTCTTCTGATGTGGGTTATCAGAGAAGAATCAAAGCCACCTCATTGTTCTTCTTCTTGCTGTTCAACAAAAACAAGGAGAGAGAGAGACAGAAGCTTTTTGTAGCTATGGTGGATCACAATGGACCGAAGAGAGCAACCAGCAGCTCTTATGAGAAAGAATTCCATTGTTGGACATCTCTTAGAGCCATCTTTGGCATGATGGTACCATGCTGCGGCTGCCACAGCAGCACAAGCCACAACTCCATAGCCAGCGGCAGGGCTGTCTTCCTCATGAGCTCCACAGTGACAGGCACCATCTTCGGCCAACGGAAAGGCAGGGTGAATTTCTGCGTGCAAGAAGACCCTGCAAGCCCCCCCTTCCTTCTCTTAGAGTTTGCCATCCCGACTCACCTGCTTGTCAGAGAGATGCAATCCGGCCTCCTCCGAATCACCCTCGAATGCGAGAAAAAGGAAGACCACCTAGCTGAGCTGGAAGAGACCCCCTCTCTTTTCTCAGAGCCGGTGTGGAGCATGTATTGCAATGGGAGAAAGGTAGGGTTTGCCATCAAGAAGGTGGCCAAATCAGACAGTGATTCCGCCATATCCAACCTCATGAGCTTGATGCAGTCCGTTACCACAGGGGCAGGCGTCATCCCTTGCAAAAGCAATACTAATACACATGGTAATCATGGTGTTAATCACACCTCTAATGGTATAGAAGAGAGCCGCGGCGGTGGTGGTGGTGGGAGATCAAAGGAAGAGGATGAGCTTATCTACATGAGAGCCACCTACGAGAGAGTTGTTGGATCACCTGATTCAGAAGCTTTCCATATGATCAACCCTGATGGATCTCAAGGCCAAGAGCTAAGCATATTCCTCACTCGCTCTTGATTGGGTCTCCAATTCAACTTCTAATTCGAGCTAAGGTTTGGTTTACAATTCAAGCTTTCATGGGTGCACCCTTAATTAACCTTTAATTTCCCTAGTTGGTAGATGACACTTGCTCCTTTTGTATATGGGATGAATGATTCATTTTGTCATATCAATTCACTTCCTCCTCCATCTCTCATCCACCCTTGTATTATGGGTTCTCAATCCCTCTTGTTCCCATGTAGAACTCCCCACCCCCACCCCCACCCCAGAGAACTTTCAACACCATCTTTTTTCATTCCAAATGTAAAGATTGCCAATGTGATGTCCACAATGTTGCTCTTGAACTTGCAGCTTATGTATGGCCTGTAAAATGGGGCATTGTCCCCTTCTCTTTTAAGTGAAGGCATCATTGTCTAGTAAGTGGGGATAGGTATTCACTCCTTGTTTTGTTTGTGTAACATTCTTGTACTTGGTTCGAAGCATGGTAAGGCCCTATGGTAGAATGTATGTTCTGTGTTCAATAGGTTTTAGAGTACTCTTTTAACTTTATTTTTTATGCATGCAAATTCCCCTCTTCGCCACTTGTAGTGTGAAAAAAGAGGAGCATTAATGCTTGCTCAAAAAAGAAGAGTAGAGGATACAGTAAATAGCGCCAAGGATGTTGATCTTTTTGCCTTCAAAATTGGTGACATATAATCTTAAGTTTATTTGACTTGCCATAAATAAAAGAGAACCTAGGGTGTTTAAATTGTCTTAAAAGCTTGTGGGATGCCTATACATACTATTTATTCACTCAATGTATATGTTTTCTTCACGAAATAGGAGCTCTCAAAAATACAAGAGCCTTAGGAGTTACAAAGATGAACTATCACATAGCCTGAATCCATGTGAGGTGCTTTGAAAAGCCTTGCCAAGATAGACAATGGTATTAGATAGTGGGCGGAGATTCCTTATGAAAAACCACAACCCAAGGCCTCTACCTCCATTGCATGAATTCTCAACCAACTATGTACGATAAACTTTAAAATGCATGTTGACTGGTAGCCCTCTCATATATGCACTCTTTGACTTTGAGAGATTAATAGCGGGAACAAAGTGATCACCATTCTCTTGGTTAAAATGGATAAAAGTGAGGTATTGGTTCACTTTTAGAGATTTAAAGTTTTGGTCGAGAAGGTAAAAGGTATACAAATAAAATTTATGAGATCAGATGTTGGGGAAGAGTATTTTTTCATTGATTTGAGTGATTTTTTAAGAAAGGAAAGAATCAAGAGACAGTTTACTTGTAGGTACACTTCGTAATAAAATGGTGTTACATAAAGAAAAAATAGACATTGTAAAAGTGACATGTGTCTTGATGTCTGAAAAGTATATGTCACATTATTTTTGGACAAAAGCAATAGCAACTACTATGTACATTATGATGAATAGGACTTCCACTACTATAGTTGCTCATGGTATGACGTTTAACGGAAGTTCACAAGTATAAAATCGGATGTGTCTCACTCGAAAGTGTTTGGTTGTATCGCATATGGTTTACCACACATGAAAGGTGTTGTTGTCTGATGGTGGAGTGTCATCTATGCATACTTTTCAAACTAGCTTTCCAAGCTAACCTCTGAAGGGTTTAAAACCTCTCTTATTGTGTTAATCTTTCTTTGTGTATGCTTTGAATGTCTTCATCCAAGTATAGGGAGATTCTTGTGTTGAGACACGTCATGGTTTTTAGGCTACTCTTGCTATCAAGGATCTCTTGGCCTAACATTCGAAAGACAACCTCCAACTAGGTTGTGTGTTTTGTGTTTAGTAGGTTTTAGAGTACTCTTTTAACTTTATTTTTTAAGCATGCAAATTTTTCTCTTCGCTACTTATAGTGTGAAAAAAGAAGAGCATTAAGCTTGCTCAAAAAATAAGACTAGAGGATATAGTAAATAGGACCAAGGATATTGATCTTTTTTCTTCAAAATTGGCAAGGTGTAATCTTAAGTTTATTTGAGTTGTCATAAATAAAAGAGAACCTAGAGTGTTGAAATTTCCTTAAAAACTTGTGGGATGGTTATACATATTATTCATTCACTCAATGTGTAAGATTCCTTCCTCCAGCTTTTGAGGTGTAAAGGTATAAGAACCTCCTCTTCTGTTCTTGTAATTATTCATTTCTGAAATAGGAGAAAGATCTTGTTTTACCCTGTTTTGGTATAGGGGTGTATGCATAAATAGGTGGACTTAATATCTATGTCCGGGACATAGCTAGTACACTGATAGTAACCATCTAATACAAAGCAAAAAGTGGGTTGTTTAAAAAAAGAAAAAGAAAAAGAACCGTTTTTCAGTTATGGTCAACCGCTTCCCATGTCCTCTTTCTCTCTCTCTCTCTCTCTCTCTCTCTCTCTCTCTCTCTCTGCTGTGAACAAGCTTCCATGGCGACTTCATGTCTGTGTGTGTGTCTTGTGATTGATGGTAAGGCTTACCCTCTATAGCAGAATCTCTCTCTCTCTCTCTCTCTCTCTCTCTCTCTGTCTCTCTCTCTCTCTTTGCCGTGAACAACTTTCGATGGCGACTTCATATGTGTGTGTGTGTGTGTGTCTTGTGATTGCTGGTGGTAAGCCTTCCCCTCTATAGAAGAACCTCTCTCTCTCTCTCTCTCTCTCTTTGCTTTGAACAAGCCTCCACGGCAACTTCACGTCTGTGTGTGTTTTTGCATTGCAGGTTTCCTGGATTTCTTAACATTATATTAGCATCTGAGGGCCCAACAAGCCAAGGTTCGGCCAAGGCACCAACCAAGCCAGGGCGGCCCAAGCCACCAGTCGTGCAGCCCACCAGATCGAAAAAATAGACAATGTTACAAGCAGCCCTTCTAAAAAATTAGAAGCATTGTAGTAGCTACGTACGGGGCTTGTGGACAGCTACCTTCATCTCATCTTACAGTGTCTTCGAAGTTTTGATGGACATGTGTGGGTCTATCTGACTCTCTTAAGAGCCTCATGCTATCCACAAAGTGAGCACATTCGACTTGTTGAACTGATCAAAAGGAGTTTTTTCAACATAGAAATAGTTCCAATTGCACAAGCAGAAGATGTTCAAAGCAGCTTATGTACATGTGTTGGCTCCTTCAAGTGTGCACCATGCAAATCAAAATTAATCAGGGAGTACAAAGGGTGAGATCGTCACAAGTATACTCAACCATCGAGCTTTAAGAGATGTACAATTGTGCATCTCTTAATTGTCACAAAGCTGAGGAATCCACATAGGATCACAAGTTCTTGCTCCATGGATTACATAATACCCTCAAGGCTATCAAAAGACCAAAAAGCTCTAGGGAATTGTTTGTTAAACAGGCAAGTATCATGATGGTCATGAATTCCACAAGTAGAAAACCAAATATAGCAGCTGCATCAAGGCTACTTGGAGTTCATCGAAGGAATTTTTATGCAGCTAGATCTCAAATGAAGCAACATGACTCACAGCTACCATTGCATTTGTGTGAGCGACAACGACAACATAGAAGTATAATCACAGAGGAAGTGAAAGATTTAGTCATTGCATATTGGACAAACAATACACGTGTGTCGCCGAACAAAAAGGATGTATGTCGAAAGCGTGTTGGACGAAAGCTGTATGAGAAGCATCCGATGCATCTGCTTGAACAACCTCAGGCTTGTCTTCCTTGTTATGCCATACTTTTTAAATATCCCTAATTACCTCTTGGTTGTACATTGGTCGGTAGTGCAGGGTTGAAGTTAGGCACCAGCTTCATAGTGTGTAATACTAGTCTACCATGGTAACCCTTGTACATAAATAGCTACCACTTTCAATTATAGTTTCATCCTCGTAAAGGTGGCTAGCAAAGGAAGCCACCAAGGTGGTGGTAGACTCACAGATTGGTAGCAAAGGTTTTGCTCAAGCTGATATGTTATTAGGCCAGTAGCTAGAAGCATCAGGTTAGGATTTCTATCATACCAATGAACTCCAAGCCTGGGAGCTAATAAGAGTGGTATCTTCATGGTAGGTGACTATGCTAAGAGGAGTGACTCCCAGGCTTGGAGCTCAGTTACCAAGCTTGGAGCTCATAGGCATGAGGCTGGGAGTGATTCAAGTGGTATCTTGATGATAGGTACTATGCTAAGAGTGGTGGTAGCCACCACTGTTAACATTGCAGCTACTGTTCCAAAGCTGGTAGTTACCTTTCTATCCCTAAAAGCCACCATTGTCAACCTGGTAGCTTCCACTCTTAAGATGGTTGCTACCTTACCTACCTAGTGGCTTTCACTCTATACAAGTAGCTACCATTGTTAACATGGCAGCTCTTTGCATTGGGATGTCTCACACTACCACCTGCAATCGATTCGATAACATCTCTCGGTTCAGTTCTCTGATTACTCTCATGCTTTTCAAACAACTCTGATGCTTTCTGATCAACAGCAATATGGGCACTTACATCACCCTCCACTGAAGCTGTGTCTTGTGCCTCATAATGCTCCTTGAACACATAGTTCTCTGCAGCATTTTCTGAGCTCTGAGAGCTGTTCTTTTCAGTCCCACATTCACCTTTTACCTCACTTTTCTCCTCAAATGCATCATAAAAACTAACAGCCTGTGCTTTAATCTATCTTAGCATGTCAGCAGCATTGTCTACAGGAACACCAAAATCCTATGTTTTCCTTGCATTCTGTACTATGGCTACAAGGCATGATGTCTGGACAAAACACCAAGAACTTGCCTTTTCCCAGACATCATTATCCTCCTCTGTGACTTTATTACCATCCTGCACTGTATCAACATCCTGCACTTTTTCACCATCATCCTGCACTTTATCACCACCATCCTGCTTTTTATCACCATCCTGCACTTTATTTACACCGTCATGCACTTTATCACTATCTTGCAGTGTATCACCATTCTGGCTTGTGAGGACATTGCCAGATATTTCAGCTAGTCCATCCACACTGACAGTGTCTGCAATGATAAATTTCATACATTGGAAAAGAAATGAATGAAATACATAACAATGAGAGATATATAAGAAACAAAATAGTCGGACTCTTTTCATTCATTAAATAGAAAATGTCAACAATTTGGTTACATAGCCAGAATGGCTATTGATGGGACAAACCCAAAAAAGGGGGTAGACATGCATTCATGGGGAGAACTAGCAAAATTTAAGGTTGCAATTTGTTATATTGAAAGCTTTATCTAGGTCCTTATTGCTTGAAGTTGGAGGACGCTGGCTAGAAGATCCTCCTGAATGGAAAACAATCATTAGCAAGTGAAAACATATTAGTCTACATTCAATTATAAAAGTGAACACAACCTTTCGTTTTCCCTCTCTTCCCCTTTTCAACATTTTAAAGGCTTGTAGCAGTGAAGGACTCTCTTCTTGATGATTCTCCTTGTCCATGTCACTATCTACAGGACTTTCTACACCCAAGTCCACAAGTTCTCTCTCCTTGATAGTGTCATCCTTTGGATCAGGTTCCTTGTTTTTTCCAAGGAAATCTGCCACGGTCTCAAGTTCCGTGTCCAACTGTAAATTTTCTACATTACAACCTGGTGTTGAAAAAACTTCATCCATTGGCTGAATGTTTTTGGCATCCTCATTATATGCAATAAATTCAATCATTAGAAAATATTTTCCCACCTTAGTAGACAGTAAACCATACCAAATTGAAAGTAAACCCTCACAACTTAACACAAGCTCTACCGATTCCAGCTACAAAAGTTACATACTAGAAGCTATCATACTTACCTTCAAACCTCCCATCTTGCCTTGGAGGCCTTGGTAGCTTTCAGCATGCCTTAACATCTTGGTATCCTTTGGTAGCTTTTAGCATGGAAGACTCAAGTATATCTTGGTAGCTTTTAGGCATCCCTTGGTAGCTACCAGGCTTCCAAGGGTAGGTGTTAGGCTTCCAAAGGTAGCTACCAGGCTTCAAAGGGTAGCTATCAGGCTTTTAAGGATAGTTGAGAGGCTTCAAGGATAGTTACCAGGTACCTACCAGGCTTCCATGGGGAAGCTCTCAGGCTTATAAGGGTAGCTGAAAAGCTGGAAGGTAGCTACCAGGCTACCACGATTCTAAATGTAACTTTTAGGATATTAAGGGTAGCTGACAGGCTTTGAAGGTAGCTACCAAGCTTTCAAGGGTTAACACCAGTCTTCAAAGAGTAGCTATCAAGCTTCAAAGGGTAGCTATTAGGCTTTTAAGGGTAGCTGACAGCCTTTCAAAGGGTAGCTATCAGGCTTTTAAGGGTAGCTGACAGCCTTTCCAGGTAGCTACCAGGTAGTTACTAGGAATCTAAGGGTTAATATCAGTCTTCAAAGGGTACCTACCTATCAGGCATCAAAGGGTAAATTCCTAACTAACTACACTGCTAGCTACCAGGACTATAGTGGTGGCTACCATGACTCTATTAGCAGCTACTAGATTCCCTTGGTAGCTTCCATGCTATCCTTGAAAGCTTTTAGGCTTGCCTTGGTAGCTTCCAGGCCTTACTTGGTCGTTTCCATGCTTTCATTCAACGCTTTCAAGCTCATCTTGGTAGTCAATGTCTTGGTAGTTACAAGGTTCATAGGCAGCTACTAGGTTTCCAAGGGTAGCTATCAGGCTTTTAAGGGTTGATACCAGGTAGCCACCAAGCTTCAATGGAGTAGCTCTCAAGATTTTATAGGTAGCTACCAAGTAACTACTAGGATTTCAAGCTTATAAGGGTAGCTGGTAGGCTTACCAGATACCAGGCTTCCAAGGGTTAATAGCAATCTTTAAAGTTCTTGTAATTATTCCCCTCTGAAATAGGAGAAAGATCTTATTTTACCCTGTTTTGGCCTAGAGAGAGAAAATGTCTAGAGAGAGGTAATCCAAAATTGAGATATCTTTGGATATAAAAATCCTCCTAGTGTCTAAAATGGTTTGAAGTTTCCCCTGAAACAGAAGTTCAAAATGAACTTTCCAATGTGCATTAGGAATCAATTAAAAATGATATAAGGGACCTTAGCCTAAGGGTGTAGATTTTCAGAAATTTTTGGATTATGGTCCAATTAAGATTCCTATGGGCCAATAGGATTAATCCAAGTGTTGGGATGAGATAAATCCAAAGAATAAAAGAAAATACCCAAAAATGAGTAAATGCTCACATAAGATGAAGAGTTGACTGAGTACAAGGTTTATTAGTTAAAAACTATGAGATATTACTAAAAAAATGAGATATTTTGAAATAATGATGCAATTTTGACACCTTGGTAAGGAAAGGGGGACTCTTGAGGTATGCATCTACATGTGGATGAGTTTTTAATTCAAAAAATTGTGATATTTTTATCTCTCCTCTCTCTTGGATCAAACCAAATAAAAAAGGGAGCCAAACTGGTCCAAATCTTGTCCAAATTGAGACAAACTGAACCTAGAAAATTCTAGAACCCAGTTGGACTTGGTTAGTGACCTCCCTCACCTATAAATATATCCTTAGTCTTTTGTAAAAAAATCTGTGAACTATACAATGCCAGTATTACATTAAATTAATGATATTTTCTATTATCCCTTAAAAATCCTCTCCTTTTGGAGAACTTGGAGCTTCTCTCTCTCTTCAATAACTCTTCGAGCTTTCTTCTCAACAACCAACCGACCCATTATCATAATAGATCCAAGGAAGATAAACATGGTTGATGTAAAAAAAACCTGACTCTATACAAGAAACCATTGCTCGGTACAACCATAAGGTAGATACATGAATTTGTTTATCACAAAAGATACAATTCATCCACATAAAGTTAGTTGCTATCCACCTCTTCTTCCTCTACAATTGTTTCATCTATAACCGAGCCTGGAAGATCTCGAGCAATACAAACATTACCCAATCCTGCTGGTAGTTGGAGTAGGAAAAACCAATCATACTTAGTGCAGAAAGAACCTACAATGTTGAGTGGGAAACCCATAGGGGATATGTCTTGTAGCTAGGATTCCAGTAGTACAAGAGAGAGAATCATGGTGTTAATCCTTTGTTAACCCCCGACACTTAATACAACATATAACACTTGGATTGCTACAATTTGGAAGTGTTCAATGAGATATAAATCTAGCTTATGTTCAACCTTTCTCTCCTTGAAATTTAACTTAGCTTATTAACACAAAAAACAGTTAATATGATGCCCATGAGTAAATATATTGAGAGAGTGAACTCACACAATATCCAACACCTCTCAACATGAATTATCTCTAGGTTGCTTGAAAAACAAACTCCCCAAAAACACAACCCATCAGGTGTTGTGAAATGAGTGAAGAAAAACTCTTGAAACTTTCACTTAGATAGACCCTTGTGATAATGAGGAGTAGATTTAATTTTTCACATCAACATAACATAAACTAGCAAGAACCATGAACTCTTTGATGAATGGTAGTATAGCACAACCTCTTGCTAGCTTGAGTCTTATGAGCCTTTAATGTTGCATCTTCCACCAATCATGAGTAAGATCTTCTGTTGGCTGAGCAGCTAATGACGACTTCAAAGTAGGCACAAGTTTTATTTCTAATGCGCCCTCACCACCTTCTTCTGAAGAAAACCCTAGTAGCCTATGCATTAACTCTTAATATTATGGCATTCTTATTAAGCATTTTACACAATCTCGATAGCGAACCTCAAAGTATATATTACAAATTAGCTAAGGTATATGCACCAAGTAGAATATGTAACATTTTCAAGAAAAACTCAGCAGCCTTCTCATTAGTCTCAATATGCACAGCTTTAGGAAAAACCCGACAACATTTCATTATCTCTTCACCCAATTCTTTTCAAACATGGCCCACCACATTGATTAACCCAACCTTATCTATCGTATATTTAAGTAAATGATTAATCACAATTTGTGAAAAAGAGAAAGATTTCATAGTATATAATCAAGCTTCAAAGATTTCCAATCTTGGATCCTTAGCTTTTGTGAAAATGAGGAGCCACCAAATAGAGGGCCATGTGTTAGCATCCTCATGGGTCTATTTGATTTGACCTCTACTCTCTACTAAACACCCATTTGTGGGCACCCTTGCCATTCTCTTGGTGCCATCAAAAATTTCAAAGTTGAAATAATGATATTTCTTGATTGCCTTGAGAAGCCTCAGAAATTTGAAACTTAAAGTAATACTTGATTACCTAAAAAAACTACTTGTAAAATTGGAAGAAAATGTGGCTTTTGTCTCAAAAGGAAAGCCTAATCATCATCATGACCATACCATGTTGGGTTAGAAAATTAGTAAGTTTTGTACACTCAAGCACAAACATAAACTCCCGAGGTTTATTGTCATATAGATAAGTAAAGAAGCTTTGATAACAAATTAACTCATATGGCATATATGGATACATGAAATCTTTCACTATCCAACATTGATTAAACTCAAACTAAGCCATTTTAGTCTCTAAAAAAATGTCTCTCTAGATTCTACATACAAATTGTTTTGTGGCAACTCACCCATATTTTATCTTGACTCATGCTCATAACACACCATCATGCATTTGGAGTACTTTTGGAATCTCCCTAGCTACTACTGACATGCCACCAAATAGACGGCCATGTGTTAGTGTCCTCATGGGTCTGTCTGATTTGACTTCTCTACTCTACTAAATGCCCATTTGTGGACACTCCAGCCATTATCTTGGTGCCATAAAAACTTGAAATTTAAACTAACAATACTTCTTGGTTGGCTTGAGAATAATCCTTGATTGCCTCAAAAATTTGAAACTTGAAGTAATACTTGATTACCTCAAAAAACTACTTGTAAAATTGGAAGAACATGTGGCATTTATCAAAAGAAGACCCTAATCATCATCATTCACCATACTACGCTGGGTTAGCAAATTAATAAGTTTGGTACACTCAAGTGCAAACATAAACTCCCAAGGTTTATTATCATACCTATGAGTACAAAAGCTTTGATAACAAATTAACACACATGCAATATATGGCTACATGAAATCTTTCATTATATAACATTATTAAACTCAAACTATGCCATTTTAGTCTAATATCTCTCTAGTGCCTACATATGGGTTGTTTTGTGGCAACTCACCCACGTTCTATCTTGTCTCATGCTCATAACTCACCATTGTGCTTTTGGAGTACTTTTGGAATCTCCCTAGCTACTTATACTAGCATTGCCTTTCAATATACTTCACACTCCTTAAAAGCTCATAATCCCGTCTAGCATCTACTCTTATTGACTTTGTTTACTATGAGACTACCTTTAATAGTCAACTACATCAACAAAACCACCATAGAGGAAGTAGCTCTTGATGGATTTATGGCTCTAGCTAATGATTATAAAACTTTCAACATATAAGATTTTGAAACTAAATCTAAGGCACTTTATTCTCTTGAATGTAGCAACTACACATGGTTTGTTATAGATCACCCACTTTTTGCTTTCACTCACTCTCAAGACTTATTACCTTAAGCTTAATACCATTCAACCAAAGATCTTGCTGATGATGTAATAAACCATAATTGATAGAACTAGTGGCAAGAAGGTGCCAATGGTTTAGCATATCAGTAGAGTTGAGATTATGAATTACTCCATGCTAGACTTTTCTAGGCCACAAGAAAAAATTACCATATGTAGTCTGCACAAATTTTCATCGTCATGCTTGTGAAACCAACCTTACAAATCATATATTTAAGTAACTACTCAATCATAATTTGTGAAAAATTAAAGTATTTCATAATATATAATCAAGCTTGAAAGATTTAATATCTTAGCTATCCCCTATGAGGGCTACCATAACTAATGGCCTTTTTATGTGTTGAAATCCAATTCGAGTGTATGTCCCACTGATAATCCATGCACTCACAATACTCCATAAAAATTATCTACTATTAAAACTATTAAAGTGATTAACTACACTTTTTGGAGGGTTACTTAAAATATGCAAGTCTTATCACCTGAGTTCACCAGAAGGGATTTTTTCACTCACATTTTTGGGACAAAAATGTACTTACATAAGGGATTCTTTTACTATATTTTTATTTAAAAATTGTAAGTTTCTATTAAAAAGGGAGGTCATTTTAGATACTCAAAATTCACACATAAGGGATTTGTAAAATACCCTTTGAACGTAATAGGTTTTTTATAGAGTAAATCCCCCTAAGGCTACACTTGCAACCACCTCATAAATTATATTTGCAACCTACTTACCAAGTGGTTGTTGCAGTGCATCTTGGAGAACACATTAGAGTATATTTGAAAGCAAATTTATAAAAGATATTCATAGTGATTGCCTCTTGGGCTATCGTAGCCTAGCAATAGAGTACTTGCCTTCTTGTTATAAGGTTCAAATGTACCTGATTGGCATCTACTTTTGTGGTAGCAAAAGGGAGGTTCTGGCAGGGGCTTGTGCGACACCCTTTTTTTTTGAAAATATGGTTCTCATAGGGTTGAGGAATGCACGCGCGCACGCTCACACACACACACACACACACATGCACACCCTTTTTTTTGAAAATATGGTTCTCATAGGGTTGTAGGAATGCATGCGTGCACGCGCACGCGCACGCACATGCACACGCACACACACACACACACAATGGAGAAGTTCAAGAGAGCACACAATGAGATGATAGATAGATAATGAATGTATGTTGTATAAAGATGATAAGTATATGGGGGAAAAAACTTCCTAAAGAGGGAAAAAGTGCCCCGGATAGTCCTAGCGTGCCACACACATCACTACAAAATATGGCTACAAATCCCCCTCGGAGTGATGATGTGAAAAAGGGTAATTTGGCACTAGAAGTAGAGAGATGTGCCAGTCTCTTTGTTTTGTGATAGGGAGCCTAGACTAGTTCCCAAAGGGAAGTAAGTTTAAAGCTTTATAAAAAGGGAAGTAAGTTTAAAGCCTAGCCTAGTTCCCAAAGGGAAGTAAGTTTAAAGCTTTATAAAAAGCTTCAAACATCTCTCGTGGGAGAGCCTTTGTGAACAAATATGACAAGTTGTCCTATGTTGGCACATAAGCCAAGCCGATTTCCCCTGCAGAGCATCTCTCCGTGGCATAATGATAGTGCACCTCAATGTGCTTTGTGCGAGCATGAAAAGCTGGATTCCTCACAAACTGCCATAGTGCTTTGACTGTCAAAGATAGTAGTGGCTAAGGACTCACCAATACACAAAGCAGCAATAAGGTGCCTCAACTAAACACACTCAAATGTAGTTATAAACGTTGCCCTGTACTCAAATTCACACCTAGAAGTGGCCACAGTGGATTGCTTCTTTTGCTGAGCCATGATATACATGAATCACCAAGGCAAAAGCAAAAACCACTTGTGGACACTCATGTGTTATAAAATCTAGCCCAGTGCGAGTCTATAAATGCATGCAACTGTGATTTTCCCCCTTGGGATAAAACAACCCAAAGTGCTTACTGCCCTTTAGGTAATGGAACACCCGTTTGACATACTACCAATGCTTTGTGCCTAGGCTATGCATAAATCTACTCAATATTGAGACCACATATTTGAATGTCAATCCTAGTGTTACACAAAAAGATAAGGCATCCAACATCTTCTTGATACAAGCCAGCATCAAAAGAGTCGCTTGCATCTTCAAGACTTGGTTCTAAACCTGGCTCCATAGGTGTAGCCACACATATGTTTACAATCTTCAAGGTTGAACCGCTTCAACAATGCATTTATGTATTTCCTCTGCAACATAACAATGCCATCATTATGCTACTAAAACTCAATGCCCAAATTAAGTGCAACGGTCCAAGATTTGACATCTCAAAAGACTTCTATAAAATAGCTATAAAAGTTGAAATATGATCATCAAGGCCTGTGGAGCAGCATATCATAAACGTATAACACTATGACCAATAAAACATCCTTAGTCCCCTTAATATAGAGGATACTGTCAGTTGGGTTGTTGCAAAAACCTTGTGCAACCAAGCATGCATGTATCTTTTCATACCATGCTCTGGGAGCGTGCTTAAGACCTTATAAAGCTTTCTTTAATCTGCATACTTTTGATTCCTGAATTTTCTAAACAAAACCATGAGGCTGAGATACATATTCCTCCTCATCAAATCTCCATTCAAGAAAGATGTTTTGATATCCAACTGACGTACATTCCAACGTTTATGTGCTGATGTAATGATAGTCCACATGGCAGTCATAAGACATGTGGGTGCAAAGGTTTCACCATAGTCAATGCCTTTCTCTTGTGCATAATCCTTTGTAGCAACCTAGCTTTGTATCACTCAACACTGCCATTCGCTCTATGTTTGAGCTTGTAAACCCATTTCGTACCAATGGCCTGAGGCAACAAGTCTACCAAATCCCGTGTATCATTTCTGAGTATTACATCATACTTAGATTGCATAGAACTCATCCAATTTTTAGATTCCTTTGCTACATCAAGGGAGATAGGTTCCTCTTTATCACATAAACTGGCAATAAGAGCATAATCTGCATCAACATGAGACACATAATGAGAACTTGCACTTGTTCTGCTAGGCAAAAGAGTGGCCAATTTTCTGTCACCACGTAGTGTTTGCACTAGCCATTTTGGCATACTTTTTGACTCCAAAATTTTCCTTATTTCCTCATCAACTGCATCATCCACATTTGCCTCATTAATAGGTTGATCTGTGGCTTGAAAATATGCTAATTTGTAACTTGTGTGGGCTGATTTTTGAACATTCCTTGGATTACCCAAATGCTCTATATCAATGTGTGTTGCGTTGAATAATGGAAGGATATTGTCAAAATATGTCTTGCGAACATACATTTTGTTGTTTTTTACATGAAACCAAGGGCTGAATTACATCTTTCACAAATACAACATCTCTACTCACAAGAATCCACTTGGTAGCAGGATGATAGAGATGATAACCCTTACTTTCCCAGTTGTATTCCACAAAAATACATTTAACAACCTTATCATCTTTCACAAATACAACATCTCTACTCACAAGAATCCACTTGCAGGATGATAGAGATGATAACCCTTACTTTCCGAGCTGTATCCCATAAAAATACATTTAACAACCTTATCATCAAGCTTGCTCTACGAAGTTGCTTAGGCACAAGTGCATAAGCAAGACAACCAAAAAATGTATATGAGCCACAGAGGGATTTCTTCCATTCCAAGATTCAAAAGGCATAATTGTATGCAAAGACTTTGTAGGACACCTATGCAAAACATATGTTACACACATGACTACTTCTAGCCTGAAACCATGAGGTAACTCTTGACTTTTGACCGTACGACATGCTGTCTCCATGAAAGACCTATTTTTAGCTACACCATTTTTCTGAGGTGTATAGGAAAAAATACATTGGTGTTTTATCCCATGATCATACTCCCCCTCGATCAGTACATAGGGTACCAATCTTACATACAGAAGAATTTTGAACCGCAGAGCAGCAAAGTGCCTAAAGCACATAAAAACCTATGATTTTTGTTTCAATGGATATACCCATGTATATTTGGAATAATCCTTAATGAATGTCACAAAATAGAGGTAGCCCCCAATAGATGGTGTCCTCATAGGACCACATACATCACTGTGCATGGGGGATTTTTTTTAATGAGCATTTTTGAGTTTTTTTTTGGGAATGGGATGAGTGGATTCCAAGATACCCTTCTCCCCTCCATGAAGAGAGAGAGGGACGAAGGCAGTAAGAGAGAGTTTCATGACATAATTATTTAAGAGGGAGAGGGCACGTGACAGAGAGTCAGAGAGAGTGAAAATAGAAAAACATGACATCACATCTTCTACATCGAGGTTATTGCTTCAAAATGAAAATAAAACCAAGTTCGTTCATGTAAAACTTTCAAATACAAAAATGTGAGAATCATCATCTTTACTACTATGGGCCTCGCTTGTCCTTCGGGGTGAAGGCACAAAGTAAGCAAACGATGTTAGTACCCTTTCACACTTCCTCTAGCAAGAAACGCTCAGATGATTCATTAATGAAACCATGGGCTTGGCATATCACAATTAAGCCCACCACTTTGGCCTTCACTTGAGAAATAGCATCATCATTACCGCGGGAAGTGGAAAGGATGTGAGACCTTTCCATGCTTAGGCACCATCTAAGGTCTTGTGCTTGACCTCCACATTGGTGGCCTCCCTCTGGATACGTGCAACAACAACTTCAATGCTAATATTTGAGAGGCCATCACAAACAAAGTGAAGGAGGGTTTAGGTTGATGTACTCTACTAACAAGGCTTGGTGGCAATGGTGATTAACAAAATGCTTTGGAGCTTACCTCTATATTTATAGCAGTGGGAGAGGTGTACTCTACTTTTACAACAAACAAAATAAAAAAAAATAATCTTTTTTATGTTAATAATAAAGGCATCTATCCTTGAATTTCTACACCACAATAATAAAGGCATCATTTGAACTTTTGTGGGAAAGAGCGAGTATGTATTGGAGCACCTTCAACCTCTCTTATATCTCTTTCTCACCGTTCCTCTCTCATTTTTGTAGGATTTCAAATGATGAATGCTCGTTAAACGTGAATACCATTCATCAATACATGACAATGTTCTACAATACCAAACCTTCTTGAAAATGCATAGCCCATAGCAAGATGGGGAAGAGGGAGCGAGGGGGGAGAAAGACATTGCACAATCAAACCCTCTCAACAATGAGGTCGCTTCCACATAGGTTAACTTTAAGTCCCAAAATACTACAGGTCAACTAATAATCCATGCATTCAATTGCCTAAATTTGGGTAGGTTCTCCTACGATACAAGTCATTGTAAATATCAAGGTCCGATATAATAGGCTGGTGGATGAACATATTATCATTCTGGCTTAAGCCTAGAACATGCAAAAAGTGAAGTACAAGTGTGTGCATGCAAGATACTACTTCTTCTTCAATTCTCTATCTACAAAATATGGACACGTACAACACGGTTCTTCTTTCACATGCACATCATATTTTCCCATCATGTGTGCATCATCCCCGTGTGATGCGATCTTGAAAACTTCATACTTGTGCCCCAATTTCTACACTTCTTCTGCCACTGCAGCTTTCATTTTCAAAGCGGCCTTTATTTTTTTGGTTGCTTCCTTTGATATATCAACATGTGGTACTTGACGCTTATGCCATTTTGCATGCCTTATTGATTGGATGGGGTTAGGTTGGACTGATGAATCCCTAAAATGAGACTCAATTCTGTTAAGTTACGATAGTTGAAGTAAATCCTGGATAGTCCTTATTCTATGGAAATGAATCAAACAGTTGCGCCTCTTGATGAGGAAAAAAGCGTTGGTCTCTATGATCCAAGTACAAGTCTCTTCCTTGATCTGACCATGTGACTTACGGGTTTGGTCAGATCAGTTTGGTTAGTTAAGGCTCTTGACTACATTACAATATATTTTTCTCGGTGGAATCGCCAGTGCTTTCTGGGCGAGAGACATTTTTTCAAGTTCGGTTTTGAAAGAACCAAGGGATTAGGATCTTGTCCGGATATCCGTGTGGGGGGGCGAGGCCCCGATTGGGAGACTCTTTCCTGTGTAAGAAGTGCTACTTCCACTGCTAGCACCCTAGAATTCATTGCACGGAGCGGGCGGGGATCTCTCAAGTAAAGTACTCCTTTGAGAAACTCCACCTTGCACTCTTCTCTCAATTGAGTGACTCTCTCTCACAAGGATTTGATCACACCCACAACAATGGTGTTACCCTTAGTTGATAAATCCCCCCCTCTCTTAATCTCACTAATGCCACTCACTAAGATATGCTTTTAGGTTTGCACAAAACAATGTGTTCACAAGGAAGTATATGCAAAGATGATTTTGACTTCTTGCTACTCAAGCATGCATACTAATGAGGCAATATTTTTTGTAATGGAGTAACTATATGCTAAGAACCAATTTGTACTTTGCAACTAATGCAATCAACACATGATATGTTGAGACTCTCACCACTTTCCCACACAATGGCAAGAGACAAACAATGTAGAAGACCCACAACACAAAGATGTGCCTCTCAACACATGAAAGAGCACACTCCTAGAGAAAGGGGGTTTGATACCATGTTAAGAAATAGGGATGAGAGTGGAATGCAAGAGTGGTTAATCACAAAGATAATGAGGCATAACCAAACTCATCAATGCACATAAGCAACGCTAGATGAACTTAGCATGTGATGGGTTAACAAATGAAAATACCATGAATTAAATGATAAACATGAATACCACAAAGAATACCTTAATGCAATGAGGAGATAAGCTCATGCCCACAAAGGATCCACCAAGTTATATTACCAACATATGGCACCTTACACAAAGCACTTACAAAGGTTCCTCACTACAGATCCAAGGAGTGTAGGACCTTTGTTATGTAGAGAACAAAGGGGAAAATGTGGGAGGTTTCTAGATTGGCTCCACCATCCCCTAATTATCTCCATGTGTCACCATAAAGTGACTCGTACATCAAGGGAACCACCTACCATGCCTACACCTGTAAACCATCGTAAATAAGAGACCAAATGACCTTATGATGTCTATCCCTAAGGTTCACACAATATCTATCCACTAAGGAATAAAGCTAATGGATGCTAGATGACACAAATCTCAACAGTTTGGTCTAATATAGTCAGTTTGGAGACCTACCATGCCTACACCTGTAAACCATCGTAAATAAGAGACCAAATGACCTTATGATGTCTATCCCTAAGGTTCACACAATATCTATCCACTAAGGAATAAAGCTAATGGATGCTAGATGACACAAATCTCAACAGCTTGGTCCAATATAGTCAGTTTGGTCCAATATAGTCAGTTTGGAGGCAGCTGTGTATCAATTGTAGTCAGTAGGGTTCCTTTAGTGTGATATCTTGATTAGTTTAGAGTTGCCTAAGGGCCTACAGATGTCTGAGGACATTTGGAGAATTCTTCTATCTTAGTTAATGCTTCTGAGTTAGTTAGTTCTATGTCTGATTGCTGAGGAAAAATTCAGTCTACTCTAGCCACCAGCAGTGGGGTTAGAATGAGGTCAGCAGTGTCCAGGAATATCTTGGAGTTGTGTATGTAAGTTTAGCTGACCTAAGAGGACAACAGAGGAGATTGGAGGATATTTTTCTGACTAGGGTCAAGTGAAGAAATTCGAAGGAAGAATCTGAGAATGTTTGTGTTAGCTGGAGTGGATTATGGTCAGTAGCCCGGTGTGAGCTGTGGTCAGGAGAGGCCTTTAGGTGAATGATGAGAGCTTTTGGAGGTCAGTGCTGACCTAAGAGGATAGGTGGAGGAGGTAGCTACATCGGATAGGGAGGTTGGGAGGGTGTTGATGAGTGTTGAAGTGTACAATTCAGTTAGCTGGAGGGCTGAGGGTAGTTGCTGGTCTGATTGGTGCCCTTTTGCAGCTCGGATTCTGGTATCCCCCAGTTACGATCCCACTGTGTCTTCTTCTTGTGTGCCTGCTTCTGGTGGTTTATAGAAGCCATCATCCAGCTACCACACAACGTGTTCCCATGGTTGGTGCAAACTCAAAAGCAATATCACATTGCCTGGGAATCTCCATGGCCTTGATAACCTCCTTTGACATTAAACAAAATCTTTGTTAATGTGTTTCCCTTGTTCATGATCCAAAGGTATTCCAAAATGCTCTTTCCATGTCCTCTTGCAACAGTGGATGAGCCTTGTGCACCGGTTTTGTTGTTATCTTGAAAGGGGCTGTATAAATCTATCACATTAGTTTGAGTTGGAAGTCCTCTAGGTGGGCTATCTAAGATGGCTATTGATTGTGGGTTTGAGTTTAACAAAGCATCAACTATTGCCGAGTAATTAGGTGAAAGAGAGTCCTCAAGTATATAAAACTCCTCCCCCTCACGATTAGAGGTTACCTCTAGAGGGGACGCAACTCTCTGGACCCTCTAGTTACTATTGCTTGTAATCCATAGAATGAGTGGGAAGCTACTTGTTCTTGTAAGAACTTTGCACTCACGTGGTGTGTGACGTGGTGTGTGAATCATAGATTCTTCTTAGAAGAAGGGAATGCGATTGCATAACTCATTGTAAAGAGCAACAATAAAGAAGTACACAAGAACAAGAAAGAATGACACAACATGTACCAATTACACATGAAATGAATGGTGATTAATACCCTTAAATAAGTTGGCCATTTTTAATTGGATTATTTTAAAGTAATTATTATTTTTAAATTCCAAATATAAATATGTGAGATATATATATATATATATAAATTAGCATCCCTACATTCTCTCTCTTCCTCTCTCCCTCTCCTCCATCTTCTCTCTCCATCTCCCTCCCTCCTCTGTCTTAAAGTATTAAGAAGTCTCAAGACATAATTCCTTACTCACAAAAGACTCATTCGTATTTGATAAATGCTATAGATGGCCATCTTCCTAAATAATAATATGCATAAAATGACATCGAGTTAAAGCTTAGTTGATGTGCTGATGGAAACATTCAAGAAGTATCCTACAATGGAAATATTCATGAGACACTACAAGGGATTGGGCTCATACCCGCGCTCTTAGCCGCTAAAAATGACTTGTGAAAAAAAGTAGCGGGCCCGTGTATCAGCGCGTGTATTCTCGCGGCCAGAGACATGCGTGTAAAAACGCGTGTACAGTGCCTCTCAGACGCGCGTATACACGGGTGTTTAGCCGCGTTTTTTTTTTCAGACGCGTTAATACACGCCAGTATACACGCGTCTTATTCTATTAGACGCGGTTATACACGGGTGTATAGCCGCATCCTGTTCAGTTCCAATGTCCCAGCCGCGTTTTTACTTGCGTCTTTACACGCGTTTCTTTTATTTAGATGCGCTTATACACGCGTTACTGCCAGTTTATACGCGTGTATACACGCGTTATTTTCAGTGTATCCGCGCATATACACGCAAGTTTTAGCAGTTTTGACGCGTTTATACACGCGAACAGAGAGCAAAAAAAAAAATCCAGAGAGTGCTATTTGGTGCCTGAATACTGTTCCAGCATTCCAGCACCCAATAGCACTCTCTGGTTTAGGGTTTTTGGTGCATTAGACCATCCACGAAGAACATATGCACGAGGGAGATTAAGACAAGAACGACATGAATGCATACATTGTCATTACACGATTCAAGACAGCCATGAATGTAATACTATCGATCAATCAATTCAATATTACTATCAAAATTTCATACATGTATACAAGGGAGTCCATATCTCGAAGTAGCCCATGGCTTGAGTTTACAAAAAAATATATACAATCACATCCTAAATATGGAATGTGATACTACAAATCTGAGTACTACTCAGACCCAGATGATGACTCGGTGCTCCCCTCATGCTCAGATGAGCTCGCATCGGTCGGAATGTCCGAGGAGTAGTGCTCACGTCCACCCTCTGCAGCGGCGGCCGGTGGATCATCAGCAGCTTGTGCCTGTTCAAGTAATATATAGTATATAAGTATATATATATATATATATGCAATTCAATAAACCAAAACCATTCGTTACGAATTTTCAAGTACCTGTCGACCGTATGGTCTCATGGCCAACTCAAACTGCGCGTCCGTAATACGTCCCTCGGCTCTGAAGATGGCCCACGTGTCACGTCTGCTATGCCGGCGAGCATACGCAGTATCGTGGGTTGTGGGCTTCCTCCCCGTAACCCGTCGCTGTATCATAATCAACACAATTTGTAAGATTAAAACAATTCATAAAATCAATGAATTAAGTAAACAATCAAATAAAGTGACAGGATACTTACGAACTCTGCCTCCCATGACTCACGCCGCCAGATCCGAAATGCGAAGATCCAACGGTCTCCATCTGGATCCGTCGTGCCTCCACATGCTGCCTGCTCTTCACGCCACCCTCTGCTCGTTTCTTTGCCTCCTTCCACTCGCGTTTGTGCGCAGTGGCAGGTTTCTCGGCAGGATAGCCACCCGCAGCTACATTTAGCCGGTCATCGTACGCGAGTTTTTTAAGGTGAGATCTTTTATTACTTAAGATCTCCCTTATTCGCGTCCTTCCCCATACATCCGAGAATGTAGCATGTGGGGGATTGGGGTACCGACTGTGTACAGCCTCTATCACCTCCCCAACTAATCGGCTATTTTGATCTTTAAATTTAATAAAACAATTTCTATATGAGTTTGATACTACCCCACGCATGTATTCCATTACCTCCCTCCCCCTCGCATCCATCACTATCCCGCCCCTATCCGTCACATCATAGCAAACCACTCTCTCCATCTCTCTCATCTCCTCCTCTTCCGAACTGTCTCCTCTAGCTCTTCTCCCTCTATCTCCTCTCTCACCCCGTGCCCTACTACCTCCCCCACCTCCCCCACCTCCCCCACCAAAGCACCCGCCGCATCCTCCCCCACTCCCACTCTTCCTACTGCTGCGGGTGGAGTCACGACTGGGGGATTGTCTACGTGACGGTGGCTGTGAGCCCTGACGTGACGGTGGCTCTGAGGGAGCACGTGATGGTGGCTGTGAGGGTGTACGTGAGTGTGTCTGGGACGAGGTATGTCTCCTCGGTGGACGTGGAAGAGGAGAAGCTGCATGCCGTCTCGTCGGACTCGGAGGAATAGACGGCACTGGAGTGCCCTGGATACTCGCGACAGGGGTATAGACACCAGGCAGGGAAGGAGGGGGATGGACATACATATACTCTGTAAGCTCAACCGGACCAGGTTGGCGCCCAAAGTGATTCATCATCTCCATCAACCAATTGCTGTACGCAAATGGATCGGATGAAGAACCTGGAATATCCATAAAGAACCTGCAACAAACATCATCATGTACATCATGGGCTGTCTCTTGACTCACACATTGTCATTACACAAGTCAAATGCCTGCAAACCCTGAAATCTGAAACGCGGCAGTTTTCTGTCTGCAGAAACGCGTGTATACACCTGGCAAAAAACGCGTGTATATACCCGACAAAAAACGCGTGTATATGCGCGTGGAAAAACTCTGCAGACAGGTTACACGCGCTCCTACACGCGTTCTTACACGCGACCTGCGAAAAAAATTTCTCGAAAAGACCGACCCCCCGACAAAAACAGAATGTCCTTACAAAAGGACCAGCCATTGTCGCCCCTGTCAGGATGCAGCAACCCAATCGTGTGCAAAAAGACAAACCCAAAGAGCAAAGAGCAAAGTAAACAAATCTGACAAAAGAGACAAGGCACAGGACAAAGTGACTCACCTCTGAAAAAGTGAGTCCTCTCTGCTCCTTCTCTGCTCCCTCCTTCTCCCGTGTGTGTGCTCCTTTCTCTGCTCCCTCTTTGCTGTTGGAAGAGGCGAAAACAGGCGCACTGTTGATTTCTAAGTTCAAAATCTATATTTGGGGAAGGCGGGCTATGTTTAGTTTAAATATGCCGCCGCGTTTATGGGTGCGTTTATGTTCGCGTATATAAACGCAGGTATATTCGCGTGTACATGATTGTAGCTGCGTTTATACACGCGTTTTGCAGATATTAGCCGCGTGAATACACGCGTTTTTTAGGAAGTAGCCGCGTTTATACACGCAAATTGTAGGAGATAGCCGCGTGAATACACGCGTTTTTGTGCTTTCATTAAAAATATATAATGAGTTTGTGTTTTCTGATTTGTACACAGGATGTCATCAACCTCTTCAAGCAGTTCTGAGGAAGATGAGACAATGCGTCATCGTAATCGCGATGTGTGGTTGGGACAACGGATCAAATGTATGTGTAATCGATGTCAAGGATGCATTGTACGAGCACGTCGAATTACCTTGAATCATATCTCCATGTATGGAGAATGGAATCAAACAGGTTTGGAGGTGAGTAGATGTAAATTGATGGTATTCAAATGACTCATGGTATCCAAATTAAATTAATAGAGTTGTAACATATAATTTGATAAATTGAAGCAGGATGCAGTACCACACCCTAACATGGTACCCTACGCGCGACGAGAGCACGTAAAGCGTCGACGAGATGATGCTGGAGCTTCGGGATCTAATGTCAGAGATGAGTGGGAAAGGGACGACAATAGCCCTGCACCTCACGAAGTTGTGGAAGAGGAGGTGCTTGATGATATGGTGCGAAATCTTTTTAAGGATGATCCCAAAGGTATGGACGACGATGATATGGAACAAGAGCATCTTTATAAAGCTTCATCGACACCGGTGTTTGAAGGGTGCACATTCTCAGTTTTACGTGCTTCCCTTGAACTACTTAATATACAAACAGTTTATGGATGGAGCAATGCAAGTCTTGACGCATTGTTGAAGTAAGCATTCTAACTTATAAATTTGAATTAGTGGTTTAAGGTTTAGGATTTAAGACTAATTATAATTGATGATATTGGATGCAGGCTATTGTCAAATATGCTTCCAAAGGAAAATAGACTGCCCACCTCAAGAGACATAGCGAGGCGCTATGTGACATCTCTTGGAGGACTGGATTATGATAAAATACATGCATGCGTCAATGATTGCATTCTCTTTCGTGGGACGCATAAGGAGGCTCTGACATGTCCCACTTGTGGTGAAGCAAGGTACAGAACAGATATGAAGAGTTTTGATGTACCTCGTAAAGTCTTGCGACACTTTCCTATAATTCCTCGCATCAAACACATGTTCAAGTGCAAATCTATAGCAGAGCTCATGTCATGGCATTCCTCACATCGATCGGATGATGGCATGTGGAGAATTCCCGCAGACACTCCTGCTTGGAAGCATATTGAAGATGAGTGGCCCAGCTTTAAAACAGAGCCCAGAAACTTGAGACTTGGCCTGGGTATGGATGGAGTGAATCCATTTGGTTTCAAAAGCACCGCGTACAGCGTGTGGCCAGTTGTGCTGGTGAATTATAACCTTTCACCATCAATGGCGATCAAGAAGGGACATCTTATGTTATCCCTTCTAATTCCAGGGAAACATAAAGTCAAGCATATGGATGTTTATCTTGAACCACTGATTGATGAGTTGGAGGAACTATGGAGAGGTGTTGCGGTGGTGGACATTAGTAGGCCTCCCTCCTCTCGACACTTCGACTTAAAAGCAGTGTTGATGTGGACAATGCATGACTTTCCAGGATACAGCGATTGTTCTGGTAAGACGTCTAATTACCTCCCTACTCTATTACTATTGGCTATATATATTAATTAGACGGTTTGACTTTATTATTCTAACTTTTATTTATATTTTAACAGGTTTGAAAACATCGGGTAAACATGCATGTCCTGTTTGTGGCCCTTCGTTAGTACATGAGTATGCTGATGGTTTGTGTAAGACTATATTCGATAATCATCATCGATTTCTCCCCTCAGATCATCCTAAATATGTTGCTAGTAAGAGTAACATTCCTCCACAAACACTTCGTGCAAAAGATTGGAAGCGTATTTGGGAGTCTACAACTATTCTTCCTCCAGATGGCATGAACAGGTATAGTGATGTTTTTTCAATCTTGTTTTGTGTAGTCTCTAATTGGATTAAAGGTCACATAGAGCAATCCCTTGTGCAGGTACTCCATTTTTTTCCGGCTGCCATATTGGACCCATCTTAAGATCAACCATCTTCTTGATCCCATGCACATCTTCAAGAATGTGGGATCTGGTATTTGGGAACATATTACTGGTAAACGAGACAATGTTAGCGTACGTGAGGACTTGCGGGTCGCAGGACGTATGCGTCAAGCTTGGCCACGAGAGGTGGGTGGGCACGTTCGTCTTCCGCCTGCACCATGGATTATATCAAAGAAAGAGGAGAAGCAGGTAAAGCAGGCCATCACCACTTTGCGTACTCCCACTGGATGCATGAGATCATTGAAGGGAGCCTTTACAACCACTAAGAAAAGAGGCGTTGAGCAACTATATGGGTTGAAGTCCCACGATTGGCACAAGATGCTTCAAGTAAGTGTTTTCCAAGTCTTGTACGTACGTTGAAATTAAATTTTGTAATGCCATAAACCATAAATGTGCTCTTATGTGCGCAGTTCATACTACCTACTAGCATCGACCATTGTGCGAATAAGAGTTTGAAAAAATGTATTTATAAGATGGGCGAGCTTGTGAGGTATGTAAAACCCATGCTCAGATCACCCTTCATTATACCTTGCAAAATGAACGTGCATGAGGTATAACGTACTATTTATTTATTTTTCAGATATGTTAGTTCCAAAGCAATTGATCCAGCCACGTTGGATGATGCGCGTGTTATGGCAGTGGAGGTGGTTTGTTTGGTAGAGGAGACTTTTCCGCGAACCATTCTCACAAGTCAACTACATCTCATTGTGCATTTAGTGGACGAAATTGCTTTATGTGGTACTGTGCATGCACGTTGGATGTTCTTCCTAGAGCGCTTCATGAAGACCTTAAAAGACTTTGTGAGGCAAAGTGCAAGGCCTGAAGGAAGCATGGCCGAGGGTTGGTTGATACAAGAGTCGCTTGTATATATTTCAGAATTTCTTGGTCAGGTGGACAGCTCTTTGCCACGACTATGGAGCAATGAAGAGGACTTGAGGATGACCTCTATTGTGCCTCAAGGAAAAGGACAGAGTAAAGTAATTGACAGAACGTTGATTGATGATCTCAATTTCACTTGTATCCTTAATAGTGATGTGATGAGCAGATGGGTTACAAGATATGAGGATGCAAAGACAAAAAGGCAAGCAGAAAGAGCTCTCTTTCGGAGGCAACATGGCTCTCGGAAGGCGTACCCTAAGCATCTAGCAACACTTCCGAATGATATCCATGTTGATTGGTTGCATGAGGAAATGGAGAGAGCAGAGAGTGACGAGGGGCTGCATATCACGGCGGAAGAATGGGAGTATGCACGAGGATGCATGTCAAAGGTACATAGAACTAATGTTTTGCATTAGTTGTAAGTGATTTTCTTTTAATATTTATTCACATTGCTTACACAAATATTGTTTCTATTTTGGTCCAGTGCACTATGTTCAATGCTATATGGTGTGAAGGCAAGCATTTTCGAACACAAAGAATTGATGAAAAGAGAAATACACAAGATTGCGGTGTCATTAGTAGCTTTGAGGGAGCTAATGGAAAAATGGATGATTATTGTGGCATAATCCAAGACATATTTAGGCTTGACTTTCGTCGCTTCTTTGTGTATGTTTTGGATGTCAAATGGCAAATGAACGTGGTGGAAAAAGGGCCTGATGCAACGATAAAACGCCATGCAAGTGGATATGTAACTATTGACTCTACAAAGTTCTGGCAAACAAAGAAAGATAGGCTCGTATTGCCACAACAATGTGAGCAGGTATGCATTTTTTTACTAATGTGTTTCATGTACATATATATCTAAGCTCGCGTACCCCTTGACTTTTGATATGCTAATTAATTACTGTACTGTGTGTATTTGAGTAGGTTATCTATCTACCAATGGTGCATGACATCAAATGGTGGTACGTCATCCCTATTGCACCACGTTCCAAAGTGATGTATAATACATTCACTGATATGGAGCATATGGAGGATGTAACAAGCCGCAATGAAGATGACGTCGAACATGCCATTGAAGATGTTGTGATCGATGATCAAGAAATAAGAGATGATCGTGATAATGAGGATGAGCATGCCATTTCTCATGATCATGAGAATGACCCTACCATTGAGGATGATGGTGATGTTGATGAGGATGATCAGGACATCGATACCATTATCAATGGAGTACAGAATATCGATAGTGGAATAAATTTAATCGTAGCCTTACCAATTGATCAAATGGATATTGATGTTGATCGTTTGGCAAGGATGGATCTTATTGAAGATGAGATCGAACCCTAACCAATCCGTCACTGTATGTTCTAAATTGATGACATTTCCATCATCTCATATGCAATATGATTTATTCTTGAATATATTTCATTGTTGTAAATGCATGTAGTGGGATTGTGTAATGATGTATACTGTAATGTACTATGAGATGGTTTAAGGAAAATAGTTTTTAATTTTGTAAAGGAATTCAGTTTTTTTTCAGTTTTTCTCTGCCATGCGTGTATTAATCCGTGTATAGTAGCGTGTATTTATCCGTGTATAATAGCGAGTATTACCCCGTGAATATTATCGTGTATAGGTGCGTGTATTACTGCGTGTATATAGACGCTTTTATACACGCGTTTATTAATGCAAATATACACGCGAATTTAAATGCAAAAATACACGCGCCCGATTCTATTCAAATACAGGCGCGACCATACACGCGTTCGTAATTTATCGCGTGTATGAAACGCGTGTATGGCAGCATTGTCTTGTAGTGAGACAACATGGTGCAAGCCCTTGTAATAAAAACTTTGAAGAAGTGGCATGCCTCTGCACGACTATATGTCATTAAAGTCTCTTACTCACCATAGCTTTGCACAAAGAGTCATAGTCAATTTCAGATATATATATATATATAAATCACCACTCCCAAACTGATTAAAAAACTGTGTGTACCATGGATCCTCTCAAATTAAAAAAAAAAATCACCACTCCCACATTGACCAAAAAATTGTATTAGTTATTATCCTTAAAAAAAAGGATCGATTTGAAAAACAAAACTTAAAAAATCATGTTGCCTCTCTCTCTCTCTCTCTCTCTCTCTCTCTCTCTCTCTTCCTCCTTCCTCCCTCTCTCTTTCTCTCTTTCTTTGTCTCCCTCTCTCCCCTCTTCTCTCTCTCTCTTCCTCCTTCCTCCCTCTCTCTTTCTCTCTTTCTTTGTCTCCCTCTCTCCCCTCTTCTCTCTCTCTCTCTCTCTCTCTCTCCTCTCCCTCCCTCTCTCCCTACCCTCCCTCTCCATACCCTCCCTCCCTCCCTCCCTCCCTCTCTCTCTCTCTCTCTCCCTCCCTCTCCTCCCTCTCCTCCCTCCCTCTCCCTCTCCCTCTCTCCTCCCTCTCCTTCTCTCCCTCCCTCCCTCCCTCCCCTCCGTCTCCCTCCCCCTCCCTCCCCTCCCCTCCCCTCCCTTCCCCTCTCTCCTCTCTCCCTCTCTCTCCCTCCTCTCTCTCCTCCCTCCTCTCTCTCTCTCTCTCTCTCTCTCTCTCTCTCTCCACTCTCTATCTCTCCCCTCTTCTCTCTTCGTCCCTCCTCTCCCTCTCTCCCTCTCTCCCCCCTTTTCTCTCCTTCTCTCCCCTCTCCCCTCTCCCTCCCTCCTCTCTTCCTTCCTCCCTCCTCCCTCCCTCTCCTCACTCCCCTCTTCTCTCTCCATCCCTCTCCTCACTTCTCTCTCTCTCTCTCTCTCTCTCTCTCTCTCCTGTCTCTCCTCTCCTCCCTCCTCTCTCTTGCTCCTCTCTCTCTCTCTCTCTCTCTCTCTCTTGCTCCTCTCTCTCTCTCTCTCTCGCTCTCTCCACTACCTACGTGGACATTCGTTACACGCGAGCTGCCACGTGTAATGCCTAACCACCACAGGTATTACACGTGGTGCCTATGTGGACTACGCAGTCCATATAGGTGGCCATGTGTAATTCCCAAACTTGGGCATTACACGTGGCATGCCACCTATGTGGAGTGTGCAGTCCACGACGGTGGCATGCGTCATGTAATGCGCGAGCTTGGGCATTACACATGGCAACACCACGTGGCATTTGCATGCCACGCGGCATGGCCTGTGTTGTCAAACAACCAAAGAAGGGCTCACAATAGTCGTTTGTCAGCCCATCTTCCTCAATGCACCCTCTTCCATCAAGGCATCCCCCCTTTCAAAAAGCACTCGCCTTTAACGTGCTTCCCCATCAAAAAGCACTCGCCTTTAACGTGCTTCCCCATCAACATAAAATGCCTCCCTAGACTCAATTGCAATCCAAGGCCTTCATCGAAAATCCAAATGAGATCATATTATCGCAAGAAGTGGGCATGTCACGTGTCCACATTAAGCGAGGTAACCAACACCTCTCAATTGTAGGTGGCTTTAGGGGCTGCTCTAACGCTTGCCAAAAATTATGTTGCTAGCAGTAGTGGCACAGTTACCAAAGAAGAGGAGTCTGTAAAGGAGATTTTCACCCAAGTGGTTAATCGACACATCTCCACAAATTGGGTGGAGTATCACTTGGTCGATAACTATAACCGCCTTTCTAGAGTACCAATTTGTTGTCTCCTTGAAACCCAGAAATCCATGTACGAACAAGGATTCCATCGAGGGGTTAATTAAAATCATGGAAGAGAGCACATAACACAATGGAAACATTCATTGTCTTTTAGGGATTCCCTAGCCAAGAGCCCTTTTTATATGCGACTGTCAAAGTGTAGTTGGTCACGACCTATCGTTGTCCACAATTGAGTTTGACATGATACTAGAGGAGATAGAAGGCTGGCAACATATGATTGGGAAGATATTTTTTGTCTAGGATTGTAAACCATTGATTCAAAGCATGTCAAGAATGGAAAAAAACAAATTGAGTTGAAAGACAGAAGGTTCCCAAGGTGATTTGTAGAGTGGTCCGATTGTTTAAGGAGGAGAAGGTAGAGTTCTTGTTGTTTGGTGTTGTGCATGATAAACAAGTAAGTGGATTGTACATTTTTTTTTTGTGTATCTAATGAACAAACATCTTAAATGTCATCATTTACCTTATTTTGTATGCATGCAAAATTGCCAGGGTCACTATCATTCATGTGCCAAACACGACACATGATATATTTATGATGCAGCTTGTAGGCCTTGCCATCCACAATCCTTGTTGTAAAAGTTCAATGACGCTGATCCTGCATGGGACAAGAAAGCTATTACTCATTGGGGACCTAATAGATCAAAGTGGCACTCCTCTCACAATTGGTTTTCAAGGTATAAGCACACCTCATTCTAAAACCACAGTAAAGCCATGTTTTGATTTTAAAATATGTTTCTTAAACATAAATGCATTGCAGTCAGATTTCGATTCCAAGTACCAAGCCAAGATCAATGGTTTGCCTAAGTGAGGGAGTAGAGAATACCTTTTGAATGTAGAAATGTTTGAAGAGAATTACAGATATGCCCTGAAGGAGACGGAGGCACTATTTACTAAGAGGAGACACGAGCTAGCACAAATTGCCAACCCCGACTATGGAAAAGAGTTTTTCAAGAAAGTGATCTCTTGTACCAAAGCTGGGGTGAAAAAGCTAGCAAATTCACTACTCCCAGATCGCTGGAGCGCATATTCCAAAGGAAGAGTAAGATCTCTAACTTTCTCGACACATTAAAATATGTTTTATACGTAGGTAGAAACATAAGGCTCGTTCATAATGCAAGAAATGTAGGCTCCTTGACATATTGGCAAGCGGGGAGTTTGCTATGAGGGATGCCTAGATTCTGCCATCTGACAAAGCATTCTTCGTGTGGATCCATCATCATGTGTAATGGTCCAATTGACTGAGTACACACTACAATTGTACACAACGTTGGAGACGGGCTCACCCGCCGCCGTCATCAGCATGTATGAGAGAACCACAATGGACTCTGGGGTAGGTATCACATATTTACTCAAATATTATTGGAAGACTCACTTTGAGAAGGTTTTCATAAGGTGGAAATGGAAAATGTGTGCCACCTTGTATTCTGATGATGAACAACCACACTTGCCATGTACAGCACGATGCCTCTTGTACAGGTAGGTATATAGTAGCATGCCACAATACTATTATTTTTATTTTATCATATTATGTGGTGGAGAAGTTGTTATGGTTATTATATTGGTTTCTTGTAAATTTGAATGTTTCTATATTAGGTGGTGGAGAAGTAGTGTGTGTATGATTGCGTATATATTCCCGAGCACCCTTAAGACGCATGGGTGCAGTTTGAGATAGAGGAGACATGATTGTACCCTGAGTAGTGGATCGGTGAGCTTCGGGCAAAGCATACTTTAATACTTTTCCCATGGTGGATAGACTACCCAAAGGGGGAGTTTCCTCTAGAGGAAGCTGAGGAGTTTCAGCGTACGTTTCATTGTGTACATTAGAACACTTGCATGACTTATAAAGCTTGTTTTTTGGGAGTTTAAAGTTTGGGTGTTTGTTGAATGCAGGAGAGAAAAAGGGCAAGAAGCTTGGCACCGAACATCCAATCATTCCCACTTCCTTGGTCCCTCATCCACCGTGCTCACCATTTAAATCGAACCGAGGCTGGTCAAGACCTCGGTCGACCTTGCTACGCGAGACGTCCTCCATTGACTCTCCGTCAGCAGTTGCAACTTTATCAGTTAGGTCTCCATGACCTTAATCCACAAGATGGTCAAAATGCTTCCCCAGCATTCTTAACATAAAACAATCATTTACAAACAGCTCACAAAATACAGTTTCTATATCGAACTCTCGTCTTTCCACATTATCCCTCCTCGGTCCACATTACTTATTCCACATTCCATTCATATGTGTACTCATTCTCATCCATTCACTCATATCGACGACACATTATCTCACATACACATTCACATTCATTATTCTACATACACATCCATGTTCGTACATCCACATCATACATCCAATCCACATCCACATTCACATCCATACATCCACATCTACATGCATACATCCATTTTCACATCCTCATTCATACATCCGCATCCACATACATACATCCACATCCGTATCTACATCCATACATCCACATCCACATCCACATCCACATTCACATTCACATTCATACATACACATCCACATACATACATCCACATCCGTATCTACATCCATACATCCACATTCACATCCATACATACACATCCACATTCATACATCCACATCCACATCCACATCTACCTTCATACATCCACATCACATCGACATTCATATTCACATTCATACATACACATCCACATACATACATCCACATCCGTATCTACATCCATACATCCACATCCACATTCACATTCACATTCATACATACACATCCACATCTACATACATCCACATCCACATCCACATCCACATTCACATCCATACATACACATCCACATTCATACATCCACATCCACATCTACATTCATATATCCACATCACATCCATTCTCGCCCTATCACAACCCATATACATCTTATCCCATCAGATACACTTCTTACCTCATCCCATACACATCTTATCACATCCTAACTCATCTTAGCACATCCTATCACATCTCGTATACCTCTTATCACATCCTCTCACATCTCATACACATCTTATCACATCCTATCACATCTCATACACATCTTACCACATCCTATCACATCTCATACACCTCTTATCACATCCTATCACTTCCCATACGCATCTTATCACATCCTAATATCTATTTAAAGAGAATTCTTATATTTGATATAAGATTTCTTTACGCATCTATTTATGCATAAATTCCATTTTAAGGAGAATAACACTTTCAAAATAAAAATCAATCTTTTATGCATCTTCCTATGCATAAATTCATTTTAAATGAGAATGACACTTTTGAATTAAAGATCAATCTTTTATGCATCTTCCTATGCATAAATTCATTTTAAATGAGAATGACACTTTTGAATTAAAGATCAATCTTTTATGCATCTTCCTATGCATAAATTCATTTTAAATGAGAATGACACTTTTGAATTAAAAATCAATCTTTTATGCATCTTCCTATGCATAAATTAAGAATTAATAAAAATAACACTTTTTGGATTAATTTAAATTCTTTATGCATCTATCCATGCATAAATCGAATTTAGTAGGGATTACACTTTTAGAATAAAAGAATTTCTCTTATGCATCCTATTTATGCATAAAATCAAATATGATAAAAGTAACACTTTTATAATAAAATAATAATCTTTTATGCATACCTCTATGCATAAAAATCAATTATGATCAAAGTAACACTTTTACAATAAAATAATAATCTTTTATGCATACCTCTATGCATGAAAATCAATTATGATAAAAGTAACACTTTTACAATAAAATAATAATCTTTTATGCATACCTCTATGCATGAAAATCAATTATGATAAAAGTAACACTTTTTCAATAAAATAATAATCTTTTATGCATACCTCTATGCATGAAAATCAATTATGATAAAAATAATACTTTTACAATAAAATAATAATCTTTTATGCATACCTCTATGCATGAAAATCAAATATGATAAAAGTAACACTTATATAAATAAATATTTCTAGTATACATATTTCTAAGTCTACTTGAAAATAACCCTTTAAGAATACTCATATGATGGGGATTATTCTTTTTAACATAAAATTTAATTACTAGAATTCCTCTTTTTCTTAATTCATCAATTATGCATAATATAAAAATTTAATTTCTCCATGATTACAATGAAATTCTTTCAATTAATCTAGGATGATAATTCCTAGAATATGGTAGGAAGTCATCTTTTCAGGCTTTGAGTGAAATTATTTTATGTGTAAATTTTTACAAAATTTTGTCATAGCTCCGCTGCTATGACTGATAAATCTCAATTATTTTAAAAGATAAAGCTTATCTTTAAGAGAATGATTAGAATGATCCCTAATTGGATCATTAACCCATAATGGATTGAATCATCAATATTCATGAAATACATAAACTAAAAGCATAGAAAAAAGCCATTAATTTGGTTTCAAGTATAGATTAATCTTGGATTAAGGAAAAGCTTTATGAAAAGCTTCATTTGGATTGAGAATAGGTCATGAGTATGACCATTTCTTGAGTGAGAGAAAGAAATTACATAAAAACCATTAGAATTAAGCATAAATGGAAATTTATGTAATTCTTTACTATCATTCATCAATTAACTTCAATAGCATTCATCAATCTATGTAATTCTTTACTACCATTCATCAATTAACTTCAATAGCATTCAAAAACCATTCCAATTAAGTTTCTCAAGCTTGAGAGGGGTTGAGAAGAGAGAAACATTGAGAAATTATAGAAAAGATCAAAATTCACCATTTATCTTACAAATTGCTTGATTCTTTGTTCACGGTAGAGGCCCCCAACCAATCAATTGGTTTAGTATGTTGATGGAGCCACCAATGGGAATTGAAGAAAGAGGGAAGCTCCAATTTCTTCAATTTGGAGAGAATTTTAGAGAATAGTAAAAATTAGCATTATTTCAGCATAATTCTAGTATAGTAAAATTCTCCTATTTTTTTCAAAGGACTCATGTTCTATTTATAGGAGAGGGAGGCTCTAACCGAAGCTAACTGATTTCTAGAATTTTCTAGATTTCAGTTTGGTTGAATTTGGACCAGATTTGGACCTAGTTTGGTTCCTTTTTGATTCGGTTTGGTTCCATTTTGATTTGGTTTGGTTCAAGAGAGAGGAGAGATAAAAATATCACAATTTTTGAAGATTTAAAACTCAATTGCACATGTGAAGTTGGCGCCTCATTCATGAGGGAGAAATCCCCATGCAGAGGTGTCAAAAATGTATCATTACTTCTAAATATCTCCCCTTTTTAACTATTAGCCTTGTCCTTAGTCAACTCTTTATCTTATGTGAGTATTTACTTCTAAATATCTCCCCTTTTTAACTATTAGCCTTGTCCTTAGTCAACTCTTCATCTTATGTGAGTATTTACTTCTAAATATCTCCCCTTTTTAACTATTAGCCTTGTCCTTAGTCAACTCTTCATCTTATGTGAGTATTTACTCATTTTTGGGGGATTTTTCTTTTATTTCTTCATTTATCTCTTCCTTACTTTTGGATAAATCTTATTGGTCCATAGGAACCTTAATTTAAGTTTTTGAAAAAATCTTCACCCCTAGGATAATGCCTCTTGAACCGATTATACTTAACTTCCAATGCACCTTCTGAAAATCTTTTTGAACTTCTGTTTCAAGGGAACTTATTTTAATAATATGAGAAATTTTTCTATCTAAAAATATTCAAAATCTGAATATTCTCTCTCTAAAATATTTTCTCTCTCTAAGTCAAAACAGGCAGAGACAAGATCTTTTATATTTCTCAAGAGGGGATTGATTACAGGGGAAGATGTTGGATATCTTGAGAGGCTGGGGAGGGATCTTACATTCTCTCCCACTTGAAAAACGCGAGATGCCCTCATCTCGCAATTTGGGGGTTATTCCGCAAGATGCACGAATATGAGACTAAGAGAAAATTTAATTAAGAGTAACCACCAAGAAAAGTCTCAAAGAGAGCAAGACTCAAGACAAGAACAAAGATTTCAACTTTATTCACTCTTGGAACATATACAACAAGATAGAAGAACTTTTTTACAATTCCATAAGCCCGTCCATCATATGGTCACAAAAGCAGTACTCACAAGCAGCACACGTATAAGGTAACTCATCTATGGGAATAATTCGGCTGGTTATTGCAGTACCTACCTCACTGGTATGAGGTGACCTAATAAAAGAACCTCTAAGAGGCAAGCCAAAAATGGGATAAAGGCATATCTTCTGGTGAGGAAGAAAACACGCAAGTAAGAAGACCCGCTCAGAAAACCCACCATGCCTTGATCTCATCACGCAATAGTATCGGGGAACCAAACCCAAGGCTTCAATAACCATAGCCAAGCGGACATTGTTACGAAAGTGATACTGACCCCACGGTGTTACCCTAGTTATGTCTCGATAGGTCCGCCATTTGGTCTGAGCTACAAAAGTTTTCAAGTGAGGGAAAAGTAAGTGCTCATACAGTTCTATAAAATCCTTCTTCACAGACTCGCTTGCGTCTTGAAGGTGAGAAATCATCATGGATAAAACCAAGTCCTGCTGCCAAGCCATAAAGGAGATTAAGAAAGAAAGGAGATCGATGGAAGTAAGATTACTGTGAGTGATAAGTAAGAGTTACGACTTATATAAAAGAAGGAACTAGCGTAACCTAGAAGCCGACGGTGTATCTTACCACTGAAGTTTTACCGTCTTTCCATGATTTGTGTTTGGCACATATTTCTTTAGAAGGCTTACATGAAATACATTATGAACTTTGAGATGAGGAGGTAAAAGAAGCTCGTAGGCTAAGTCACCTACTTTCTTTGAAATTAGATATGGTCCACAATATCTGGGGGATAACTTCTTATACTTCCCAAGAGATATAGAACTTCTTTTGGACCGTACTCGAATGAAGACCATATCTGCTTCTTTGAATTCTCCGACTGTCCTCTTCTTATCTGCATACTGCTTCTGTCGATCTTGGGCAGCTTTTATATCTTTATGAATTGCCTGCATCTGCTGCTCCATGTCGTCAAGCATTTGTCTGGACTTCTCGACCCTAATCAATGGGTCGGACCTAGTTAAGCAATCTTCTCGACCCTAATCAATGGGTCGGACCTAGTTAATGGAGTTAAGCAATCTTGTCTGAGAGACGGACCCTGATTAGATTGGTATGAAGGAATTGGTCTCTGAATTTGGGTTCTTGACTTCACTGTGCCCTTGTCATGGCAGGAGTCGGGCAGTTTCTTAACTGAGGACCAAAACCTTGGCATCCAAAACACCGGTTCTCACTTCTGAACTCATCGTTCTGAATCCTTAAAACAGGTGGGGCTCTTGAGAAAGTATTCTGGGGAAAGGGTTTTTCTTCTTAAACAGAATCTTTCTTTTAATTTTAGAGAGGGAATAATTATAAGATCAGAAAGGGAGGTTCTTACTCCTGTATACCTCGAAGGCTGGGGGAGGAATCTTACATTCTACCCCACTTAAAAAAAATGCGAGATGTCCTCATCTCGCAAAGTAGAGGACAACTCTTTCTCTTAAGATCCAATTTATTCTGGGGTTCCTTATATTCTGGTCAACCCAACAGAATACTGGGATAAATATCCCTTATATAGAACTTATTATTAAATAACAATTCATTCAGATCATATCATTCATATCTTTAACACGATAATGGTCCATTAGACCGAATTTTTTTTTTTCTGAACATTCCTCCACACGGGAATTTCAGTCAAGCAAGTTCTCAATTTGTCATCCCTTAACTTTATCTACCGTGTCAAGTGTTAACAGTAGCAATTTGACAGCACAATCCACTAATCTCAGAGTGATTTGCTGAGATCATTATCATCATTCTAGTTATGAATATCATCACAGGGACTCGTCCCATTCATCCTCATTGTGGTTTCGCTCAGCTTATTATATTTCAACCAATTTTTAGGGATCATCATTTTTCAATTCAAAATCCAAATCAACTCATCAGTTCTCAAATAGAATTAAAAATCATATCAACCACATTCGAAATCATTATCTGGATAGCATTAATGCTTATAATTTCAAGTCTTAGATTTACTCGTATATACTGCCGGGTAAAGAGCTGCAGTTATATCCTCGGTATATACGGGTAGTCATGATACTTGGAACTATAAGGTAAATACCATCATGTCTAGGCCTCAAGCAAGTCAGGGTTCCATAGAATTGCAGTACTTCCATCTCAAGACCCAATTACTAATTTATGAATTTTGAGTTTGAATATCAAATTGTATGAATTATATCACACAATTATAACCTTTTTGTGCTTCTTGATAAATTTTTGACATATTTGGCTTTTTAGTTGATCTTTATTAGCCAATTCGCTCTGATACCAACTGTGAGATCCCTGTTCCCATCATGCAACTGATTCGGGATACTAGCAGCGGAAGTAGTACTTCTTGCGCGGGGCTTTCTTGCGCAGGGCAGAGTCCCACACTCAAGGCCTCGTCCCACGGATATCTGGACAAGAGACTAATCCGTCGGTTTTTCCAAAAACGAACCCGGAAAAACTTCCTTTATCCGGAAAGCACGGGCGATTCCACCAGGATAACTTTTTACTCTAACGTAGTCAAGACCATTACTGATCAAACTGATCCGACTGCACCTATAAAGATACTCAGTCAGATTAACGAAGAAACTTGCACTTGGATCATTGGGATCAACGCTTTTTTCCCCATCAAGAGGCATAGCCGTTGATTCCTATCTATAGAACAATTACTATCCGGGATTTACTTCATCTATTGTAATAACAGAAATTGAGTCTCGATTTACGGATCCATCAGTCCAGCCTAACCCCATCCAGTCCCATGGGTTAGCCAACCGCCCAACCACTATAGTGATGGGATCCAATTAGGAATTTGGTTAGGTTTTGTCCCGGGTACGAGGGAAAAGAGTTCCCAGGCTCCCTAGCCGGAAGTTCATGCAAACATAAAACTAGTCACACCACTTATACACCCAATATGAAATTGCCTTTTTCTCATACATCAGCTATCTTTAAAACAATCCTTTAATGAAACCATTATGTCACTGATGACAATCCAAAAAATCTCTGTTTGAATCCATATTTCCAATCATACATTCATCGGTGCACTTATGGCATCATTGGCAACTAGAACGCTCACCACCTGTTCACTGAGGGGCCTTTTCAATAGTTCCTAGCTCATAGTACCCGACAATATTTTCACATATAAAAATCAAGATGGAATCCTCGTTGAAGATCAGCAAGACTCAATCAACAGATCCATATAAGAGAGCCATGGACTCATCCGTTGAGGACTAGCAAGGTAAATCAACCAGATCCATGCCCGGTTTCAGAAAACAACTCTTACTCCTTGTTCCAATATCTTCCACGATGCACGTGTGGGTATCTTCGGCGACCCAGAACCCGAGCACCGTATGGTCAGCACCCTCTAGGATCCTTCGCAGCAGGTGACCTAGCGCTTCACTCATAGGCCGCTTCCTTGGTCCCTCATCCACCGTACCGGAAGCTCACCATTTAAATCGAACCGAGGCTGGTCAAGACCTCGGTCGACCTTGCTACGCGAGACGTCCTCCATTGACTCTCTGTCAGCAGTTGCAACTTTATCAGTTAGGTCTCCATGACCTTAATCCACAAGACGGTCAAAATGCTTCCCCAGCATTCTTAACATAAAATAGTTATTTACAAACAGTTCACAAAATACAGTTTCTATATCGAACTCTCGTCTTTTCACATTATCCCTCGTCGGTCCACATTACTTATTCCACATTCCATTCATATGTGTACTCATTCTCATCCATTCACTCATATCGACGACACATTATCTCACATACACATTCACATTCATTATTCTACATACACATCCATGTTCGTACATCCACATTATACATCCAATCCACATCCACATTCACATCCATACATCCACATCTACATGCATACATCCATTTTCACATCCTCATTCATACATCCGCATCCACATACATACATCCACATCCGTATCTACATCCATACATCCACATCCACATTCATACATACACATCCACATACATACATCCACATCCGTATCTACATCCATACATCCACATTCACATCCATACATACACATCCACATCCACATCTATCTTCATACATCCACATCACATCCACATTCACATTCACATTCATACATACACATCCACATACATACATCCACATCCGTATCTACATCCATACATCCACATCCACATCCACATTCACATCCATACATACACATCCACATTCATACATCCACATCCACATCTACATTCATATATCCACATCACATCCATTCTCGCCCTATCACAACCCATATAAATCTTATCCCATCAGATACACTTCTTACCTCATCCCATACACATATCTTATCACATCCTAACTCATCTTAGCACATCTTATCACATCTCATACACATCTTATCACATCCTATCACATCTCATACACCTCTTATCACATCCTATCACTTCCCATACGCATCTTATCACATCTTAATATCTATTTCAAGAGAATTCTTATATTTGATATAAGATTTCTTTACGCATCTATTTATGCATGAATTCCATTTTAAGGAGAATAACACTTTCAAAATAAAAATCAATCTTTTATGCATCTTCCTATGCATAAATTCATTTTAAATGAGAATGACACTTTTGAATTAAAGATCAATCTTTTATGCATCTTCCTATGCATAAATTCATTTTAAATGAGAATGACACTTTTGAATTAAAGATCAATCTTTTATGCATCTTCCTATGCATAAATTCATTTTAAATGAGAATGACACTTTTGAATTAAAAATCAATCTTTTATGCATCTTCCTATGTATAAATTCATTTTAAATGAGAATGACACTTTTGAATTAAAAATCAATCTTTTATGCATCTTCCTATGCATAAATTAAGATTTAATAAAAATAACACTTTTTGGATTAATTTAAATTCTTTATGCATCTATCCATGCATAAATCCAATTTAGTAGGGATTACACTTTTAGAATAAAAGAATTTCTCTTATGCATCCTATTTATGCATCAAATCAAATATGATAAAAGTAACACTTTTATAATAAAATAATAATCTTTTATGCATACCTCTATGCATGAAAATCAATTATGATCAAAGTAACACTTTTACAATAAAATAATAATCTTTTATGCATACCTCTATGCATGAAAATCAATTATGATAAAAGTAACACTTTTACAATAAAATAATAATCTTTTATGCATACCTCTATGCATGAAAATCAATTATGACAAAAGTAACACTTTTACAATAAAATAATAATCTTTTATGCATACCTCTATGCATGAAAATCAATTATGATAAAAGTAACACTTTTACAATAAAATAATAATCTTTTATGCATACCTCTATGCATGAAAATCAAATATGATAAAAGTAACACTTTTATAAATAAATATTTCTAGTATACATTTTTCTAAGTCTAGACTTGAAAATAACCCTTTAAGAATACCCATACGATGGGGATTACTCTTTTTAACATAAAATTTAATTACTAGAATTTCTCTTTTTCTTAATTCATCAATTATGCATAATATAGAAATTCAATTTCTCCATGATTACAATGAAATTCTTTTAATTAATCTAAGATGATAATTCCTAGAATATGGTAGGAAGTCCTCTTTTCATGCTTTGAATGAAATTATTTTATGTGTAAATTTTTACAAAATTTTGTCATAGCTCCGTTGCTATGACTGATAAATCTCAATTATTTTAAAAGATAAAGCTTATCTTTAAGGGAATGATTAGAATGATCCCTAATTGGATCATTAACCCATAATGGATTGAATCATCAATATTCATGAAATACATAAACTAAAAGCATAGAAAAAAGCTATTAATTTGGCCTCAAGCATAGATTAATCTTGGATTAAGAAAAAGCTTTATGAAAAGCTTCATTTGGATTGAGAATAGGTCATGAGTATGACCATTTCTTGAGTGAGAGAAAGAAATTACATAAAAACCATTAGAATTAAGCATAAATGAAAATTTATGTAATTCTTTACTATCATTCATCAATTAACTTCAATAGCATTCATCAATCTATGTAATTCTTTACTACCATTCATCAATTAACTTCAATAGCATTCAAAAACCATTCCAATTAAGCTTCTCAAGCTTGAGAGGGGTTGAGAAGAGAGAAACATTGAGAAATTATAGAAAAGATCAAAATTCACCATTTACCTTACAAATTGCTTGATTCTTTGTTCACGGTAGAGGACCCCAACCAATAAATTGGTTTAGTATGTTGATGGAGCCACCAATAGGGATTGAAGAAAGAGGAAAGCTCCAATTTCTTCAATTTGGAGAGAATTTTAGAGAATAGTAAAAATTAGCATTATTTCAGCATAATTCTAGTATAGGAAAATTCTCCTATTTTTTTCAAAGGACTCATGTTCTATTTATAGGAGAGGGAGGCTCTAACCAAAGCTAACTGATTTCTAGAATTTTCTAGATTTTAGTTTGGTTGAATTTGGACCAGATTTGGACCTAGTTTGGTTCCTTTTTGATTCGGTTTGGTTCCATTTTGAATTGGTTTGGTTCAAGAGAGAGGAGAGATAAGAATATCATAATTTTTGAAGATTTAAAACTCAATTGCACATGTGAAGTAGGCGCCTCATTCATGAGCGGGAAATCCCCATGCAGAGGTGTCAAAAATGTATCATTAGTTCTAAATATCTCCCCTTTTTAACTATTAGCCTTGTCCTTAGTCAACTCTTTATCTTATGTGAGTATTTACTTCTAAATATCTCCTCTTTTTAACTATTAGCCTTGTCCTTAGTCAACTCTTCATCTTATGTGAGTATTTACTTCTAAATATCTCCCCTTTTTAACTATTAGCCTTGTCCTTAGTCAACTCTTCATCTTATGTGAGTATTTACTCATTTTTGGGAGATTTTTCTTTTATTTCTTCATTTATCTCCTCCTTACATTTGGATGAATCTTATTGGTCCATAGGAACCTTAATTTAAATTTTTGAAAAAATCTTCACCCCTAGGATAATGCCTCTTGAACCGATTATACTTAATTTCCAATGCACCTTCTGAGAATCTTTTTGAACTTCTGTTTCAGGGGAACTTATTTTAATAATATGAGAAATTTTTCTATCTAAAAATATTCAAAATCTGAATATTCTCTCTCTAAAATATTTTCTCTCTCTAAGTCAAAACAGGCAGAGACAAGATCTTTTATATTTCTCAAGAGGGGATTGATTACAGGGGAAGATGTTGGATATCTTGAGAGGCTGGGGAGGAATCTTACATTTCTAGACAACCAATAATGACTTATGCCATGTCATTGTAAGGCCTAAATAAACACTACATCTTACAGAGAGGGTTTACAATAATAAGTGTTTGGTAAGCCTTGAACAGACATTACATCTTCCAAAGAGGATCTACAAACTTATGTGCCATAAGCATGTTTGGACTAAATCCCTAATGTCATAGGCACTTAGTGTGACAAGTTCTCAGACTATGGCTTACAACATGCTCTTGGACAATTGAGAATTGACAGTTGAGAAAAGGAGCCACAGGAAAAAGCTATGCAGATATTGAACGAGAAGAAAATAGTGTAATCCCTAGGAGGTGATGCCTCTAAAGGGGATTAGATAAAGTTGGCATCGATCACCTCATAAAAGATGTTGTGTTGGCTATGGTGACCCATGGAAAGCCAGCAATGTGAGGCTTGGTTAGGTTGGTTTCAGAGGGTGAGGCTCCAAAACTGGTTCTGTTAGTGGCCTCTTGAGAATGCATATGGGTCTATTTGAGGCCGTAGGGAAACTCCAAAGATGCCTGACTAGTTCTCTAGTTGTCTCTAGGATATGGTATGGGATATGCTCAAGTGTGGTTCGTGGTTCATACTTGACCACTTTCTTTAATTCTAGCTCTAGTTTAGCATGTACATTCATATTGCGCCAACATATAATGCAATTTCAAAGGCTTGTAATTTTCTCTTCCATCTCACCCACAATAATCAAATGGCAATAACAATGCCTAAGTTGGCTCCTCAAAGCTATGCCAGTGCTGATTCGAGAACTTGGACTTATGCATCTTTGAAGCATAGTATCCCCATTGCTATGCTTGTCTGACTGACTATGTGGGGTGGCTATTTCTAACTGATGATCGGTTGGTTCATGCATGTTTCCTCATAACCTACCCACTGCCTAAAAATGGCAAAAAACTTTCACTTTTCAAAAAAATGGGCAGTTCATTTTGCACATATGAAATTTACTATAAGTCTATAGTCTTTATAATCTCATGTGTAGTTAAAAATATTTTCCACACCCATGCGGGAAGTTTTGTGTGACACATACCCACTTAAGATCATGAATCTCTTGACCACAACCATATCGTAAGACTAATAATCACATTCTATGCTACTAAGTTATGTTTTTCCGGACATCGATGCAAACATTGGCTTTAGTTTCAAGGCTATGTGAACTTCAAAAGAATATTTAGCATGGAGAAGACTTCAGAAGCATATTTAGCATGGAGAAGATTTAAAAGGAAAATTAGGATGATGGAGAAGACGTCATGTACATTATCATGTCATGGCATTGGTCCACGACTTTAAAATATATATGTGAATGAGCATGTCAATCCACACATGTCTAACATCTCTTACAGTGGCATTTTAATCTGTTTGTCCCCTCCATTACTAATATATTAAGCTTGGGAGTATCAACCGGCACAACATTATTATAGATTTCATTATTTTGCAATGCCAAATTCTAATGTTGGGGGTTAACGACGGAAGACAATGTTACTAGTAGTTGTGGTTGTCCTCCTCCTCACATGCAAGAAATATTAATTATATGCTCTTTCATAGTTAGTAGGTGCTAATCTATCAATTATCCAATAACTACATAAATATCTCATAAAAGTAGCAGCAGTTGTTCCGTTGTGTTTCCTCACACAAGGGACATTAAACACATTCTTATATAGCAAAAAAGACATTTTTTTAGATGGTTTACTAGAAAAAATGAACATATATAGTAAAAGTCCGAATGTAGGAAAAGTGTAACACTTCCTACTTCTTAATTTTAGGAAAACACTTAATATATAGCAATTAAACTAGCAATAAATCACTATGTAGTAAACTATGTAGTAAAAAGTTGCTATATAGCAAAAGTCATGAAAGCATTCACTATATGGTAGCTGATGTAGGAAATCTTTCATATACAACAATCTATATAGTAAAATATTACTATATAGCAATCCATAATCAACAAATTAAGATATTGCTATATAGTAAAATACTATAATGCATAAGAACTATAAATTAACTCCATTAATTTTATGCATACCACTATATGTAAGATCACTCTTACACTTTATTCTTTATGGAAATAGATGTGTACACAAACTCTTATGTGTAAAAACCATTATGCTTTTATACATAGCTACATGCATAAAGCTATTAATGGCATAAAACTAATAGTGTCTTTAAAAATGCATATCTCTTATGCATATGCTCTTGTGGAGAATGCATAAGAGCTATGTGTTAGTGGACTCTTATATATAGCTCTTCTACATAATGCACAAATACAAAAACCAAGAAAATAGAGAAGAATTAGACTTTTATTAAAAAAAAGTGTAGAGTTAAAAAATAAATCAAAAAATGAGTAAACAAAATGTTGCTTAAGGGAAACACAAGACAAATCAATAAGGCATAAAGACGTACTTTCACGAGTACGAATTAAAGGATATATGTATAGTTAGATAATTATAAACAAGTATACAAAATTTTGCTTAAGTGAAATACAATAAAAATATATAAGGAACAAAGACATACTTTCACAAATACAAATTAAAGAACTGAGTGTAGCAAAATGATCATCTAAACAAAATAAGTATATAAATTTTTCTTAAGTGACCAAAGAAAAATCCATAAGAAACAAAGACATAATTTCACAAGTGCAAACTAAAGGATGGAGTGTAGTTGAATAATTATCCCAAAAAAGTAGCTAAATTATGACTTTAGTGAAATAGAAGAGAAATCCATAAGACACAAAGACTTACTGTCATGAAAGCAAATTAAAGGATGGAATGATATTTTGTTTTTGTTTTTTTAAAAAATAAGTATATAAATTTTAACTTAAGTGAGACACACGAGAAATCCATAAGGCACAAAGACGTACTTTCATGAGTGCAATTTAAAGGATGGAGTATAGTTAGATAGATATCTCAATAACGGCATAAAACCTATTAAGAAATGTGAGAGACAAGAACACAAAAAGCTGAATTAGCTTGGTGCTTTCCTCTTTTATTGACCAAAACAATCAACCATGGTCTCCTGTAGCAACAAAAGAAATTCCTTCAACCTAAGTACAACATAGGCGTACAAATCTAGAACACTAAGCCTTCAAAGCATAGAGAACAGGGGCCATGGAAAAGCCTCGATTTTATAGTCATGAAAAAAAAAGGGAAAGGTCTCAATTTCATAGTGAAGAAAAAAGGGGGGGCCATGGGAAGCCCCCTTTCTTCATTTAAAAAAAGGGGGTCTAAGAAGAGCCCCATTTTCTTTGAGAATAGATAAAGAAGGGAAATTGGAAAGCCCCCATTTCTTAGTGGAAAAAGTCACCATTTAAATCACTTTTTTAAGCAAAATCTATTTTTGGCCTCTATAAATACACCTCAAAGGTTATCTCATAAGCCCCCACCCCCACCACAAACCTTTTTTTTAAAAACCACAAAAGTAGATGTCAATCAGGTATATATGCACCTTCTAACAAGAAGACAAAGACTCTACTACTAGGGTGCTTTAGCCTAGCTAGATTTCACTATTAATATCCTTTATATATTTTCTTTCAAATATACTCTCCGGTGTTCTCTAAGAGGCGCCAAAACACCCACTTGGCAAGTAGGTAATTGCAAATACAATTGATGAGGTGGTTGCGAGTGTGGCCTTAGGAGGGTTTTCTCTATAAAAAACCTATTGCATTTAAGGGTATTTTGAGAATCCCTTATGTGTGAGTTTTTCAGTATCTAAAATGACCCAATATACTTAACGAAGACCTCATGTAAGTACATTTTTATCCCAAAAATATGAATAAAAAAACTTCTTCTAGTGAACTCAGATGACAATACTTGCATATTTCAAGTAAACCTCACAAAAGTGAAGTTGATCACTTTAATAGTTAAAATGATAGAGCATTTTGATGGCATCTTGTGAGTGCGTAGATTCACGGAACGCACACTCGAATTGGATTTTAGCACATAAAAAGGCCATCGGTTAGTAGCCCTCATAGGGAACAACTAAGATGTTAAATCTTAAAGATTTGTATATTACAATTTTTTTTCTCACAAATTATGATTACGAAGTTACTTAAATATACGATATGTAAGGTTCACAAGCATGCCGATGAAAATTGGTTCAGCATACAAATGGTTTTACTTTTCTCGTGGCCTAGCATGGAGTAATTCATAATCTCAACTCTACTCATTTGCTAAACCATTGGCACCTTATCACCGCTAGTTCTATTAATTATGGTTTATTACATCATCAATAGGATCTTTGGGTGAACTGTATTAAGCTTAAGATAATACGTCTTGAGAGTGAGTGAGCTATAACAAACCATGTGTAGTTACTACATTCAAGAGAATAAAGTGGCTTAGTTTGAGTTTTAGAATCTTATATGTTGAAAGTTTTAGAATCATTATCTAGAGCCATAAATCCATCACGAGCTACTTCCTCTATGGTGGTTTTTCTCATGTAGTCGACCATTAAATGTAGTCTCATAGTAACTAAAGAATAAGAGTAGATGCTAGATGGGACTATGAGCATTGGCAACTAGCGAAGCAAACTGAGCAGTCCAATTTGAACTCACCAGGTTGTGCCAATATGCATCCAATAGCAAAGTTTGATGCATCAATTATCTAGAGCCATAAATCCATCACGAGCTACTTCCTCTATGGTGGTTTTTCTCATGTAGTCGACCATTAAATTCATAGTAACTAAAGAATAAGAGTAGATGCTAGATGGGACTATGAGCATTGGCAACTAGCGAAGCAAACTGAGCAGTCCAATTTGAACTCACCAGGTTGTGCCAATATGCATCCAATAGCAAAGTTTGATGCATCAATGTGCACATAAAATATAAGGTCCTAATTAGGTGGCCTCAGAAATGGCGCATTGGCTAATGTTTGCTTCAATCTATTATATGCTTCCTAGCATTCTTCAGTCCATTCAAAGACAATGAGTAGCGTATATAATGGTTTGGGAATTTGAGCATAAAATACTATGAAGTGACGGTAATACCCAATGTGGCCCATAAATCTTTGTACACCTTTATAATTAGTGGGTGGGGGAAATTCCAAGATCAATTTGACCTTGCTATCATCCGTGGGGATATACCGTTCTTAGAGACAATGTGCCCCAATATCGCACCGTGTTTGATGCAAAATTGGCATTTTAAAGGGTTTAAGGTTACATGATACAAATTATCGACATCGCTCAAACACCTTCCTCAAGCAAGTCAAATGGTCTGTCCATCGAGAGTGTGCACAAAGATCATCAATGGTCTGTCCATTGAGAGTAGTCCTTGAAGGCTATGCACATTAATCATTGGAATGTTGTTGGGGCATTGGTGAGACCAAAAGGCATGACTTTATAAAGCAAACGTCCCCCACATTGTATTGAAGGTTGTCTTATGCTGGCCTTCGGGCGCTATAGGCACCTAATTATATCTTGAAAATCTATCTAAGAAGCTGCAAGCTTCTTCACCAGCTCCTACTCTCTCCAAAACATGTTCCGTATAAGGCAATGGATAATGGTCCTTCCTAGTAGCTAAATTGACCTTTTTGAGATCGACACATACCCTAAGTTTCCCATTCTTCTTTAGCACTATTACGATTGGTGACAACCAGTCCATATGTTCTATCTCATAGATGAAATCCGCACCAATGAGTTTATTAATTTCTTCCTTTACAATTTTTGCATATTTAGGATTTATCTGGTATGGTTTTTGCCTGGTTGGTCTTGATCCGTCCATGATTGGGATTGTATGTGCACCACTTCAGGTGGTGCACCCTTCATCTCTTTGTAGTTCCAGGCGAAACAATCCTTAAACTCTTTAAGGAGAGCAACAAGCTCATTTTCTTCAATAGGAGTCAAGTCCTTAGTGATATAAACAGGTTTGGTTTCCTCCCTTGGTTCTGTAGTATCAATTTCCTTAACTTTAGCCGGGCCATCATATGATGTGGACAACCCATCTTCCTTAACTCTTTTTGTCGTCAATTGGACCACCTTTCATTCATCAATTGTGTATGTTTTGAAATGGTCTGGTACTGAAAGTAGGTCTGGTTTATTCTCATTCTCACTTTTTGTTTTAGCCATAACTTTCCTAGCCTCTTGCTCTACGCTTTGTCTCATTTTCGGTGCCGAGCTTTTGTAAGCTTAGGCATTTCAGGTTCTCAAAGGATGACTTCCTCCCTACGTTTCCCGTCAAGGGATATCTTACTCAATTCCTCACCCCAATTCTTCGAAAACTCGTCATGTACCGTAGCAGCTTTGAGGTATCTTAACCATTGGCTATCTGTGGGTTTTCTCATAGCAGGGTATTTCATCGGAGCGATATATCATTTCTGCTTTCGCCATCTTCTAAGGCGTTGGGGGCTGGTACGGCCTTGTGATCCAGTCCCTTCTATCCTATGAATTATACCACCACAGAATGAGAAGGGTTGGCCATGGTTTATGTAGTCAAGAAGTATTGACATTACCTATTGGGGCCAACAAATTTAAATTCTTTGTGGACCATCAGGGTTTATTATACTTGGTAAACAAGCCTTTCACCATGGGAAGAATCACATGCTCGTTGTTATTACTATTGGAATTTGACTGCACGGTTATGGTGAGAAAGGGAACACAGCATATGTTGGCCAATCATATGTCGAGGATTCCAAATGAGAAACCGACAATAGGTGTTGATGATGACCTCCTTGATTCTTGTTTGTTCAAACTAGACATTGTGCCGAAATGGAGCAAAGAAATATCATATTATCTAGCTTATGGTTTCCCACCAAGAACGACCCTTCAACAAAGATAAAATGTGACGGCTTGTTAAGCTAGCTTCACCTTATCAATTGATTGCTGGAGAACTATACAAGCTAGGTAAGGATAGTGTCTTAAGGAGATGTGTGCAGGAAGACGAGCGAAGAAATATCATATTATCTAGCTTATGGTTTCCCGCCAAGAACGACCCTTGAACAAAGATAAAATATGGCAACTTGTTAAGCTTGCTGCACCTTATCAATTAATTGCTACAGAACTATACAAGCTAGGTAAGAACAATGTCTTAAGGAGATGTGTGTGGAAAGATGAGTTCCTCACAATATTGGATGAAGCGCATTCAATCAGGGGTAGATAGAGGACATTTGGCTGAAGAGATTACAGGTCGCAAGGTGCTTCAAGAAGGACTATGGTGGCCCACATTGTTCGAGGATGCCATAGAGTTTGTTAAAAGGTGTGAAGAGTGTTAGCGATTTTCTATCCCACCACAAAGGGACATGATGCCACTTACCCCTATTATTGTAAGACAACCTTTTGAGAAATGGGGAATTGATTTTGTTGGAACTATTAGTCTAGCTATGCATCCATCTCATATAATCCCGATATGTGATCATGGCCAAATACTATTTCACGAAGTGGGTAGAGGCCAGAGCCTCTGAGCGAGTGGATGCAAAAACATTAGCTAAGTTCTTATATGAACAAATCATTTTGAGATTCGGCTGCCCATTAGATTTAGTTAGTGATCGTGGTTCACACCTCATTAATGAGTTGATTGATCACTTACGTGCTGGATTCCTTGTAGTCCACTCGAAGTCATCCTCGTATTATCCACATGCTAATGGTCAAGTGGAGAGTACAAACAAAATTTTGTGTGCTATCTTGATAAAAACATTAGAAGCAAGTCAAACGGATTGGCAACATAAGCTAACGATAGCTTTATGGGCATATTGAACATCGTATAAGGTAGTGCTTCCGTCTAGATTATGGTGTTGAAGCGATAATGCCTATGGAGTACCTAATTCCAAGATTGAGAATTGCAGTGCAAGAATGTTTGATTGAGAATGCATTAGCTGAAAGGCTAATAGATTTAGAGAAACTTGATGACTCAACGGATGAGTCCATGGTTCTTTTATATAAATCTGTTGGTTGATCTTGTTCATCTTCAATGGAGAGTCCATCTGGATTTTTCTAAGTGAATATATTTCTGGGTACTATGAGCTAGGAACTATTGAAAAGGCCCCTGGTGGACAGGTGGTGATGAGCGTTTTGGTTTTGCCAATGAACCTATGAAGGAATGATTGGAAATTAGAATTCAACCGGATATTTTGGAGGATTATGATCAGTGATACTATGGTTTCATTAAAAGATTATTTTAAAGACAGCTGAATCTGTGAAAAAAGCAATTTCATATTGGGTGTGAAAGTGGTGTGACTATCTTGAAGTTTGCATGAAGCACCGGCTAGGGGGCCTGGGAACTCTTTTCCCTAGTACCCGAGACAAAACATAACCAAATTCCTAGATGGATCCTATCACTACAGTGGTTGGGTGGTTGGATAACCCATGGGACTAATGGATTGCATCACATAGACTTATGGTCGATAAATTATAAAGAAAACATAGTTTTGACAATAACTTAAAACAAAAGGAACTAGAAACAGAGGACCTTGGCTGCTGGACTGATGGATTGCATCACATGGACTTTTGGTCGACAAATTATAAAGAAAACATTGGTTTGACAATAACTTAAAACAAAAGGAACTAGAAACAGAGGACTTTGTCCTCATGTATAGAGGCCCGTTAGCCCCTTTCCGAGTGTCCGAGATCACACCTTAAGGGTCAGTTAGAATTGAAACAATTTAGGGCATAAAATGGAGGGTTATATCAATGGAAGCAAGCTTTAAAAATATTTCGGACCACGATTCTCTTGCACAAGAACATCTTTTAAAACAATGGAAGTAGCTTGCAAAAGAAAAAATCAAGCAAGCTCAAGCAGAAGCTAAGGCAAGAGTGGCCAAGGCGAAATAGATAATCTAAAAGAGGATGTTGCATGTGAACATGGCTTCACTAACTCTCCTTAACGAGGAATCAGGATGAACTAGACATTGAGCCAGCATGGCTCAAGGTTGGAGTCTCTACGACTAAATGTCATGCAAGGAGCATTGCATTGATAGATACATGATCAAGTCATAACATGATCGCATATGAGACATGGGTATCTCTAGAAAAACCGCACCTTGAGGCCACCAATGCACAAGTAAGAAGTGTGCGCTACTTGACAACTACGAAAGCTGAGGATTTCTAAGTGTTAATGTTTCCATCAAAAATAATTCCTTGGTTGGGAAGGTGTTTATTATGCCTGCATGATCGATGGAGGAGGAAACGATCCTACGACGATCTTGGATTTGCACCAGTAATTGTAATATCCAATGGGAAAAGAGAAAGACACAACTAAACGAGGGTAACAACATCATTTTTGTGCCCTTGTGGAGCCTGATAAACAAAGGGAAGCAAGCCATGATTGAGGACATGGAAACACCAAGCATGGTAACAACAGCTCATGTACTAGAGAAGGCATCAACCCCACAATCGATATGAAAAAATAGCCAAAGTCACAAGGTACTCATCAACAATGGGTACCTAAGGGTCAACTTGGAAACCAGCTATACAAAGATGAGAAGGGCATAAATAAGGAATTAAGGAAAAAAGTTCAAAGATCAAACAAGGGACGTAAATGGTCTTCAAATGTAAGCTAGCAGTATTTCAAATGTAAGCTAGCAGTATTCCAAACAAAACAGCACTCCACAAGGCCCTCATAAGCAATGGATTTAAAAGGAATTGCTAGAGGCACGAGGCTATTACTAGGGCAATACAACAATATGGTTGCCCAAATTCCACCCAAAGCCCATTGTTGCAAATACCTACACATACAAAGAAAAGGATAGCATGGGCATTCAGAGCCAAATCCCGACTAAAACAAATGCTAGGAATGCACAAACATTAGTGTGGAGGAAGAAGTCAATTCAAAAGGATGAACTAAATATAACAAACTCGCTACTTATAACCACCATGATAGAGGATTTGGGCAATGTTATTGAAAAGAAAAAGGAGAAGGTCCAACAAATGGACATAGATACGAACCCCAATCAAGAGGATTCAGAAGAAGCACTCTTCAATTGGATGGAGGGCAAGATCAAGCACTCTCACACAGAGTTAAAATGATTGCAAACAACAACAACAATTGTGCAAAAGTGCCAAAGTACCACCTTGGTTTCCATGGCAATAAACAAAATAAAGGTATCCATTACTCAAAAATGGATACAAGGAAAAATGGGGATCATTCACTTCATCTAACCTTTGAATGCATGATTTAGTGTCTGAGCATAAAAGGAATGTAGGGTATTAACCTTGCACACACTTAGCACAAAACAGTTCACATCATGAACTTGTTAAAAAAGGTTCACGCCGTGAACTCGTCCTCAAAGGTTCACGTCGTGGGGGAACAGACTAATCAGTTCACACCGTGAACCAGTTCTCAAAGGTTCACGCCATGAAACGGTCACATTTTCTTTGACCTATCATGGGAAGCCATGTGGCATTCTTCATTAAGGCAATCGCCCGTGCCATAAAATTGATTTTCTTTCCCTTTTTGTGCATTTTGCGTTCGTTGTCTTCATCGTGTGCGCGACTCTCGAGCTTGCATCTCCACAATTTCGATTCCCATCTGAGTATCTGCCTGCGAAATCGACATATCTGGATTGAGGTGGGATCTTGTACCTTGCCTTTGCATTTTTTTTCATGTTTTCAGTTCTTTCCTTCTTGAGCAAAAATTGCATAATCGAGAGTGGTTAATTGCATAGGCGCGATTGATTGCTCCCCATATCTTCAATTACGTACATTCTCATCATCTTGAAAACCTCACAATCTATTGATAAATCACATCCTGCACTCTCACTGTACTATATATTCACAAAAACTGGTTATTGCATAACGAATCTTTTGTACCTTAACCTACCACTTCATGAACTGCACTTACCCATTCACTCTTCAAACATGGTATAAAACTTGCACTTTCACGGAACTAAAACCTACTCTTTCACGGTTTAAGCCATTTCACGGGAACATCTTTTACTAAAATAAAACTCGCACTTTCACGGTTTTAGCCATTTCACAGGAACATCTTTCACGGAACTAAAACCTGCACTTTCATAGTTTTAGCCAATTTACGGAAACATATTTCACGGAATTAAAATCTGCACTTTCACGGTTTTAGCCATTTCACGATTTTAGTCATTTCACAAAAACACCATTTCACGAAAAAATGTTTCACAGAACTAAAACCTGCACTTTCATGGAAATACCATTTCACGGGTTTAGGCTAGCTTATAGAAACACATGTCACAGCTTTAAACCATGCACTTTCATGGTGTTTACCCACCTCTCACAGGTTTTATACCCTGTCATCTTACGATACTATAACAATGTGCACCTTCTCAATTTAAAATTCATACCTCCTTATTTGCTCACACTACTAACAGACTTCTCATAAAATATAACCTTGAGACACTTTCAAAAAAAAAAGAGGAAGAAGAAGAGGAGGAAACAACAAGGCATGGCACACGCCCTCACCAGTCAGTAGATTAACCTTCTTCTCAATGTTACAGATGTCGACCTCAGCTACCTTTTGAGCTATTTGGGTCAGTATGCACAGGCATTCCATGGCGCAATCATAAGTAAAGAAGTTCATAGTGTATATGGAAAGATAGATTTGCAATACCACAGTCCTAAGTGCTTGTAGATTTCAGAGGATGGTGAAGTCAAGGAAAAACCAGAGAGAGTGGTGGATGGCACAATGTCTCCCCCAAACCATTGATACAGAGCTGTGTGGAGAGTACCTCAAGACATACGACAAGGCCACTAAGAGGGGAAAGGTAACTAAAGCAGATGGCACCACATAGCAGGTTTTAATCACAAAAGAATTGATACAGGAGGCTCTACAATTACCACCACCGCTTAAGATACACTCATAATTATGAAAAGGTGCCCCTGGATGCCATGCTGAAGAAATGTTCTTATGACTCGAATGGGGTCAAGTATGACACCATGAGGGATAAAGTGACAGAAAAGGCTTGTAGAGCAATGTCACTCATAATGCAAGTTAAGCCAGTAGACAGGTACAACAGGGTGCCCCTTAACAGGATAGCCAAATTACATGAAGAAAAAGAAGATGACTGGCCAAGGTTATTACATCCATAGTGAAATGGATAATTATCTAAAGGCACACCAGTCCAAGATATGTAATCCTTATTTGATGACACAGGTGCTGAATCACATAGCTCAGCAACCTCTTCTAAATCCAAAACTAGAAGAAAGAATGCAACTGGCAATACAAATAGCACCACCACCACTTACCTCTCAAGAAATATAGGAAGGACAAGCCATACCAATGGAAAAAAAAGAAATCATGAAGGAGCTCAAGAAAGGAACAAAGAAGAAGATTGAAAAGAAGATGAGAGGAATTATGCCTGATGTTGCTGAGGAAACACAAAGGATTGAGGCCGAGCTAGCCTAGGAAATAGCATCATACCATGAATTATAGGGGCAACATGAAGCAGCAACTCTCACCTTGTTAGCACCTCCAGAGGGGACGAAAGCATAGACACATCATCAAACCCCCCCTCCAAGTCCCGCACAACTCATTTTCAAAAATCGTTCCCCCCTTGAAAATTCAACAATGTCAGATACACTTGGTTTTGCTGAGCTATATGAAGCGTTGCTAGAAGCATAGCACTAAGGACACAAAGAAGCCACATCACTCCGAGTAGGACTCCTCGAAGAGCTATTGGATATAGGGAAATGACAAAGGGCTGAAGAGACACCAAGTCCCAGTAAAAGGCAACGCCTTGATGATGCAAAGGGGATTCCAAAGAATCTTTCCTCCATAGTATGGATTACGACAAATTCTTTCAACAAGAGACCGTGGACAGCCTGGAAGGACTCTTGCACTTGCCACACTCTAGACTAGAAGGGGCAGTATAGCAACAAGTGCTTCCCTTTGGTGGGAACAAGAGTAATGAGTATAGCGATGCCATATTCTTAGAACTCATATGCTTCATGATAGAAATGCAACGCTATGGAAACAGGTCCAAGAGGCTACCAATCAAGTTCAAACACTATAAAAGCATCTAACAACAGCAAAAGCAACACACAGGGATGCCATCCTAAGAAGCTTAAAGGCTACCGAGGAGCAGAAAGTCAAACTTTAGTGTAAAAAACAAGGAAAATACAGAATTGAAAGCACAGCTGGAATAGCCAAAGGAGCAAATTCAAAGGGAGGTAGCATATAACAAGGAGGAAGCAACTACGATCCCTCAATGAGACTTAGCACCAACAACTTAGAAATGCAGAAGATGATGGATACACACAAAGAGAAAATGCTGCAAGTTACACAGCACCTCCAAGAGCAAGTCAAGCCTTGGCCACAAAAAGACCACAAAATTACAGAGGCGCAAGGAATAGATGCTGTAGCCAAACGAGCATAGGAGGCAGCAATAAGGCGATTTGAAGAACTGGATGCCACAAGGATGGTACGAGATACAAGAGTTGGAGCGCTAGCTGGAAATCCACCATTACAGCCAAAGATAAGAACCAGCCTATGACATGCTACTACTCCTTGAGCGAGCCTCAAGGATAGGTTTGTTGTGCTATTAACTCCTTGGGCCCCTCCTCAAACTGTGACTCTCTTTTTGTCTACACTAACACTCTTTTTACTACAATATGATATCAATCTATTTGATGATCCGAGCCTAGGAGAATTAACACTTATTAAATAAAATACAAAGCGTGATGCTGACCCTACTATCATGATGGGAATTTTTCGAGGGGACTTAGTGATCACTAATCCTAAAGATATTTTCTTCTATCCATTGCACCCCATTGTGCTCAACCTTCGTAGTTGGTGTCGGGTGCTACAAAACTTAGACATCCTCAATAACAACATCGATAAATTAGACTTGTTTGTTTGAGATGATATTCTTGAAACACCGGCTAACTACAAGGTTGTAGCTCGGAGTGACCAATGGATCATAAGCCATGGGTGGTTAGAAGTATTTAATACTCACCAACATTTAAATATTTATGATTCTACATTCTATCATCCTTTTGGTATTCTTAAACTATATCAAAATATCCACAAACATCTAGAAGCCATGTTGACCACCGTCATTTACAATTTCGATAAAATACATATTGAGTATCTTAACAAATCTCCAGAGGATATTACTGAGCTGCAATAATTTATGAAGCTCCATAAACCCAGTCACCCACCCCCTAGTTCCGGAGGGGGTTAAGAAGAAGCATCAAGTATATCACCTAATCCTACTTACCCTGTATATTCAAATGTTGCAAGTAAATTTATTAGTCCATATCCAAGTGCTCCACCTACTAACAAATCTTAGGCCGACTATATATTTTCTAGACTTCTTTCTCAACACTTAGAATTTCCCAATAACACTCTCGCCCTAAGGAGTTGCAGGCACCAGACCCGTCTCCACCATGGACAACTCAAGAGGTTATTCACACTCTACCACAAGATACACTTGAGCCATTTATTGATGATTCTATTCTTGAGTCTGTGTGTGCTACAGATTACGAAGGTTTAATAAGAGCCAGGAATCCTCTACTCCTGCCACAGAATTAATGTTCAAAGTATTAATGCAAATAACACCTTTTGAACCTACTGAGTGGATTCTGCCCCATAAGCCTATTCGGATGTTACACCACCAAAGCAGCCGTATGTACTATACCCTCTCGAGCACTAAGACTAGAATTAGAAGAACTATTGCCTTTGGCTGGAAAGGGCACATTATTGTTAAAGGTGGCACAACATGCAAGGCTGGCAAACCCACACTTGGCAGATCTACTTGAAATCAAAATTGTTACATTCATGATTAGTTACTACTTCTGCAGGTGGGAGAAAGGCTAATCCAGTCCACACAAGAGGGGGTTATACAACCATTGACACAGATGATGCCAACCCCAAACTGGAAGATTTCAGTACACAACCGAATTGGAGGAAAGAGTACCTTACCATTCCAGAATATAGCCATCAATATATGTGTGCACCACTAACATAGAGAGTGGAAACTTTGTACATGCCACTGAAAAGAAGGTGGACATAACTGCAGTTTCAAGAGGCAAAGCAAAGAGATTCACATGTCTACTACAACTTCCCTATATTCTTTCCAGCATGGTCACGTGGTCAAATCTTTGGATTAATCATAACTTGAACACCGTTACTCCAAATTGAGCGCTCTATAGCTCACTAGATTCCATTTTCCAAGCGCTTTCCAACAATAGGTCACATGATATGGTTTTGAAAAACTTATAGGCATGTTATCCAGGTCCCAACCTTTTAGTATTCAAAAAATGGGAGTTGGGAAATTCCCAAACTCACGAATATAGTGTTTTATAGATATAGGAGAGGAAAGAAAGCAATTTGCTGACCTGGATACATGCATGGTACCACATTCTGGACCAGGAAATTATAGCCAGTGAACGGTTCCTAAAACTAATCGTGGTCCTCATAGATCAACCTAAAGAAAGATATGATGGATATGGCCCTGATTAGCTGCAATTCAACATGAATCAAGGACTTAGTGATAGAGACATGATGTTATATTTTCATCACCTAAGGTGTCCACCAACATACATGCATGTCACATTCAATGATATGGTTGACATTGGGTTATGGAGATCACACGCTGCATTTCAAAAGAACCCTCAAAAAGCTTCAATCACTCCGAAACTTCTATCGTCTCATGAGTTCAGTGAGACCAAGCCTTTAGACCTCGGTAACAGGTTCTCAGGGGACAGAGCCTACATTAGGTAGGGGGGGATGTTAATCCCATTTTGGATTAACAAATATGCTCCTTCATTTGAGGACATTAATAAGTGTCATGCAAAGGCACTATAAAAGTTGTACATTATGAGATATTGGCCACCCAAGGCCTTAGTTAAGTCTTGAGAGAGAGATTGAGAGAGAGTATTCTAGCACATGTGTCTTCTCTATATAGTATGTTGTATGCTTGTATGGAGGAGTGAGAGAGAGTGATTTGCCTTGTGTAGTGGTGTGTGACTCTACGGTGATAGTGTGGAGGCAAAGCTTGGAGGATTGGAGCTTCTCAAGTGAGCTTAGAGACCTCAAGGGATACAAGCTCGAAGCATTGGTATGTGTCCTATGACATTTGTGTTCTATTGCTCTCTCCAAAGGTGAATGCATTAAGTTCCTTCTTGGAGGTGTGGTAGCCCATAATAGCTTTATGCATAAACTCTATACAAGGAAAAAAAGCATGTACACAACCTTTCTCTACCCACCTCCCCATCTTGGGGCCTCTTGTATGCAAGGGAAAAAACATAAAAATAACATAAGAAGTAAGGGTTTATGGTCCATACATGAAAGTGAAGGGATCGTGTAAAGAACTTGTCCCGTAATGAATAGACACAACACAAGCAAACCAACAAGCACAAATCAGACCATACAAGAGCTAGGGACGGAAAAGGAAAAAAAGGACCTTGGTTTTGACACCATTACCTTGAGTAGTGAGATAAGGAAAAGAGAAGGAGAAGAAGAAAAACACCTGCAAAACAAAACAAAACAAACAAAAGTGAGTTTCAATGTTTTCTTAGATTAAGTTATATGATTAATATATGGTTAGATTTGGGACTGCCACAAGAAGGAGGGTTAGGGTCAGGAGCAGGATGTCAGAGGACTAGGATCAAGAGAATGATGTGGCATCGAAGGATGAAGAGCAAGACGTGACACCACACAACAAAATTAGTATGTATAATTTCTATAATTTATCTTTTTTTTGCTATCATTTGCTTAAGAATTTCTAAAATTGTTATATTTGGTCAATGGTAGAATGCAGAGAGGAGAGGTACACAGGGGCCTGGTTATGTCCTTATTATGTCACCCAAGACTCTCTGACATTGGCGACCCAGGTATAAAGTATGTTTTGTATGCTATACTAGTTATTTCAACATCTAATAACTATTTGTTTTAACTTCCTTCTTATAGGAGTGGTGAGTGGAGTATCATAGATCCGGCCAAGAAACTAGTCCCACCACCCGTTGGTGCCAAAGTCTTGTATAAGGGACTTGGGTGTAAAGTGCTCCATCAATGAGCGGGGATACATTATGGTCCAAGAGGGAGGCAAGGTTTTCCGTGGCTCCGAGACTTCATGGACCTCTATATGCCTAAGGTCCACAAGATATGGGGATAAGAGATCTTTAATTATAATATGAGATGGTTGTAAATTATAATTAAACTGATTAATAAACATAGAGTTTTATTTTAAATGCAAGAGATTTGGGACTGCCACAAGAAGGAGGGTTAGGGTTAGGAGCAGGATGTCAGAGGACCAGGATCAAGAGAATGATGTGGCATCGAAGGATGAAGAGCAAGACATGACACCACACAACAAAATTAGTATGTATAATTTCTATAATTTATCTTTTTTTTGCTATCATTTGCTTAAGAATTTCTAAAATTGTTATATTTGGTCAATGGTAGAATGCAGAGAGGAGAGGTACACAGGGGCCTGGTTATGTCCTTGTTATGTCACCCAAGACTCTCTGACATTGGCGACCCAGGTATAAAGTATGTTTTGTATGTTATACTAGTTATTTCAACATCTAATAACGATTTGTTTTAACTTCCTTCTTATAGGAGTGGTGAGTGGAGTATCATAGATCCGGCCAAGCAACTAGTCCCACCACCCGTTGGTGTCAAAGTCTTGTATAAGGGACTTGGGTGTAAAGTTCTCCATCAATGAGCGGGGATACATTATGGTCCAAGAGGGAGGCAAGGTTTTCCGTGGCTCCGAGACCTCATGGACCTCTATATGCCTAAGGTCCACAAGATATGGGGATAAGAGATCTTTAATTGTAATATGAGATGGTTGTAAATTATAATTAAACTGATTAATAAACATAGAGTTTTATTTTAAATGCAGGGACCAGGACGAGGTTAGCAAGAATTTATCATCGCATAGCTAGAGCGAGAGTTTAGGGTTGGCTGGAGTCACAAGGGTATTCTAGAGGAGTGGGCAAGATTACTCAAGTACCGGAGAGATTATGCACAGTAATAATGTGCAACCTTATTTGAAAGACTGAGCGGATAAACATATGTGTGACATTTGAAAGCTCTGAAAGCATGTGACATATTGAAACTAGGGAAATTATTGGAGAAATTCAATTATACTTGAGTTTCAGAACAAGTCTAGAGAAAAAAGTCAATGTAAAAGAGATGTTCATTGTTATTGTCTTTGCTCACTTCTTGTAGTTACTCTTCTATCAGCCTAGGTGGTATCAGTAAAGTTAATGTTACAGACTCTATTACATGGTCAATGCCAAATGCAGGGAGGTCTTCCTACCCCTCATCCTCTCTACTTCCTCCTCCTGTTCCTCATTCACATTAGATGGTCTTGGTCTATCTCCTTGAGAAATCACTATCATGCTAAGGTCTGGATGTGTACACTCCTCAGCCACCACTAATGTATATCAATATGGTTGCTATCCATGAGAAAGGAGGAAAGTATGCTATCAAAAATTCATCAACCTGAAGGATTGACTTGCAAAATTCATCAACCTGAAGGATTGACTTGCAAAATTTTCCACCATGGACTGCCATTTGGAGGCTTTATGCTTAAGCCCCGCAGGCTTCATGCATAGAGGCTTTATGCTTAAGGCTTATGGATAGAGGCTTTATGCTTAAGGCTTATGGATAGAGGCTTTATGTATAAAGGATTAAGCATCAAGCCTTATGTTCACCACATCTTTAAAGGCTTAAGAATCAGTCCTTATGTTCACCACATCTCCCACATGCCATAAGTCTACTATCCCCTTGTGCTTGGGGGTGAGCCTAAATGGCTTTATGGTTGTGTGCGGTGAGCGGTGACCTAGATGCCTCAGTCTTTGTGTGTTTTCCCCATCGTTGTTTAATTAATTAATGATTAAAATAACATTTTTGAAACATATTATGCTCCCCTAAGCTAGTATTCTCATCATTATTAACTCTGTAGTACTCCCCTAGTAACCTTACATGTCATAGTACTAGCAAAGTGTCCACTCAACCACTCACACCCCTTGGAACATATGCATGTATCACCAACCTTGCAACCTATCATTGCTCCTAAATCAATGAGGATATTTTTTCCATCATTAACAAAAGACCCTCTTGCCCCATGTAGACTATAATGGCCTGCAACAACATTTCCAAAATCCTTTCAAGCCTACATGGTTGGACCCCAAAGCGGCCTATTTGCTTTTTGAGGCACATATAAAAGAGCCCATAGATACCCTAAAGAATTCGTACAGATAAAGTAGTCATCTCACTTGGGGGGTACAAACTATTGAGAATGAGAGAGAAAAGGAGAGAGAGAGAGAGAGAGAGAGAGAGAGAGAGAGAGAGAGAGAGACGACCTTTTGGTTACGTGGCGGCCTATAGTTTTTATCATGAGTCATGTCCAAAGACCATCCCCGAGATGGTCGCACTCTTAGAGGCTTCATGCACTCAGCTTCGCAAGAGACAGAGACATCCACATCCCTCAATGACAGAGTCTTTGAGAGCATGGCTAGAGACACACCAAGGTGGATTAGTACGTTGTGGCTTCTCTCATGGAGAGGTATCTCGAATGCCCTCTATCAAAGAGAGGACACTATAGCTCTTCGTTCGTGATGATGGGCGAGTCACGATTCTAGGTCCGCTTAAGGCAGCTTGGTGCACCCATGCAACTATGTCAGTCCACATTCTACCATGATATGTGGCATATTATGGCTCCTTGCCCCATCATCATGAGATTTCAATATATTTTGCACAGCAGTTATATGCATAGTTCATGTTGGGGCTTGAGGTAGATTTTCATAATCGTTGACTTGGCATGCTGGCCATGGTGTGGGCCAGCTTTAGGACCAGGATAGGAGCCTTGTGACTAGTCTAGGCATCTCCCACCTGCACTTCGGACACCTCGTGGATTGGAGATGCTACCGTTTGCCACAGTGCATGAGCTAGGTGTGTAGATCGTTCACCAATTCCATCACGCTATAGAGTATATTCAATACGTCATGGCTCTCTTTTATCATCAGAGTTGAACACTAGCACGGGATTCTCCCAAACCCTTCTAAAGTAATTGAATTATGATGTGTAGTTCTATGTTGATAAGCTATCCACCTATATTTTATCTTGTTTGTGCAAAGGGCCCCGCACAGTTCACACCCACACTTCTACTTCAGGCCAGGCCAAGAAGAGAGTTGGGACAGTATCACCATTACTAGCACCCCCTAGCCATGTGAGTATGCTTTCTTTTATTTGTCACAATATTGATCACTTTCACTTTTCAAAATACCGAGCTAGATGAGCTTCGTCGACAGTTATCACATCTCACTCTAGAGTTGCAGGAGTCACCCCAGGACATTGAGCACTAGAGACAGTTAGTTCGTGAGGTGGAAGTGGATAGACAGATCGCATACTACTGCATAGAGAACTACATGAGAGAGTGGACTAGCCTTAACAGAGATGTAGCTCGTGATTGTGTGATGCTGAGAATTGCTATGTATCCCCTTCTTCCAGACTCTTTGGTTGCGAGACCATGTGCGAACACCGGTACTGTAGTTTAGTTTGTGGAGTTTTCCTCACACTTGGGGGTGGTACTGGAGGATCTAGAGTAAATGTGGTCACATAAGAAACCGCTTTAGGTTTAGGCTTCAAGTGAGAGGACATTGAGTTCAACATAAGAATGGTTGAAAATAGAATAGAATTATCAAAAATATCTCAATGAGAATCAAACAGGTTGACTTCAAGGTAAATCTAGTGGTTATCACTACAGAAAATCACAACGAGTCTTACCAAGTGTTACTAGGAAGACCCTGGCTGAGACATGGTAAGGTGAAACAGGATTGGGATAGAAACAAAATTACCATAAAAAAGGGTAAGCAAAAGGTGTATGTGGATTTCACGGATACTAAGAAACCACTAAAATCTGTTTAGAGGCCAGTCCATGCCAAAATATACTTGTCAAAAGGTTTTGATGATAATGAAGAAACCAAAATACTCCACGAGCATCTAGACTTGATACCGTTGTACATGGTAAATGTGGATGTGGCAATAGGGCAACACACAAAAACAAAGGCCGAAAATGCGAAGGTAGTTAATGATCAATCAAAGAAATCAGAAGCAAATTATGGGAAAGTAGAAGACTCAAAGCTAAGCAAAGCCTTGCAAGAGAAAGCAATTGAAGAAATTATGTGGGCTCGGAATTTGGAGAAAGAAGAAGAGATCCAGGAGATCCAAGATTGAAAAAGTAAAAAGAGAACCAGGACAATAATGCAGTTTATGTGAGCCCGGACAAACTGTAGAGGAAGTAAATCTAGGGGATGGAAAAGAAGAAAGGAATGTAAAGATCAGCCTAGAACTGGAAGATGACTTCAATCATGAGCTAGTATCACTGCTAAAGGAATACCAAGACATCGTCACTTGGTCATATGAAGACATTTAGGGCATCGACCCTAAGTTCTTCCAACACAACATCAATTTGAAAGAAGGAGCTATACCTACTATCAGGCAACAGAGGTACATAATGAGCTCAAATTATGCAAAACAAGTAAAAGAAGAATCTGACAAATTATTGAGGGTAGGTTTCATTATACCAGTAGAAAACGTTACATGGATATCTCCTATTGTACTTGTCATTCAAAAAGAAAATGAACATTAGAATATGTGTGGATTACTGCAAACTGAATACAGCAACCAATTCAGATCCTTTTCCGCTCCCTTTCACAGATTCCTTGCTAGATGAGGTAGCCGAAAAAGAGATGTATTCCTTAGATGGTTTTAGTGGATAAAACCAAGTGAAGATGGCTCATGAAGACCAAGAAAATACTACTTTCATCATCGAATGGGGGGTCTTTGTGGCAACAACTGTCATGATGTTTGGCTTGAATAATGCACCAACAACTTTCTAGAGAATGGTGCATGAAATCTTCTATGACTCTACTTGATAGATTTGATGAAAGCTTTTGTGGATGATTTGAGTGTGTCTAGGGATAAGGATAAACACATCTAACACTTAAAGTTATGTTTGCAAAGATGTATAGATACAAGGCTGAGGTTCAATTTGACCAAATGTGCATTTGTTGTAAAATATGGAACACTATTAGGACACAAATTGTATCATCCCAAGGATTGGCCATAGATCTGGCTAAGGCAGAGGCCATATCCAAAATGTCCTCTCCCCAAAGCATAAATCAGATTGAAAGATTTCTTGGCAAAGTGAAGTGGCATACAATGTTTCTAAAATACTTTGCTCATGTAGCATATCCATTATATGTGCTTACAAAAAAGGATGCTAAATATGAATGGAGCCCAGAGTGTCAAAAGACATTCCACTGGCTAAAGTGCATGGTGTTATCTGAACCACTAATGATCAACCTGAATGGAATTTGATATTTCTTGTTTATGTCGATGCTTTAGATAGAGCAGTAGGCAGTGCACTCATGTAGGAGAAACCAAAAGGTACATGCAGCCTATACATTATGCTAGCAAGGCTCTCACAAGAGTGGAAAGAAACTACAATACAACAAAGCAAGAATCCCTCTCCGTGTTCTTTTTTGTGAACAATTTTTGGCACTTCCTGTTGGTAAACAAATTCATTTTCCACGTGGATCATCAAGCTCTCATCTTTTTGGTGAAAAAACCCTTCATGGTAGTAGGGAAAATGGCAAGATGGAAGCTCTTACTTGAAGAATTCGAGTTCACCATTCAGCACACACCTGGAAAAGAAAATGCAGTGGTAGACTTTTTGTCACACTAGATTCTAGAGAACCTGCTTTGGAGGGTGTAGAGGATCAGCTTCTAGATGCCAACTTGTTCACAATTGCATCATCTGAAGCAGAAAAAGATTGGTATTATGATATGATGTAATTTTTGGGAAAGATGGGTCTTTTTCGGAGGGTGTACCATTGAAACGAAGAAGAGAATATCCATGAGGAGAAAAACTTTCACCATGACTACTAGGCAACTCTACAAAAGAAGCATAGATTAGATTCTTCAAAGATGTGTTTTGGATCATGAACAACTAGTCGTGCTAAGGGAAGCACACCACTGCATCATCAGAGGACACATGGGTGGTGAAATAACAGCCCAAAAAATTTTACAAGTAGGCTTATGGTGGCCAACTATCGTGAGAGATGCCAAAATGGAAGCAAAGAACTATGATGTTTGTTAATAGATGGGTCAGCACGAAAATTTTGATCAATTGTCCATCACACCCATACTACCACTAGCACCATTCATGAAGTGGGGATTGGATTTTGTTGGACCTATCAAACCATCAACAAAAGGCAGCAAATGTGAGTACATCATTGTAGAAGCAAAAGATTACTTCACCAAGTGGCCAAAAGCCAAGGTTATGAAAAGCAATTCTATAGAAGAGGTGGTGACGTTTCTTTTCAAAGACATTATTGCAAGGCACGAGTTGCCAGTAGAAATAGTGAGTGATCAAGGATCACATTTCATGAACAAGGTAATGAAGGGATTAATAGAGATATACCCGATCAATCAAAAAAAGTCCACCTTACTATCCATAGTGTAATGGCCAAGTAGAGTCTACCAACAAGGTCCTTACCACGATTTTGAAGAAAATCATAAATGTAAACAAAAACTATTGAGACCAGAAGTTAGATACTGCCCTATGGGCATTCCGAACATCATTCAAGGTCGCGAGTGGGCAAACACAATTCAAACTGGTTTATGGTTTGGAAGTTGTCATGCCAATGGATTATGTGGTGCCCAGTGTAAGAGTGGCCATCCAATAGAAGCTTCCCAATATGGGAGAATCCCAGGAGCATAGAATATAAGAACTTCTAGACTAAAAAAAAGAAAGACAAATTAGCTCTATGAAAGAAGAAATAGTGCAACGAAGAAGGAAGTCTTGGACATATAGACATCTCAAGCAAAGATGTTTTTGCAAAGGTGACGCTGTGTTAGTTTCAAATGCCCAAATTGGGACCCCATCCAGGGACACCCAAGATCAAGTGAATAGGACCATTCATAGTGAAAGACATGGTTAGCCAAAATGCTTTTTTCCTAGAGAACCTGGATGGTACACCCTTCCCAAAAATGTTCAATGGCTTCAGAATGAGGAAATACAAAGGCCATCTGATGGAGGTTCTACGAGAAAAAGAAGGAGCGGAAGACCAAGAGACAATCAGGAGCATCTGCTATGGCATGATTTCACTTGTAGAGGTCAATGCCGAAGATCCCACAAATTGCAAGACTGTGGAAGAGTGGCTAGTCTTGCGATAAAAATGATCAGACCACAAAATCTGTGGTTACTACAACAAATCATAGCCTAAATGACAAAAGATAAAGTGACCAAACATGTGCTAGCCCGAGCCACATGGAAAATTGCATAAAGGACAAGTTTCATAGCATCATTAAATCTCCATTTGCAACGGTAAGGTGAGAAAATGGTAAAAACACCTTAATTCCAATAAACTGAGGTAGTGGCCATGATATAAATCAAAGGTCACATCACATCAAAAATAGGGAAGCCGAAAATGACAACACCCCAAAAAAGGAATCCAAGAAGAGGAAACATCGGCAAAAAGAGCACAAACACTCTGTGCTCTCACTTGAAACAATCTCACCTATCTGCAGCATCCTTTCAGACAATAGCCAAAAATTAGCCAAGCGGACATTGTTACGAAAGTGATGCTGACCCCACGGTTTACCCTAGTTATGTCTCGATAGGTCCGCCATTTGGTCTGAGCTACAAAAGTTTCCAAGTGAGGGAGGAAAAGTAAGTGCTCGTACAGTTCTATAAAATCCTTCTTCACAGACTCGCTTGCGTCTTGAAGGTGACAAATCATCATGGATAAAACCAAGTCCTGCTGCCAAGCCATAAAGGAGATTAAGAAAGAAAGGAGATCGATGGAAGTAAGATTACTGTGAGTGATAAGTAAGAGTTACGACTTATATAAAAGAAGGAACTAGCGTAACCTAGAAGCCGACGGTGTATCTTACCACTGAAGTTTTACCGTCTTTCCATGATTTGGGTTTGGCACATATTTCTTTAGAAGGCTTACATGAAATACATTATGAACTTTGAGATGAGGAGGTAAAAGAAGCTCGTAGGCTAAGTCACCTACTTTCTTTGAAATCAGATATGGTCCACAATATCTGGGGGATAACTTCTTATACTTCCCAAGAGATATAGAACTTCTTTTGGGCCGTACTCGAATGAAGACCATATCTGCTTCTTTGAATTCTCTGAATGTCCTCTTCTTATCTGCATACTGCTTCTATCGATCTTGGGCAGCTTTTATATCTTTATGAATTGCCTGCATCTGCTGCTCCATGTCGTCAAGCATTTGTCTAGACTTCTTGACCCTAATCAATGGGTCGGACCTAGTTAAGCAATCTTCTCGACCCTAATCAATGGGTCGGACCTAGTTGATGGAGTTAAGCAATCTTGTCCGAGCGGACGGACCCTGATTAGATTGGTATGAAGGAATTGGTCTCTGAATTTGGGTTCTTGACTTCACTGTGCCCTTGTCATGGTAGGAGTCGGGTAGTCTCTTAACTGAGGACCAAAACCTTGGCATCCAAAACACCGGTTCTCACTTCTGAACTCATCGTTCTGAATCCTTAAAACAGGTGGGGCTCTTGAGAAAGTATTCTGGGGAAAGGGTTTTCCTTCTTAAACAGAATCTTTCTTTTAATTTTAGAGAGGGAATAATTATAAGATCAGAAAGGGAGGTTCTTACTCCTGTATACCTCGAACGCTGGGGGAGGAATCTTACATTCTACCCCACTTAAAAAAAATACGAGATGTCCTCATCTCGCAAAGTAGAGGACAACTCTTTTTCTTAAGATCCAATTTATTATAGGGTTCCTTATATTCTGGTCAACCCAACAGAATACTGGGATAAATATCCCTTATATAGAACTTATCATTAAATAACAATTCATTCAGATCATATCATTCATATCTTTAACACGATAATGGTCCATTAGACCGAATTTTTTTTTTCTGAACATTCCTCCACGGGAATTTCAGTCAAGCAAGTTCTCAATTTGTCATCCCTTAACTTGATCTACCGTGTCAAGCAGGGATTTCACTGACGTAAACGAAAACATGTGAACATGTTAATAACATATGTAATAACACAAAAATCTTGTGATCACATGTTATATTCACAAAGCTTTCACAAGGGCCTAAAAAAATTATCTTTGTCGGGCATAAAAAATCTTCTTAGGTGGCCACTGACCTGCTATTATGTGAAGATGGTAACATGAGAACATGTGAATAGCTTATTCCCATGTGTAGCCAAGCTTTTAAGGGGTTCCCAAATAGCAAGTGGCCTGTTATTTTATGAACGGTAACATGAGAACATGTGAATAACTTGTTCACATGTGTTATTATCACAAAAAATCTTGTGATCACGTGAATACTAAATCCCTGGTGTCAAGTGTTAACACTAGCAATTTGACAGCACAATCCACTAATCTCATAGTGATTTGCTGAGATCATTATCATCATTCTAGTTATGAATATCATCACAGGAGCTCGTCCCATTCATCCTCATTGTGGTTTCGCTCAGCTTATTATATTTCAACCAATTTTCAGGGATCATCATTTTTCAATTCAAAATCCAAATCAACTCATCAGTTCTCAAATAGAATTAAAAATCATATCAACCACATTCGAAATCATTATTTGGATAGCATTAATGCTTATAATTTCAAGTCTTAGATTTACTTGTATATACTGTCGGGTAAAGAGCTGCAGTTATACCCTCGGTATATATGGGTAGTCATGATACTTGGAACTATAAGGTAAATACCATCATGTCTAGGCCTCAAGCAAGTCAGGGTTCCATAGAATTGCGGTACTTCCATCTCAAGACCCAATTACTAATTTACGAATTTTGAGTTTGAATATCAAATTGTATGAATTATATCACACAGTTACAACCTTTTTGTGCTTCTTGATAAATTTTTGACATATTTGGCTTTTCAGTTGATCTTTATTAGCCAATTCGCTCTGATACCAACTGTGAGATCCCTGTTCCCATCACGCAACTGATTCAGGATACTAGCAGCGGAAGTAGCACTTCTTGCGCGGGGCAGAGTCCCACACTCAGGGCCTCGTCCACGGATATCCGGACAAGAGACTAATCCATCGGTTTTTCCAAAAACAAACCCGGAAAAACTTCCTTTATCCGGAAAGCACGGGCGATTCCACCAAGATAACTTTTTACTCTAACGTAGTCAAGACCATTACTGATCAAACTGATCCGACTGCACCTATAAAGATACTCGGTTAGATCAAGGAAGAAACTTGCACTTGGATCATTGGGATCAACGCTTTTTTCCCCATTAAGAGGCACAGCCGTTGATTCCTATCCATAGAACAATTACTATCCGGGATTTACTTCATCTATCGTAATAACAGAAATTGAGTGTGGATTTACGGATCCATCAAGCCAGCCTAACCCCATCCAGTCCCATGGGTTAGCCAACCGCCCAACCACTATAGTGATGGGATCCAATTAGGAATTTGGTTAGGTTTTGTCCCGGGTACCAGGGAAAAGAGTTCTCAGGCCCCCTAGCTGGAAGTTTATGCAAACATAAAACTAGTCACACCACTTACACACCCAATATGAAATTGCCTTTTTCTCATACATCAGCTATCTTTAAAACAATCCTTTAATGAAACCATTATGTCACTGATGACAATCCCCAAAATCTCTGGTTGAATCCATATTTCCAATCATACATTCATCGGTGCACTTATGGCATCATTGGCAACTAGAACGCTCACCACCTGTTCACTCAGGGGCCTTTTCAATAGTTCCTAGCTCATAGTACCCGACAATATTTTCACATATAAAAATCAAGATGGAATCCTCGTTGAAGATCAGCAAGACTCAATCAACAGATCCATATAAGAGAGCCATGGACTCATCCATTGAGGACTAGCAAGGTAAATCAACCAGATCCATGCCCGGTTTCAGAAAACAACTCTTACTCCTTGTTCCAATATCTTCCAGGACGCACGTGTGGGTATCTTCGGTGACCCAGAGCCCGAGCACCGTATGGTCAGCACCCTCTAGGATCCTTCACAGCAGGTGACCTAGCGCTTCACTCATAGGCCGCTTCCTTGGTCCCTCATCCACCATACCGGAAGCTCACCATTTAAATCGAACCGAGGCTGGTCAGGACCTCGGTCGACCTTGCTACGCGAGACGTCCTCCATTGACTCTCCGTCAGCAGTTGTAACTTTATCAGTTAGGTCTCCATGACCTTAATCCACAAGACGGTCAAAATGCTTCCCCAGCATTCTTAACATAAAATAGTCATTTACAAACAGTTCACAAAATACAGTTTCTATATCGAACTCTCGTCTTTTCACATTATCCCTCCTCGGTCCACATTACTTATTCCACATTCCATTCATATGTGTACTCATTCTCATCCATTCACTCATATCGACGACACATTATCTCACATACACATTCACATTCATTATTCTACATACACATCCATGTTCGTACATCCACATCATACATCCAATCCACATCCACATTCACATCCATACATCCACATCTACATGCATACATCCATTTTCACATCCTCATTCATACATCCGCATCCACATACATACATCCACATTCACATTCATACATACACATCCACATACATACATCCACATCCGTATCTACATCCATACATCCACATTCACATCCATACATACACATCCACATTCATACATCCACATCCACATCTACCTTCATACATCCACATCACATCCACATTCACATTCACATTCATACATACACATCCACATATATACATCCACATCCGTATCTACATCCATACATCCACATCCACATTCAAATTCACATTCATACATACACATCCACATCTACATACATCCACATCCACATCCACATTCACATCCATGCATACACATCCACATTCATACATCCACATCCACATCTACATTCATATATCCACACACATCCATTCTCGCCCTATCACAACCCATATATATCTTATCCCATCAGATACACTTCTTCCCTCATCCCATACACATCTTATCACATCCTAACTCATCTTAGCACATCCTATCACATCTCATATACCTCTTATCACATCCTATCACATCTCATACACCTCTTATCACATCCTATCACTTCCCATACGTATCTTATCACATCTTAATATCTATTTTAAGGGAATTCTTATATTTGATCTAAAATTTCTTTACGCATCTATTTATGCATAAATTTCATTTTAAGGAGAATAACACTTTCAAAATAAAAATCAATCTTTTATTCATCTTCCTATGCATAAATCCATTTTAAATGAGAATGACACTTTTGAATTAAAAAATCAATCTTTTATGGATCTTCCTATGCATAACTTCATTTTAAATGAGAATGACACTTTTGAATTAAAGATCAATCTTTTATGCATCTTCCTATGCTCATTTTAAATGAGAATGACACTTTTGAATTAAAAATCAATCTTTTATGCATCTTCCTATGCATAAATTAAGAATTAATAAAAATAACACTTTTTGGATTAATTTAAATTCTTTATGCATCTATCCATGCATAAATCCAATTTAGTAGGGATTACACTTTTAGAATAAAAGAATTTCTCTTATGCATCCTATTTATGCATAAAATCAAATATGATAAAAGTAACACTTTTATAATAAAATAATAATCTTTTATGCATACCTCTATGCATGAAAATCAATTATGATCAAAGTAACACTTTTACAATAAAATAATAATCTTTTATGCATACCTCTATGCATGAAAATCAATTATGATAAAAGTAACACTTTTACAATAAAATAATAATCTTTTATGCATACCTCTATGCATGAAAATCAATTATGATAAAAGTAACACTTTTACAATAAAATAATAATCTTTTATGCATACCTCTATGCATGAAAATCAATTATGATAAAAGTAACACTTTTACAATAAAATAATAATCTTTTATGCATACCTCTATGCATGAAAGTCAAATATGATAAAAGTAACACTTTTATAAATAAATATTTCTAGTATACATTTTTCTAAGTCTAGACTTGAAAATAACCCTTTAAGAATACCCATACGATGGGGATTACTCTTTTTAACATAAAATTTAATTACTAGAATTCCTCTTTTTCTTAATTCATCAATTATGCATAATATAAAAATTTAATTTCTCCATGATTACAATGAAATTCTTTCAATTAATCTAGGATGATAATTCCTAGAATATGGTAGGAAGTTCTCTTTTCATGCTTTGAATGAAATTATTTTATGTGTAAATTTTTACAAAATTTTGCCATAGCTCCGCTGCTATGACTGATAAATCTCAATTATTTTAAAAGATAAAGCTTATCTTTAAGGGAATGATTAGAATGATCCCTAATTGGATCATTAACCCAAAGCATAGAAAAAAGCTATTAATTTGGCCTCAAGCATAGATTAATCTTGGATTAAGGAAAAGCTTTATGAAAAGCTTCGTTTGGATTGAGAATAGGTCATGAGTATGACCATTTCTTGAGTGAGAGAAAGAAATTACATAAAAACCATTAGAATTAAGCATAAATGGAAATTTATGTAATTCTTTACTATCATTCATCAATTAACTTCAATAGCATTCATCACTCTATGTAATTCTTTACTACCATTCATCAATTAACTTCAATAGCATTCAAAAACCATTCCAATTAAGCTTCTCAAGCTTGAGAGGGGTTGAGAAGAGAGAAACATTGAGAAATTATAGAAAAGATCAAAATTTACCATTTACCTTACAAATTGCTTGATTCTTTGTTCACGGTAGAGGCCCCCAACCAATCAATTGGTTTAGTATGTTGATGGAGCCACCAATGGGGATTGAAGAAAGAGGGAAGCTCCAATTTCTTCAATTTGGAGAGAACTTTAGAGAATAGTAAAAATTAGCATTATTTCAGCATAATTCTAGTATAGTAAAATTCTCCTATTTTTTTCAAAGGACTCATGTTCTATTTATAGGAGAGGGAGGCTCTAACCAAAGCTAACTGATTTCTAGAATTTTCTAGATTTCAGTTTGGTTGAATTTGGACCAGATTTGGACCTAGTTTGGTTCCTTTTTGATTCGGTTTGGTTCCATTTTGAATTGGTTTAGTTCAAGAGAGAGGAGAGATAAAAATATCACAATTTTTGAAGATTTAAAACTCAATTGCACATGTGAAGTAGGCGCCTCATTCATGAGGAGGAAATCCCCATGCAGAGGTGTCAAAAATGCATCATTACTTCTAAATATCTCCCCTTTTTAACTATTAGCCTTGTCCTTAGTCAACTCTTTATCTTATGTGAGTATTTACTTCTAAATATCTCCCCTTTTTAACTATTAGCCTTGTCCTTAGTCAACTCTTCATCTTAACTATTAGCCTTGTCCTTAGTCAACTCTTCATCTTATGTGAGTATTTACTCATTTTTGGGGGATTTTTCTTTTATTTCTTCATTTATCTCCTCCTTACATTTGGATGAATCTTATTGGTCCATAGGAACCTTAATTTAAATTTTTGAAAAAATCTTCACCCCTAGGATAATGCCTCTTGAACCGATTATACTTAATTTTCAATGCACCTTCTGAAAATCTTTTTGAACTTCTGTTTCAGGGGAACTTATTTTAATAATATGAGAAATTTTTCTATCTAAAAATATTCAAAATCTGAATATTCTCTCTCTAGAATATTTTCTCTCTCTAAGTCAGGCAGAGACAAGATCTTTTATATTTCTCAAGAGGGGATTGATTACGGGGGAAGATGTTGGATATCTTGAGAGGTTGGGGAGGAATCTTACATTTCTAGACAACCAATAATGACTTATGCCACATAGGCACATGTCATTGTAAGGCCTAAACAAACACTACATCTTACAGAGAGGGTTTACAACAATAAGTGTTTGGTAAGCCTTGAACAAACATTACATCTTCCAAAGAGGATCTACAAACTTATGTGCCATAAGCATGTTTGGACTAAATCCCTAATGTCATAGGCACTTAGTGTGACAAGTTCTCAGACTATGGCTTATAACATGCTCTTGGACAATTGAGAATTGACAGTTGAGAAAAGGAGCCACAGGAAAAAGCTATGCAGATATTGAACGAGAAGAAAATAGTGTAATCTAGAAAGGCATAAAACAAATTAAGGAATGTGAGAGATAAGAACACAAAAGGCTCAAGTAGCTTGGTGCTTTCCTCTTTTATTGGCCAAAACAATCAAGCATGGTCTCCTATAAGAAACAAGAAAAAGTAAAGCAGTTCCTTCAACCTAAGTGCAACATAGGCCAAGAGATAAAGAAAACAAAGCCTTCAAAGCATAGAGTGACAATAGGGGCCATGGAAAAGTCCCAATTTTATAGTCCTGGGAAAAAAATAGAAAAGTTCCCAATTTTATAATGAAGAAAAAATGGGGGGGCATGGGAAGCCCCCTTTCTTGATAGACAAAAAAGGGGGGCTAAGAAGAGCCCCTTTTTCTTTGAGAATAGAAACAGAGGGGCCATTGGAAAGCCGCAGTTTCTTATAGAAAGTGTTACCATTTAAATCGCTTTTTGAAGCAAAATCTATTTTTGGCCTCTATAAACACACCCCAAAGGGTGTCCCATAAGCCCCCACCCCCCACCACAACTCTTTTTTTGTTACCCACAAATGTAGATGCCAATCACGTATATTTGAACTTTCTAACAAGAAGGCAAGGACTCTATTGCTAGGCTACATTAGCCCAAGTGCCTTTCACTATGAATATCCTTATAGATTTTCTTTCAGCTTTACTTTCCTATGTATTCCAAGAGTCACTACCACAACCACTTGTTGGCAAGTAGGTTGCAAATACAAGTATTTGTGCATTTTGAGTATCTATAATGACCCCCCTTTAATATAAAATATACTAAAAGAAGCCCTTCTGTGAATAAAATTTTATCCCAAAATTGTCAACAAAAAAACTCCTTCTAGGAAATGCATATGATAATACTAGCATATTTTTAGTAAACCTCTCAAAAGTGGAATTGATCACTTTAATAGTTAAAATGGTAGAGCATTTTGATGGCATCTTGTGAGTGCATAGATTGAATTGGATTTTAGCACATAAAAAGGCAATCGGTTAGTAGCCCTCATAGGGGTCATCTAAGATGTTAAATCTTTTAAGATTTATATATTATAAAATATTTTTCTTTTTCACAAGTTATGATAATTTAAGTAATTAGTTAAATATATGATTTGTAAGATTGGGTTCACAAGCATGCTGATGAAAACTGGTGCTGACTACAAATGGTATTTTTTTTTCTTGTGGCCTAGCATGGAGTAATTCATAATCTCAACTCTACTATTTTCTAAACCGTTTGGCACATTCCCGCCCGCGCTAGTTCTATTAATTATGGTTTATTACATCATCAACATGATCTTTGGGTGAATTGTATTAAGCTTAATATAATAAATCTTGAGAGTGGCTGAAGGTAAAAATTGGGTGAGCTATAACAAACCATGTGTAGTTACTACATTCCAGAGAATAAAGTGGCTTAGTTTGCGTTTCATAAGCTTACATGTTGAATGTTTTCTAATCATTAGCTAAAGACATAACTCCATCAAGAGCTACTTCCTCTATGATTGTTTTGCTAATGTAGTTGACCATTAAATGTAGTCTCATAGTAACAAGAATTAAGAAGAGTGGATGCTAGATGGGATTATGAGCTTTTAAAACTCTAATAAAGCCTCAAATGACTTACAAATCTTTTCCCATATCACAGTGCTATCTCTGATTATAAATTCTACTCATATGCAACATGGTACATCTAAATTCTCTCTTTAAACTATTTTAATATGAAAGTTTTCAGAGAGTTTTTGGAGAACGTAGATGCAACAGAGTTCATAAATGCATAACTTCAAAATCTTTAATTGTTAGATAAGTGCAAGCTTTTTGGAAAGGATGATCTCTTTTCAAGCATATGAACAAGCCATCTTTAAGGTGCCTGATCTATTTCTAACTGATGATCGAGTGGTTCCTGCATGTTTCCTCATAACCTACCCACTGCCTAAAAATGGCAAAAACCTTTCACTTTTCAAAAAAATGGGCAGTTCATTTTGCACATATGAAATTTACTATAAGTCTATAGTCTTTATAATCTCATGTGTAGTTAAAAATATTTTCCACACCCACGCGTGAAGTTTTGTGTCACACATACCCACTTAAGATCATGAATCTCTTGACCACAACCATATCATAAGACTAATAATCACATTCTATGCTACTAAGTTATGTTTTTTCGGACATCGATGCAAACATTGGCTTTAGTTTCAAGGCTATGTGAACTTCAAAAGCATATTTAGCATGGAGAAGACTTCAGAAGCATATTTAGCATGGAGAAGATTTCAGAAGCATCATTAGGATGATGGAGAAGACGTCATGTACATTATCATGTCATGGCATTGGTCCACGACTTTAAAATATATATGTGAATGAGCATGTCAATCCACACATGTCTAACATCTCTTACAGTGGCATTTTAATCTGTTCGTCCCCTCGTTTAGCCATTACTAATATATTAAGCTTGGGAGTATCAACCGGCACAACATTATTATAGATTTCATTATTTTGCAATGCCAAATTCTAATGTTGCGGGTTAACGACGGAAGACAATGTTACCAGTAGTTGTGGTTGTCCTCCTCCTCACATGCAAGAAATATTAATTATATGCTCTTTCATAGTTAGTAGGTGCTGACCTATCAATCATCCAATAACTACATAAATATCTCATAAAAGTAGCAGCAGTTGTTCCGTTGTGTTTTCTCACACAAGGGACATTAAACACATTCTTATATAGCAAAAAAGACATTTTTTTAGATGGTTTACTAGAAAAAATGAACATATATAGTAAAAGTCCGAATGTAGGAAAAGTGTAACACTTCCTACTTCTTAATTTTAGGAAAACACTTAATATATAGCAATTAAACTAGCAATAAATCACTATGTAGTAAACTATGTAGTAAAAAGTTGCTATATAGCAAAAGTCATGAAAGCATTCACTATATGGTAGCTGATGTAGGAAATCTTTCATATACAACAATCTATATAGTAAAATATTACTATATAGCAATCAATAATAACAAATTAAGATATTGCTATATAGTAAAATACTATAATGCATAAGAACTATAAATTAACTCCATTAATTTTATGCATACCACTATATGTAAGATCACTCTTATACTTTATTCTTTATGGAAATAGATGTATACACAAACTCTTATGTGTAAAAACCATTATGCTTTTATACATAGCTACATGCATAAAGCTATTAATGGCATAAAACTAATAGTGTCTTTAAAAATGCATATCTCTTATGCATATGCTCTTGTGGAGAATGCATAAGAGCTATGTGTTAGTGGACTCTTATATATAGCTCTTCTACATAATGCACAAATACAAAAACCAAGAAAATAGAGAAGAATTAGACTTTTATTAAAAAAAAGTGTAGAGTTAAAAAATAAGTCAAAAAATGAGTAAACAAAATGTTGCTTAAGGGAAACACAAGACAAATCAATAAGGCATAAAGATGTACTTTCACGAGTACGAATTAAAGGATATATGTATAGTTAGATAATTATAAACAAGTATACAAAATGTTGCTTAAGTGAAACACAATAAAAATATATAAGGAACAAAGACATACTTTCACAAATACAAATTAAAGAACTGAGTGTAGCAAAATGATCATCTAAACAAAATAAGTATATAAATTTTTCTTAAGTGACCAAAGAAAAATCCATAAGAAACAAAGACATAATTTCACAAGTGCAAACTAAAGGATGGAGTGTAGTTGAATAATTATCCTAAAAAAGTAGCTAAATTATGACTTTAGTGAAATAGAAGAGAAATCCATAAGACACAAAGACTTACTGTCATGAAAGCAAATTAAAGGATGGAATGATATTTTGTTTTTGTTTTTTTAAAAAATAAGTATATAAATTTTAACTTAAGTGAGACACACGAGAAATCTATAAGGCACAAAGACGTACTTTCATGAGTGCAATTTAAAGGATGGAGTATAGTTAGATAGATATCTCACAATAACGGCATAAAACCTATTAAGAAATGTGAGAGACAAGAACACAAAAAGCTGAATTAGCTTGGTGCTTTCCTCTTTTATCGACCAAAACAATCAACCATGGTCTCCTATAGAAACAAAAGAAATTCCTTCAACCTAAGTACAACATAGGCATACAAATCTAGAACACTAAGCCTTCAAAGCATAGAGAACAGGGGCCATGGAAAAGCCTCGATTTTATAGTCATGAAAAAAAAGGGAAAGGTCTCAATTTCATAGTGGAGAAAAAAGGGGGGGCCATGGGAAGCCCCCTTTCTTCATTTAAAAAAAGGGGGTCTAAGAAGAGCCCCATTTTCTTTGAGAAAAGATAAAGAAGGGAAATTGGAAAGCCCCCATTTCTTAGTGGAAAAAGTCACCATTTAAATCACTTTTTTAAGCAAAATCTATTTTTGGCCTCTATAAATACACCTCAAAGGTTATCTCATAAGCCCCCACCCCCACCACAAACCTTTTTTTTAAAAACCACAAAAGTAGATGTCAATCAGGTATATATGCACCTTCTAACAAGAAGACAAAGACTCTACTACTAAGGTGCTTTAGCCTAGCTACATTTCACTATTAATATCCTTTATATATTTTCTTTCAAATATACTCTCCGGTGTTCTCTAAGAGGTGCCAAAACACCCACTTGGCAAGTAGGTAATTGCAAATACAATTGATGAGGTGGTTGCGAGTGTGGCCTTAGGAGGGTTTTCTCTATAAAAAACCTATTGCATTTAAGGGTATTTTGAGAATCCCTTATGTGTGAGTTTTTCAGTATCTAAAATGACCCAATATACTTAACGAAGACCTCATGTAAGTACATTTTTATCCCAAAAATGTGAATAAAAAAACTTCTTCTAGTGAACTCAGATGACAATACTTGCATATTTCAAGTAAACCTCACAAAAGTGAAGATCACTTTAATAGTTAAAATGATAGAGCATTTTGATGGCATCTTGTGAGTGCGTAGATTCGCGGAACGCACACTCGAATTGGATTTTAGCACATAAAAAGGCCATTGGTTAGTAGCCCTCATAGGGAACAACTAAGATGTTAAATCTTAAAGATTTGTATATTACAGTTTTTTTTCTCACAAATTATGATTACGAAGTTACTTAAATATACGATATGTAAGGTTCACAAGCATGCCGATGAAAATTGGTTCAGCATACAAATGGTTTTATTTTTCTCGTGGCCTAGCATGGAGTAATTCATAATCTCAACTCTACTCATTTGCTAAACCATTGGCACCTTATCACCGCTAGTTCTATTAATTATGGTTTATTACATCATCAATAGGATCTTTGGGTGAACTGTATTAAGCTTAAGATAATACGTCTTGAGAGTGAGTGAGCTATAACAAACCATGTGTAGTTACTACATTTAAGAGAATAAAGTGGCTTAGTTTGAGTTTTAGAATCTTATATGTTGAAAGTTTTAGAATCATTATCTAGAGCCATAAATCCATCACAAGCTACTTCCTCTATGGTGGTTTTTCTCATGTAGTCGACCATTAAATGTAGTCTCATAGTAACTAAAGAATAAGAGTAGATGCTAGATGGGACTATGAGCATTGGCAACTAGCGAAGCAAACTGAGCAGTCCAATTTGAACTCACCAGGTTGTGCCAATATGCTTTCAATAGCAAAGTTTGATGCATCAATGTGCACATAAAATATAAGGTCCTAATTAGGTGGTCTCAAAAATGGCGCATTGGCTAGTGTTTGCTTCAATCTATTATATGCTTCCTAGCATTCTTCAGTCCATTCAAAGACAATGAGTAGCGTATATAATGGTTTGGGAATTTGAGCATAAAATACTATGAAGTGACGGTAATACCCAATGTGGCCCATAAATCTTTGTACACCTTTGTAATTAGTGGGTGGGAAAAATTCCAAGATCAATTTGACCTTGCTATCATCCGTGGGGATATACCGTTCTTAGAGATAATGTGCCCCAATATCGCACCGTGTTTGATGCAAAATTGGCATTTTAAAGGGTTTAAGGATACATGATACAAATTATCGACATCGCTCAAACACCTTCCTCAAGAAAGTCAAATGGTCTGTCCATCGAGAGTGTGCACAAAGATCATCAATGGTCTGTCCATTGAGAGTAGTCCTTGAAGGCTATGCACATTAATCATTGGAATGTTGTTGGGGCATTGGTGAGACCAAAAGGCATGACTTTGTAAAGCAAACGTCCCCCACATTGTATTGAAGGTTGTCTTATGTTGGTCTTCGGGCGCTATAGGCACCTAATTATATCTTGAAAATCTGTCTAAGAAGCTGTAAGCTTCTTCACCAGCTCCTACTCTCTCCAAAACATGTTCCGTATAAGGCAATGGATAATGGTCCTTCCTAGTAGCTAAATTGACCTTTTTGAGATCGACACATACCCTAAGTTTCCCATTCTTCTTTAGCACTATTACGATTGGTGACAACCAATCCATATGTTCTATCTCATAGATGAAATCCGCACCAATGAGTTTATTAATTTCCTCCTTTACAATTTCTGCATATTTAGGATTTATCTGGTATGGTTTTTGCCTGTTGGTCTTGATCCATCCATGATTGGGATCGTATGTGCACCACTTCAGGTGGTGCACCCTTCATCTCTTTGTAGTTCTAGGCGAAACAATCCTTAAACTCTTTAAGGAGAGCAACAAGCTCATTTTCTTCGATAGGAGTCAAGTCCTTAGTGATATAAACAGGTTTGGTTTCCTCCCTTGGTTTTGTAGTATCAATTTCCTTAACTTTAGCCGGGCCATCATATGATGTGGACAACCCATCTTCCTTAACTCTTTTTGCCGTCAATTGGACCACCTTTCATTCATCAATTGTGTATGTTTTGAAATGGTCTGGTACTGAAAGTAGGTCTGGTTTATTCTCATTCTCACTTTTTGTTTTAGCCATAACTTTCCTAGCCTCTTGCTCTACCCTTTGTCTCATTTTCGGTGCCGAGCTTTTGTAAGCTTAGGCATTTCAGGTTCTCAAAGGATGACTTCCTCCCTACGTTTCCCATCAAGGGATATCTTACTCAATTCCTCACCCCAATCCTTCGAAAACTCGTCATGTACCGTAGCAGCTTTGAGGTATCTCAACCATTGGGTATCTGTGGGTTTTCTCATAGCAGGGTATTTCATCAGAGCGATATATCATTTTTGCTTTCGCCATCTTCTAAGGCGTTGGGGGCTGGTACGGCCTTGTGATCCAGTCCCTTCTAGCCTATGAATTATACCACCACAGAATGAAAAGGGTTGGCCATGGTTTATGTAGTCAAGAAGTATTGACATTACCTATTGGGGCCAACAAATTTAAATTCTTTGTGGACCATCAGGGTTTATTATACTTGGTAAACAAGCCTTTCACCATGGGAAGAATCACATGCTCGTTGTTATTACTATTGGAATTTGACTTCACGGTTATGGTGAGAAAGGGAACACAGCATATGTTGGCCAATCATATGTCGAGGATTCCAAATGAGAAACCGACAATAGGTGTTGATGATGACCTCCTTGATTCTTGTTTGTTCAAACTAGACATTGTGCCTAAATGGAGCGAAGAAATATCATATTATCTAGCTTATGGTTTCCCACCAAGAACGACCCTTCAACAAAGATAAAATGTGGCGGCTTGTTAAGCTAGCTTCACCTTATCAATTGATTGCTGGAGAACTATACAAGCTAGGTAAGGACAGTGTCTTAAGGAGATGTGTGCGGGAAGACGAGCGAAGAAATATCATATTATCTAGCTTATGGTTTCTCGCCAAGAACAACCCTTGAACAAAGATAAAATATGGCGACTTGTTAAGCTAGCTGCACCTTATCAATTAATTGCTACAGAACTATACAAGCTAGGTAAGGACAATGTCTTAAGGAGATGTGTGTGGAAAGATGAGTTCCTCACAATATTGGATGAAGGGGGTAGATAGAGGACATTTGGCTGGAGAGATTACAGGTCGCAAGGTGCTTCAAGCAGGACTATGGTGGCCCACATTGTTCGAGGATGCCATAGAGTTTGTTAAAAGGTGTGAAGAGTGTTAGCGATTTTCTATCCCGCCACACAAAGGGACATGATGCCACTTACCCCTATTATTGTAAGACAACCTTTTGAGAAATGGGGAATTGATTTTGTTGGAACTATTAGTCTAGCTACGCATCCATCTCATATAATCCCGATATGTGATCATGGCCAAATACTATTTCACGAAGTGGGTAGAGGCCAGAGCCTCTAAGCGAGTGGATGCAAAAACATCAGCTAAGTTCTTATATGAACAAATCATTTTGAGATTCGGCTGCCCATTAGATTTAGTTAGTGATTGTGGTTCACACCTCATTAATGAGTTGATTGATCACTTACGTGCTGGATTCCTTGTAGTCCACTCGCAGTCATCTCTGTATTATCCACATGCTAATGGTCAAGTGGAGAGTACAAACAAAATTTTGTGTGCTATCTTGATAAAAACATTAGAAGCAAGTCAAACGGATTGGCAACATAAGCTAACGATAGCTTTATGGGCATATTGAACATCGTATAAGGTAGTGCTTTTGTCTAGATTATGGTGTTGAAGCGATAATGCCTATGGAGTACATAATTCCAAGATTGAGAATTGCAGTGCAAGAATGTTTGATTGAGAATGCATTAGCTGAAAGGCTAATAGATTTAGAGAAACTTGATGACTCAACGGATGAGTCCATGGCTCTTTTATATAAATCTGTTGGTTGATCTTGTTCATCTTCAACGGAGAGTCCATCTAGATTTTTCTAAGTGAATATAATTCCAGATACTATGAGCTAGGAACTATTGAAAAGGCCCCTGAGTGGACAGGTGGTGAGCGTTTTGGTTTTGCCAATGAACCTATGAAGGAATGATTGGAAATTAGAATTCAACTAGATATTTTGGAGGATTATGATCAGTGATACTATGGTTTCATTAAAAGATTATTTTAAAGACAGCTGAATCTATGAAAAAAGCAATTTCATATTGGGTGTGAAAGTGGTGTGACTATCTTGAAGTTTGCATGAAGCACCGGCTAGGGGGCCTGGGAACTCTTTTCCCTAGTACCCGGGACAAAACATAACCAAATTCCTAGATGGATCCTATCACTACAGTGGTTGGGCGGTTGGATAACCCATGGGACTAATGGATTGCATCACATAGACTTATGGTCGATAAATTATAAAGAAAACATAGTTTTGATAATAACTTAAAACACAAGGAACTAGAAACAGAGGACCTTGGCTGCTGGACTGATGGATTGCATCACATGGACTTATGGTCGACAAATTATAAAGAAAACATTGTTTTGACAATAACTTAAAACAAAAGGAACTAGAAACATGAGGACTTTGTCCTCATGTATGGTGTAGGGAGCACCAGAACAAAGAAACTTAAGTATAGAGGCCCGTTAGCCCCTTTTCGAGTGTCTGAGATCACACCTTAAGGGTGAGTTAGAATTGAAACAATTTAGGGCATATAAATGGAGGGTTATGTCAATGGAAGCAAGCTTTAAAAATATTTCGGACCACGATTCTCTTGCACAAGAACATCTTTTAAAACAATGGAAGCAGCTTGCAAAAGAAAAAATCAAGCAAGCTCAAGCAGAAGCTAAGGCAAGAGTGGCCAAGGCGAAATAGATAATCTAAAAGAGGATGTTGCATGTGAACATGGCTTCACTAACTCTCCTTAACGAGGAATCAGGATGAACTAGACATTGAGCCAGCATGGCTCAAGGTTGGAGTCTCTATGACTAAATGTCATGCAAGGAGCATTGCATTGATAGATACGTGATCAAGTCATAACATGATCTCATATGAGACATGGGTATCTCTAGAAAAACCGCACCTTGATGCCACCAATGCACAAGTAAGAAGTGTGCGCTACTTGACAACTACGAAAGCTGAGGATTTCTAAGTGTTAATGTTTCCATCAAAAATAATTCCTTGGTTGGGAAGGTGTTTATTATGCCTGCATGATCGATGGAGGAGGAAACGATCCTACGACGATCTTGGATTTGCACCAGTAATTGTAATATCTAATGGGAAAAGAGAAAGACACAACTAAACGAGGGTAACAACATCATTTTTGTGCCCTTGTGGAGCCTGATAAACAAAGGGAAGCAAGCCATGATTGAGGACATGGAAACACCAAGCATGGTAACAATAGCTCACATACTAGACAGGGCATCAACCCCACAATCGATATGAAAAAATAGCCAAAGTCACAAGGTACTCAACAATGGGTACCTAAGGATCAACTTGGAAACCAGCTATGCAAAGATGAGAAGGGCATAAATAAGGAATCAAGGAAAAAAGTTCAAAGATCAAACAAGGGACATAAATGGTCTTCAAATGTAAGCTAGCAGTCTTTCAAATGTAAGCTAGCAGTATTCCAAACAAAACAGCACTCCACAAGGCCCTCATAAGCAATGGATTTAAAAGGAATTGCTAGAGGCACGAGGCTATTACTAGGGCAATACAACAATATGGTTGCCCAAATTCCACCCAAAGCCCATTGTTGCAAATACCTACACATACAAAGAAAAGGATAGCATGGGCATTCAGAGCCAAATCCCGACTAAAACAAATGCTAGGAATGCACAAACATTAGTGTGGAGGAAGAAGTCAATTCAAAAGGATGAACTAAATATAACAAACTCGCTACTTATAACCACCATGATAGAGGATTTAGGCAATGTTATTGAAAAGAAAAAGGAGAAGGTCCAACAAATGGACATAGATACGAACCCCAATCAAGAGGATTCAGAAGAAGCACTCTTCAATTGGATGGAGGGCAAGATCAAGCACTCTCACACAGAGTTAAAATGATTGCAAACAACAACAACAATTGTGCAAAAGTGCCAAAGTACCACCTTGGTTTCCATGGCAATAAACAAAATAAAGGTATCCATTACTCAAAAATGGATACAAGGAAAAATGGGGATCATTCACTTCATCTAACCTTTGAATGCATGATTTAGTGTCTGAGCATAAAAGGAACGTAGGGTATTAACCTTGCACACACTTAGCACAAAACAGTTCACATCGTGAACTTGTTAAAAAAGGTTCACGCCGTGAACTCGTCCTCAAAGGTTCACGTCGTGGGGGAACAGACTAATCAGTTCACACCGTGAACCAGTTCTCAAAGGTTCACGCCATGAAACGGTCACATTTTCTTTGACCTATCATGGGAAGCCATGTGGCATTCTTCATTAAGGCAATCGCCCGTGCCATAAAATTGATTTTCTTTCCCTTTTCGTGCATTTTGCGTTCGTTGTCTTCATAGTGTGCGCGACTCTCGAGCTTGCATCTCCACGATTTCGATTCTTGTCTGAGTATTTGCCTGCAAAATCGACATATTTGGATTGAGGTGGGATCTTGCCTTTGCTTTTTTTTTTCATGTTTTCAGTTCTTTCCTTCTTGAGCATAAATTGCATAATCGAGAGTGGTTAATTGCATAGGCGTGATTGATTGCTCCCCATATCTTCAATTACATACATTCTCATCATTTTGCAAACCTCACAATCTATTGATAAATCACATCCTACACTCTCACGGTACTAAATATTCACAAAAACTGGTTATTGCATACGAATCTTTTGTACCTTAACCTACCACTTCATGAACTGCACTTACCCATTCACTCTTCAAACATGGTCTTCAAACATGGTATAAAACTTGCACTTTCACGGAACTAAAACCTACTCTTTCACGGTTTAAGCCATTTCACGGGAACATCTTTTACTAAAATAAAACTCGCACTTTCACGGTTTTAGCCATTTCACGGGAACATCTTTCACGGAACTAAAACCTGCACTTTCATAGTTTTAGCCAATTCACGGAAACATATTTCACGGAACTAAAACCTGCACTTTCACGGTTTTAGCCATTTCACGATTTTAGTCATTTCACAAAAACACCATTTCACGGAAAAATGTTTCACAGAACTAAAACCTGCACTTTCATGGAAATACCATTTCACGGGTTTAGGCTAGCTTATAGAAACACATGTCACAGCTTTAAACCATGCACTTTCATGGTGTTTACCCACCTCACAGGTATTATACCCTATCATCTTACGATACTATAACAATGTGCACCTTCTCAATTTAAAATTGATACCTCCTTATTTGCTCACACTACTAACAGACTTCTCATAAAATATAACCTTGAGACACTTTCAAAAAAAAAAGAGGAAGAAGAAGAGGAGGAAACAACAAGGCATGGCACACGCCCTCACCAGTCAGTAGATTAACCTTCTTCTCAATGTTACAGATGTCGACCTCAGCTACCTTTTGAGCTATTTGGGTCAGTATGCACAGGCATTCCATGGCGCAATCATAAGCAAAGAAGTTCATAGTGTATATGGAAAGATACATTTGCAATACCACAGTCCTAAGTGCTTGTAGATTTCAGAGGATGGTGAAGTCAAGGAAAAACCAGAGAGAGTGGCGGATGGCACAATGTCTCCCCCAAACCATTGATACAGAGCTGTGTGGAGAGTACCTCAAGACATACAACAAGGCCACTAAGAGGGGAAAGGTAACTAAAGCAGATGGCACCACATAGCAGGTTTTAATCACAAAAGAATTGATACAGGAGGCTCTACAATTACCACCACCGCTTAAGATACACTCATAATTATGAAAAGATACCCCTGGATGCCATGCTGAAGAAACGTTCTTATGACTCGAATGGGGTCAAGTATGACACCATGAGGGATAAAGTGACAGAAAAGGCTTGTAGAGCAATGTCACTCATAATGCAAGTTAAGCCAGTAGACAGGTACAACAGGGTGCCCCTTAACAGGATAGCCAAATTACATGAAGAAAAAGAAGATGACTGGCCAAGGTTATTACATCCATAGCGAAATGGATAATTATCTAAAGGCACACCAGTCCAAGATATGTAATCCTTATTTGATGACACAGGTGCTGAATCACATAGCTCAGCAACCTCTTCTAAATCCAAAACTAGAAGAAAGAATGCAACTGGCAATACAAATAGCACCACCACCACTTACCTCTCAAGAAATATAGGAAGGACAAGCCATACCAATGGAAAAAAAAGAAATCATGAAGGAGCTCAAGAAAGGAACAAAGAAGAAGACTGAAAAGAAGATGAGAGGAATTATGCCTGATGTTGCTGAGGAAACACAAAGGATTGAGGCCGAGCTAGCCTAGGAAATAGCATCATACCATGAATTATAGGGGCAACATGAAGCAGCAACTCTCACCTTGTTAGCACCTCCAGAGGGGACGAAAGCATAGACACATCATCAAACCCCCCCTCCAAGTCCCGCACAACTCATTTTCAAAAATCGTTCCCCCCTTGAAAATTCAACAATGTCAGATACACTTGGTTTTGCTGAGCTATATGAAGCGTTGCCAGAAGCATAGCACTAAGGACACAAAGAAGCCACATCACTCCGAGTAGGACTCCTCGAAGAGCTATTGGATATAGGGAAATGACAAAGGGCTGAAGAGACACCAAGTCCCAGTAAAAGGCAACGCCTTGATGATGCAAAGGGGATTCCAAAGAATCTTTCCTCCATAGTATGGATTACGACAAATTCTTTCAACAAGAGACCGTGGACAGCCTGGAAGGACTCTTGCACTTGCCACACTCTAGACTAGAAGGGGCAGTATAGCAACAAGTGCTTCCCTTTGGTGGGAACAAGAGTAATGAGTATAGCGATGCCATATTCTTAGAACTCATATGCTTCATGATAGAAATGCAACGCTATGGAAACAGGTCCAAGAGGCTACCAATCAAGTTCAAACACTATAAGAGCATCTAACAACAGCAAAAGCAACACATAGGGATGTCATCCTAAGAAGCTTAAAGGCTACCGAGGAGCAGAAAGTCAGATGCCAAACACTTGAAAACAATAATCTTGTTTTGAGTCAAACTTTAGTGCAAAAAAACAAGGAAAATACAGAATTGAAAGCACAGCTGGAATAGCCAAAGGAGCAAATTCAAAGGGAGGTAGCATATAACAAGGAGGAAGCAACTACGATCGCTCAATGAGACTTAGCACCAACAACTTAGAAATGCAGAAGATGATGGATACACACAAAGAGAAAATGCTGCAAGTTACACAGCACCTCCAAGAGCAAGTCAAGCCTTGGCCACAAAAAGACTTCACAAAATTACAGAGGCACAAGGAATAGATGCTGCAGCCAAACGAGCATAGGAGGCAGCAATAAGGCGATTTGAAGAACTGGATGCCACAAGGATGGTACGAGATACAAGAGTTGGAGCGCTAGCTGGAAATCCACCATTACAGCCAAAGATAAGAACCAGCCTATGACATGCTACTACTCCTTGAGCGAGCCTCAAGGATAGGTTTGTTGTGCTATTAACTCCTTGGGCCCCTCCTCAAACTGTGACTCTCTTTTTGTCTACACTAACACTCTTTTTACTACAATATGATATCAATCTATCTGATGATCCGAGCCTAGGAGAATTAACACTTATTAAATAAAATACAAAGCGTGATGCTGACCCTACTGTCATGATGGGAATTTTTCGAGGGGACTTAGTGATCACTAATCCTAAAGATATTTTCTTCTATCCATTGCACCCCATTGTGCTCAACCTTCGTAGTTGGTGTCGGGTGCTACAAAACTTAGACATCCTCAATAACAACATCGATAAATTAGACTTGTTTGTTTGAGATGATATTCTTGAAACACCGGCCAACTACAAGGTTGTAGCTCGGAGTGACCAATGGATCATAAGCCATGGGTGGTTAGAAGTATTTAATACTCACCAACATTTAAATATTTATGATTCTACATTCTATCATCCTTTTGATATTCTTAAACTATATCAAAATATCCACAAACATCTAGAAGCCATGTTGACCACTGTCATTTACAATTTTGATAAAATACATATTGAGTATCCTAACATATCTCCAGAGGATATTATTGAGTTGCAATAATTTATGAAGCTCCATAAACCCAGTCACCCACCCCCTAGTTCTAGAGGGGGTTAAGAAGAAGCATCAAGTATATCACCTAATCCTACTTACCCTGTATATTCAAATGTTGCAAGTAAATTTATTAGTCCATATCCAAGTGCTCCACCTACTAACAAATCTTAGGCCGACTATATATTTTCTAGACTTCTTTCTCAACACTTAGAATTTCCCAATAACACTCTTGCCCTAAGGAGTTGCAGGCACCAGACCCGTCTCCACCATGGACAACTCAAGAGGTTATTCACACTCTACCACAAGATACACTTGAGACATTTATTGATGATTCTATTCTTGAGTCTGTGTGTGCTACAGATTACAAAGGTTTAATAAGAGCCAGGAATCCTCTACTCCTGCCATAGAATTAATGTTCAAAGTATTAATGCAAATTATAACACCTTTTGAACCTACTGAGTGGATTCTGCCCCATAAGCCTATTCGGATGTTACACCACCAAAGTAGCCGTATGTACCATACCCTCTCGAGCACTAAGACTAGAATTAGAAGAACTATTGCCTTTGGCTGGAAAGGACACATTATTGTTAAAGGTGGCACAACATGCAAGGCTGGCAAATCCACACTTGGCAGATCTACTTGAAATCAAAATTGTTACATTCATGATCAGTTACTACTTCTGCAGGTGGGAGAAAGGCTAATCCAGTCCACACAAGAGGGGGTTATACAACCATTGACACAGATGATGCAGGAAAGAGTACCTTACCATTCCAAAATATAGCCATCAATATATGTGTGCACCACTAACATAGAGAGTGGAAACTTTGTACATGCCACTGAAAAGAAGGTGGACATAACTGCAGTTTCAAGAGGCAAAGCAAAGAGATTCACATGTCTACTACAACTTCCCTATATTCTTTCCAGCAACATTTACAGATATAGGAGAGGAAAGAAAGCAATTTGCTGACCTGGATACATGCATGGTACCACATTCTGGACCAGGAAATTATAGTGAACGGCTCCTAAAACTAATCGTGGTCCTCATAGATCAACCTAAAGAAAGATATGATGGATATGGCCCTGATTAGCTGCAATTCAACATGAATCAAGGACTTAGTGATAGAGACATGATGTTATATTATCATCACCTAAGGTGTCCACCAACATACATGCATGTCACATTCAATGATATGGTTGACATTGGGTTATGGAGATCACATGCTGCATTTCAAAAGAACCCTCAAAAAGCTTCAATCACTCCAAAACTTCTATCGTCTCATGAGTTCAGTGACCAAGCCTTTAGACCTCGGTAACAGGTTCTCAGGGGACATAGCCTACATTAGGTAGGGGGATGTTAATCCCATTTTGGATTAACAAATATGCTCCTCCATTTGAGGACATTAATAAGTGTCATGCAAAGGCACTATAAAAGTTGTACATTATGAGATATTGGCCACCCAAGGCCTTAGTTAAGTTTTTGGTGCCCAAGTGTGAATAAGGGCCTATTATATATAAGGCATCTTCTCATAATGAACGAAAACAATCCCCCTTTGTGTTATGAGAGTTTTGGATTTTGTCTTGAGAGAGAGATTGAGAGAGAGTATTCTAGCACATGTGTCTTCTCTATATAGTATGTTGTATGCTTGTATGGAGGAGTGAGAGAGAGTGATTGCCTTGTGTGGTGGTGTGAGTGACTCTACGGTGATAGTGTGGAGGCAAAGCTTGGAGGATTGGAGCTTCTCAAGTGAGCTTAGAGACCTCAAGGGATACAAGCTCGAAGCATTGGTATGTGTCCTATGACATTTGTGTTCTATTGCTCTCTCCAAAGGTGAATGCATTAAGTTCCTTCTTGGAGGTGTGGTAGCCCATAATAGCTTTATGCATAAACTCTATACAAGGAAAAAAAGCATGTACACAACCTTTCTCTACCCACCTCCCCATCTTGGGGCCTCTTGTATGCAAGGGAAAAAACATAAGAAGTAAGGGTTCCATACATGAAAGTGAAGGGATCGTGTAAAGAACTTGTCCCGTAATGAATACACACAACACAAGCAAACCAACAAGCACAAATCAGACCATACAAGAGCTAGGGAAGGAAAAGGAAAAAAAGGACCTTGGTTTTGACACCATTACCTTGAGTAGTGAGATAAGGAAAAGAGAAGGAGAAGAAGAAAAACACCTGCAAAACAAAACAAAACAAACAAAAGTGAGTTTCATTGTTTTCTTAGATTAAGTTATATGATTAATATATGGTTAGATTTGGGACTGCCACAAGGAGGAGGGTTAGGGTCAGGAGCAGGATGTCAGAGGACCAGGATCAAGAGAATGATGTGGCATCAAAGGATGAAGAGCAAGACGTGACACCACACAACAAAATTAGTATGTATAATTTCTATAATTTATCTTTTTTTTGCTATCATTTGCTTAAGAATTTCTAAAATTGTTATATTTGGTCAATGGTAGAATGCAGAGACGAGAGGTACACAGGGGCCTGGTTATGTCCTTGTTATGTCACCCAAGACTCTCTGACATTGGCGACCCAGGTATAAAGTATGTTTTGTATGTTATACTAGTTATTTCAACATCTAATAACGATTTGTTTTAACTTCCTTCTTATAGGAGTGGTGAGTGGAGTATCATAGATCCGGCCAAGCAACTAGTCCCACCACCCGTTGGTGCCAAAGTCTTGTATAAGGGACTTGGGTGTAAAGTGCTCCATCAATGAGCGGGGATACATTATGGTCCAAGAGGGAGGCAAGGTTTTCCGTGGCTCCGAGACCTCATGGACCTCTATATGCCTAAGGTCCACAAGATATGGGGATAAGAGATCTTTAATTGTAATATGAGATGGTTGTAAATTATAATTAAACTGATTAATAAACATAGAGTTTTATTTTAAATGCAGGGACAAGGACGAGGTTAGCAAGAATTTATCATCGCATAGCTAGAGCGAGAGTTTAGGGTTGGCTGGAGTCACAAGGGTATTCTAGAGGAGTGGGCAATATTGCTCAAGTACCGGAGAGATTATGCACAGTAATAATGTGCAACCTTATTTGAAAGACTGAGCGGATAAACATATGTGTGATGTTTCAAATCTCTGAAAGCATGTGACATATTGAAAATTCTTCTTACGCCTTATTTACTCACTCTTGTATCCATGTATCATCCACATGGTGGGGGTTGCCTGTTTGCCTCTTGGATGTTCTTTGTATATTTTGTTGCCATTCTTTGTCGTACTCTTCGATCCATTTTTGCATACATTATTTATTATAGATCATGAAAACAATTAAATTCTCTCCCTAAATGTGATCAAGAAGTACCAAGATTCCTTTTCCACATAACACCTCTTCTGATAATTTACTTGATTCTTCTAAAAACTTAGGGTGGTAACATGATAAGATGGCTAATTCGTGACAGTTTGGTAAGAAGTTGGATATTTTTTAGCCTCCCAAATCTGTGTGCGGGGTACCTTGGGCAAGTTCAAAATGACCATTAATGAGCTGCCCCCCGCGGCCACATATCTCGGTCAAGATATGTGTCGGCCACGTAGGTTTAGAAAAATTAGCAACGCAATATCTCGGACGAGACACATGACAACATAATTGGGCAATCTAGTCAGCATCTCAACGTATCTTGCTCGAGATAGCTGGAGATGTTGACTAGATTTCCCAGTCATGGTGGTGTGCCAACTCAGCATGTATATTTATATCTCGGGTAAGATATTAAAATTGATAAAATATTTCTCGGGTGAGATAATTTTATATTTATCATATCTAAGTCGAGATCTAAAAATTGACTTAATTATATATATATATATATACATATATTTACCTTATCGTGGGCGAGATACGTAAATCAAATTAATTATATATTTATCATATCTCGGGCAAGATACTTAATTCGAATTGATAGTTTATATATTCATCTTATCTCGGGTAAGATACTTAAAAAACGAATTGATTATTTATATATTCATCTTATCTGGGGTGAGATAGTTAAATCGAATTGATTATTTATATATTCATCTTCTCTCGAGCGAGATAGTTAAATTGAATTGATTATTTATATATTCATCTTAGATAGGGCGAGATAGTTAAATCGAATTGATTATTTATATATTCATATTATCTTAAGTGAGATACTTAAATCAAATTGATTATTTATATATTCATCTCATCTCGTGCGAGATATTAAAAGTGAAAATAAATATCAATGCCACGTATCTCGCCCAAGATATGGGAACCCTAAAACTCCCTAAACTTTTCCTGCCTTGCATTATGTGTTGTCCTTTTCTCATCTTTTTCGGAGCTATTCACGAGCACTTGTTACCATATATTGCCTTTGATGGAGCACTTGTCGCCGTTTTGCTGGAGCTCGATCGAGCTGCTGCTACTGTTGATGTCGCCCGAGCTGCCCCGAATCTCTATCATCAAACCTAGACTTTTTCCAAGGTAAGGCCCCTAGTTTAATTAGTAATGGTTTTTTAAAGCTTTGAGAAAAACATTTTCATTAACACCTTCATTAATGTAACCTGGTTATTGTAAAGCATAATTAAGGAAACCAACGTACAATTGTGTATGCACGGATCTACATTTGTTTATGTGTGAGAAAACTATAATTAACAAAAGCTCTACATTCAAAACCAGGGTGGTTTGCACCAGTAATTAACGAAACCATATTTAAGTAGTTTAATTAAATGATCAAAATAGGGTTTACACCAATAATTAATGAGACCAATAAATAATTAACAAAACCATTATGTAATTTAATTAAATGATCAAAACAGTGTCTTCACTAGTAATTTATGAAACCAATAATTAACAAAACCATTAAGTAATTTTTGTAAATGATCAAAACATAGAAGCTGCTCAGATTATGGTCGTTATGCATGTAAAACCATGCCTCAAAACCCATCCAAACCCATTAAGCAGGTTATTGCATGAAGCCTCTATGCATAAGGTCTTAATGCAAGAAGCTCTATGCAACATGAATTATGGATTCATGCATGAAGCCTTTTTGCATAAGGGCTTGTTGCACATGAAGCCTTATGCAGATGCATCATGGCTTAATGCATGAAGCCTTTATGCATGGAGGATTTATGATTAAGCCTCAAATATTTATGCATAGAGGCCTTATGCATAAAGGCCTTATGCATGAAGGCTTAAGCATAAGGCCTTTATGCATAAAGACTTTATCATAGGGCTTTATACATAGAGGCTTTATGCTTAAGCCCCGCAGGCTTCATGCATAGAGGCTTTATGCTTAAGGCTTATGGATAGAGGCTTTATGCTTAAGGCTTATGGATAGAGGCTTTATGTATAAAGGATTAAGCATCAAGCCTTATGTTTACCACATCTTTAAAGGCTTAAGAATCAGTCCTTATGTTCACCACATCTCCCACATGCCATAAGTCTACTATCCCCTTGTGCTTGGGGGTGAGCCTAAATGGCTTTATAGTTGTGTGCGGTGAGCGGTGACCTAGATGCCTCAGTCTTTGTGTGTTTTCCCCATCCTTGTTTAATTAATTAATGATTAAAATAACATTTTTGGAACAAATTATGCTCCCCTAAGCTAGTATTCTCATCATTATTAACTCTGTAGTACTCCCCTAGTAACCTTACATGTCATAGTACTAGCAAAGTGTCCACTCAACCACTCACACCCCTTGGAACATATGCATGTATCACCAACCCTGCAACCTATCATTGCTCCTAAATCAATGAGGATATTTTTTCCATCATTAACAAAAGACCCTCTTGCCCCATGTAGACTATAATGGCCTGTAACAACATTTCCAAAATCCTTTCAAGCCTACATGGTTGGACCCCAAAGCGGCCTATTTGCTTTTTGAGGCACATATAAAAGAGCCCATAGATGCCCTAAAGAATTCCTACAGATAAAGTAGTCATCTCACTTGGGGGGTACAAACTATTGAGAATGAGAGAGAAAAGGAGAGAGAGAGAGAGAGAGAGAGAGAGAGAGAGAGAGAGAGAGAGAGAGAGAGAGAGACGACCTTTTGGTTACGTGGCGGCCTATAGTTTTTATCATGAGTCATGAGTCATGTCCAAAGACCATCCCCGAGATGGTCGCACTCTTAGAGGCTTCATGCACTCAGCTTCGCAAGAGATAGAGACATCCACATCCCTCAATGACAGAGTCTTTGAGAGCATGGCTAGAGACACACCAAGACGGATTAGTACGTTGTGGCTTCTCTCATGGAGAGGTATCTCGAATGCCCTCTATCAAAGAGAGGACACTATAGCTCTTCATTCGTGATGATGGGCGAGTCACGATTCTAGGTCCGCTTAAGGCAGCTTGGTGCACCCATGCAACTATGTCAGTCCACATTCTACCATGATATGTGGCATATTATGGCTCCTTGCCCCATAATCATGAGATTTCAATATATTTTGCATAGCAGTTATATGCATAGTTCATGTTGGGGCTTGAGGTAGATTTTCATAATCATTGACTTGGCGTGCTAGCCATGGTGTGGGCCAGCGTTAGGACTAGGATAGGAGCCTTGTGACCAGTCTAGGCATCTCCCACCTGCACTTCGGACACCTCGTGGACTGGAGATGCTACCGTTTACCACAATACATGAGCTAGGTGTGTAGATCGTTCACCAATTCCATCACGCTACAGAGTATATTCAACACATCATGGCTCTCTTTTATCATCAGAGTTGAACACTAGCACGGGATTCTCCCAAACCCTTCTAAAGTAATTGAATTATGATGTGTAGTTCTATGTTGATAAGCTATCCACCTATATTTTATCTTGTTTGTGCAAAGGGCCCCGCACAGTTTCACACCCACGCTTCTACTTCAGGCCAGGCCGAGAAGAGAGTTGGGACAGCATCACCATTACTAGCACCCCCTAGCCATGTGAGTATGCTTTCTTTTATTTGTCACAATATTGATCACTTTCACTTTTCAAAATACCGAGCTAGATGAGCTTCGTCGATAGTTATCACATCTCACTCTAGAGTTGCAGGAGTCACCCCAGGACATTGAGCACCAGAGACAGTTAGTTCGTGAGGTGGAAGTGGATAGACAGATCGCATACTACTGCATAGAGAACTACATGAGAGAGTGGACTAGCCTTAACAGAGATGTAGCTCGTGATTGTGTGATGCTAAGAATTGCTATGTATCCCCTTCTTCCAAACTCTTTGGTTGCGAGACCACGTGCGAACACGGGTACTATAGTTTAGTTTGTGGAGTTTTCCTCGGCGAGTTTGACACTTGGGGGTGGTACTGGAGGATCTAGAGTAAATGTGGTCACATAAGAAACCGCATTAGGTTTAGGCTTCAAGTGAGAGGACATTGAGTTCAACATAAGAATGGTTGAAAATAGAATAGTGGTGCGAAAGGGAATTATCAAAAATATCTCAATGAGAATCAAACAAGTTGACTTCAAGGTAAATCTAGTGGTTATCACTACAGAAAATCACAACGAGTCTTACCAAGTGTTACTAGGAAGAACCTGGCTGAGACGTGGTAAGGTGAAACAGGATTGGGATAGAAACAAAATTACCATAAAAAAGGGTAAGCAAAAGGTGTATGTGGATTTCACGGATACTAAGAAACCACTAAAATCTGTTCAGAGGCCAGTCAATGCCAAAATATACAACTTGTCAAAAGGTTTTGATGATAATGAAGAAACCAAAATACTCCACGAGCATCTAGACTTGATACCGTTGTACATGGTAAATGTGGATGTGGCAATAGGGCAACACACAAAAACAAAGGCCAAAAATGCGAAGGTAGTTAATGATCAATCAAAGAAATCAGAAGCAAATTATGGGAAAGTAGAAGACTCAAAGCTAAGCAAAGCTTTGCAAGAGAAAGCAATTGAAGAAATTATGTGGGCTCGGAATTTGCAGAAAGAAGAAGAGATCCAGGAGATCCGAGATTGAAAAAGTAAAAAGAGAACCAGGAAAACAATGCAGTTTATGTGAGCCCGGACAAACTGTAGAGGAAGTAAATCTAGGGGATGGAAAAGAAGAAAGGAATGTAAAGATCAGCCTAGAACTGGAAGATGACTTCAATCACGAGCTAGTATCACTGCTAAAGGAATACCAAGACATCGTCACTTGGTCATATGAAGACATTTAGGGCATCGACCCTAAGTTCTTCCAACACAACATCAATTTGAAAGAAGGAGCTATACCTACTATCAGGCAACAGAGGTACATAATGAGCTCAAATTATGCAAAACAAGTAAAAGAAGAATCTGACAAATTATTTTGGGTAGGTTTCATTATACCAGTAGAAAACGTTACATGGATATCTCCTATTGTACTTGTTATTCAAAAAGAAAATGAACATTAGAATATGTGTGGATTACTAAAACTGAATACAACAACCAATTTAGATCCTTTTCCGCTCCGTTTCACAGATTCCCTGCTAGATGAGGTAGCCGAAAAAGAGATGTATTCCTTAGATGGTTTTAGTGGATAAAACCAAGTGAAGATGGCTCATGAAGACCAAGAAAATACTACTTTCATCATCGAATGGGGGGTCTTTGTGGCAACAACTGTCATGATGTTTGGCTTGAAGAATGCACCAACAACTTTCTAGAGAATGGTGCATGAAATCTTCTATGACTCTACTTGATAGATTTGATGAAAGCTTTTGTGGATGATTTGAGTGTGTCTAGGGATAAGGATAAACACATCTAACACTTAAGGTTATGTTTTCAAAGATGTATAGATACAAGGCTGAGGTTCAATTTGACCAAATGTGCATTTGTTGTAAAATATGGAACACTATTAGGACACAAATTGTATCAGCCCAAGGATTGAAAAAGAAACATAGTTGCATAAACCAAAACTATACATGAAGAAAAACTATAAGGAAAACTACTCAGAGGAGTCGTCACTCTCCGAGTCATCTTGTCCTCCTTCTTGTCTACCTTATGCCTACACAAATTGAAGATATATATAAATAAAAATAGAAATTATTATAAAGGTCAAAACATGTTTTGTAAATAAAAATAAAAAGTATTACCACATGAATCTAAACTATATGCCTTGATTTTATACTAAATATTCATTTGTCAAAAATAAAAGTACATTGATTGATTCACCTAACAATGATAGGTCATGGCCAGTTGCACTTCGACGGTCAAATGGAACGGGTTCTTTACCTCGGAATCCATCTGAGACAATAAACTCCACCATTTTCGATTGGTATTTACTCTCCTCGATGCTTCTGATCAACCCCTTGATAGAATCCTCATTCGTGCGGATTGCTGGGTTTGCATAAGGACATGACAAAGTGGCATTCTATGAAGGCAGTTTTGGTTGTTGACCAAGTGGTCCTCCACCCAATTTGTAGAGATGTGTTGATCAACCACTTGGCTGAAACTCTCTTTCATAGACTCCTCTTCTTCTACAATCATGGCACTACTGCTGGCCACATGATTATCAACGGGCGTTGAAGAACCAACTCCCATAAGTCAATTGCAATTTTGAGGTGTTTGTTACCACCTCGCTTGATGTGGCCACTTGTGATATGCCCACATCTTGCAAAAGAGCGATCTCAGCTTGGGATCCAGTGAACCCCTTCGATTGCAACGAGTTTATGGGAGGCATTTTGTCTTGAATATGCATCCATAGACTCGTTTTGTCTTGAATATGCATCCATATTTAAGAATAGTTCTTAAATTAGTCTTGAATATGCATCCATATTTAAGAATAGTTCTTAAATTAGTCTTTAATAATTAGGATTTTGGTAAATATTTAAATTAATCTTTAATTATCATTAATTATTGATTAAAATAACATGTGATGCACTATCTCTTAAATTTTAGATATTATTATGCCATTTATATTAATCAAAAGACGTTTACCTCAAGAGTTTGGATGATTGAGAACTCCTGGGCAAGTGAGGACTGCTTGAGCTTGAGAGCGTTAAGACCGCTACTGCTTGATCTTCAAAGTGCTTGAGGACATGCATTGAGGGCGCTTGTTGGCACTTGAGGGCTTCGAGAGGGCTATAGAGGGCTTGAAAGGGCGAGCTTGATTGAGAGGGTGAGAGAGGGCGAGCTTGAGAGGTGGAGAGGATTGAAAGGGTTTGATGAGAGGGTGAGAGAGAGAGAAAGCTATCATTGAGAGCTCTTTTATTAGCCCTCAACATTGGTTGTACAACTGCACATCCACGTGTCCTGCATGGCTTGCCACCATGCAGGCCACATGGCCACGTGCCTGGCACACCACAGGCCACGTGGCCTTTGCCACGTGCATGGCACGTGGCAGCAAAGGCCATGCGGCACTCCACCTGTAATGCCTGCGTGTAGGCATTACACATGGCATGGCCACGTGGAGTAAGTAGTCCACGTGTAATGCTCGAGCGTGGTCATTACATGCGGACCGCCACATGTAAATCCACATGGGCATTACACGTGGTGTGGCCACGTGGACTATATAGTCTACACAGCTAACCATGTGGACTAAATAGTCCATGTGGCCATGCCACATGGACTATATAGTACGTGTGGACCCTCGCGCCACGTGTACTGCATGTACTCGAGCATTACACATGGCATTACATTCCTTTGAAGACTATCGCAAGCACCCTAATGGTCTCATTAGATAATGGATGTGGTTCTTCCCTGACCAAGTGCTTCATTGATATATTGTGGACAACAACATAGACCCAAAGCCTAATCGAGTAGTTGCTATAGGAATGAACCTCACAAACAAGGAGGTATATTCATTGTGCGAAGATGGAGACCAGGTGGAGAGCAAGAATATAGAAGGTGTTATGCCCACCCCATCGCATAGCAGTGGGGCTTCAAGGTTTTTTACAACTACAACTTCAAAAGATCCTCCATATGGGTCCACTCGGGCTAACATAGAGGCTAGTGGCTCAGGCATGCAAAATGGCATGAGTCAAGTACCACATGTTGATATCAGAGGAAGCGGCCAAAAAAATAAAGGCCTCTTTGAAAATGAAAGATATGGTGGTAGAAGAAGTGTGGAGAGTGGAGCACAAGTATGACGTTTTCAAGATCTAATCACACAGGGATGATGCACACATGGGAAAATATGATGTGCATGTGAAAGACGAACCATGTACATGTCTAGATTTCCCAAATCCAGAAGCCAAGAAGAAGCTGTATCTTGCATGCAAGCACTTTTACTTCATTTATTTACGTGCTAGGCTTAAGCCATAGTGAGAATATGTTCATCCACCAACCTATCCTATCGGACCTTGAGCTTTACAAAGCCCTCTCTCATAGGAGAGAGTACCCTAATTTAGATAGTTGAATGCAAGGATAATCAGTTGACCTTTGGTATTTTGGGACCTATGTAACCTTTGTGGAAGTAACCTCATTGTAGAGGGTTCTATTGTGCAATGTCTATCTCCTTCAAATACATACTCACTCTTTCCCAAACAAGTTCAAAAGAGGCATTTTTTATTGTGGTGCCAAAATTCGAGAAAAGATACCTTTATTATTAACATTAAAAAAGATAAATATAGTTTTTTATTTTGTATGTTGAAAAAGGAAGAGTGCACCTCTCCCATTGCTATAAATATAGAGGTAAGCTCCAAAGCACTTTGTTATACACCATTGCAACCAGGCTTTGTTAGTAGAGTACAACACCCTAAACCCTCCTTCGTTTCATTTGTTATCGCATCATCAAATGTTAGCATTGAAATTGTTCTTGCGTGTATCCAGAGGGAGGCCACCAATGTGGAGGTCAAGAAAAAGACCATAGATGGTGCATAAGCATGGAAAGGTCTCACATCCTTTCCACTTCTTGGAAATGATGATACTATTTCTCAAGTTAAGGACAAAGTCGTGGGTTTAATTGCAATTTGGCAAGCCCATGGTTTTATTGATGAATCATTTGAGCATGTCTTGCTAGAGGAAGTGCGAAAGGGTATGAACACCATTTGCTTACTTTGTGACTACACCCCAGAGAACAAGCGAGGCCCATAGTAGTAAAGATGATGATTTTCACATTTTTGTATTTGGAAGGTGTACGTGAATGAACTTGGTTTTATTTTTAGTTTGAACTAATAACCTCAATGTAGAGGATGTGATGTTGACATGTTTTTATGTGTTCACTCGACCCTCTGAAGTAACGTCATGTTGCTCTCTCCAACTTGCTTCACCCCTCTCTCTTCTTGTTTTTATGTGTTTACTCTCTCTCAAGTAATTACGTCATGTTGCTCTCTCCAACTTGCTTCGCCCCTCTCTCTTCATCAAGGGGGGTTTCACATATATGTAATTGGAAGTTGTACGTGAATGAATTTGGTTTAATTTCCAATTTGAAACATCAACCTCAATTGTAGAGGATGTGTTGTTGACATGTTTTTCAGTGTTCACTCCATCTAGCTCACTATCGCCCTCTCCCTCTCAAATAATTATCTCACGTTACTCTCTCCAACTTGCTTCACCCCTTGCTCTCTTTGGGGAGGTGGGGGGTATCTTTTTGGAATCCACTCGCCTAATTCCAAAAAAGCACTCACTCAAAAATGCTCGCCCAAAAAAAACCCCCGGGCATGTGGATTCAGAACGGACGTACACCCAAGGTAGAATTTAGCACCCACATAAAAAGGCCATTGGTTAGTAGCCCTCATAGTAGCAAACAACTAAGATGTTAAATCTTTGAAGCTTGATTATTATATTATGAATTATTTTTCTTTTTCACAAATTATGATTAAGCAGCTACTTAAATATATGATATGTAAGGTTGGGTTTATAAGCATGCCGATGAAAATTGGTGCAGACTACAAATGGTAATTTTTTCTTGTGGCCTAGAAAAGTCCATGAAAGATTTCGTAATCTCAATTTGCTAAACCATTGGCACTTTCTCACAACTAATTCTATTAATTATGTAGTTTACTACATCATCAACAGGATCTTTGGGTGAACTATATTAACATTAAGATATTAAGTGATCTTGAGAGTGATTGAAGGCAAAAAGTGGGTGAGATATGAAAAACCGTGTAGTTACTATATTGAAGATAATAAAGTGGCTTAGTTTCATAATCTTATATTTTTAAAGTTTTGTTATTTAGCTAGAGCTATAAATCCATCAAGAGCTACTTCCTCTATGGTGTTTTGATGATGTATTTTGACCATTAAATGTAGTCTCATAGTAAACATAATTAATAAGAGGAGATACCATATGGGATTATGAAATTTTAAGGATGTGGTGTGAAGTATATAATTGAAAGGAAATGCTAATATAAGTAGATAGGGATATTCCAAAAGTGCTCCAAAATCACGATGGTAAGTTATGAGCATGATTCAAGAAACAACATGGGTGAGTTACCACATAACAATCCATATGTAGACTCTAGAAGGAGATTTTTTTTAGAGACTAAAATGGATTAGTTTAAGTTTAATAATGTTATATAGTGAAAGATTACATGTAGCCACATATGTCAAAGATAGTCCTTCTATTATAGACATAATATTTAACCACATAGAAAATGCCAATGTAACTAGTTCCACTCATGAACATGTTGGGTATTAAGGTAATGATGTATTTTATGAGACAATGACAACAACACAAATATTGTAGTCTAATTTAGATTGTTATGTTTGCACGTTAAACTTTGTTAATTTGTTATCTTTTGTATGATAATAAACCTTGGGAGTTCACATTTACACTTGAGTGTACTAATTTTTAGAATCCAAACTTATTAATTTTCTAACCCAACATGGAGGTATGGTAATAATGATGATGAATAGGGTTTCCTTTTGACAAAAGCCACATGTTCCTCCAATTTTACAAGAAGTTTTTTACGATAATCAAGTATTAATTCAGCTTTCAAATTTCTGAGGCAATCAAGGATTAATCTCAAGGCAAGGAAGAAATATTATTAAGGTAATCAAGCATTATTTAAACCACAAATGGGCATTTAGTAGAGTAGAGAGGTGAGGATGGTAACACATGGCCCTCTATTTGGTGGCTGGTCATTTTCACAAAAAGCTAATGATCCAATGAGGCCTGTCCATCCGCTTCTTCGGGTGTGTGGCAAGCTCTAGGAAGGAAGTACCTGGAAAACTCAACTTCAATATAGTGATCTTTGAAGAACACCTTCCTTATATCTGAGATCTCAGCAAGCTCAGGAGTCTTCAAGCACTTCCACACGGCACGAGCCCTGTTGGAGTCCATGCCATTACCGCCTTTAGGAATAATCCATTATGTACTTGGAAAATACTTCCCGCTCCTCATCATCTTTGAACAGAAGAGTGACTCCTAGTGTCACCGTCCATTTGTTCAGTATGTAATTTTCCATGTAGACAAAAGCCTTTTCAAATATATTCACAGGTGTGAGACAAACATGGTTCTTCAAATCACCCTAGCCAAACTATGCATATAGTGTTTGTCCTCTGGAGATCCTCTTAGCAGAGACGTTGTCTGTGTGTGGAAGCGAAAGTGAGGTTTATGCAAATCTTTGAGATAGTACCCTACCAAATGTATGCATCTTGATATGACGTAATGCACGACACATAACGATACCCCCTGGTGGTATTTTAACATTGCACTCAAGTAGCGCTTCACAATTTTCCCTATACTGAAATTATGGATGTTGATAGTATGCGGGAAACCATCTGGAAATGGAGATGGTGGAGAGTTCCACCTCTCTCAAGCGAGAAGACAGCCGCACAAACTCAACAAGACAATCCCAAAGAGACATGTTTACATCATCGTTCCCAATTTTGATACTGATAGAGACCTCCAACATTTTGAGATTGTTGCGGGTCGAGAACTGGGGACATGCAACAAGCAGGTCTGGCAAACAGACAGTAGACAGAGCCACCATATCCATGGTCTTCTTCCACTTCATTGTAGCGCAGGAGGTTTTAGAACTACCTACGATAAGAAGAAGATGCTATGCATGTTCGAAGAGACAGAAAAAGAGGCATGGTTCACCAAATTTTCAAAAATACACATGCAGAAGGACCTGAGGACCGAGCCTTGCGTTTGACAGATTTTAAGTTTTCCAATCCCATAGGACTTTCAGGAGAAGTGACGATTCGAAGAGGCACATTCTCCTTGCTGGACTGAGATGGCCGGTCGTTGCGAAGAGGAGGTCTCCCAGGAGACTGACACGGCAACACCACCTTTGTTCTTCTACGCTCAGGCATGGTGAGAAGCATATGGCATGCAAAGATCAAAACCTGTATATAAAACATTCCACAAAAATGGCTGCCACCCAAAGCATGAGAAGAGGAACACAGTGACGGAAACCACAACATGTAAAAAACCCAAGCATAGCAAGGGTTGATGGGGCCATGGCACGGTAACACAAGGACCCTCTCCTATATATTTCTAAATCTAGGAGAGCTCTTGTATATGTCTAAATTTTTTTAGGTCACATGACCAAATGTTCTTCTCAGTGCACTCTAATAGGAGAGCTCATGTATATGTCCATATATGTGTTGGTCACATGACCAAATCTTGTAGAGCACATAGAAATTATCATGTGTCCAAAACTTGGTGTTAGAAGTAATAGCATCTTGTACTAGTTTGGTTAGAGCCATTTCAAAGTTCTCTCCTAAATTTTGGTCTTATTATAAGTTCTCTCAAACATTTGGTATATGTCCAAATTTGTTTAGTTCAAATGACCGAATCTTCTTCTCAGTGCTCTCTAATAGGAGTGCTCATGTATATGTCAAAATGTGTCTAGGTCACATGACCAAATCTTCTTCTCAGTGCTCTATAATAGTATAGCTCATGTATATGTCCATATATGTTTTGGTCACATGACCAAATATTATAGAGCACATAGATATGGTCTTGTGGCCGAACTTGGTGTTCCATGTAATACGTCCCTCATAGTTATGGTCATGTGACCAAAACAAGGTGTTTCACATAATAGCCTCATCTACTAATTTGGTTGTATTTTAAGTTCTCTCAAACATTTGGTCATTTGATCAAAACTAGGAGAGCTCTTATATATGTCCAAATATGTTTAGGTCACATGACCAAATCTTGTAAAGCACATAGATATGGTCATGTGAACAAAACTTGGTGTTCCACATAATAGCCGCATGTATATGTCCAAATAGGATTTCAAGACTCCAAGGGTTAGGAATTCCTAGTAATCTTATAGCTCTCCTATAATTAGTTTTGAGACTTCTAGGGCCAGTAATGAAACCAATTCTATGTGCTCTAAAACATTTGGTCAGGTGACTGAATCTTATTACAAGTGTGCTAATGAGAATAATTGTCCAAGGTTTGTATATATGAATATATGAATATATGAATATATTGTGCAAGGTTTATATTTATATTTATATATATGAATATATTTTGAATTGTCAAAGGTTAGGTCAGATACCAAATATTTGGGCATAGCATAGTCATATATCGACAAATAGTTTGGTCATATATATGTACATATAAATATAAATATGAATATATATATATATATATGCATTCATATTTATAATTAAAAATTTAAATAGAATTAAATATATATATATTTTTTATAAAATTATAATTATATGTATTCATAATAATTATATATATATATAATTATGTATAAATATATACATATTTAATTTTAAATATGAATGCATATATAAATATAAATATAGTTTGAATTGTCCAAGGTTTGGTCATGTGACCAAATCTTGGGACATAAACACTAAACACAATTTCAAATATTAAATTTTCTCGCTAAATATAGTTCACATCGATTTTCATATTTCTTGCCCAAATTTAAATTTCAAGTTCCCGCTCAAATTCAAATTTTGAAAATTGGCTCCCTTGAGTTGCTTGTTACATGCAATTTGTAAACGTAATCAAGTTTCAAAGGTAGTGTAAAGCAACTCAACTCATTCAATAATTACTTTCTTATTTGATTAATGATATTATTTAGTGTAATTAATAATTAGTGTGTGTGAGATAGATAAAGAAAGATGTGTATGTGGGTGTGTGTGTCTGAGAGAGAGAAAGACAGGAGTGATTGAGAAAGATTAGATGATTAAATCAATTAATAAATGTTTGGGAGAGAGAGAGAGATTATTTTTTTCTCTTGAGATTAATTAAAATTTAATTAAACAGAGATATAGAGAAAGAAAAGTGGCTAACTTTGCCCAAATCCAATTTTCTTTGCGTCTTTGAGAGAGAGATTAATTGGATCTTGATTTGCTTCGTCAAATCACCTCCCAGTAGTCTTGAAATCGACTGCACATGCCTCAACCCACTCCTTCCAGTCCCGTGGTTCCTAAATGCACGTGCTCCTATCCCAGGCTGCTTCTTGCTGGCTGTAGTGCGCTTCTTTGCCAAGCTGTGTGCTCGCGTTTTGTGCACCGTTGCATCATTATTCCAAAATATCTCATTTTTTTAGTACTATCTCATAGTTTTTAACTAATAAACCTTGCACTCAGTTCACTCTTCATCTTATGTGAGCATTTACTCATTTTTGGGTATTTTCTTTTATTCTTTGGATTTATCTCATCCCAACACTTGGATTAATCCAATTGGCCCATTGGAACCTTAATTGGACCATAATCCAAAATTTTTTGAAAATGTAGACCCTTAGGCTAAGGTCCCTTATACACATTTTCAAATAATTCCAAATGCACATTGGAAAGTTATTTTTGAATTTCTGTTTCAAGGGAATCCACTTTAGACACTAGGAGGTTTTTTATATCCAAAGATATCTTAATTTAGGATTACCTCTCTCTAGAGTTTTTCTCTCTCTAGGCCAAAACAGGATAAAACAAGATCTTTCTTCTATTTCAGAGAGGGGAACAATTACAAGAATAGAAGGGGAGGTTTTTACACCTTTAGTATTTACACTTCAAAAGCTGGAGGGAGGAATCTTACAAGTGCCTTTGGATTTATGAAAATCTTATAGGGCATAGTAATTATCCATTATTCATAATATTATCAGCCCATGCTTTCTCATCAAGAGGTAAAATACAGAAGCAAAATGCAACACTTGGGCATGATCATATTCTGACTTTAGCTCTCCAATAATAATAACATAAAATATCAACATCATCACTTATGTTTTTCATAAAAAGGAAGAAGAATAGTATGCATTATATACCAAAATAACTGATTGTAATATGTATCTAACCATTGCCATAGTGTTTTCAATAATGTTTTGAATCTTGTTTACTCCTTAGTCTCTTCATTTAGTTTGTATAAGACATTGAATAGCATGGCATCTTGATGTTTAATTCATGGAGCGGTTGCATTAATATAAGTTCAAGAGCATTAATATAAGTTCAAGAGCATTAACATTAGTGCTAGTCGAGTAAAGAGAAAGTCACTTTTGTGGCTTTTTAGAGACTTTTATAAAAGAAAATTTTGTCTTCAAGTTTATTGTTTTAAAGAAATTCCTTATATTAGGGAAGTACTCTCCACACAAGATATTAGTGGAAAAAAATATAAAGTGCCAAATTTAAAAAAATATACATACTCTTCCATGGTTAAAATTTAGGACCCTTCTTCAAATAATATCTAATTTTTATGCACACTATAAATGCAATATAAAAATCCTTCTATACGTATTTATTCCATTGGATATGTACCTTATATCAACTGAAGACATACTCCTTTATACACATCTCCTCGAAGATAAGGCTTAACAACATTTTTTTTTGTGCTTTTTTACTGATTTTAAAAATTGCAAATTTAGTTTGCATGTCAATGTATATCAAGTTGCATGACAGAAGGCATTAATGTGATATTGTAACTCAGTTGGCTTGTGTTTTGCCTCCTTCCATGAAAAAGGATTAATAATAATTACACTATATTACAATCATACTGTGTAATTACCACCATGAAAACAAGCTCTTTCGGGTGAACTGGGAAGCTGGTCTGCGACGACGACTGTATCTACCTTATAGCCATAGACATAGCTCCTCTGCATCACATCCATCATCAACATCAGCGATGAAATCCTGCGCCGGCTCTACAGTAGAGTGCAAGCCGGAGCAGGGTGATGCACATAGTACTGCCATAGCAGCTTGGTCCTGCATATGCATGAGCTCATGATCATAGCCCCAATTATCAAGCGTGCTGCAGAGAAGACTGTGCTGATCATTACCTGTGCTAGAGGATTCCAATATAGCAGGCCAATCATCATCAGCTGTTTTCGGCGGAAGAAGATTAATGGTGGATGAATCCATACTATTTTGATTGGAATCAGCAGAATGCATGCCGCTTTCCAGAACTTCAGAGTAAGACATCAATAATCTCCTTAAATCGCTTGCTTTTCTCATTGCAATTAGTAGACCTAGGAGGCTCAGAGTTTATCGCTCTGGCCGAACAGAGGATTATGGTTGGGATTAAGGGTAAGGGATGATAATGCTGCAGCTTGTGCAGGGGCAGCTCGGATATCTCTAGGCCAGGGTGATAAAGGGCGCGGGAAGACATCAACAAGCTCCGGAAAATTGAGGAAAGCATCTTTTCCTTTAAGGCAATGGGCAGCAACATCATAAGCCCTGGCTGCCATCTCTGCTGTACGGAACGAGCCAGGCCATATCCGGGATTTCTTGTTAGGCTCTCTGATCTCAGAGACCCACTTGCCCCAACTCCTCCTCCTAACACCACAGTAGTTACTCGATCATGACTGCAATATTACAGAGCTGCTGCAACTGTAATGAGGAGCTTGAAGAAGAATCTTCATCCTTAGTTAGTAGTAGCGTAGAATCATCAAGCCCAGGGGATAGGTCGCTTCTTCTTCTTCTGATCCTTGTGTAACTTCTTAGCGACCGATCTCTGCATGGAATGCTAAGAAATGTGGGGAGGAGCTAAAATAGCTTACAAACTGCGAGTCCAAACTTGGACCATTAGCTTTTGTGAAACTGACAGCCACCAAATAGAGGGCCATGTGTTAGCGTCCTGATCATGGGTCTGTCTGATTTGACCTGTCTACTCTCTACTAAACGCCCATTTGTGGGCACTCCATACCACGTTGTGTCAGAAAATTAATAAGTGTGGTACACTCAAGTGAAAACATACACTCCCGAGGTTTATTTATCATACCTATAAGTACAGAAGCGCCTTTCATATATGGCTACATGAAATCTTTCACTACATAACATTATTAAACTCAAACCTTATAAGCCATTTTAGTCTCTAAAAAAAAGTCTCTCTAGAGTCTACATACAGATTGTTTTGTGGCAACTCACCAACCTTTAATCTTGACTCATGCTCATAACTCACCGTTGTGTTTTTGGAGCAGTTTTGGAATCTCCCTACCTACTTATATTAGCATTGCCTTTCAATATCAACAACGTCCTTAAAAGGTCATAATCCCATCTAGCATCTACTCTTATACATTCTGTTTACTCTGAGACTATATTTAATGGTCAACTACATCAGCAAAACCACCATAGAGGAAGTAGCTCTCGATGGATTTATGGCTTTAGCTAATGATTACAAAACTTTCAACATATAAGATTATGAGACTGAAACTAAGCCACTTTATTCTCTTGAGTGTAGTAACTACACATGGTTTGTTATAGCTCACCCGCTTTTTGCCATCACTCACTCTCAAGACTTATTATCTTAAGCTTAATACAGGTCACCCAAAGATCCTCTTGATGATGTAGTGAACCATAAATAATAGAACTACGACGAGAAGGTGCTAATGGTTAAGCAAGTGAGTACAGTTGAGATTATGAATTACTACATGCTAGAATTTTCTAGGCCACAATAAAGAATTAGCATTTGTAGTCTGCACCAAGTTTCATCGGCATGCTTATGAACCCAACCTTACATATCGTATATTTAAGTGACTGCTTAATCATAATTTGTGAAAAAGAGAAACATTTCATAATATATAACAACTCTTCATCTTATGTGATTATTTACTTCTAAATATCTCCCCTTTTTAACTATTAGCCTTGTCCTTAGTCAACTCTTCATCTTATGTGAGTATTTACTTCTAAATATCTCCCCTTTTTAACTATTAGCCTTGTCCTTAGTCAACTCTTCATCTTATGTGAGTATTTACTTCTAAATATCTCTCCTTTTTAACTATTAGCCTTGTCCTTAGTCAACTCTTCATCTTATGTGAGTATTTACTCATTTTTTGGGGGATTTTTCTTTTATTTCTTCATTTATCTCCTCCTTACATTTGGATGAGTCCATAGAAACCTTAATTTAAATTTTCAAAAAAATCTTCACCCCTAGGATAATGCCTCTTGAACCGATTATACTTAATTTCCAATGCACCTTCTGAAAATCTTTTTGAACTTCTGTTTCAGGGGAACTTATTTTAATAATATGAGAAATTTTTCTATCTAAAAATATTCAAAATCTGAATATTCTCTCTCTAAAATATTTTCTCTCTAGAATATTTTCTCTCTCTAAGTCAAAATAGGCAGAGACAAGATCTTTTATATTTCTCAAGAGGGGATTGATTACAAGGGAAGATGTTGGATATCTTGAGAGGCTGGGGAGGAATCTTACATTTCTAGACAACCAATAATGACCTATGCCACATAGGCACATGTCATTGTAAGGCCTAAACAAAAACTACATCTTACAGAGAGGGTTTACAACAATAAGTGTTTGGTAAGCCTTGAACAAACATTACATCTTCCAAAGAGGAGATTCTACAAACATATGTGCCATAAGCATGTTTGGACTAAATCCCTAATGTCATAGGCACTTAGTGTGACAAGTTCTCAGACTATGGCTTACAACATGCTCTTGGACAATTGAGAATTGACAGTTGAGAAAAGGAGCCACAGGAAAAAGCTATGCAGATATTGAACGAGAAGAAAATAGTGTAATCTAGAAAGGCATAAAAAAAATTAAGGAATGTGAGAGATAAGAACACAAAAGGCTCAAGTAGCTTGGTGCTTTTCTCTTTTATTGGCCAAAACAATCAAGCATGGTCTCCTATAAGAAACAAGAAAAAGTAAAGCAGTTCCTTTAACCTAAGTGCAACATAGGCCAAGAGATAAAGAAAACAAAGCCTTCAAAGCATAGAGTGACAATAGGGGCCATGGAAAAGTCCCAATTTTATAGTCCTGGAAAAAAAATAGAAAAGTTTCCAATTTCATAATGAAGAAAAAATGGGGGGGCATGGGAAGCCCCCTTTCTTGATAGAAAAAAAAAGGGGGGTCTAAGAAGAGTCCCTTTTTCTTTGAGAATAGAAACAGAGGGGCCATTGGAAAGCCGCAGTTTCTTATAGAAAGTGTTACCATTTAAATCACTTTTTGAAGCAAAATCTATTTTTGGCCTCTATAAACACACCCCAAAGGGTGTCCCATAAGCCCCCACCCCCCACCACAACTCTTTTTTTGTTACCCACAAATGTAGATGCCAATCAGGTATATTTGAACTTTCTAACAAGAAGGCAAGGACTCTATTGCTAGGCTACATTAGCCCAAGTGCCTTTCACTATGAATATCCTTATAGATTTTCTTTCAGCTTTACTTTCCTATGTTTTCCAAAAGTCACTACCACAACCACTTGTTGGCAAGTAGGTTGCAAATACAAGTGATGAGGTGGTTTTGTAAGTGTCCCCTTAGGAGGGTTTACTCTATAAAAAACCTATTGTATTGAAAGGGTATTTTGAGAATGCCTTATTTGTGCATTTTGAGTATCTATAATGATCCCCCTTTAATATAAAATATACTAAAAGAAGCCCTTCTGTAAATAAAATTTTATCCCAAAATTGTCACCAAAAAAACTCCTTCTAGGAAATGCATATGATAATACTAGCATATTTTTAGTAAACCTCTCAAAAGTTGAATTGATCACTTTAATAGTTAAAATGGTAGAGCATTTTGATGGCATCTTGTGAGTGCATAGATTGAATTGGATTTTAGCACATAAAAAGGCAATCGGTTAGTAGCCCTCATAGGGGTCATCTAAGATGTTAAATCTTTTAAGATTTTAAGATTTATATATTATAAAATATTTTTCTTTTTCACAAGTTATGATAATTTAAGTAATTAGTTAAATATATGATTTGCAAGATTGGGTTCACAAGCATGCTGATGAAAACTGGTGCTGACTACAAATGGTATTTTTTTTTCTTGTGGCCTAGCATGGAGTAATTCATAATCTCAACTCTACTATTTTCTAAACCGTTTGGCACATTCTCGCCCGCGCTAGTTCTATTAATTATGGTTTATTACATTATCAACATGATCTTTGGGTGAATTGTATTAAGCGTAATATAATAAATCTTGAGAGTGGCTGAAGGTAAAAATTGGGTGAGCTATAGAAAACCATGTGTAGTTACCACATTCCAGAGAATAAAGTGGCTTAGTTTGCGTTTCATAAGCTTACATGTTGAATGTTTTCTAATCATTAGCTAAAGACATAACTCCATCAAGAGCTACTTCCTCTATGATTGTTTTGCTAATGTAGTTGACCATTAAATGTAGTCTCATAGTAACAAGAATTAAGAAGAGTGGATGCTAGATGGGATTATGAGCTTTTAAAACTCTAATAAAGCCTCAAATGACTTACAAATCTTTTCCCATATCACAGTGCTATCTCTGATTATAAATTCTACTCATATGCAACATGGTACATCTAAATTCTCTCTTTAAACTATTTTAATATGAAAGTTTTCAGAGAGTTTTTGGAGAACGTAGATGCAACAGAGTTCATAAATGCATAGCTTCAAAATCTTTAATTGTTAGATAAGTGCAAGCTTTTTGGAAAGGATGATCTCTTTTCAAGCATATGAACAAGCCATATTTAAGGTGCCTGATCATAGCTGACACACCTTCCAACCGAGAACAAAAACCATATTAATACCCAAAAATGGGTTTTAATCTTAACAGTAGAAAAATCACCATGGATTCCAATATTGAGGACTTCATAGCTTGTTTAGTTGGGGGAGGGGGTGTCTTTTGTAGTTGATACAATTGGGTGTGTGAGTGGTGGGCTATCCTCGTCTCCCAACAATGATGATTATATTAACACCAACACCACCATTGAAGAATGTGGGAGACTATAAGTCCCTTGTACATGACATTGGGTAATACTGTGCTCATTTTGTCAATTTCAAAACAGTGTCCGAGCATGGTACTTTGGGTTGTACTTTGGTTTTAGCTATGGAGAGAGTGTGTTCAAAGGGCATGGTGCGTCCTTTTCTTCCTTTGGCTTACATACAGTTGTATGGGCTCTTAAATTCCCATTCATCTAGTCTCAAGTCTTTCTAAATTTGAGAATTTTTGTATAAAAGATAACATTTCAAAACTTGGACCTCTGAGGAGGATAAGAAGACTATGAGGCCTGGGCTAAGACCTACTACTGTGTAAGATATGTGAATTGTAATTCCTTCCCTAGGAGGTGATGCCTCTGAAGGGGATTAGATAAAGTTGGCATCGATCACCTCATAAAAGATGTTGTGTTGGCTATGGTGACCCATGGAAGGCCAGCAATGTGAGGCTTGGTTAGGTTGGTTTTAGAGGGTGAGGCTCCGAAACTGGTTCTGTTTGTGGCCTCTTGAGAATGCATATGGGTCTATTTGAGGCCGTAGGGAAACTCCAAAGATGCCTGACTAGTTCTCTAGTTGTCTCTAGGATATGGTATGGGATATGCTCAGGTGTGGTTCGTGGTTCATACTTGACCACTTTCTTTAATTCTAGCTCTAGTTTAGCATGTACATTCATATTGTGCCAACATATAATGCAATTTCAAAGGCTTGTAATTTTCTCTTCCATCTCACCCACAATAATCAAATGGCAATAACAATGCCTAAGTTGGCTCCTCAAAGCTATGCCAGTGCTGATTCGAGAACTTGGACTTATGCATCTTTGAGGCATAGTCTCCCCATTGCTATGCTTGTCTGACTGACTATGTGGGGTGGCTATTTCTAACTGATGGTCGAGTGGTTCATGCATGTTTCCTCATAACCTACCCACTGCCTAAAAATGGCAAAAAACTTTCACTTTTCAAAAAAAAATGGGTAGTTCATTTTGCACATATGAAATTTACTATAAGTTTATAGTCTTTATAATCTCATGTGTAGTTAAAAATGTTTTCCACACCCATGCGGGAAGTTTTGTGTCACACATACCCACTTAAGATCATGAATCTCTTGACCACAACCATATCGTAAGACTAATAATCACATTCTATGCTACTAAGTTATGTTTTTCCGGACATCGATGCAAACATTGGCTTTAGCTTCAAGGCTATGTGAACTTCAAAAGCATATTTAGCATGGAGAAGACTTCAGAAGCATATTTAGCATGGAGAAGATTTCAGAAGCATTAGGATGGAGAAGACGTCATGTACATTATCATGTCATGGCATTGGTCCACGACTTTAAAATATATATGTGAATGAGCATGTCAATCCACACATGTCTAACATCTCTTTATTACAGTGGCATTTTAATCTGTTTGTCCCCTCGTTTAGCCATTACTAATATATTAAGCTTGGGAGTATCGATTGGCACAACATTATTATAGATTTCATTATTTTGCAATGCCAAATTCTAATGTTGGGGGTTAACGACGGAAGACAATGTTACTAGTAGTTGTGGTTGTCCTCCTCCTCACATGCAAGAAATATTAATTATATGCTCTTTCATAGTTAGTAGGTGCTGACCTATCAATTATCCAATAACTACATAAATATCTCATAAAAGTGGCAGCAGTTGTTCCGTTGTGTTTTCTCACACAAGGGACATTAAACACATTCTTATATAGCAAAAAAGACATTTTTTTAGATGGTTTACTAGAAAAATGAACATATATAGTAAAAGTCCGAATGTAGGAAAAGTGTAACACTTCCTACTTCTTAATTTTAGGAAAACACTTAATATATAGCAATTAAACTAGCAATAAATCACTATGTAGTAAAAAGTTGCTATATAGCAAAAGTCATGAAAGCATTCACTATATGGTAGCTGATGTAGGAAATCTTTCATATACAACAATCTATATAGTAAAATATTACTATATAGCAATCAATAATCAACAAATTAAGATATTGCTATATAGTAAAATACTATAATGCATAAGAACTATAAATTAACTCCATTAATTTTATGCATACCACTATATGTAAGATCACTCTTACACTTTATTCTTTATGGAAATAGATGTATACACAAACTCTTATGTGTAAAAACCATTATGCTTTTATACATAGCTACATGCATAAAGCTATTAATGGCATAAAACTAATAGTGTCTTTAAAAATTCATATCTCTTATGCATATGCTCTTGTGGAGAATGCATAAGAGCTATGTGTTAGTGGACTCTTATATATAGCTCTTCTACATAATGCACAAATACAAAAACCAAGAAAATAGAGAAGAATTAGACTTTTATTTAAAAAAAATGTAGAGTTAAAAAATAATTCAAAAAATGAGTAAACAAAATGTTGCTTAAGGGAAACACAAGACAAATCAATAAGGCATAAAGACGTACTTTCACGAGTACGAATTAAAGGATATATGTATAGTTAGATAATTATAAACAAGTATACAAAATTTTGCTTAAGTGAAACACAATAAAAATATATAAGGAACAAAGACATACTTTCACAAATACAAATTAAAGAACTGAGTGTAGCAAAATGATCATCTAAACAAAATAAGTATATAAATTTTTCTTAAGTGACCAAAGAAAAATCCATAAGAAACAAAGACATAATTTCACAAGTGCAAACTAAAGGATGGAGTGTAGTTGAATAATTATCCCAAAAAAGTAGCTAAATTATGACTTTAGTGAAATAGAAGAGAAATCCATAAGACACAAAGACTTACTGTCATGAAAGCAAATTAAAGGATGGAATGATATTTTGTTTTTGTTTTAAAAAAAAATAAGTATATAAATTTTAACTTAAGTGAGACACACGAGAAATCTATAAGGCACAAAGACGTACTTTCATGAGTGCAATTTAAAGGATGGAGTATAGTTAGATAGATATCTCAATAACGGCATAAAACCTATTAAGAAATGTGAGAGACAAGAACACAAAAAGCTAAATTAGCTTGGTGCTTTCCTCTTTTATTGACCAAAACAATAAACCATGGTCTCCTATAGCAACAAAAGAAATTCCTTCAACCTAAGTACAACATAGGCATACAAATCTAGAACACTAAGCCTTCAAAGCATAGAGAACACGGGCCATGGAAAAGCCTCGATTTTATAGTCATGAAAAAAAAAGGGAAAGGTCTCAATTTCATAGTGGAGAAAAAGGGGGGTTGGCATGAGAAGCCCCCTTTCTTCATTTAAAAAAAGGGGGTCTAAGAAGAGCCCCATTTTCTTTGAGAATAGATAAAGAAGGGAAATTGGAAAGCCCCCATTTCTTAGTGGAAAAAGTCACCATTTAAATCACTTTTTTAAGCAAAATCTATTTTTGGCCTCTATAAATACACCTCAAAGGTTATCTCATAAGCCCCCACCCCCACCACAAACCTTTTTTTTAAAAACCACAAAAGTAGATGTCAATCAGGTATATATGCACCTTCTAACAAGAAGACAAAGACTCTACTACTAGGGTGCTTTAGCCTAGCTAGATTTCACTATTAATATCCTTTATATATTTTCTTTCAAATATACTCTCCGGTGTTCTCTAAGAGGTGCCAAAACACCCACTTGGAAAGTAGGTAATTGCAAATACAATTGATGAGGTGGTTGCGAGTGTGGCCTTAGGAGGGTTTTCTCTATAAAAAACCTATTGCATTTAAGGGTATTTTGAGAATCCCTTATGTGTGAGTTTTTCCGTATCTAAAATGACCCAATATACTTAACGAAGACCTCATGTAAGTACATTTTTCTCCCAAAAATGTGAATAAAAAAACTTCTTCTAGTGAACTCAGATGACAATACTTGCATATTTCAAGTAAACCTCACAAAAGTGAAGTTGATCACTTTAATAGTTAAAATGATAGAGCATTTTGATGGCATCTTGTGAGTGCGTAGATTCGCGGAACGCACACTCGAATTGGATTTTAGAACATAAAAAGGCCATCGGTTTAGCAGCCCTCATAGGGAACAACTAAGATGTTAAATCTTAAAGATTTGTATATTACAATTTTTTTTCTCACAAATTATGATTATGAAGTTACTTAAATATACGATATGTAAGGTTCACAAGCATGCCGATGAAAATTGGTTCAGCATACAAATGGTTTTATTTTTCTCGTGGCCTAGCATGGAGTAATTCATAATCTCAACTCTACTCATTTGCTAAACCATTGGCACCTTATGACCACTAGTTCTATTAATTATGGTTTATTACATCATCAATAGGATCTTTGGGTGAACTGTATTAAGCTTAAGATAATACGTCTTGAGAGTGAGTGAGCTATAACAAACCATGTGTAGTTACTACATTCAAGAGAATAAAGTGGCTTAGTTTGAGTTTTAGAATCTTATATGTTGAAAGTTTTAGAATCATTATCTAGAGCAATAAATCCATCACGAGCTACTTCCTCTATGGTGGTTTTTCTCATGTAGTTGACCATTAAATGTAGTCTCATAGTAACTAAAGAATAAGAGTAGATGCTAGATGGGACTATGAGCTTCTAAGGACGTGATTATAAGCTTTTAAGAACATTGCTGTGAAGTATATTGAGTATAAGTAGCTAGGGAGATTCCAAAAGTACTACAAAAGCATGATGGTGAGCTTTCACACAAGGGAATGATGGTTTATCGATGCCTAAAGAAGGCTGCCTAAAGAAGGCATGATAAATGGCACGAATGCCACACGTCGGTATACCCCCCGATACATCAGCGGTGGTATGGACATCAGTATAAGTGTCGGTAATATTAAAATTTCATGTCGATATCGATGCTTATACGAACGTCCTATGCAAGAAATGTTTTGGACAGAGTGGTGCAGCCAGCTGGCTCCAGATAGCTAGCTACCCCATTTTGCCTCTTGAAGAGTACTTGTCCAAGTCTACTCATAAATGAGAGAAAACATGGATTTTATATTAATTCAAAAAGATGATTACATTTTTTGTGAATTCATGTTGGTGTTGATCCATGGCATGGATAACAGCACTTTATATGTGCTAGGCCATCATATGTACAAGTCAAAATGGCAACCTAAAATAGGTGTAACAAAGTCATGTCACTTAGATGAAAGTGTTGATCCAAATCATGGATAGCACCATGACAAAATGTCATGTGTGCAATCCCAATGCAAACCTACCTAGCACCTCACTACTCATCGCTAGGTGAGGGCTAAGGCATATCCTATATCAATGCATGCATAAGAAGAAATTAGTATTCAATGAAAACATGCCAATATAAATGAGTAGATGGATGCAAGTAGTAGTAGGATGCTTACCGCATTCACAGTGTTGCTCCACAATTGATAGGCGTACCCTCTGACTCCAATTTCTCAAGCAGCACCTATGTGCAAGATTTGTAGAAATGTAGGATGGCCTACCACGCTCTCCATAAACCAACCAACACAAGGTTTAAGGCATGCAACCAATGCACATTATAGATAACCAATGAAAGGGATTTATAAAAAAAACCTACAAAGTACTTGCGTAAGGACTCATAGCCTCCACTACCAAGGTGTGATGAGCTTAAAATCTTGATCTGAGCCTGTGCAACCGTTGTTTGCTCGTTGTACCTGTGAGGTGTGTCTCTACACTTAGCCTAGATCATCTACCACTCCTCCTCATTGAGCCAAGTAGGTTCTAGCTTCCCCCTATCTCACAGCATCTCGTACCTTGGATCTACGCGATGCCATGGTTTTAACTACACCGTTGATCCATAGATTTGGCACTACATCACCTGTAGGAGTGTACTCGTTCCTCTTGATTTACTTAATGATGAATTTTTTTTTGTCTTTATCTAAATCATCCCACTTCTTCTATGCGATGCCATGGTTTTAACTACACCGTTGATCCATAGATTTGGCACTACATCACCTGTAGGAGTGTACTCGTTCCTCTTGATTTACTTAATGATGAATTTTTTTTTGTCTTTATCTAAATCATCCCACTTCTTCGTCACTTTATGCGCAAATTGAATCTTTAGAAGCTAACAGATGTGCCCTTTCATCTCCTTCCCTAGGTCATCCATGAACACAGCTCCATTGCACAAATAATACACTTTCTCTGTGGATGCCATGCGAGGAGTGTAAGGACTCCTAAGTGTGTGTGGTGTACTAGCTGAGGAGATGGGTGCACGCTGACATGTAGGAGACACTGCATCTATGACATCACTCCCAGAACAACCACCCCCACTACTACTTTGTCTACGCATAGTCGTGTGATGGCTATGGGTGCGTGCTAGTGTAAGTGAAAGAGTGGGGATCACTGTGGCTACAGTGGTGAATGGGTTGGAGGGCCCAACCCCCCCAAAGTAGTATTGTGCCATGGCTCTCTACTCAGGGGTAGTCTGTGAGATGAAGTGATAGAACTGCTCCGGGCTAAGAGCCTGTGGTGGTGTAGGCATGATAGAGGTGTACTACGGCATGTCCAAGGGGTTGTAACATCCCGAAATATTGACCATGATTCTACACACATACCTAAAGTTAGAGTTTGTCAAAAAGTGTATATCATGCTTGCTTTACATATATCATGCTTGTTGCTGTACATAGCCAAGGCAAGACCCATGCTTTATGTAAGCTCTATGCATAGAACTAGCTATATAGGTCTTAATACATGCATTAATATCTATGCATAAAGCTTAATGTATGCATTAATATCTATGCATCTAGATTAATGCAAGAAGCATGCACATAGCTTAATGCAAGAAGCATGCATGCATTACGCTCTATGCATAGAGATAGATGCATCTAGTTTAATGCATGCGTTAAGCTCTATACATAGAGCTAGATTCATAGAGACTAATGCATGCATTAAGATCTATGCATCTAGCTTAATGCAAGGAGCATACGTAGAGCTTAATGCAAGAAGCATGCATGCATTAAGGTCTATGCCTAGAGCTAGATGCATAGAGCTTAGTGTATGCATTAAGCTTTATGCATCTAGTTTAGTGTATGCATTAAGCTTTATGCATCTAGCTTAATGCAAGAATAATACATAGAGCTTAATGCAAGAAGCATGTATGCATTAAGCTCTATGCATCTAGATTAATGCAAGAAGAATGCATCTAGCTTAATGTAAGAAGCATGCATAGAGTTTAATTCAATAAGCATGCATGCATTTAGCTCTACGCAAGGAAGACTTGAAAGGCTATGCATAGAGCTTGCAAGGAGCCTATGCAATCTCTGTGCATAAGGTTCAAGTAAGCTTTCAAGAATCCTATGTATAGAGCCTACAAGAAGCCTATGCATAGATCTTGCAAGACGCCTATGCAAGGTCTAGGCATAATTTTCATGCAAGCTTGCAAAAAGCCTATGCCTAAAGCTTGCAAAAAGCTTATGCCTAAAGCTTGCAAAAATTCTGTACAAGCTTTATGCATGAGCTTTGTAAATAAGCTCTATGCATAAGCTTTTATTAATCCCATTTTGGATTAACAAATATGCTCCTCCATTGAGGACATTAATAAGTGTCATGCAAAGGTACTATAAAAGCTATATATTATGAGATATTGGCCACCCAAGGCCTTAGTTAAGTAATTTTTGGGCACCCAAGTGTGAATAAGGGCCAATTATATATAAGGCATTTTCTCATAATGAATGGAAATAATCCCCCTTTGTCCTATGAGAGTTCTTGCTTTTGTCTTGAGAGAGAGATTGAGAGAGAGTATTCTAGCACATGTGCCTTCTCTATACCTGTATGTTGTATGCTTGTATGGAGGAGTGAGAGAGAGTAATTGCCTTGTGTGGTGGTGTGAGCGACTCTACGGTGACAACCTGGAGGTGTAGGTTGGAGGATTGGAGCTTCCCAACAAGTAAGCTTGGAGACCTCAAGGGACACAAGCTCGAAGCATTGGTAAGTGCCCTATGACAGTTGTGCTCTATTGCTCTCTCCAAAGGTGAATGCATTGAGTTCCTTCTTGGATGTGTGGTAATCCATAACATTTTTAGCGTCCCTTTCGGGGAAACACCTTTGTAATTTCTTTTGTCCTCTTTGAGTTTTAGCTCCCATTACATAAGTTTCATCATTGCCTTTCCATTCCAGTAGTGCATTGTGTATGGAATGAATGGATAAGATTTGCATGGAAATGAGAAGTTGTGAGAAATTTATTGTTTTTGTTGTGTGGTTGTGTAGTGGAGTGGCCTTGGAGAAAAGCTCCACTATTTTTTCCTTTCAAATTTGATGTTTGTATCACCAGAATCGTGAATAAGAATGAGCAGGTTTATATTTTGTTTTTCTTTCCTTGAAAAAATCTATAACATTCAAAAAAATAATTAGCCATTGGTTGTGTCTTGAACTCGTATTACATTCTTTAAGCATGGCATAATCATTTTGGAAGCATCCCAGGGGGGATAGGTATTTTGCACCCAAACTTCTCTTTGTCGACGCATGAATTCTTCACATGAAACTGTAGGAAGCTAGTTAACAAGGTGAACTACTCCCTGCAATCTCACGGCATGCAACGGTCCCAAAATCATCACCGCGGTTCATGAGATTGCCTTGCTAAAAATATGTTGTGCTGACACCGCGGGTCTCACAAAATTGTACTCCGTGAACTAACAAAAAATGTTTCACAACATGAAACATTAAATCCTTCATGACATGAATGATTTATATTTCATGGCGTGAACCGATTTCCTTTCACGGCATGAACCAATTCCACTTCATGGTGTGAACTAGATAGGAACTCACGATGTCAACGGTTTCCACTTCACAGCATGAACTATTTTTGTAGTTTCATGCTTTAACTAGTAAAAATTATAACAAGGTAACATGGATTTATGAGTCTGAAGTAAAAATTTTGGGCACGTGAAAGTACAGAAATTTATTCACAACGTGAACGGTTTTTTGACTTTTCACGCCACCATGAACTGTTCTCTGCATTCTCACGGCCTCAGAAAATAAATCGATAGTATCTTACAAGAATTCAATTGGGGTATAAAATTAGCTTATCAAATCATATTCACATGCACTTGAGGTCTGGAAAGCTCATCGGAGACTACCTCACTCCTGAACGATACTGCATCCAATCACCCAAGATCTTCCTATCAAAAGAGTGTTGGTTCAAGCCACTCAGCGAGCACTCAATTGAGTGTCTTAAGGAATTTAACCACCGTTGAGACTAGTAGTGAAGAATCCATGGAAGAAGGGTTGCGATACTCTGGGTTTGGGGAAGAGGAGAATCACCCTCCCCTACCAGATCCAGTGGTATCATTGATATAGCTTGGGGATTTTTTGGTCTCCAAACCAGCAACAACGATGAGGAGGAAAACTCCATGGGCAAGGGTCCATCAACCAACGTTGGGCTTGGTCCAAGGAAATAATTACCTATATCCAACCTTCAAATTCTAGGTTGTCGAACAATGGCACCCCCCGAATGAGAAGAGACATGCAAAGCATAGCCACAAGGCAGGTCAAGTATTCTTCCCAACCTCATGGGAAGTAGAATTAGATCTAAAAAGGATTGAGGTAGAACAACAGTATTAAGAATTGAGCTTAAGTAAATAAGAGCTCGATACTCGAAGGGCTAGGACCAAACAAAAGGAGATGGGAAGTGTGAACCTATTTCAATCACATCGTAAAGAGCCAAAAATAGTCATGGGCAGGAGTGATAGAGAAATTCAAAACTTAGAGCCCATTAATGAAGAGCCAAGAGAAGAGGAAGGGTTTGTAACCCTAGATGAAAGGGATAATCTACCAAGGGAAACAGGTGAAGTAGAATACCGCATGTACACCAAGAAGGACATCGAGAAAATGATCAATCATCCCACGTTCTTACAAGACATGGAGCTCTTAATTCTACAAAGGCATATAGAGGCAACTAATGATGAACCAATCCATAATGAAGTTGCCGGACCATCCTATAGACCGGAAATGCCTAGAAGAGCCAATGTTGGAAGAGGACGAGGTCTAGGTAGGGGGAGAGTAGCTCCTCAAAGACCAAGGGCAGATTCAACCATAGATCCTAATGTAGCCACAAGGACGAATTTATTGAATATGGCTGTGGAAATGGGCCGAGGAATGTTCAAGGAACTAGGCAGTACTCTAGAATCCATACCATCCCAAATGAAGCCACACATCATTTCAAAGCTCATACAAAAATTCTTTGGGTATGGGGATCCGATTCAACATGTAGAGATCTTTGAGTCCACAAGCTCAACCTGCAGGCCAAAAAGTGATGTAACCATTATTCATTCCTTCTCATTGATCCTAGAAGGAAAAGATCATGAATGGTTTTGAACCCTCAAGCCAGAAGATAAGATTGATTTCACGTGGCTCAACAGTGTGTTTGTGCCAAGATTTGCTTGAAGTGGCAGTAGATGGAGTCCCGTGGCATAGCTACACAACATCAGACAAAAAGAAATGGAGTCGATGAGAGACTATGTGTCTCCGCTAAAGCACTTGAATTCAAGGTGCAAACTACGGGAAAGGCTAATTGATCACTTATTGCCTTGCTTCCAGAGAGAAGTCCAAGACCACAAGATGCATGATTATCTAGTATTAGCCTGATCGGCTACTCTGGATGCATGTTGTAAGCTGGAAATTGAATATGAAGACAATATGTTGGAATTGCCACAACCAGATGATGTCAAATATCTTCTGTAGCAATGACTTCACGAGTTTTGAGTCACCAAGATATTGGAACTCAAAGCAAGCAAGTTGGAAACATGAATGTGGATGAACTCAGTAATGCCATACTGGAAAAATTGAAGGTGAAGGATGGAAGAGAAACATTTGGGCATGGGCATACTCATCTTTACCCTCGTAGAGATTTGGTGTGGTGTTCTATGTGCAGATTGAATCACACTACCACTGAATGCCCACAGTTAAGAGCTAGGCCATTACTCTATTATGCGCACTATATAAAATTAGGGAATCATAACACCTCCATGTGCAGATATCCAAGGTTCCAAGCCGTAGCACAGCGATCGGCACCTACAGCCCCACTGGCCTTACTAGCACCACCCATGCAAATCATTGCAGTTCGAACCCTTCCTATTTACCTAGGGGGATGTTTCCGGTATAGGACACTTCACCTCTTCTACCACCACATCCTAAAATCAACCAAGTATTGATTGAAGATCCATCAAAGGATATGGATATGGTGCGTGAAGTAGAAATCAGTTGGTGAGTACTATGAGGAAGTTGTGGAGATTGTACCAAAATTTTATATCTTACAGCATAACATGCTAGTACCTGTGTTTCAAACCATGGTAGAGTGGAAGGGTAAGGACATAAACATAAATATGAGAAGAGGACCACTACAATGTTTTGGTTGCGGTGGATCGCATCAAATCGTTAAAGTGGTTCATACAAATCAACCTCAACAATTGACTACACCACCCAATGATATGCCAATAATTACCTGTACTAAATGTGGGATTGATCATTTGATTAAAGATTGTCCATACCGCGCAAGTGGTTCAACTTTCACTCCTAACCAGGCCACCGTCCAGTCCATAAGTGTGCAACCTGGAAACATCACACTACTCAATGTCCTGACACGAGCCCAAGCCCATTTAGGGAAGAACCTAGCAGATGCAACCAGTTGTAGAACTGGCACGAGAAGGAGGGAGAAAAAAGCGGGTAAGGGTGACACCAGAAACACAATTCAAGATGGATCTGAAGAAGATACAATCGACACCAGATCCACTCAATCAAGAGAAGAGAGGGATCAAATGCTCAAACCAAATGAGCCTAACCAAGAAATGTAAGGGAAAAGACCATCAACTCCTAAAGGAGTCGTTGAATACCCAAATGTTGAAGAGGAGATAAGGAAGCTTGAAGAAGCCAGGGCCCTAGTAGAAGAGTGTCAAACGACTTCACAAAGCCACAAGTTACGGGATAACCGAGTTAGGAATACAATGTATCCAAGAAATAACCAACAAGGGAGAGGGAATTGGATATACCTACTCTAATTCCAAAATAGTCGGAAGAGGGATATCAAGGAAACATGATGTCAAGAATGTTCAAGGAGGTTGCGCAGGATGAGTCCATCCACTCATTCCCTAGGGATGGATATAAGACGCACACATGTAAGGAACTCTCAATTGCCAGAGAACCCAAATACATAAGCAGTCTCAGAGCTATACTGTCCACTTTTGCACAAATTCCATTGGGGCAACTACTATGCAGTTCACCAACATTGTGGGTAGACATAAAAGAATGGACCCGTAGAAGGCAGACTAATGCCAGTTGACTGTTAATCCAATTCCAGGATTAATAAGAGCTACCTCCATTATCTCACATCAAGGAGTCACAATAGATACACCAAAGGGTCATACATTCAAGATATGAAGCAATAGTGTCTAAAGCTACAACTTGGATGGGTGCCCGTAATGGTGTGACAAAGTATTTATAGCGATTCCCGCTTCAAGAGCATGTGGTAGCAAGTTAGGATGAAGTCCTAAGTGATGTACTTCATGGATATATTATGAGAGTAGTCATTGTAATAGCATTAGGCCTATTATGAGCCTAAAGTGCCCCGCCGGCCAGAGTTTAAGTGAGTGTGAACACTTATGGCCATGTATATAAGTGAATTTCTCTCATAATACAACATACTCTCCCATTGTGCAATTGAGTCTTGCTCTTGCTAATCTCTCTCCCTAATGCATGCTAGTGAGTGTGTGTGAGTGAAGTGAGGTGAGAGGAGGGATGAGGACCCGAAGTGCAACGTGGTGGCGTGACAACGCTCGTGGGAGACACGGTGGAATTGCTTCTCAAGGAGTTGTAGAGCTTGGAGACCTCAAGGGTTACGAGCCTGGCCATTGGAAAGATCCTCATATGACAGTTGCGGTTCACCAAGTAATCTCTTTTTGGATGTGTTTCAAGGAGGGTTAGGGTGAGCCATAACATTGACACGACATAGGATGTTCAGTCACCTCTAGCATAACGGACTATAAAACACATAAGGGAAAGAACAACCAAATTCATCAAAATATCGGTTAATCAATTGGGGCATTATTTACAAAAGTGATGACACTAATGCTACGATCCCAATTCATCACATAATGGATAGCAGGCATTGGCTATCTTGGATGGTGGGGCAGGGGTTAGCATCATCGCAAAACGATGTTGGGAAAATTGGAGAAAACTTGATCTAAAAAGAGCAGATCTTATCATTAAAATGGAAGATGGAACATCTTCACGGCCCATTGGTCTTTTAGAGAATGTGCGACTCAAACTCTTTATGTTTCGTTGCCATCATACATTTGTAGTAATGAATTTTCTGTGCCAACCACATTACTATGACATAATATTGGGGAGACCCTTCATGAGGGAATCCAAATTGGTGCACGACTAGGCATTAGACCATGTGTATGTTCGCAGGGATTCTCAAATTCTAAAGATAGATCTGAGAACATGGAAAGCACACCCCATGGAGGGGAAATTGTTTGGTAATGATTTGGTCACAACAGAGCAAACCACATCTGTACAAATATGCTAGCCCACGGCGGAAATTTCCAAAGAGGAATAGGAAACAAAAATGTATGCATCACTTCGTCCTTCGGATTTCAATGAAAATTGGACGCATGTGCTAGCCACCACATAGATGTGATGCAACCTCGAGGAACCCAATATGTGGAATCTCGGATTGTTCCCACTACCTTTGTCTGTATGGTCAATTGGCAGAACATTGATGAGGAATCGAAGGGGTAAGTTTCTAGGATAGAAGGGACTGGATCACAAGGCCGTACCAGCCCCCAACGCCTTAGAAGATGGCGAAAGCAGAAATGATATATCGCTCCGATGAAATACCCTGCTGTGAGAAAACCCACAGATACCCAATGGTTGAGATACCTCAAAGCTGCTACGGTACATGACGAGTTTTCGAAGGATTGGGGTGAGGAATTGAGTAAGATATCCCTTGACGGGAAACGTAGGGAGGAAGTCATCCTTTGAGAACCTGAAATGCCTAAGCTTACGAAAGCTCAGCACCGAAAATGAGACAAAGCGTAGAGCAAGAGGCTAGGAAAGTTATGGCTAAAACAAAAAGTGAGAATGAGAAAAAACTAGACCTACTTTCAATACCAGACCATTTCAAAACATACACAATTGATGAATGAAAGGTGGTCCAATTGACGGCAAAAAGAGTTAAGGAAGATGGGTTGTCCACATCATATGATGGCCCGGCTAAAGTTAAGGAAATTGATACTACAGAACCAAGGAAGGAAACCAAACCTGTTTATATCACTAAGGACTTGACTCCTATTGAAGAAAATGAGCTTGTTGCTCTCCTTAAAGAGTTTAAGGATTGTTTCGCCTGGAATTACAAAGAGATGAAGGGTGCACCACCTGAAGTGGTGCACATACAATCCCAATCATGGACGGATCAAGACCAACCAGGCAAAAACCATACCAAATAAATCCTAAATATGCAGAAATTATAAAGAAGGAAATTAATAAACTCATTGGTGCGGATTTCATCTATGAGATAGAACATATGGACTGGTTGTCACCAATCGTAATAGTGCTAAAGAAGAATTGGAAACTTAGGGTATGTGTCGATCTCAAAAAGGTCAATTTAGCTACTAGGAAGGACCATTATCCATTGCCTTATACGGAACACGTTTTGGAGAGAGCAGTTACAGCTTCTTAGACAGATTTTCAAGATATAATTAGGTGCCTATAGCGGCTGAAGACCAGTATAAGACAACCTTCAATACAATGTGGGGGACGTTTGCTTTACAAAGTCATGCCTTTTGGTCTCACCAATGCCCCAACAACATTCCAATGATTAATGTGCATAGCCTTCAAGGACTACTCTCAATGGATAGACCATTGATGATCTTTGTGCACACTCTCGATGGACAGACCATTTGACTTGCTTGAGGAAGGTGTTTGAGCGATGTCGATAATTTGTATCATGTATCCTTAAACCCTTTAAAATGCCAATTTTGCATCAAACACGGTGCGATATTCTCGGCGATATTGGGGCACATTGTCTCTAAGAATGGTATATCCCCACGGATGATAGCAAGGTCAATTTGATCTTGGAATTTCCCCCACCCACTAATTACAAAGGTGTACAAAGATTTATGGGCCACATTGGGTATTACCGTCACTTCATAGTATTTTATGCTCAAATTCCCAAACCATGATATATGCTACTCATTGTCTTTGAATGTACTGAAGAATGCTAGGAAGCATATAATAGATTAAAGTAAACACTAGCCAATGCACCATTTCTGAGACCACCTAATTAGGACCTTATATTTTATGTGCACATTGATGCATCAAACTTTTCTATTGGATGCATATTGGCACAACCTGGTGAGTTCAAATTGGACTGCTCAGTTTGCTTCGCTAATTGCCAATTGATTGATATGCAAAGGTGAATTATACCACCACAGAATGAGAAGGGTTGGCCATGGTTTATGTAGTCAAGAAGTATTGACATTACCTATTGGGGCCAACAAATTTAAATTCTTTGTGGACCATCAGGGTTTATTATACTTGGTAAATAAGCCTTTCACCATGGGAAGAATCACATGCTCGTTGTTATTACTATTGGAATTTGACTTCACGGTTATGGTGAGAAAGGGAACACAGCATATGTTGGCCAATCATATGTTGAGGATTCCAAATGAGAAACTAAGAGTAGGTGTTGATGATGACCTCCTTGATTCTTGTTTGTTCAAACTAGACATTGTGCCTAAATGGAGCGAAGAAATATCATATTATCTAGCTTATGGTTTCCCACCAAGAACGACCCTTCAACAAAGATAAAATGTGGCGGCTTGTTAAGCTAGCTTCACCTTATCAATTGATTGCTGGAGAACTATACAAGCTAGGTAAGGACAGTGTCTTAAGGAGATGTGTGCGGGAAGACGAGCGAAGAAATATCATATTATCTAGCTTATGGTTTCCCACCAAGAACGACCCTTGAACAAAGATAAAATATGGCGACTTGTTAAGCTAGCTGCACCTTATCAATTAATTGCTACAAAACTATACAAGCTAGGTAAGGACAATGTCTTAAGGAGATGTGTGTGGAAAGATGAGTTCCTCACAATATTGGATGAAGTACATTCAGGGGTAGATAGAGGACATTTGGCTAGAGAGATTACAAGTCGCAAGGTGCTTCAAGCAGGACTATGGTGGCCCACATTGTTCGAGGATGCCATAGAGTTTGTTAAAAGGTGTGAAGAGTGTCAGCAATTTTCTATCCCGCAACAAAGGGACATGATGCCACTTACCCCTATTATTGTAAGACAACCTTTTGAGAAATGGGGAATTGATTTTGTTGGAACTATTAGTCTAGCTACGCATCCATCTCATATAATCCCGATATGTGATCATGGCCAAATACTATTTCACGAAGTGGGCAGAGGCCAGAGCCTCTGATGGGGAATTGATTTTGTTGGAACTATTAGTCTAGCTACGCATCCATCTCATATAATCCCGATATGTGATCATGGCCAAATACTATTTCACGAAGTGGGCAGAGGCCAGAGCCTCTGAGCGAGTGGATGCAAAAACATCAGCTAAGTTCTTATATGAACAAATCATTTTGAGATTCGGCTGCCCATTAGATTTAGTTAGCGATCGTGGTTCACACCTCATTAATGAGTTGATTGATCACTTACGTGCTGGATTCCTTGTAGTCCACTCGAAGTCATCCCCGTATTATCCACATGCTAATGGTCAAGTGGAGAGTGCAAACAAAATTTTGTGTGCTATCTTGATAAAAACATTAGAAGCAAGTCAAACGGATTAGCAACATAAGCTAACGATAGCTTTATGGGCATATTGAACATCCTATAAGGTAGTGCTTCCGTCTAGATTATGGTGTTGAAGCGATAATGCCTATGGAGTACCTAATTCCAAGATTGAGAATTGAAGTGCAAGAATGTTTGATTGAGAATGCATTAGCTGAAAGGCTAATAGATTTAGAGAAACTTGATGACTCAACGGATGAGTCCATGGCTATTTTATATAAATCTGTTGGTTGATCTTGTTCATCTTCAACGGAGAGTCCATCTGGATTTTTCTAAGTGAATATATTTCCGGGTACTATGAGCTAGGAACTATTGAAAAGGCCCCTGGTGGACAGGTGGTGAGCGTTTTGGTTTTGCCAATGAACCGATGATTAGAAATTAGAATTCAACCAGATATTTTGGAGGATTATGATCAGTGATACTCTGGTTTTATTAAAAGATTATTTTAAAGACAGCTGAATCTGTGAAAAAAGCAATTTCATATTGGGTGTGAAAGTGGTGTGCCTATCTTGAAGTTTGCATGAAGCATCGGCTAGGGGGCCTGGGAACTTTTCTCCCTAGTACCCGGGACAAAACATAACCAAATTCCTAGATGGATCCTATCACTACAGTGGTTGGGCGGTTGGATAACCCATGGGACTAATGGATTGCATCACATGGACTTATGGTCGATAAATTATAAAGAAAACATTGGTTTGACAATAACTTAAAACAAAAGGAACTAGAAACAGAGGACCTTGGCTGCTGGACTGATGGATTGCATCACATGGACTTATGGTCAATAAATTATAAAACATTGGTTTGACAATAACTTAAAACAAAAGGAACTAGAAACAGAGGACTTTGTCCTCATGTATGGTGTAGGGAGCACCAGAACAAAGAAACTTAAGTATAGAGGCCCGTTAGCCCCTTTTCGAGTGTCCGAGATCACACCTTAAGGGGGTTCAGTTAGAATTGAAACAATTTAGGGCATATAAATGGAGGGTTATGTCAATGGAAGCAAGATTTAAAAATATTTCGGACCACGATTCTCTTGCACAAGAACATCTTTTAAAACAATGGAAGCAGCTTGCAAAAGAAAAATTCAAGCAAGCTCAAGTAGAAGCTAAAGCAAGCTCAAGCAGAAGCTAAGGCAAGAGTGGCCAAGGCGAAATAGATACTCTAAAAGAGGATGCTGCATGTGAACATGGCTTCACTAACTCTCCTTAACGAGGAATCAGGATGAACTAGACATTGAGCCAGTATGGCTCAAGGTTGGAGTCTCTACTATGACGAAATGTCATGCAAGGAGCATTGCATTGATAGATACGTGATCAAGTCATAACATGATCTCATATGAGACATGGGTATCTCTAGAAAACCCGCACCTTGAGGCCACCAATGCACAAGTAAGAAGCGTGTGCTACTTGGCAACTACGAAAACTGAGGGACTTCTAAGTTTTAATGTTTCCATCAGAAATAATTCCTTGGTTGGGAAGGTGTTTATTATGCCTGCATGATTGATGGAGGAGGAAACGATCCTGTGAGACGATCTTGGATTTGCACCACTAATTGTAATATCCAATGGGAAAAGAGAATGACACAACTAAACGAGGGTAACATCATTTTTGTGCCCTTGTGGAGCCTGATAAACAAAGCGAAGCAAGCCATGATTGAGGACATGGAAACACCAAGCATGGTAACAACAGCTCACGTACTAGAGAAGGCATCAACCCCATAATCGATATGAAAAAATAGCCAAAGTTACAAGGTACTCAACAATGGGTACCTAAGGGTCAACTTGGAAACCAGCTATACAAAGATGAGAAGGGCATAAATAAGGAATCAAGGAAAAAAGTTCAAAGATCAAACAAGGGACATAAATGGTCTTCAAATGTAAGCTAGCAGTATTTCAAATGTAAGCTAGCAATATTCCAAACAAAACAGCACTCCACAAGGCCCTCATAAGCAATGGATTTAAAAGGAATTGCTAGAGGCACGAGGCTATTACTAGGGCAATACAACAATATGGTTGCCCAAATTCCACCCAAAGCCCATTGTTGCAAATACCTACACATACAAAGAAAAGGACAGCATGGGCATTCAGAGCCAAATCCCGACTATAACAAATGCTAGGAATGCACAAACATTAGTGTGGAGGAAGAAGTCAATTCAAAAGGATGAACTAAATATAACAAACTCGCTACTTCTAACCACCATGATAGAGGATCTGGGCAATGTTATTGAAAAGAAAAATGAGAAGGTCCAACAAATGGACATAGATACAAACCCCAATCAAGAGGATTCAGAAGAAGCACTCTTCAATTGGATGGAGGGCAAGATCAAGCACTCTCACATAGAGTTAAAATGATTGCAAACAACAACAACAATTGTGCAAAAGTGCCAAAGTACCACCTTGGTTCCCATGGCAATAAACAAAATAACGGTATCCATTACTCAAAAATGGATACAAGGAAAAATGGGGATCATTCACTTCATCTAACCTTTGAATGCATGATTTAGTGTCTGAGCATAAAAGGAACGTAGGGTATTAACCTTGCACACACTTAGCACAAAACAGTTCACATCGTGAACTTGTTAAAAAAGGTTCACGCCGTGAACTTGTCCTCAACAAAGGTTCACGTCGTGGGGGAACAGACTAATCAGTTCACACTGTGAACCAGTTCTCAAAGGTTCACGCCATGAAACGGTCACATTTTCTTTGACCTATCATGGGAAGCCATGTGGTATTCTTCATTAAGGCAATCGCCCGTGCCATAAAATTGATTTTCTTTCCCTTTTCGTGCATTTTGCGTTCGTTGTCTTCATCGTGTGCGCGACTCTCGAGCTTGCATCTCCACGATTTCGATTCCCGTTTGAGTATCTGCCTGCGAAATCGACATATTTGGATTGAGGTGGGATCTTGTACCTTGCCTTTGCATTTTTTTTTCATGTTTTCAGTTCTTTCCTTCTTGAGCATAAATTGCATAATCGAGAGTGGTTAATTGCATAGGCGTGATTGATTGCTCCCCATATCTTCAATTACGTACATTCTCATCATCTTGCAAACCTCACAATCTATTGATAAGTCACATCCTGCGCTCTCACGGTACTATATATTCACAAAAACTGGTTATTGCATACGAATCTTTTGTACCTTAACCTACCACTTCATGAACTGCACTTACCCATTCACTCTTCAAACATGGTATAAAACCTGCACTTTCACGGAACTAAAACCTACTCTTTCACGGTTTAAGCCATTTCACGGGAACATCTTTTACTAAAATAAAACTCGCACTTTCACGGTTTCAGCCATTTCACGGGAACATCTTTCACGGAACTAAAACGTGCACTTTCATAGTTTTAGCCAATTCACAGAAACATATTTCACGGAACTAAAACCTGCACTTTCACGGTTTTAGCCATTTCACGATTTTAGTCATTTCACAAAAATGTTGAAAATACAAGTGAATAGGGTGTGTGTGGGAACAAGCTCTTGGTTAGAGGCTGTAAAAGAGAAGATGTAATTGTGAAAGAACCTGAGAAAAGGTGAGAAGAATCTACTGGGAGAGAATAGAGGGTAGCATGAGAGAATTTAGGAGTGTGGAGTTATTCTGGGAGATATTCAGGGAAAAGAGAAGAGGTGGAGAGAATCAGGCAAGAGGTGGAGATATTCTCGGAGTAAATCATGGAGAAATCAATGGGATTTGATGCTTGATGTAAACTCTATAAATTGAGGGATAGTCCTAATGAGAATTTGCTAGTTTTTGAGTATCCATGCCTATATTAATCTATTTGCTAATTACCCACTAATTACATCTTAATTATTTGCTAATCACTTTGTTAATGATGTTGATTCTAGTGTTTCATCCACCATAGCTCATCATTATGCTCAAGTTACTGGGAGAGAATAAAGGGTAGCATGAGAGAATTTAGGAGTGTGGAGTTATTCTGGGAGATATTCAGGGAAAAGACAAGAGGTGGAGAGAATCAGGCAAGAGGTGGAGATATTCTGGGAGTAAATCATGGAGAAATCAATGGGATTTGATGCTTGATGTAAACTCTATAAATTGAGGCATAGCCCTAATGAGAATTTGTTGGTTTTTGAGTATCCATGCCTACATTAATCTATTTGCTAATGACCCACTAATTACGTCTTAATTATTTACTAATCACTTTGTTAATGATGTTGATTCTAGTGTTTGATCCACCATAGCTCATCATTATGCTCAAATTTCAACAAAAAACACCATTTCACGGAAAAATGTTTCACAGAACTAAAACCTGCACTTTCATGGAAATACCATTTCACGGGTTTAGGCTAGCTTATAGAAACACATGTCACAGCTTTAAACCATGCACTTTCATGGTGTTTACTCACCTCACAGGTTTTATATCCTGTCATCTTACGATACTATAACAATGTGCACCTTCTCAATTTAAAATTCATACCTCCTTATTTACTCACACTACTAACAAACTTCTCATAAAATATAACCTTGAGACACTTTCAAAATTCTCAATGTTACAGATGTCGATCTCAGCTACCTTTTGAGCTATTTGGGTCAGTATGCACAGGCATTCCATGGTGCAATCATAAGCAAAGAAGTTCATAGTGTATATGGAAAGATAGATTTGCAATACCACAGTCCTAAGTGCTTGTAGATTTCAGAGGATGGTGAAGTCAAGGAAAAACCAGAGAGAGTGGCGGATGGCACAATGTCTCCCCCAAACCATTGATACAGAGTTGCAGAGCTGTGTGGAGAGTACCTCAAGACATACAACAAGGCCACTAAGAGGGGAAAGGTACCTCCCTATGCAAGATGAATATAATTTTACATTAGAACGGGGTTTGGAAGCTATCTTTGAAAGGGTGCAAGACGAAGGATGGATTGTTTCTTTTGGAGGACATGCTTGGCAAGCATGGCAAGTAAGTACATTCCTAAAACCATCATCTTTTTGTTTTTGAAAATTGGTTTTCACTTGTGTTAGTTTTATTGTATTTTAGGATCATGTTACTACAAGCCGTGTTACTATAAATGGTGGTGCAAATGTGCAATCAAGAAGCAATTAAAACGTGAGAGAAGAGTGTGGAGCTGCAAGGGACAATAATAATCTAAATGCATGAGAAGTGGACCCCTCAATGCAGCCCGTAACTCCATAGATTTTCATTATGCTACCTAGGCATGCTAGTAGGCTACCGACATACATCGGTAGCTCCCAATGCATGCTCGGTGCTACGAGCAGACATGAGGAGCTTCCAATGCATATCGGGTGCTAACTCAAAATGCTGGTAGCTTCCAATGCATGCTGTGTGCTACCTAGGCTTGCGGGTAGCTCCCAATGCATGACGGGTGCTATTGGCATGCACTAGGTGCTTCCAATACATGTTGGGTGCTTCCTAGGTATGCCTGTAATTCCTAATGCATGCTGGGTGCTACCGGCATACACTAGGAGCTTCGACCCCCTAGGCATGCCTATGTAGCACTCGCACCCAGCATGCACTGGAAATTATAGGCATGCCTAGGAAGCACCCGACATGTATTGGAAGCTCCTAGGTAGCACTCGACATGCACTCTCCTAGTGCATGCCGAGTGCTACCGACATGCACCCCGACATGCACTAGGAGAGTGCATGTCGAGTGCTACCGACATGCACTAGGAGCTTCCAATACATGTCGGGTGCTTCCTAGGCATGCATGTAATTCCCAATGCAAGCCGGGTGCTACCTAGGCATGCCAATAGCTACCAACATGCACCGATAGCTCCTAGGCATGCCAGTAGCTTCCAAGGCATGCCAAGTACTACCTAGGCATGCCTTTAACTTCCAATGCATGCTGGGTGATACTAGCATGTCTAGGTAGCACCCCGCATGCTAGTAGCTTCCAATGCCTAGGTATGCCAATGCATGCCACCTTCTAGCTAGGTATGTTGGTAGCTCCTGACATGCACCAATAGCTTCCAATGCATACTGAGCACTACTTAGGCATGTTAGTAGCTCCCAATGCATGCCGGGTGCTACTGATATGCACTAGGAGCTTCCAATGCATGCCGAGTGCCTAGGCGTGCCGGGAGCTCGGGTGCTACCGGCATGCACTAGGAGCTCCCAATGGATGCCGGGTGCCTAGGCGTGCTGGAGCTCCCAATGGATGCCGGGTGCTACTGGCATGCACTAGGAGCTTCCAATGCATGCCACGTGCCTAGGCATGCTGAGAGCTCCTAATAGATGCTCCTAATAGATGTTGGGTGCTACCGGCATGCACTAGGAGCTTCCAATGCATGCCGGGTGTTACCTAGGCATGCCAGTGCCTACTGACATGCACCAGTAGCATCTAATGCATGCCGGTAGCACACCCGGCATGCACTAGGAGCTTCCAATGCATGTTGGGTGCTACCGGCATGCACTAGGAGCTTCCAATGTATGCCGGGTGTTACCTAGGCATGCTAGTAGTTTCCAAATGCATGCCGGGTGCTACCTATGCTGGTAGCTTCTAGTGTATGCCGGTAGCTAACTAGTGCATGCGGGTGCTACGAGCATGAAATAGGAGCTTCCAATGCATGCCCGGTGCTGCCTAGGCATGCCAGTAGCTACCGACATGTACTAGTAGCTCCTAATGTGTGCGGGGTGCTACCAACATGCACTAAAAGCTTCCAATGCATGCCGAGTGCTATCTAGGCACGCTGACGAGTGTACCTAGGCACGTCGGTAGCTCCCAATGCATGCCGGGTGTTACCTAGGCACCCTGGTAGCTCCCAATACATGTCGAGTGCTACTGACATGCACTAGAAGCTTTCAATGCATGCCACGTACTACCTAGGCATGCCATAGCTCCCAATGCATGCGAGGTGCTATCAGTATGCACTAGGAGCTTTTGAAAGATCCCTGCCCCCTCAGCGCAACGAATTCGGGGGTGCTACCAGCAGTCAAAGTAGCACTTCTTGCATAGGGTAGAGTCACCCATTCGAGGCCTCGCCCACGGATATCTGGACAAGAGACTAATCCCTCGGTTCTTCCAAAACCGAATCCGAAGAAACTTCCGTCACCCAGCAAACATAGGCAATTCCATCGGGAAAAATCTATTCTAACGTAGTCAAGAGCCTTAATTAACCAAACTGATCCGACCCAACCTGTAAGTCACATGGTCAGATCAAGGAAGAGACTTGCACTTGGATCATAGAGACCAACGCTTTTTTCCTCATCAAGAGGCATAGCCGTTGATTCTTTTCCATAGAACAATGGTTATCGGGGATTGTACTTCAACTATCGTGACATAACAGAATTGAGTCTCATTTTAGGGATCCATCGGTCCACCAGCCCAACCCCATCCAATCCCATGGGTTAGCCAACCGCGCCCAACCATTGTAGTGATAGGATCCATTTAAAAATTTGGTTAAGTTTTGTCCCAGGTACCAGGGAAAAGAGTTTCCAGGCCCCCTAGCTGGTGCTTCAAACAAACTTCAAGATAGTGATACCACTTACATACCCAATATGAAATTGCCTGTTTCACAGATTCAATTATCTTTAAAACAATCTTTTAATGAAACCATAGTATCACTGATCATAGTCCTCCAAAATATCTAGCTTGAATTCTAATTTCGAATCATTCCTTCATCGGTGTATCTATGGCATCATTGGCAATCAAAACACTCACCACCTGTTCACTCAGGGGCCTTTTCAATAATTCCTAGCTCATAGTACCCGTAAATATAATCACATAAGAAAAATCCAGATGGACTCTCCATTGAAGATCAACAAGATCAACCAACAGATCCATATAAAAGAGCCATGGACTCATCCGTTGAGGACTAGCAAGGCCAATCAACCAGACCCATGTCCGAGTTCAGAAAACAACTCTAACTCCTTGTTACATTTTCTTCCCCGAGGCACGCGTGGGTATCTTCGGCAACCTAGAGCCCAAGCACCGTATGGTCAGCACCCTCTAGGCTCCTTTGCACGTCACCTAGCGCTTCACTCATAGGCCGCTTCCTTGGTCCCTCATCCACCGTACGGAAGCTCACCATTTAAATTGAACCGAGGCTTGTCAAGACCTCAGTCAACCTTGCTACGCGAGACGTCCTCCATTGACTCTCCGTGAGAGCTGTTGCAAATTTTTCATTTAGGTCTCCACCACGACCTCATTTACAAGATGGTCAAAAATGCTTCCCCAACATTCTTGACATAAAATAGTCATTTAAAAACAGGTTTCATAAATACAGTTTCTAACAAACTCTCATCTTTCCACATTGTTCCACATCATTTCCCGTTATTCCACATTCTTCTACATCAATTCACATTGCTTATTCCACATCCAGTCATATCTATTCCCATCGTCCTTCATCCATTCTCATCTAATCGCATCCTATTACATCTCATCATATCATTACATCACGTCACATCCATCCACATCACATCTCATCCATTCACATCTATCCAGGTCCACATTACATCACATCATATCTGTCCACAACTCATCCATTCACATCTACTCTTAGATCCACATCACATCACATCTATCTCATCTCCATTCACATCTACCCAGATCCACATCACATCACATCTCATTCATCCACATCTCATCTCATCCTCTAATTTCTCTGTATAAGGAGTTGAAATTGGAATAAATCCTATGCTCGAAACACAATTTTGAGGTTTCTTACCCCCATTAGGGGAAGGTTGAGGTCTATAGGGGCCCTTTAAGCTGCCATATTATGATTTTAATGACTTTTTGTTAAAATGTTAAGTTTCTTTGACTTTAGATACCTTCTTATTCTTCAAATGGCTAGAAGTTTAAATTTCAAAGTTTCCCGCCAAAATTGAATTTAAAATTGAGTGGGCAAAACCATATCATGTGACATATCTATGGAAAGAGCTCAGCGAGTAGATTCTGGATCTCTAATCTCCGACAAATTTTGAGCTCATATGTAGAAGTTATGGATGTCCGAAATTTCAAAAACTTTCCCCCTCACTTTTTGGAAAAGAAAAGTACAAAAAGGCATCTTCTAGAGAATCTTTTGACCACCTTTAATCACCCAATAGATTTGTATACATGGCATCACATGATTGGCCCTTTTCCTTAATAACCTTTTAATCACATGGCATCTCAAAGGGCCCCTATAGACCTCAACCTTCTCCTAATGAATTTATTCAATTTCTAGCCTAATGTAATATTTATTTTCTTTTGTGTGAATGTATGAAATAAATAGACAAACAAAGATATGCAAAAATTTGAAAAAATATGCAGAAATTTAAAGATCACCCTAAAAACATTCGAAAATAAAATATGCTCCAATTTAGAAGAAGGAAAAGCTAAACATTAATTTCCTAAACTAATAAGAAATTGCAACCAAAATTAACAAGAAATTCTAATAGAAAGTAACCACAATGGAGTAAGGTATACCATTTGTGACTTTCCTTTGTACTTCATTCTTGAACCCAAAACAGACATCTCATAAAATAAAACCATTTAGAGGCATTCAAAATAAATTGCAGCTATGTCGTGGGGCTATTCCCTAGCAACAATGATGCCACTTATGGGTGGCCCTAGCAACATGGGAAGGGTGCAAGGTACAACCACATGTCATGGGGCTTTTCCCTTCTACACTTGAGAGCATAATAGCTCAATTGAGAAACAAACAAGTCCTAGCCTAGCACACAAATGCTCGGTCAGGGTGTGTCACTCACCTTATGAACATAGGTTGCCTGAGATTCTTGTAGGTAGTGTTGCCACACTCTAATAGAAGCTTTGTCTTTCCACCGCCGCAGTCCAATAGAAGCTCGACCCTCCGTCTCTCTCCCTCACTCACTCACAATGGAGCACAAAAAAGCTCAACACACACAAAAGATAAGAAAGAGAAGAAAGGAAAACAATATTCACTTAGATTATGCATGAGAAAATGAGTGGTGAGAGTTACATTTTGCCTTTTATGTGTGGCTTCTAGGGTCTACATGCTTGGGCAGTCAAAGTTAAAAATTTGGTCCTAGGGCTCATTCGACCACTCTAGCTAGTGCAAACACCTAATACACAACTACTACTATCCACTTAAGATCTCATGGTGTGCCTTTAAGAGACAAGCGACAATTACATATGAAAAATAATATAATTTAAGCATATTTCAATGAAATACAGGTGACTTTGGCCAAAATTGTTAAAGATGGTAAGGTGGTTCGCATCAACGTTTGGATGTCTCTTGCAGTGGTGGTTGAACATGTGATGATAACAGAAATGAAGTTATGCCTATATCGAGTCAAGAGCCTGAAGTAAAAAACCCCATAATCGAAGAATCCATTAAAGACTTTGGTCTAGAAGGGAAAACCAATAGGGAGGGGGGATTTTACCTAATCAACATGGCTAGACTTGTTGGAATTATAGAATAAGAGGAATTGGAGATAAGACCTACTCATGTATGGCCACATTTTCTAGAAGGTAAAAACGTTGTTTGCAAACTAGGTCTTCTAGATTGTTGAAGCTAAAGCCACAACTTGATGTCTTATGAGACATGGACATCCCTTGGGAAAAATTCTTTATCATTAACTGATGCCATTGTCAAATGAATTGGCAATCAAATACTCAATTGTTTAGGAGTGTACAAAATGGTGTTTGACATTGCAGACCACCCAAGAGAAGGTAAATTCTTTGTGATGCCTCTTGAATTATTTGAAGAGCTTTTGCTCGGATAGAATTGGATGGGCCATTATAGATGTATTGTTGACTGAGATTCAAGAACTGCTTCATTAAAAATTATAGGATAACCGGTCAATCTTCTTCTTTCAAAAGATAAAACCGTGAACTTTCCCGATGAAGAATCTCTATTGGATGTGCCTTGGAATGGATTACCTCAACCCTCAACATGTGGACACACTTCCAGAATAAGGATGTCCTGGATTTACCTGAGTGTAATTGCATGAGTTCACACTCACAAAGATTTACAAATAAACCTAGACAAAGACATCAAACTTTACGACAATCCCAAGCTCAACACTCAAAAGCAGCTACCCAAACAACTCCACAAAGCTTAAAAATGTCCTCCCACAATGACTTGATTTGGGTACCTAAAGGAACAAATTCCAAAAAAACAAGAACCAAAAAACAAAATAAATCAAAGGTAAAAGAAACCATGCTTACGCAAAAAAGCCCTCATTGAAAACATAGCACCCAAAGCAGGTGCACGCCTGATAATTATGGGTCCCTAAGGCACTAATTTTAGCCTAGTGTCATTACGAGCCCATGCGAGATCCTTGTGGATTTCAAAACTAAAAATATTTGACACCTTGTATAAGAAACTTACTAAACTAAGTCCCACCAACTGCATGTAAGCTATTCCTACTGACCATTGTTTCCTCATTAGTGTCATGCTCGGAGGGGGTCACTCACAAATATGTAAGCATATCATGTAGGTTCAACATAAGGGATTATTTAAATCCCCTTTTTCTAAAACATTTTTTACATACAGAAAGGGTACCATTTAAAGGAAATATTTATAGATTGAATAGAAAAAGGGTGTGTTTTATTCATGAAAAATTTACAGATAAGGTGTTTTGCCTTGAACGCATGTGATATAGAGGGTTTCATATAGTGACCCCCCTCCACCGAGGTGTCATGTAGATCAAATATTTTTTGAAACAACATCACCAAGTGAGACTAACTTTCCAACTTCTCTACTACCTACTCTTGGCTCATCGTATTTCACACTAGAAGTTAACAACTCATTCTTAACTATGATAAATGTCTTGTGCTTGATTGCTAACAGTCATCATGGTTTTGTAAATCAATAGATCCTAGCAGCATACTTCTATACAAGAAATAAAGTAGTGTGAAGCTTCTTTCCCATGGACCATATAGTCTCGTTTGTTTTGCCTATCCCAACTTGTGCAAGCGTACCTAAATCACACATTGATGTTAACCCATGGTTTAACACCTAGGCCAACATTGAGCTTCATTGTGAGTACTCTAGGTCAACATGCACATTACATGTATTATATTATTTATTTGGTAACTACACATTATACACATTTTATTATTTATTAGATGCACATAGCCTAAGGCATTTACCTTTGGTAAAGGGGATGATGGGCTTGTCCACACTTCATTGGTTCTATTTTGTGTGACTCTCCTATGCTTGCCATGTGGTATATGGATAGCCTTGTTTTTTCTATCTAACGGCATGGGTGAGGGAGAGCTCAATCCTCTCTACCCTAAAGTTGGATCTACTCTTGTGTCTTGTCCTTGAGTGAGAGTGCAAGCTTGCTCTTGTGCAAAGTCTCTTATTGTTCCCCTTACCCTCTTGTTATTATTTGTGTGAGAGAGTGTGTATTGCAAGGGTGAAAGATCTCTTGTCCCTTGTTCTTGCCATGAAGCTAGTGAGAAGGTGTGAGGTTGTGTTGTAAGAGGGAGGTTTGTTTGCTTGAGAGTATGCATCTTTCTTGGAGGAAGATAGGGAGAGTGTAATCGTCTTTGCTTGGGTTACTTGCATGTGGAATGGTGAGAGCGCTCTATATGTGAGTGAGCCCTTAACCTTATCCTTGGGATTATTTGTGGTGTTGGAGAGAGGGTTGTGTCAAGGGATTTGTATAGCTGTGTTCAAGTCGCTTGTTTCAACGATGGATGGGTAAGCATAAGAGTTAAATCATAAGGATATCATTTTTCTCAAAGTTCCACATAATCCCATAGGCATGCACTTTAAACACTACTTTAAACCTCAACATCGAAAGCCCTCCCCAGTTAACTCTTTCTTGCATCACATACTATTCTATTTTATGAAGCATTTAAGAAGGTAGGTGGTTGCACCATTCAAGCACATGCATTAAGCACCCTTACTTGCTTTTTCCCATACAAATGTATTTGCACCGAAATTTACCCTCAACATTGACTCTCTAATCACACCTCGCCAAACACACATGTCTCGTAACTTCACACAAAGAACCTGTCAAATTACTTTCCTCTCAAGCCTCACAACACAACCATTAGTTCTCTAGGTCCCATGATGGACCTAGAACCAAGAGAGGGAATGTTAACTCGAGGTTAATACGGGCCACTGACATGCATCAATAACACACACACCTCCATCTACGACAAGATTAGTGAAAGTTTGGATTGGGGAAGTCACAAGTGGAGATGATCCATCTACAACAAGAAAAAAGCATGCACAAGTAGTGTAGAGTCACTAAAGGATGCACACACATAATGGGAAACGTCACCTAAAAGATCCTTGTCCACCCTCACTTATGACCCTCACTTATGTGTTGTCCGCCTAAGTGGGAATTAATAACATTCCAATCAATGTATTTCCTACATAATTGTGCTTAATGATGTACTCAAGGGATGACCGAGACAAGTGAAAGAGTTGAAATCCACTCAATGTGTGCTTATACAAGGTTAGATAATAAATGGGCACCGAATGAGTTATTGGTTGTAGACGCCCAAACCTATAACTCTCTTGTTTTATAAGCAATTTAATTTATCTAATGATAAAGGGGCATTCCCTTGATTTTTGATTGAGAGTGTTCTCTTGCTTCTTATGCTCTATCTCTCTATCCTTTTAGTAGTGCTTGTGTGCTAGTGAGAGTGTGTGAGTGAGTGAGAAAGAGAGAGAGAGAGAGAGAGAGAGAGAGAGAGAGAGAGAGGGCTATTGCCTTGCGTGGTGGAGCATGGTCTTGCTTCCAAGCTCTATATGGACAATTTCTTGTGGTGACAATGGGAGGTGGGTCTTCTCAAGTGCTAGCTAGTATCTTTGCGATTGCCTCTTCTTTGAGATGGCGGGTAGGCAACCACGTTCCCAACGACACGCAAAAGGTAATCTCTCTTCACTTGGTTAGCATTGCGTTAGTGAGTTTGGACTTTCCAGTGGTAGTGATTTTTTTAAATCTTTCACAAAACATCCTTGAGGATAAAACCTCACTTATAGACCCTGCTCAAACATCTACCTAATAGAAACAAGGTCCATCACATAAGCAATGGTATAATATCATCACATGTTTCTACATAACCTAGTTTTTCCATTTTCTGTAAGTCTCTAAACCACTCACCACCATGACCAAAATTCACATACCAAATATCTTTCAATCAATGTCTCATGTCATGGAAATGACAATGTGTTTTGCATCACAAATAACTCCTCATTTATCTCATCACCCTCTTTACAATTGATGATGCATAGCTATAGTTAGCTTGCTATAACTTTTCACTTTTGATATTATTCTTTTTTTTATAGGAGTTCTTTGCCATGTGTCTTGGTTTGACACAGTAATAGCACTCTATGATATTTATTTTTTGATTGTTTTTACTAACCACCTTGGCCTCTCTCGCTCCTCTCACCTCTAGAGTAACCTCTTCCACCTACTTGTACATTAGATTGATGTTACTATTCGGCTTTCCATCATTTTTGTTTGTAAAATAGCATACACCTTTGCCTCCAGATGATGATCTACCTTTATGACTACCTATATCATCGGAGTAAAAGACATGCTCATGTGAAATTTCAAAGGATGAACCATCCGCTATATTTATCTCTTCATGGATGAGAAGAGTAATCAATTATTCAAAAATAGAAAAGTTCTCTCAAACTCTAATGAAAGTTAGAAACTTAGGGTGTATTCTTTTCCAAGTCCAATTAAGGTCATGGACATTAGATCTAATAGAAGCAAGGGTATTTACAAACCCTTTAATCTTCATTGACTAATCATTTATACTCAAATTCCCTTTGGTCACATTATAAAGATTTTGCTTTAGCAGCATATTCCTATGATCTTGAGTGTTTTTGTTTTACATCTTCACCAAGGTGTCGCAAGCCTCCTTAGACATTTGTGCATCCTGTATATACACAATCCTAGAGTGTATCACACTAACATACAACCAATAGAGCACATTTCTTGCTCTTTCATGCTAAGATTTATATGCTTACACGTGCTGAGGGGTAACATTTTCTTCACCAATCTTGGCTCCTTTACATCTCCTATGATGAACTCCCAATATTCTTTTCCCATAAGGAAATTATTCTTATCCAATTTCTTACTCAAAATTTGGGATAGACTATCATACATAATTACTATTATAGCAACTTACTAAAAAGTGTTTGCAAAAACTTCTACTTGTAATATAAAGCGGTACCATACACTGATTATACTTTAACTATATATAGAATATTCATATAAACATACATCTACCAACAACCTACAAATCTTAGATCCTCTGCACAAACTATTTTGCAATATAATTTGTATTGCAACTTTGCACCGAGCTAGAATTTGGGCATACACATGTACAACTTGAAAAAAATGTACAGAGCCAAAACAAGGCCCGAAATGTGTCCAAATCATGTCAAAACATGCAAAATTACACTTAACAAAGTTAACTTCATAATAGGGTCTTCTTCCACAATTTGAGAGAGTGACTTTCCTATTTGCATATAGCTCTGATAGCTACCAAAGGTGTTGCTTATACCCTTACCCGTGTTACCACTTCCGAGCAACTTTCTTACTTTCCTTGTTCTTGCCTCTTGCTTACCTCCTTATCTCTCACATAAACCAGAGATCTTATACCATAAACAGAATGTGTTAGAGAGGAAGAGCTTAAGTTACTTACAAAGCAAACATACACACACAAGAGAGACTAAGCCACAAGAAATATGGATGGCAAAATTTTCCTCTATCTGCTTCTCTTATGTACAATAATAAAATGAAAGAAATAAGAGTACACACTATAATGGAAAGTACTCTTCTACTATAACATACAACAATGGCGGGTCCATAGTGTGAATCCTTCTATATGAGCTAGTGCGCTGCTATAACTATGCCATACTTTAGTAATCCAAATATGGCTATCACACAGCTTGTTGTTCACTACTGGCATATCAACCATAATCTCACCAACCGTGCAAGTGACATAAACGTAGAAGCTATTACCTATCTAGGTCATCTCATTGAACTCGATATCTCGACAGTATGTATATAAAGTTTGTCACTTTCCTATTTGACATTCAGCCAAGGGTAAGGCCGCTTTATAAAATCTAGCACCATCTTACAAAAGATGAGTTTTTGATATACACCGGTGAAGATGGCAAAGAGCCATATGGTAGGCAATGGAGAGACGGAAGACTCTCTCACTTGTAGCATGAGTAGTATGATCCGTGTGTAGCTCAATCCAATGGGATTTGCATCCCTTTTGGAGCTAGGGATTCAACCCGTACCGGTGCACAAAAGCTTATCCACGAATGGAGAAAATGCTATAAACACCACTACCTTGACATAGACTTTACACACACAAGCTCAATCTTGCCATAACTCATTCACTCATCATCCCACTCATTCATGCATCCAATACAAGAAGAAAGCTAAGCTAATGCATACACAAGCTCAAAGCATACTTCATTCTCAAGCTCTTACTTCCCTAGCATGCACACAAACCTTGAAGCTTAATGGAACTTGAAATAAACATGCATTCTCAATCACTACTCAAGCAATGCCTTGCCCATGGATAAGCTACAAGCTATGGAGAAGCTTAAGCTTGAATCCACTACCACACAAAGCCTAATAGAGAATCCACAAGCATCAACAAAGAAGCATACACACTAGAGAATAGAAATGAGAAGAGAGAAAAACATCATCTCATTGCATTGAATAAGAAGAGCATTGCTCATACAATAGTGTAGATGGGGAGAGAGAAGAGCTTGCACCTCTATGAACAAGAGGGAGAGCTAGTCTCAAGAGAGCTCAAGCATGAGTGTAGCCCCATGTGTCCATAAGCTCTCAAATGAGCCACTTTTTATTCTAAAACTCCTAAAACTCCCAAAACTTCCCATGTGGGATTATTCTCAAGCCCACTCCCACTCTCACACTCACCTACAACTTGGAACTTTTTACAAGAGCCCTAAATAAGAATGTCAAGTCTCTTGTTTTCCTGCTTGCATCTTTGTGTTGCATCCTTGCATTGATCAACACTCATCACACAACATTCCCCCCTTCCTATTTTGCGCACGTCCTCGAGCGCGTAGATGCCAAGGAAGAGTAGCATCTCCAGTGTGTACCTGCAAGCAAAACGATAGGTGGTTTGTGTGTTTTTTTTTCTTTTTTTTTGAAAGCAAAAGTACTGACAAACAATAACAAAACAAGCAATTTTACTGAATAAGACATGGCAATAAACGTCCAATTAGCTAGAGGAAGAAAACATTGAAGCAGTGTAGAGATTGAATAGGTTTGTTCAAGCCTTAATAATTACTACGTGTAGCTAACTAAAGTAAAGAATGTTCTATGCCAAATGTATTGTTCTTTTCCTAGAAGGCAAAAGACGACAGTTAATCGAGGGACTATAAGTAGTATACTGAACCTATGCTAAGTCAAAGATGTCGGTTCAACACTAATAAATCTAACACAATTATGTATTGGTAGACTCTTGATATTGCTTAGTGTTAAGGTTTAATATTTCAAGCACAACGGCGACCATCCTGGATTAGACAAGCATTTCTCTTGGTGCCTTTCTGTCCTTTTTTTTTCTTTTTTCTTTTTTTCTTTCTTTCTTTCTTTTTGGACAGGGATTTCTTCAAGAGTATGTTTGTGCACACGCGATATGGCTATTCCTTGCTACACAAGGCATTGGTCTGGGAAAGGTATAGACCTCCCTCGCCTACCATGAATAACAAGGCAATAGGCCACAAACATATACACTTTTCTTTTATTTTTGTCATGCCAATTTTTGTTATGGAAGGTTTATTAGATTGTCCCTAAGCAATGTTCTAGTAAGGGCAAGATATCCACTGACAGTCCTATGATTAATTTAGTCTCTTTGTCCCTAAGCAATGTTCTAGTAAGGGCAAGATATCCACTGACAGTCCTATGATTAATTTAGTCTCTTTGTCCTAGGTCTGGAACTCTACCTTTAGCACAAAACACTAATTACTTTGTATTGCTAAACAGGTAAAAACAATTACGGTCAAACTTACACTATCAAGTCTAAAGCCACTAGAATGCTATCCCTACTCTAGACCAAAGGAGATGCATATTGCCATGCTTAGTAAAGTGAAATTTATAAACAATCAAGCAACAAGAAAAATACAGAAAACACTAGAGATTGGCATGAGTCCACCTGTTTCTTTTAAAGCGCTGGTTGGTGAAGAATTGTTTGCACTTGATTGGTATGACTGTCAGTTGCGGTACTGAAGCGGAAGATGTAGTTTGGTGCTTGTATCTATTTTATTCTGACAAAACAAACTAAAGAGAAAGAAAATCAAAAAGATAAAAAATAAAAAACATTGGTGCTAAACACCGGATTTGACCGAGGGGAAAAACCCAATGGGAAAAAGTGCCCTAGCTTCTAGTTCTTATTAAGAGAGTACAAGTGCTAGTCTTGTGGAATTTGATTAGGGAAAGAGTAGAATGCCGACGACATTCCAAATAGTTGGAGTTGTAGGAAGAATGCTCTTTCCTTGATAGTCAGGGAGTCTACTTGTGTAGGAGCCTGATTGAAAGTTGTCAGCTTTGCTTGTGTTTTGAGGAATAGACTCTGAACTTGATTCGGTTGCAATGTCCTCCTTCTGATGTGTTGCCTCTGAGATAGAAGTGGGTGAAGGTACCCACTTGCCTTTTTCTTCCCATGTCAGTTTGGAGTATCCCTTCTTGTTCGAGACCTTATGATGATGTCCGATTGATGCGTTAGCTTGTGTTTCCACCTGGACTCTTTCAGGCTTGCCTTTGAGATAGAAGTGGGTAAAGGTACCCACTTGCCTTTTTCTTCCCATGTCAGTTTGGAGTATCCCTTCTTGTTCGAGACCTTATGATGATGTCCGATTGATGCGTCAGCTTGTGTTTCCACCTGGACTCTTTCAGGCTTGGTAAGGCGTGGTTTCTAGTATTGATTTGCTTTCTGTAAGTGAGGTGGTATTGACTGCTTTTGTTCTTGAGTAGATTCAGGAACATAATTATGTTTTGCTGCAGTAGTCCCTACATTCTTCTTTGGTAGCCACAAGGTAGTAGCACCCTCGTAGTAGCCTTGTGCTTGCAGAACCTTCTTTGGGATCCACCGTTGTTGAGTGGTCTTGTTGGAGGTGAAACTGTTGGCTTTGGTGAACCTCCTCTTTAGCTTTGTATTCCTTGGATGTTCCTTGGCAGCATTGGGTCTTGCCTTGCGAGCTGCTTTAGGTAACCAGATTTGAATTCTAAGTGCTTCCCCCCTTCCGTAGCCTTGTGCATATAAGAGAGATGTTGGCACATGCCATCCTTGTGTATTGTCATTGTCATTATTCACCCAAATCATTGGATCTTTTGAGGATGTCTCTATCACAGTAGGGGATACTTCCTCTAAAGATACCATATCTCCTAGCAATAATGATTTGTTTGCTTCATACCTAGGGGCTTCTTGAGGTTCCTCTGCATAGATCGGTCTTATCATTCTTACGGGAATAATGTCATACCCATCTGGATCACAGAACTGTGTTTGTCTTGGCAATGCACAAGTGTCTATGGTAGTTAAAACATGGTTCCATTCTAAGGGATCTATCAAGTTCTCAAGAAAAGGTATTGGGATATACGCCTCATCCGTCACACTTCTGTCTATGGTACCACTTCTGTCTATGGTAACATTTCCAGGTTGCAAGTCTCGACAAGATGTTCCACATATCCATAGATCAGCTCTTCCTTCAGACATAGTTGCTCCCGATGCTTCTGAAGAAGCAGAATCAAACTTATCCACAGGAGAGTGCGTCACATCTCGATAAGCATGTTTTTTCAGATTCACCCTCGTGGTTACATTCTCATGTCTAAGGTACAAGTAATTGTAACCCCAGTCTTGAATCATTTTGAATTGGTGCATGAATGGCCTTCCTAGGATCACTTCATAATTTGTGTTCTTGCCAAAGTCTACGATAGCAAAGGTATGTCCGTACTCAATGCCACATGACTTGACTATAACGTTCTCAAGCAATCCTATGGGACTCTCTAGATTTCCATCTGCCAATTGCAAACTCATCCTTGTACTTCTAATTGCAGGTTTTCCCCACATTTCCCATACAGTTTTTGTTGCTATACTCACCCCTGCTCCGCTATCTAGAATAGCTATAGATTCAATCTTGTTGATCTCCACAGGAAGCGTAGTATTTCCTTCATCGTCTTCACAATGCTTGCCAACTTTGTTCATAGGAACCGGAATTGTTTGCTTAAGCATTAGCTCAGAAGCCTTTGTCTTCAACAACTCCTTAACCTCGATGTTCTGGTTCCACAATCCTTGCTCAGTTAATTGTGTAGCCACTTCTCCCCACAATCTTGGTCTAAGCTTTAAGAACTCTGCGAGTGGAATGGTACACGTAACTGGTGCCGACATTAAAGCTTGTAAACTCCCTGTGTCTCGTTCTTGATGAGGTTGTCGTGTCATTGATGGTACTCACATGATTTGGCTATGTGCTTCGTACAGTCCTAAATATGAGAGCAGTGTCTTGCATGTGAGCTTGTTGCTCCGAGCTGAGATAATAGTCTGAGCATCATCTGGTAGAGATAAAGCATCTAATTCTTAAACCCTTTGATTCGAGAATTCTACTATAGAGAACGGTGGTGACTTGTCAGAAGATGCTAGATCCTCAACTTGCTTTTGCACCGCTTCCCACATCTCCCTTGCTACTGCTTCCTCTATTTCAGGAATTTCATCTCCAAAATCCACGGTAGTCAATGGTTTTGACTCGTGTGCATTGGTATGAGGTAAATCATCTCCTTCAGGCATTTCTGGGAAATGTAGAGATACAACTTCACTTCCCTTTTCCATGCTTGGCGTGGCTTCTGGTATCGTCACTAAGTTAGGCTTCAAAGAAGCAGGTCCTCTTGCGTACATAGGTGGTGGGCCATCTATTAGAGTCTGAGTATCCCTAATCAACTGCTTATGGATAGCCAAGTTGATTGTCTCTTCACGAGGGTTGGGATATTCTTGTAGCTTCTTAGGCAGCCCGGTCAGAGCTGTGATCCTACTATTATATGCTTGAAGCGCTGCATCTAAAGGCTCATACACCTTGTCCAAAGGACTGATCCTCCTGAGCTTTCCTCAGACTCGGATGCTTTTCCCTTTTGCTCATTTTGAGTTTTTTCTCCGATTTGTTTCGTTTTCAACATTCCTTCTAGCTCTTTTAAGATAGAGTTTCCTCCATCAGAGCTCTTCTGCTCCTTCGACTTCTTACTCCCCTTGCTGCGTGGTTTACGTCGAGTTGATTTATTTTTCTCTTTTCCATCTTTGGATAGAACCTTAATCTCAGAGGGTTTCTCAACAACCTCTTTGACATTCTTTTGCGCTTGGGCTCTAGTCACTACTCTTAGCGACACTAGTTCGTTCTCCTCCTCAGATGTCGTGGGTGATGGAATCACTTCAACATAGTTGAGGGGCGCTTTAGCTTTTTGTGCTGCCGGATCTGCAGGCTTCAACAAGCAATCCTTTGGTAGATGGTCAATGCTACACCCTTGGCAAAACCTCTCTATAGGTGGAAACGTAGATGTTGTGCCTATGTTAGCTAAGAGGAGTCGTTTCTTGTTTGGACATTCTCTCGCCCAATGTGGTCCACCACATTCGTAGCATGGTCCTGTTTGTTGCGTAGGGTATAGTCTCTTTGTAGGATATGGTCCTAGATAACCTTGAATCTTGGTTGGCTGAGATCCTATAAGCATCAAAGAGCTTGGGTCTCCATTAAAGTCATGAACTAGGCTTGGTCCGGTTGGGTTCTCAAAGTAGTGTTTGACAAGAGGATGCTCCATTTCAATGTAGTATGGTTGAGAGCTAACGATCTCCATAACTAATTCAGGATTCTCATATTCCACATATCTAAAGGAAGCTGTGCCAGGTGGAGGAGGTTGAGCTCCTAGCACCGGCCGTGCTTGCTCTTGAGCAACTAAGGTTCTCTCATGGTTCACCACTTGCTGTCTAGGTGCAGAGTTGGCTGCTTGTTCCCTTTGTATCCTTGCAATGTGATTGTAGTCCGAAGTCACATGTGTGTAGTTCCATTTACAAAGCTAGCACCACTTCTTCGTTAGTTGATTGTGCCAACCAATGGTGAAAAGGTTGGGCACTGCTCGGTTTTATGGCTACCTCCACATCCTCCATAGACGTAGGGGCCTGTAGGTACTGTATGCACGCATGTATGATGGTTGGGGTCGGTAGGAAGGTCTGTAGTATTGCCCCATCTTTTTCAATACTATCTCGGCAATCTGATCTGGATTAACCAATGGCACACTAGAGTCAGAGCCCTTCCCAGAGCTGCGTTTATCATCCGGATGACTATCTTGGTTTCCCATGCCAGTCATGTCAAAGTTATCATCATAATCCATGGCATCCATGCAACACTCATTGAAGATGACATGCTTCTTTGCGTACAAATGAGCGTGAAGTGTCTTGTCTCGTAAGCCTTCCAGGAAGATAGAAATTAATCTTCCTTGGCTTGGCTTCTCATCGTCAGGGCATCGATTGATGTACTGCTTTAGCCTATTTATGCAATCTCACACAGATTCTTGATCTTTTTGCTTAAAGGCATAAATTTGAGCTACCGCATTGTGCTTAATTCCCATTTTTGAAAATGCAGGTATAAAGCTCTTTTCCAGCCCATCGAAAGACCTCTTTGCCTCAGGCTCTAAAGTCTGAAACCATGATAAAGACTTACTCTCTAGCATCAAGCCAAATCCTTCGATTTGTGTATGCGTATCCGTGACTTGCTCCGCATGTATAGCTTGCTTAAAAGCTGCTATATGGTCATATGGGTCTCCGGATCCGTCATACTTCTTGACAAGCTTTTGCAGTGCAGATGGTCTCACTTTTCTAGAATATTCATCGTCATGTCTCCTATATGAGTCTCAGCCTCTAAATCTAGGCTCTTCAAATGTCAGTTCACTTGGTCTATGGGGTTCTCTTGGAGGTACATATCCACTTGCTCGTGGTCTTTCTTCTCCCCTAGATTCTCTATTAGCCCCGGGTCTCCTCGTAGGATCAATCGTTGAAAAGACTGGTCCTTTAGCAGTTGTTCGCATGGAAGGTGCTGGTTGAGCCACACTTGGGATTCTAGCCCATGGTGGTGCTAGTGTTTCTCCTCGAAAGGCAGATTCATTTGGACGTGCCGTGTCTAAGGTAGAAACCTCAGTGAAAAGGGGCCTTCCTTTCCATGTCATTTCCCTAACCTCTGGCCATTCAAGGGTTCTAAAGTCGTTCCCCCATCTTTCATGAACACGCTTTGTGAAACCTTCTAGATGCTCTACAATTATTGTATGCGTGACTGGAAGCTCTAAGCTTGAGTGCTTAGTGGTTGCATAGTAGGTTTCTACCACATCCCTATACACCTCTTTAATTGGGTTGTCTTGATAGATTTTGCCTACTGGAATTTCTTTTACTATGTCCCATGGGTTTTTCTTGGTCTCTTTTTCTTTTCCCGTTTTTCTATCCTCCCAATTCCTATCGGAAAACAATTCTTCAAGTAAAGAATTGGGCATACCAGGTCTGCGCGATGTTCCTGGCACATTTGGGTTCGATGGAAGCTCCTTTTTCTGCTTTGCTTGTGTGCTAGGTTGAAGTACACCCAAAGCATCCACTTGTTCAAGATTTTTGGTGACCTCGTAGCGTACTCCATTTCTACCCATGTACATAGCATTTTGGTAGTTTACCCATGGTGTTGGTTCAAATGCAGAATGAATGTCTGCAATTTTAACAACAAACCGGCTCATTGGATCTTTGTAGATCTCACCGCCATGCGCGTTTGTATACAAGAAATGGAGTCTCATGTTGTCAATCAACTCCCCATCTGGGATTTCAAATGGATTAGTAGAATCTGCCATACCAATGGGTGTGGACGGTTTATTCATGCCAAATGACTCGTTTATGTCCATTGAAATATCACTCTCGGTTCTTGAGAGGCTCTCTGTTTGAGACTCCGAAGATGTCTCGAGAATGCTCTCCAAGTTCCCAACAACCGATTGAGTGCCGCTCCCTTGAGTGGTTACCCTAGATGGTGCACTAGTGTTATGCCCCCCTAGTATGGTTCCCGAGCGTAGGTTCATATGCTATTTTTAGCACGTTGCAGTGTCCAGTTTTGATTTTTTTTATTTTTTGATTTTTTTAACAAATATATATATATATATATGTATTGTATATGTATATATATATATATATATGTATATTTTTATAAACCCTACCTAACCACTAAATGCAACTAACCTCAATATGTGTGTAACTATCTATATTTTTTAAATTTTTAAATTTTTTTAAATTTTTTAAAAACTAATTACACAAAAATACTAATTATGCAAAAGATAGTTGCATTCCTGCGCCATTGCTTTCCCCTTATCGCACGGTGAACGGTTTCCACCCGGATCAGAGAAGCGATGGAGGTTAAGAGTTCTCACTTGTACAATGCTGCAGATGATGTGGATGATTTATTGCTGGAGGAGATTAAGGGCAAGCCTAGCACCACAGAGCATCTCTTTGATCTACTGAGGAGGGCTGGGCAGAGAAATCCCTTTGCCATGTAGAGCCTATGTTCAACGTTCCTTTCAGTCCGGGAGGAGATTATCAAGGACATGGCAAGGAAATCCTTGGAGGGAGAGTGGACAGAGTATTGTAGGTTGGTCGGCAGAGGGACCGTCTCTTATGGGTCCATTACGTATGTCCACATGTCAAGCCTCACCACCTCGTCTCAGAATTCAAGCCTGTCGAAGAGGTGGGACACTTACTCAGATGATCAACGTATCAAGATTTGTGTTGACATGTGCCCAGTGCATGGTAGGAAATGCAGGTTGCTAGAATATCATTTTGGGTTTGTTGCCTATCTCTTTCTTTATGCTGATAAGGAGGATTACACAAAAGAGGAGCTCAAAGGAAGGACTAATAAATCAGAATAGTCCTTTATTTCAAGTGCTCAATCTGCAGAAGAAGAGGTCCTGGACCTTGTGTCGTCTGAGAAGGAGGAGGAACTTCTCAGCACAACTTTTGATGTGGCAGAGTTTAAGGCCTCCACCATCATTGATGAAGGAACGTCATCCGTCCATGGGGGAGTGATTCACGTCCAATTTTTTCATCCTTGGGCTACCATCCTTCCTAATTCATTAGGAACTCAATGGAGTCTTTTTGGGCCCGTTAATTTGCCATGAGGTTATGGAAATGTTTAACTTATTGACAAATAGGAGCCCGCCATGTAGGCAAAAACCATGGGTTTGTAAGAGAGGTGTAAGAGTGGTCAAAGGGTGCACTTTTTCCCCCAAAGGGGGGGCAATTTTACAATTTTTGGACCTCCATAACTTCTACGCTCCGATTTGAGTGAGACTACAGATCCGTGATCTACGCATCAAGAGCTTTCCATAGATATGTTACATGATATGGTTTTATCCGCTAGATTTTAAATTCCATTTTTCCCCCAAAATTCAAATTCAAATAAAGTAGCCGTTTTGAAGCTTCAAATTAGAAAACGTTTCTTCTTAAGAGAAAAGGTTTGACTCCCTTAAACTGCCAAATAAAAGGGCCCAAGAAGACTCCATTGAGTTCCTGATGAATGGGAAGTATTACCTCCTTCTCTCCCACATTCAAAAACTCTACAATTTTAGGGGGGATTACTATCTTGCTATAATAGCAGATGGTTGTGAAGTTGCGTCCGGTGTTCTCGATGTAGAGAATGAGCATAAGGATGAATTTCTCACATTGGACATAGAAATGACATTAAACTTCTTAGAGGCCCCAGAAGCAATGTCCTTGTGCTTTAAAAAAGCTAAGGAGAATGAAGCTTCTCTTCCTTCATAGAGGAATAATTTCAAGCCCTTCAGGATATGGGCATTTCTGAGTTTCACAAGGAACCTGTTCCCGAACTTGACCAAGAAAATGAAGAGGGCCCTGTCAACCTTTGGGATGCAGTGAAGTTGGAGGAGGATGAGAACCAGAAGGTAAATTATTGCTTGTCTGTTGCCTGAATCAATTATTTCTTTAGTTTGTCTGGTTTAATTCTTATTGCTTCAGTCTATTTGAATTATTTCTTACTTTAGTTTGTTCCCTCCTGGTTCTTTGTCAATGCAGATAGAGCTTGACGACATCAATGGATTTCTTGGAGGACGGGGTGGTGCTGGTCGTGCAAGAGTTGGGCAAGGTGCCACTCTCTTGCACACTATCTATCTTCTATTGACAAAAATATATATATTACATATAATAGCAAGTACTCTAGGGATGCAGAGATTCCACTCCTTACACTAAAAGCCCTATCTAGTTATATAGGGTATGCATTTATACCTTATAATATACATAAAGTCATACTTATAAAGAAGTGTGTTGTCATCCATATCTTTGAATACGGCCTTGGTTTTTGGACTTCTAGAGGAGCAGGTTATTTTCTATGTTATTCAAGCTATGTCCTAGGTGCAGGAGTGGAGGATGTAAAGTCTCTCAAAGGCTATAGTCGTAAGAGGTTTTTGCGTTATAGAGGGAAAATGCCTATCGAAGAGGGGGAGCAAGAAGAGAAGAGACTCAAGAGCAATTAGCTCTTTTTGTTGTGTAAATATTTTCATTGTAAATCTTCAATATAATGGAATGGTGCAAATATTTTTTATTTTCAAGTCAAAAAGCTTTACAACTTTCTTCTAAATGTTTGCTTCCTAAGTAGAAAATGTTTACAACTTTATTCCAAATACTTTCAATTTTAAAGTGCTGTTTCTACTTCCAAATTCTTCCTATGCGTCTTCGTAATATCTCCATGCTGCATGACATGCTGGTCCTGTGCCAACTTTCCACTTTAGTGATCTTCTCTGTTTGGCATTATTTCGTGGTGCCCTTGCTAGATTACTCATACGTGCCCTTTCCGTGGATAGTTTTCACCCAAAAGTGTATCTGTAAAACCAGTTAAACATCCCCTTGAGGTAATTTGTATGAGTCTTTTCTCCTCCATGCCGGGTGTTTTTAAAATATACTCCTCTAGCTTGATAGTGAGATTTCTCCATTCCTTGTGTGCTCCACATGTCCAGAGAACCACACTCATTCATGAAGTATGCACCATGATCATAAAGAATGTGCGGCAAAAAAATTAAGAGAGTCAGTAGTTATTCACACTCGTTTCTTAATATCCAATAGAGGAAGGAGAAAATGTGTTTACCATGTAGTGCGTAATGTTGGTTTCACCCCATGTATCAACCATGGACTTCGTAAAAATGAAAGCTTGTCTTGAAATGTTTGTCGCTCCTTTGTGGTTGTCCTGCTTTTGGTCAAAAGTTTCACCATCTTATTGAAGTCTGACCAAACCTTCTCACGTAGAATTACAAGGCTTGAATTGGTGCAATCAAATGTTGTACATTTGTATAAATCCTTCCACAAGTTCCAAGGCTTGATTGAGTCCTTGGCATTTTCTGGCTTCTCCAAAAAACGTCTTGCTTTATTTCCACTCATGGACACTTGTTGTGTAACCTCATGATTCATGCCTTTTTGTTAACAGTAATCTGCACATTGCCACCATGGCACCCAATTGAGTTGAGTAGTTGCTCTACTTTATGAAGAGCTTCTTCTTGTCGTTCTTTGCCTTGCATGGTAAATGCATAATCTATGTGACACTTGAGCAAACGGCCAAACACATGCATGAATGCATGTAATGTATAGAAATGGACATTCTTCAGTTCAAATGGAATTATAGGATTCCATTCTGGGTCTCTCAAATGCCTGTTTTGCACAGCTAGCATGTTGGCAGACAAGACACCTCCAACCCAGTTGCCAAAGCAACATCGTCAATATCTTGATTCTCAAGCATCCTCTTCTATCCCGACTTTTGTTTGTTTTCCCTCACCATTCTCATGCACCACGGACAAGGATTTGGGGTGTTGGCACCTTCTGGACACCCAAGCAAGCACTTTATTATCTTCAAGTCACACCCCCAAATGCCAATCTACTGTATAAGTGCCCTTGCCCTCTACCTCAAGTTTTTCTCTCTGAATCCATGCTTGGATGACAGTGGTAATCCAGGGTATCCTATCAAACATCCAAGCAAGAACCTCATGTGTCTCTTTTGGTACTTCAAATGTCCCAAGCCACCATATCTCTTTCTCATATTGGACACTATATGAGGGAAAGTCTAGCTTGCAAATCCTCTCCTTATCAGGAGTTTGGTTGATCTCAGTATTCCCCTCAAATGTGTCTTCCCCTCAAATGTGTCTTCACTGAGAAAAGACGATAACTCTGAACTTTTTGCATATGCCATAGACTCATTCATGAGTGTGATACTCATTCGCTCTAGCCTCTTTCCTTTCACAATCTGACACTCATCCATTTTCAACACAAAGCTAACTTTGTCACCTTGCATGACAAACAAAATTAAATAAGCTTTGATTTTTCATAGATTTTTTCAACTACTTTGCAAGAGATAAAAGTTACTTACAATTATTAGGTAATCCATAGAATAAGATCATAACTTTCTTAAGACATTGTAGATCAACAAATATATTGCTGAACTCGTTGTAAGGAACCACAATATTACCATTGTTGCCTCGCTTTCTTCCCCAAGCTCTAATGGTCAGCACATCATTGACGCAGTGGTACTCTCCAATCTTACGTTGCACATCTTCATTGCATGTCCTCTTTGCTAATCTTAATCTTCTTGGGGTAGGAAAAATATTTCATGTGATGCCTTGTTTGCGAAGTGTATCTTGCAGTAATTGATGGAAGAGCCTGGTATCCTTTCATTAGGAATTTTTTGGACCCAAAAAGGGCCTTCTAAGGATTCCTAATTTTAAGGGATTAGAGCTTAAAAAGCTGGCCTTAAGGGAGACAAAGGCTATGATAACCCCTATTTTTTTGCCTTGCCACATCAGCCATACCCCCCTAGTTTCACTTTTTAAAGAGAATATTCTCATACTCTCTCTCTTACTTTTTGACTTTTCGCATACTCTCTCTTACTTTTTGAAATTTTTATCTTCACTCTCTTACTTTTTGAATTTTTTATCTTCACTCTCTACAAATTGAATCTTTCTTATCAGTTTGAAATCTCCTTTCTCATTGACTCCCACCATATCTCCCTTCCACATTAGCAAAACATTCTCGTATTTAGGTGGGCCCCAAAAAGTAAAAAAAATTATTTTTTGTTTTTTTACATTTTGAGGTGGAAAAAACACCACCCAACCAATATGTATGATGAAAATAAAAATTTCCCTCTAAAAAGCTTGTAATTCAAGGGTCACGTTAAAAGCTTGTCAGGAGCCAGTACATCCCGTAACTAATTGTCAGGTCCCCACAACCCCATAAACATAACTAACTGTCAGTAACCACTACATCCATGAGATCCCGAAATTGTGGGGACCCCAAAAATTATTATTTTTTAATTTTTCTCATAAATGTAATTTATTGATGAGAAACTCCATGTTAGTATATTTGTATATCAAAAATATCATTTTTTACTTAGAAAAATGGATTTGTGTTAAACCTGCAGGAACAGCAAAGTTTTAACAGTCTCTCTCACTCACTCCCTCTCTCTCTCTCTCTCTCTCTCTCTCTCCCCCCTATGAGGATCTCTCTGCTTTAGCTTCTTCCTCTACTTAGCTATGGAGCCTTTGCAAGCTGTGTGTGTAGCCCTTTTTGCGAAGCTAGAAAACGGAAGGCTGATTTACACATTTGTATTCCTGAAGAGTAAGGCAGCTCTAAAAAAACCCATCCTACTGATGCACAATCTGTCCAAGCTCGTAGGATAGCTAAGTAGAAAAATGTAGATCTTTGGGTTGATGGGCATCTCTATCCAGTTGACCCTCCATTAAGAGAAAACCCTCCTTTCCGCAATTTATCATCTTTTATGCAATTTGTTGGTGAAGGAGAGCTTGGCTTGTTAGGATACTGCACAAGATTGACTATAAGTGGAGCTTGGCAAAACCATATTCTCCATGTGGTGTATCCAAGGGATGAAGAAATCACATTATAAAGCAAGAGGGGTTTATTTCAAAAATACAAGACATGGAGGTGGAGCTTCTGCAAGAGGAACACGTACAAACTATCTACAAGAGATGTTCAATTGGTTTTATCGCACAACCTTTGGAAGGGTATTAGTTAGGGTGCGGGTCCAACAATCTACGCTTGTGCAAGAGGCACGCAAGGCTGCAAAAAGTCATGCTCGGCTTTAATGGTTGCAGACCAATGCTCCCCATAGGCATGGTGCTTGTTGGCATGCACAATAGAATGAGGAGACAAGGGAGGCGTTGGGTTGTGCTGCACGCACCAGCATAAATCTAGATGTAATAAGGCTAAGAAAATAAGTTTAGTTAGGTTTTTTTTTTGCCCTTAAAAAAACTATTAATAGTTCCTTCTCTCACTTCATTTTCATTTCACTTTTTTAGAGAGCTTGAGCTCAAGATCTACGTAGACACCCACGTAAGGACACCAGCATATCACCACGTTAGCATAGTCATACATGGATATGGCACGCACCAAGAACACTGCACGTGTTACCATGCCTTCACAAAACACAGCGCAAGGCACCCAACGACCACATATTGGCGACACCACGGAAGAGAGTAACCCCTTGGATTCTAGGACATGCCCAATGGGATCACGAGAGTCCGACCCTCCTCCCACAGCAACACCAGCGCACACACATGCAGGCCCTTCTAGTGGGAGCAAGCGTGTGAAGAAGGCCCCACAATGCAGCCACCCCAGAGATCAAGATAGAGAGGCCGATGATGAGCAGTTCGACTGGGTTGGTGAAAACATTCCTACATTGCGTAGCACCATAGGTGGCAAGACTCTACTACCAGGACACGGTCCCCTACCTACCCAGTAGGAACTTGATACATAGGTACCATAGCAACAGGAGGAGGAGGATTCAGACTATGAGAGAGACCAAGAGGAGGTTCCTGCAAGTGCGCGCAAGCGTAGAAAGGTCAAGCTCTTCAAGCCAAGGAAGTCCCAACCTCGCCAACGCACTAACACAAACACAAAGAGCTCCAAGGAGAAGGATGCACCAAGGGCATAGGGCTCTACAAGAAATCAAGTTTTATCAGAGGAACACTGAGTTGTTGATATAAGAAGAGCCCCTTTTTCTTTCACAGTGAAGAAGATTCTCCAACGATATACAACAGAGTTCCGTGTGCAGGGGATTGCCCTTGAAGCATTGTAAGAAGCCTTCGAGGCTTACCTTGTTGGGCTTTTTGAAGACACCAACCTCCTTGCAATACATGCAAAGAGGATTACCATATCTGCGAAGGACATGCAACTAGCTCGGCACATTCGAGGCGAGCGAGACACGATCTAGAGATCTTAGATGTTAACCTTTTTTTTGAAGCAACTCTTTTGTTTCAAAGCCCCCTTTGTAACAAGCCTATCTGGCTTTTCATTTGTAACCTTCTTATTGGATATCATTGCTCCACCCTCAGGTAACTACGCAGGCAGCACCGGCTAACTCTCCTTTGTGAGCCCCCCCTATATGAGGAGAAAGCATTTATGAGTAGCACGGGTCGCCCTGGTAGGTCCCGGTTTAAACACCGGATGGTGGCCGATTGTGGCCAGATAGCATGAGACGATTCTGTAGAAGGTTGGCACACTGCCAACCAGGCTACATGCATATGCGGTGAGTTATTATACACCTACTGCATATGGGTTGTAAATTTTGGGTCCGTTGCGGCGCGCAGTTTCACACCAGCCTACTTGGGGGAAGGTGCGGAGGGGGGCATGAGCCTCTCTCTGTAGAGGGTTCGGGGGGGGGGGGGGGGGAGATGACTCCATGCGAACTTTGCGGGCCAAGCGGAATATAGATTCAGTGGTCATTTATAATTGCATGATGAAAAATCATGCACGCAAAGCTCTATTTAGCGAGACGGTCTTTTCACTAAAAATCACTCTTCACCCACGCTTTTTGCATACTTTTCTCTCACTTCTTCCAGTCAGCTATCAAAGCTTCTTCACCGAAGCACACGGCTGGGAAGCGGTAGCTATCTATTGTAATTGCATACAGTAATCAGAAATTTTTGATTCTCCATATCTCTGTGTTTTCTCTTGTCTACAAAGATCTTGGCTTCTGTTGTTTTGTAATTTCTTACACTTCTGATAATTAAAATTTTAAGTTTCTCTTACAATGTCTTGGTGTCATCATGTTTGTTTAACATGGAGTGTCTATCATGTGCCAGTTTGTCACCCAAGGCATCAGAAATGCTCCTAGAGGACTCAAGAAGCTGTGCCATAACAATGTGAATTTGGCCTTTGCAACGGCGATGTAGGCTCAAAATTCGCACTGTTCTGGCACTTCTCCCCTAGCCACTCAGGATCATTTCTGATGCATTTATAATGAAGTTGAACACACTAATTGTGAGAAACAATAGTGTATAAGATAAAAACACCTTTAATGATGTGTAAAAATATAGTGTTTATCATCCAATGCATCAAAATTGCTCTTGGAGGACTGGGGAAGCTATGCCAGAACAGTGCGAATTTAGGCTCTGCAGCAAAGGTGTAGGCTCAAAATTCGCATTGTTCTGGCACTGCTCCCCCAGCCACTCAGGATCATTTCTGATGCATTTATAATGAAGTTGAGAACACTAATTGTGAGAAATAGTAGTTTATAAGATAAAAACACCTTTAATCATGTGTAGTAATATAGTGTTTATCATCCAATGCATCAGAATTGCTCCTGGAGGACTGGGGAAGCTATGCCAGAACAGTGCGAATTTAGCCTCTACAGTGGCGGTGCAGGCTCAAAATTCGCACTATTCTGGCACTGCTCCCCTAGCCACTCAGGATCATTTTTAATGCATTTATAATGAAGTTGAGCACACTAATTATGAGAAACAGTAGTTTATAAGATAAAAACACCTTTAATCATCTGTAAAAATATAGTGTTTATCATCCAATGCATCAGATTTGCTCCTGGAGGACTAGCAAAGCTATGCCAGAACAGTGCGAGTTTAGCCTCTGCAGCGACGATGCAGGCTCAAAATTCGCACTGTTTTGGCACTGCTACCCCAGCAACTCAGGATCATTTCTGATGCATTTATAATGAAGTTGAGCACACTAATTGTGAGAAACAGTAGTTTATAAGATAAAAACACCTTTAATCATGTGTAGTAATATAGTGTTTATCATCCAATGCATAAGAATTGCTCCTGGAGGACTAGGAAAGCTATGCCAGAACAGTGCAAATTTAGTCTCTACAGTGGCGGTGCAAGCTCAAAATTCGCACTGTTCTGGCACTGCTCTCCCAGCCACTTTTCAGGATCATTTCTGATGCATTTGTAATGAAGTTGAGTATACTAATTGTGAGAAACAATAGTTTATAAGATAAAAACAGCTTTAATCATGTGTAAAATTACATTGTTTGTCATCCAATGCATCAGAATTGCTCCTGGAGGACTGGGGAAGCTATGCCAGAACAATGCGAATTTAGGCTTTGCAGTGCTGGTGCAGGCTCAAAATTCGCACTCTTCTGGTACTACTCCCCCAACCACTCAAGATCATTTCTGATGCATTTATAATAAAGTTGAGTACACTAATTGTGAGAAACAATAGTTCATAAGATAAAAATAGCTTTAATCATGTGTAAAATTACATTGTTTGTCATCCAATGCATCAGAATTGCTCTTGGAGGATTGGGGAAGGTATGCCAGAATAGTGCGAATTTAGGCTATGCAGCGGCGGTGCAGGCTCAAAATTCGCACTGTTCTGGCACTACTTCCCTAGCCACTCAGGATCATTTCTGATGCATTAATTATAAAACAGTAATTTATAAAATTAAAATACCTTTAATCATGTATAAAAATACATTATTTGTCATCTAATGCATCGGAATTGCTCCTGGAAGGCTGGGGAACCTATGCTAGTACAGTGCGAATTTGGGCTCTACAGCAGCGATGCAGGCTCAAAATTCGCATTGTTTGGGCATTGCTTCCCCAGCCACTCAGAATCATTTTTGATGCATTTATAATCAAGTTGAGTACATTTATTATGAGAAATAGTAATTTACAAGATAAAAAACATTTAATCATGTATAAAAATACATTATTTGTCATCCAATGCATCAGAATTTCTCCTGAAGGGCTGTGGAAGCTATGCCAAAATAGTACTAATTTGGGCTCTACAGCAGCGGTGCATGCTCAAAATTCGCACTGTTCTGGCACTACTCCCCCAGGCTCCTAGGGTCATTTTTGATGCATTCACAAAAACATTGATGGTAAAAACTTGAAAAAACAATGATATACTTGATGAAAATAAGTTTGTAAAAATTGTATTGTATTAATAATAAGAAGTGATACATCATCTTTACAAAAGCTTTCTTACAATATTGAGCTTCCTTCTCTTGTTATTGGGCAGAGTGTGCTCAAGGAGTGATTGGGCTATTTCTTGAGGATCCTCTATGCCTATGCTTTTGGCTATACCTATATGAGAGCAAAAAGCTTACCCCTAAATCTAGAACCAAAAACATCGAAGGCAAGGGATTTTTTAATCAGAACTATACATTTGGTGTTGAGATATCGAGCTCGTCTAGTGAGGCGGTGGACACTGATGACCCGCCTGGGGGATAGGCCCCACACTTACACCACTGGCATGGTTGGTGAGATCATGGGTGATATGCGGCCAGTGGGATGACAGGCCGTGTGACAACCATTCTAGAGACTGGCATAGTTATAGCGCTAGCTCATTTAGTTGGGTACACACTATAGAGAACCCGTGTATGTATTAGTTGAGTACCTTTCATATTATGAGTACTCTTATCTTGTATATGGTGTGTTGAGTGTTGAGTGAAGAATAAGAAGAAGATTTTCAGCCTATCGGACAAAATTTCCTAGGCCAAAAACGCGTTTCGGGCGTGTCTGGACCTCCGTTTTTCAGAAAGCAGGCGATTTCGAGCACTGCAGGTAAGTCATCGATTCTCTGCAGAACTCTGTTTTAAGAACTGCAAGAAGACAGATTGACTGTGCAGACACTGTGGGTGCTGCAAAGAGGTCAACAATTGCCATTAGGTGTATGTATGCACATTGAAGTCACTGGTTGTGACATTTGAGAGTACTACAGTACCGCTGTGCAGAAAATACAGCAGTTTGTGCAGGACAAACCAGAGTGCTGTTTCTGGTAAAATTGTGTGTTTGGTAAGATGTCAAATGATGGGATAACCCAGATTGTGGGGCTGAGAAGCTTGATAAGAATAACTTCCATGCTTGGAGATTCAGGTTGATGAATTTCCTGATGGGAAAGGGCTATTGGGACTACATAGAAGGTGAACATGAAGAGGCACCGGAGATACCGGACATATACTTCATGAAGGAGAAGAGTGAGGTGTTCACTCACTTTCAGAATTTCAGAGTTTTGGTTGAAAAGAAAACAGGGAAATATGTAAAGTGCCTAAGGTCAGATGGAGGGGGAGAGTACTTCTCCAATGAGTTCTTTGAATTTTTGAAGAAGAATGGTATTCGGAGACAGTTTACATGCAGATACACTCCGCAGCAAAATGGAGTTGCTGAGCAAAAAAACAGGCACATTGCTGAGATTACGCAAGAATTGATGGAAGAGAAGAATATGCCGCATAGCTATTGGGCTGAGGCTGTCTCTACAGTAGTATACATCATGAACAGGACTCCAACTACAGCCATACATGATGTAACTCTAGAGGAGAGGTTTACTGGCAGAAAACCAGATTTGTCTCATCTGAAAGTCTTTGGATGCATTGCATATGTGCATGTGCCAGATGAGCTGAGAACTAAGCTGGATCCGAAAGCTGAAAAATGTGTGTTTATTGGATATTCCCTTGAGCAATAGGGATACAGGTGTTATAACCCTGCTACACGTGAGTTGAGGGTAAGTAGGGATGTTGTCTTTGATGAGATGAGCAGCTGGTATGCTGCTGAAAAAGAAGCTGTTGGGGCTGATGTGAGTGGAAGTGTGGTTGCACAGAATGCAGGTCAGCAATCACAGTCTTTGAGTGGTGTGAGGCAGCTCAGGAACACAAGAAGGCCACTATAGCTCGCCGACTCACCACCTTCAGAACACTCACAAGCACAAGGGGCACCACCAGCTTCTCAAGCTGGAACAGTTCTCGCACTCACCACCCAACCCACACTATACAAAACAGAGACACCATAATCAAGTAAACACCCAGCAACACCTACACTTCCACTGTGTGCATGACGAGGTAATCAAAGGCTGGCACAAAGTGCACTGTGAGAGTGTAAACCCGTGGACTACACCACCAAACACGTCAATCACGCCTTCTCCTACAAATCAACACACACAGGATACCAACACACAACCATAGCCAGATACATCACCAGTATCATTCATCTTTGAATTTCCAATCGACATTTTCATACAAGCTTCTTCTGACACAGAAGCTTTACCTCACACAACCATACATACACAACACCTTCACATCAACACAAAGGACGTATACTCACAAGGTTGTCCCCCATTCATTTTAGCAACATAGATGCATAGATCACAATACTACATCACCAAACAAAAGGAATCATGGAGTGTGCGACGGGGTATGAGGAAGACCCCAAATACCACAAGCTGTAACAAGACCCACCAGCAGAATAGCTTCATGTTTTGAGCTCATGCCCAGAGCCATAGTGCCTTTTCAAAGAAAACCTGAGCTTAATAGGAGATGCTACCATAGCATCATCACCTTCTTGTTGCCCCACGAATCACCCTAGTATCAATTGCAACAATAAGTAATACCATAATAGCATTACCTCCCCTTGATTTTTGCCAAGCTCTCCCTCTCTCACCGTCGTCACCAACCACCACCAGCGTCAAAAACCAACCAAAGCGGCAACACATGCTCTCCGCTTCTCTTCTGGCTCTTCACAAGTGCGGCCCACCTCCTCTGCAGATCACCCCAAAGCCTCTACCTGCGTTGGCTCTGCACAGAAACCAGAGGCGGCCACCTACTTTCCCCACCTCTCTCTAGAACCTCAGCCAGGCTTCCTTTTTACCAGCCCGTTGCTCCCAGTCGTCTGCTGTGCAGGTCCCTAGTTCTTCACACGGAGGGCTCAGCCCATTTTCACGTTGGCTGTTCTCCTCTTGCACCTACACTCCAGGCCGCACATCAGCAAAAGCGGCTCCTCTCCCTTCTGTTACAGCCTGTCACCTTCGGCTACTTTGGCGACCACCTCTGGCGACCGTCTTCGACTTCCTTGGGCGACTCACACCTTCGACCACCCTCTCTATGTTGGCTCTGCCCGCTGCGTGTGCCTAGCCACACACGAATAAAAAAAACCACCCTCTCTGCTCAGTCACCGTTGGCTTCCCAACGGGTCGGCGTCTCCCAGTTGCCCCAGCAGCCACTGTGCGTCCCCAAGATGGCTTCCCCCTCGTCGTTGGCACTACACGATCACCAGCAGAGAGCACTTTGTCTCGCACAAGGCGGCCACACCAGTGCTGTCTTCGCCTCCACACTCTGCACATGGCGTCCCTTCTCTCTTTTTCTCTCTAGCTACCCCCTTCGCGAAGGCGACGACTCCCCCCATTCTCCAAGCGGCCACGACCGTTTTTCTCTCGCCCTCCAGCTCTCCACCACCTTCTCGAAGCAAGCTGGCAGCCTCCTTGCTATTTCATGTGGCCTTTTACAAATTGGCCACATGTATTTTACTTATTTTTTTTTTCTTTTTTTTTAAAAAGGTCTCCAAACCACAAAGTAATGGCCACACTTCTTACCAAAAAAACTCTCTTGCTCCTTTCACATGACGATTCACAATTTCCAAAACTATATGAGAGCTGCCACCGCTCATCATCATCAGCACCTACTTACTAAATCCATCAATTTTCAGTCGGTGCCCTGCTTAGTACCATCTGTACACCACACAGTTGCACTAAAAACTTCAGATCTCCAGCACTTTCTCCCAAAAAGAACACGTGCAAATACCAGCTTGCAACAAAACCACTCAGGCTGTACATTTGCCAGGGCATTCAGGGCAAAGTTTTATTGCACACCATCCACACCATATGTACACGGACTCAAAACAGCTTTACAGAAAAAAACCTGACATACTTTGCCCAACCCCCAGCCTGCTGAATCATTCATGATCAGCAGCAAAAAGCATTTCCAGACCTAAACCCATATTTAAAAACTGCCCTTTATCTGGAATCATATCTTCAGACACTGCATCCTGCACAATTACCATCAGACGTGCATAATACTTCTTCAGCCTGTATCCATTTACCCTGGAAGCATGTAAAGTCCCATCTAAATCTGCCAATTGATAAGTGCCATTTGCAAATCCTTGCATCACCAAGAAAGGTCCTTCCCACTTAATTTGGAATTTCTTATGAAAGGCATTATCGAGTCTGCTATTATAACGTAATACCAGATCATCCTTCATAATTCCTTTACTTTTAATCTTCTTGTTGAACTTTTCCAGCATCCTTGCCTGCATATCTTCATAATGCTTCAAAGCATTATCTCTGTTCAGCTGTGCTTCTTGTAAATATAACAGCCGCTCTTTAAAGACATCTTCAGGTTTTTCCAAAAGCTTTTCCAATATTTTCACAGCTGGTATCTCCACCTCAATAGGCAATAAGGCTTCCTTTCCAAAAACAAGATAAAATGGAGTGAAACCCGTACCAGTTTTAATTGCTGTTCGGTATGCCCACAAAGCTGCAGGCAACTCCTGATCCCAATTCTTCCCCTGTTGCTCTGTCACTTTAGATAAAATCTTGATCAATTCACCATTGAAACGCTCATTCAGACCATTACACTGTGGATAGTAAGGTGTGGTAAAACTACGACTGATCTTCATTTTTGTACACAAATAATCCATAAGCTCTGCTCTGAAACCTGGACCCTGATCAGAAAGCAATTCCAATGGCACACCAAATTTACAACAAATATCTTGATATACAAATTTTGCTACCTCCTTAGCAGTAATTTGTTTTACTGCCTTTGCTTCCGCCCATCTAGAAAGGTAATCAACCGCAGTCAAGATGTAACACTTCCCTCGGCTGGTAATAGGTAATGGTCCCACAGCATCAATTCCCCATTTTTCAAAAACATCATAAGCAAGAATTGTCTTCCTCATCTCAGGCTTTAAAATCCGTTTACTGTGAGCTTGGCATTGTTTGCATGACCTGCACCAATGATTAACATCTTTATGCACACTTGGCCACACATAACCTTCCTGCAATACCTTATGTAAAGTAATCTTTGATGCAAAATGTCCACCGCATGCTCCTTCATGGTTTTCCTTGAGAATTTTGTAGATTTCTTCCTTCCAAGGTACCCTTCGCATTATCAAATCAATTCCTTTCAAATACAAAGCATCACCAATCATCACATACCTTGTAGCTCTCCTGATGAAACCATATTTTTTTGATCTGTCAATTCTATTAGGAATCATCCCTGTTAACAAAAACTCCTCCACATCCTGTAAATTCTCCCTGCCACAATAAAATGATGCATGAGCTTTAAGAACAAATACTTCACCAATCATTCCCTGGGCTGCTTCATGAGCCTCCTCATTATGGCCTCGATCCACATGCTTCAGACTCCAAGCTTCAAATTCCTTCAGCAGACCCTTAATCTTGAAACACATTTCCTTGAGTAACATATTCTTTGACTTCCAAACTCCCAATACCTGTTTTACCACCAGCAATGCATCTCCTCGAATGCGAATCCTGTGTACACCATGCTTCAAGCATATTTGCAATCCAACTTCCAGAGTCAGATACTCCGCTTCATTGTTGCTATGTGCATCCACTTTAACACCCTTTTTAAAAACAAGGCAACCCTGTGGATCATAAAGCACCAAACCTCCTGAGGCTGCATCATGGCTTTTCCTGTAAGAACCATCAAAATATAATAAGTGTGCATTCACCAACTCAGCCGCATCCTCAACTGGCTTCTTGATGGTTTCCTCCTTTATAAGAAGAGGACTCTCCTTATATGTCAGTAGATCAGCTAAGGTAGCCCTGGTACTCTCTTCCACCAAGAATGAGAAAGTAAATTCCTGCAACTCAATCACCCACTTCATCATAGCCTTAGATAAATTTGTGCCATTTATCAACTGAGGCAAAAAAATGTAGCTCGTCAAAAACACAAAGGGGCGAGGCAATAAGTAATGGCGGAACCGCCTGCATGCATAAAGTACACTGACCATAACAAGTTCCACCTCTGATAGCAACCTTTCTCTGGCAAGTTTTACTCTGCTAGCACAGTAGATTGGTTGCATATAATGTGATTCTTTCCCCTTCTGTAATAGCATGGCTCCAATAGCATCTTCACCTACTGAAGGATTGACATAAAATACTTGTTCCCAATTAGGTGCCTGCATTGTAGGAATAGCTCCCAGCACCTCTTTCACTTTCTGGAAAGCCACTTCACACTCCTCCGTCCAATGCAAAGGATCATGCATTGCTGCTTGCTGCAAAGGATATAACAACTGTGAAGATAGAGAAATGAATCGAGCCATATACTTCACCTTTTGCACAAAAGTGGCCAGTTGCCTTGTATTCTTTGGTGTAGGAAGAAGAAGAAGAGACTTGACTTTATCAGGATCTGGATCAATACCATTCTCTGATATAACATGGCCCAAAAGTTTCACCCTCGGTTGAGCTAAAAAGCACTTTTTTGGATTTAATTGACCACCACACTCATCATAACGCTGAAAAACTGTAGCCAGCTTATCACAATGCTCTTGCCTGGAGCTGTATATACAAAAATCATCAATAAAATCCTTCACAAACTTGTTCAAAAAAGGAGATAATACCCAATTTGCTCTTCTTTGGTAGTAGGCTGGTCCATTCATTAATCCAAAAGGAAGAACTTTGTAGCAGAAACATCCCCACGGTGTAATGAAAGTCGTCTTGCGCTGATCTTCTTCTGCAATCTTTAATTGGAAATAACCTGAATACCCATCACAAACACTATACCTTTCATATCCAGCTACAGTATCCAAGATTTCATCCAAAAAGGGTAGGGGGTAAGAATCCTTCTTCGTGGCAGCATTCAAAGGCTTGAAATCCACACATATACGCCACCTGCCATCCTTCTTTGGACTCACCACCGTAGGACTTACCCACTCAGCTGTATCCACTGGTGTAATGAAACCTGCACTCAACAACTTGTCAACTTCCTCTCTCAGGGCCTGCATTTGTTCTCGTCCCATCCTGCGAAGCTTCTGCCTAACTGTTTTTACACCCTCCTTCAATTCAATCCTCAGGTCTGGCCCTTTAAATCCTCGAATCTCTCTATAAGAAGTGATGAATAATTCTGGAAAATGAGAAAGCATATTAACATATCTAACCTTTTCTCCACTCGAGAGATCCGGACTCAGCATTCCTTCAATCAGCTCCTGCTTCTTCTTCACTTCTATCTTTGGCTGCAGTAATTCCTCGATTACTTCATATGACCCCATAGTATCTTCTCCCTCAGCACCCACTTCATACACATCTTTTTCTTCATTTCTTTGTTGCTCTGATATAAGAAAAGCCACATCTGCCCCTTCTCCACTAGAAGCAGTGGTCGATGAATCCGTCTCTGATTCAGAAGTGGTGGTGGTAGTTTCCTCTTCACTTGAATCCTGTGGCCTCTCCCACACATCATTTAAAGATCTCCTACTATGCATCTCAAAAGATTTTTTATTACCCTGCTTATTATGCAAAGAAATGGTCCCATACCTCCAATCCTGTACTGCACCCACCACTCGCAACCAGGGTCGTCCAAGGATGATTGGAAAAGCACCCAGACCCGCAGGCATCACATGAAAATCAACAGTAGCTTTGACATTAAAAGCTTCAATTTCCAATTCCTTTATCATACCAAGACATTTTACCTTTTGATGATTAGCCATCCTGATTCGAAACCCAGAAACCCCAGACACCCTCAAGCCTGACTGCTCCACACATGACTGGGTAATCACACAGATTTGAGCTCCTCCATCTATATAGGCCTGACCAAGGCTCCTGCCTTTACTCCACACCTCCACAATAGGACAAATATCTGGAAGCTCCTCTAAAGATAGTACCTTGACTGACCTCTTCTCTGACTCCTTTTCCATTGGATTCACCAGTCTTTTCCATTGTCTTCTCAATTTTGGCACCATCTCCACCAACTGCCCAAAGGTGATGTTTGCCTTCCTATTCACCAAATCAGATTTCAAGTCATAGCTGGTTTGCCCATCCCCCAGTGGGAAATCTGATACCTGGAACCTTCTACGAGGCTTCCGTTTCCTTTTGGCTTTCACATCTTCTCCTTCCTGCTGCTTCCCCTTCTTACGGCTGGGTCCAGCCGCCCCTTTTCCTTCTCTTTCATCTGTGGTGCGCTTGCCAACAGGCATCACATCCCCTTCTTCTCTCACCTGAACATTTTCCAGTGTGACCACATTCATAACCTTTGCCTTCCCCTTCTCCTCAGCTGTGATTCCACTGGGGCCTGCTTGATCCCTGATATCAATACCATAATCTTTTGACCTATCAGGTAACTGTGAAGGTAGTGGGTACATATCACCACCCATACGCTGAGGCTTATCACAATCTGTACTCAGATGACCAAGCTCACCACAGTTCCAGCATGTAGGGATGAAACGACGGCCCCTACCACGACCACGTCCATACCCTGCTTGTCCATCTCCCCCCTCATGATTGTGGCCACGGCCTCTACCACGTCCATCACCTGTACTTCCCATTAAATTTAAACTCAAATTCTTCATAAGATCAACCATCTGTTTCATATCCTGCCGCAATCCCTCATCAGAACCTGCAGGAACCATAGGTACTCCTTGACTAGCTTGAGGTACCATCTGTATAGCTTGAGCTTCAGTGGGCTTCATCCTCTCGATCACTGTACTCATGGGTGTAGCCTCCACTCTACGAATCTCCGGCTGTGCTACAACTGGAATCATCCCCAGCTGATTCATTCGTTGCAGCTTCCAGTCTTTTGACTTAGCAATTTCTACCGCATCCTCAAAAGACCTGGGCTTCTTCAATTCCACTTTCCAGCGAATACTCCTCTTAAGCCCGGCTACAAACTTATTCTTTTTCATCATATCAGGCGGCACCTGGTCTTCCCCTAAAGCCCTGCATAGAGTTTCCCATAACAAAGAAAATTTCTTCATATAATCATCTAATGATTCAAACTCACCTTGTGTCAGAGCTTGCACCTCATGCCAAACTTTATCAGGGTCTTCCACCTTCTTGAACCTGTTGCTGAGTGCTGTCTTTAATCCATTTTCAGTCATATCTAGATGTGGAACAGCAACCCTCAATGACTCCTCATAAGTCCTGTACCAGGTCCTTGCATCCCCTTTCAAACAGATGCTCAGAAGCCGCAACACCTGTACCGACTCATTAATATGGTTGCTGATGCATGCAACCTCCATCCTTTCCAAAAAGTCTGCCACATCCTCATTAGGGCTGCCATAAAACTCTGGATAAGACATCATCTTAACCCCCAAATCTCACCTCAGATCCCAAGAAAGCACCTTCTCTGAAACTCTCAACCCTAGGGCACACCCCCTGACAACTGAAGGAAATAACAGTGCAATCCTCAGTGAAACAATGTCTGGAAAGAGCCACTCCTCAGTGGGGGCACCAGAAAGATGTGAGGCAGCTCAGGAACACAAGAAGGCCACTATAGCTCGCCGACTCACCACCTTCAGAACACTCACAAGCACAAGGGGCACCACTAGCTTCTCAAGCTGGAACAGTTCTCGCACTCACCACCCAACCCACACTATACAAAACAGAGACACTATAATCAAGTAAACACCCAGCAACACCTACACTTCCACTGTGTGCATGACGAGGTAATCAAAGGCTGGCACAAAGTGCACTGTGAGAGTGTAAACCCGTGGACTACACCACCAAACACGTCAATCACGCCTTCTCCTACAAATCAACACACACAGGATACCAACACACAACCATAGCCAGATACATCACCAGTATCATTCATCTTTGAATTTCCAATCGACATTTTCATACAAGCTTCTTCTGACACAGAAGCTTTACCTCACACAACCATACATACACAACACCTTCACATCAACACAAAGGACGTATACTCACAAGGTTGTCCCCCATTCATTTTAGCAACATAGATGCATAGATCACAATACTACATCACCAAACAAAAGGAATCATGGAGTGTGCGACGGGGTATGAGGAAGACCCCAAATACCACAAGCTGTAACAAGACCCACCAGCAGAATAGCTTCATGTTTTGAGCTCATGCCCAGAGCCATAGTGCCTTTTCAAAGAAAACCTAAGCTTAATAGGAGATGCTACCATAGCATCATCACCTTCTTGTTGCCCCACGAATCACCCTAGTATCAATTGCAACAATAAGTAATACCATAATAGCATTACCTCCCCTTGATTTTTGCCAAGCTCTCCCTCTCTCACCGTCGTCACCAACCACCACCAGCGTCAAAAACCAACCAAAGCGGCAACACATGCTCTCCGCTTCTCTTCTGGCTCTTCACAAGTGCGGCCCACCTCCTCTGCAGATCACCCCAAAGCCTCTACCTGCGTTGGCTCTGCACAGAAACCAGAGGCGGCCACCTACTTTCCCCACCTCTCTCTAGAACCTCAGCCAGGCTTCCTTTTTACCAGCCCGTTGCTCCCAGTCGTCTGCTGTGCAGGTCCCTAGTTCTTCACACGGAGGGCTCAGCCCATTTTCACGTTGGCTGTTCTCCTCTTGCACCTACACTCCAGGCCGCACATCAGCAAAAGCGGCTCCTCTCCCTTCTGTTACAGCCTGTCACCTTCGGCTACTTTGGCGACCACCTCTGGCGACCGTCTTCGACTTCCTTGGGCGACTCACACCTTCGACCACCCTCTCTATGTTGGCTCTACCCGCTCACAAGAGCGCCTGCGTGTGCCTAGCCACACGCGAATAAAAAAAACCACCCTCTCTGCTCAGTCACCGTCGGCTTCCCAACGGGTCGGCGTCTCCCAGTTGCCCCAGCAGCCACTGTGCGTCCCCAAGATGGCTTCCCCCTCGTCGTTGGCACTACACGATCACCAGCAGAGAGCACTTCGTCTCGCACAAGGCGGCCACACCAGTGCTGTCTTCGCCTCCACACTCTGCACACGGCGTCCCTTCTCTCTTTTTCTCTCTAGCTACCCCCTTCGCGAAGGCGACGACTCCCCCCATTCTCCAAGCGGCCACGACCGTTTTTCTCTCGCCCTCCAGCTCTCCACCACCTTCTCGAAGCAAGCTGGCAGCCTCCTTGCTATTTCATGTGGCCTTTTACAAATTGGCCACATGTATTTTACTTATTTATTTTTTTTTCTTTTTTTTTTTAAAAGGTCTCCAGGCCACAAAGTAATGGCCACACTTCTTACCAAAAAAACTCTCTTGCTCCTTTCACATGACGATTCACAATTTCCAAAACTATATGAGAGCTGCCACCGCTCATCATCATCAGCACCTACTTACTAAATCCATCAATTTTCAGTCGGTGCCCTGCTTAGTACCATCTGTACACCACACAGTTGCACTAAAAACTTCAGATCTCCAGCACTTTCTCCCAAAAAGAACACGTGCAAATACCAGCTCGCAACAAAACCACTCAGGCTGTACATTTGCCAGGGCATTCAGGGCAAAGTTTTATTGCACACCATCCACACCATATGTACACGGACTCAAAACAGCTTTACAGAAAAAAACCTGACAAGTGGACTAGGAGAGTCCTCATCTAGTGGGTCTGTTGATAGACGATGGAGTGGTAGGCTGTGTCATAATACCAGTCTTGCAAATGTGATTAGTACATCATGTAAAGGAAAAGAGAAAGTGGTTGAACCCCTTGGTATGCCTGACATTTCTGCAGGGCATTCTCATGTTGATGGAGAGTCTAGTGGCTCAAATATGAGCCTTGATGAGGAGCTTGGGATCCCAGCTATGAGAACACCTAGTGTAAAGAAGGCTATAGAACCCATGAATGAAAAGCTGCGAAGATCTGGGAGAGTGAAAAATCCTGTGCAGAGATTTACCTATGATGGTTATGTGGCACATCACTATGCATATATGGCAAAGGTTGTGCAGGTTGTTGAGCCCACATGCATTGATGAGGCTGTTGGAAATGTATGTTGGGAGAAAGCTATGGATGAGGAGATGAATGCACTATATGGAAATGAAACTTGGGACTTAGTGCAATTGCCTGAAGGCAAGAAAGCCATTGGATGCAAGTGGGTGTACAAAGTAAAACATAACAGTGATGGAAGCATAAACAGGTACAAGGCTAGATTGATAGCCAAAGGATATGCGCAGACATATGGCATTGATTATGAGAGGAAACTTTCAGCCCAGTTGCCAAGATGGCAACAGTGAGAGTTGTGATAGCAGTGGCAGCATCAAAGCAATGGTCTTTACATCAGATGGATGTAAAGAATGCATTCTTTACATCAGATGGATGTAAAGAATGTATTCTTGCATGGGGATTTGCAAGAAGAGGTGTATATGTTGCAGCCACCTGGTTATGAGGATGTGAGTCACCCCGAGCATGTTTGCAGGTTGAAGAAAGCCTTGTATGGCTTAAAGCAAGCACCAAGAGCATGGTCTGACAAGATTTCTGAATATCTTATCACTATTGGCTTTCATGTAGCCAATGTAGATTTCTCGCTGTATGTGAGATATGGTGATAGAGGGGTTGTGCTTGTTGTCATCTATGTAGATGACTTGATCATTATGGGGGACCATGATGCAGAGATCTTTGATGTAAAGATCTTGCTTAGACAGAAGTTTGAGATGAAGGATTTGGGGGAGCTCAGATATTTCTTGGGCATTGAGGTGATTAGGTCACCACATGGTATTTGATTACTGTAGAGACAGTATAGCTTGGACATGTTGTCCAAGTATGGTATGACAGGCTGTAAGCCTATCTCAGTGCCATTGGATCAGAATGGCAAGTTGAGTGTAGATTTAGGAGAGATTTTGGAGGACCCTACTATGTATAGGCGCATAGTAGGAAGCTTGATCTATATGACGATCACCAGACCAGATTTGAGCTATGCTGTTGGGTTGGTGAGTCAGTTTATGCAAGTTCCACGAAAACCGCATTTGGATGCATTGAGACGCATACTGAGGTATGTGAAGTCTACTTTGCATTGTGGACTATTCTATGAGACTGGGACAGAGATATGTGTACATGGGTACACAGATGCTGATTAGGTCGGTAGTATCTTAGATAGGAGATCTACTAGTGGATTCATGTTTTCTTTGGGGAGTGCTGCTGTGACTTGGAGCAGCAAGAAGCAGCCTACGGTTGCTCTATCCAGTATAGAGGCCGAATACAGAGGAGCTGCTATGGCAGCATGTGAGGTAGCTTGGTTGAGAAAGCTACTTGCAGATTTGGGTCTATCAGTGGATAGACAAGTTGTCATTTTCTGTGACAACATTAGCACTATACAGTTGGCCAGGAACCCAGTCTTTCATGCTCGCACGAAGCATATAGAGGTCCACTACCGTTTTGTCAGAGAGAAGGTCTTGGCAGGAGACCTTGACCTTGTTTATGTCAGCACACAGAGGATCAGGTAGCTGACATCTTCACCAAAGCATTGGGTACAAAGAAGCTTTGCAGATTCAGGGCTTCGCTTGGTGTACATGAGATGGAGTTGAGCTCGAGGGGGAGTGTTGAGATATCGAGCTCATCTAGTGAGGTGATGGGACACTGATGACCCGCATGGGGGATAGGCCCCACACTTACACCACTGGCATGGTTGGTGAGATCATGGGTGATATGCGGCCAGTGGGATGACAGGTTGTGTGACAGCCATTCTAGAGACTAGCATAGTTATAGCGCCAGCTCATTTAGTTGGGTTCACACTATAGAGAACCCGTGTATGTACTGGTTGAGTACCTTTCATATTATGAGTACTCTTATCTTGTATATGGTGTGTTGAGTGTTGAGTGAAGAAGAAGAAGAAGATTTTCAGCCTCTCACCTTGTGTGTTCTCTATTAGGGTTTTGTGAGTGTGTGTGTGCTTTGCAAGAGCTCAAGCTCTCTTCCCCCTTGCATCTTTTCATTTGGTGCTCTGTGCCATAGAGGCTACATAGAGCACCTTAGAGAGGGCTTTCAAAAAGAAGAGAGTGAAGGCAGATTGAGGGGTGGGATAATGGCAATGCCATCCACAAGAAGTTGACCAAGATAGTGCGCCAATGTAGCATCATGTCCATGGACCTTGGCCTGGTCTCTACTGCTCTGCTGCCGCCGCCTCTCCCAGCAAATGCGTCAATTTTAACCACCCTCTGTAATCAAAGAAAAAATCAAAATATTTTCCTATACATAATTACAAATGTTTCTAGGTTGTAAAAGGTCGATTATTACCTCTTGCTCAATGTCTTCATGAGGGAGAGTGACTTTTCAAAGTCAACTTCATGAGAGAACATGACAAAGAGCTCGCTCTTGCCCACCCATAGGGTAGTGGAGAGGAACTCACAGAAGTTGTCAAAGTGGGTAGCCATGTGAATGCAAAGAGATAGTATGAGCTCGTGCTTGGTTTCTATCGCATGAAAATGAGAAAGAAGGCACCTTTGGCTATTTATAGTTAAAATTTAAAGTTTGGCCTTTTCACACTAGACCGCTACAAAAAAAATTATAGTTTGCAAAAATATTAAGATTTCAATTAAATAAAGATTGGTTAAAAAAGAGCCTGCTACAAAATTACAAGCATGTCATGTGCACAAAAACATGTAAAGGACAAAACCAATTTAGCCCTACTGACCTAGATGCCTTTGAAAACTTGAGTGATGTCTTGATATCACTTACCATCTTAAACTTTAAGCATAAGATGGTCCAAGCATCAGGTTTGGGCCATTTGGGATTGTTAAGAGGGGGGTTGGGGATCTCTTCTAGCTTGCCAAATAAACCTGGTTTTTTATCTACAAAATATGAGTGAGAAAAGAAAAAGATATTGTTCTGTACAAGATCACTTGGGCTTTAAGATACACACATTGCCTCTCCAATGGATGCATGCATAGCATAGAAAACTCCAGTGAGGCTTTGGAGTGGTTGTTCCTCAACATAATTAGAGGGGAAAATATCTACAGAGAGACATAAGAAAATGGAGAATAATAAGAAAATTTGAAACAAAAAATCCAATATTAGCATGTTAAAGTTGTGTTTATGTTACACTGACAATTTGAAGGAAACCTTGGTTGTTGGCCTTGAATGTACAGGTCTCCAAGGGTATACACATGTTGCACTATGGCAACCAGTCCTTCCTTCTTAGTATGCTTGAAGCCTCGTAGCCGCCCCTTCCAATGATGTAGCATATTCCCCAGTTGACGCACTCGATGTGGTCCCTTAGAGCTTGGTTGCATGTAGACCCAAGCCCCAACCATGAATCTTGTTGGAGCCCAAACTCCATTCTCATCTCTTGTGTTATGCAGCACAAGCTCTTCCACCTTCTCCCTAGGTCTTCTCACATTACTGGAAGAGGCCATGGTGGTAAGAAAAGAGAAGAAGGGAAAAGAAAATCTTGTTTTACAACAGAAGAGTGGAGAGGAGAGAAAGTTTAGGGTTTTCAGTGCAGCAATGGAAAGCTTAAAAGAGGGTTAGAGTTTGAGAATAGGCTTCCTGAACCTAGAGTAGACTAAAGAGGGATAGAGTTTCTGCAGCAATGGAGAAGGAGGGAGCTTGAGAGAGAGAGAGAGAGGGAGATTGAGAGGGAGGGAGCTTGAGAAGGAGGGAGAGCTTGAGAGGGATGGAGTTTTTGCAGCAATGGAGAGCTTATAAAAGGAAGAAAGAGGGAGAGGGAGCTTGAGATTGAGGAAGCTTGACAAGGAGGAAGAGCTTGAGAGGTATGGAGTTTCTGCAGCAATGGAGACCTTAGAAGAGGAAGAAAGAGGTTCAAAACGAGCTTTCCAAACCTAGAGTATGTTGGGGTGAAGTTTGAGAGGGAAAACACACTTTTGGGAAAAAATTAAATTTTTTTAATTTTTAGGGTTTTTCATCTGCGCGATTCTAGGTGGGGGGACCTCTAAGTTTGGGCCCAAGAGGTAGGGGGACAAGAGTAGTAATTAGGTCCCATTAGCAAACCAAAGCCTAGGCCCCCTAGGGTCAAAGAAATAAAAAATGTGCACCCAGCCCTCTTCCTATTGGTCCATTCCTAATCAAAAGTTAATCCAAGAGGCCCTCTTTGGGTCCAAAAAATTCCTAATGTTTGTGCTTATGCCCACTTCATCGCATGCATTCTGAACTTCCTCAATGCCTAAAATGTTAGTTATATCTTTCATTATCTCATTTTCAAGTATTTGTCGTACCTTCTTGTAGCGTGGATCTTGAACTATGGAAAGAATGTCATGTTTTCTCACGCAGCTACGTAACATATCTCCAATATCTTGAGAATCATTTATCACCACACGTATCTTTAAGAAAGGTCCTGTAATGAACTAACAAAGATTACTTATAGCAACAATATTATATAACGAATTAATAGTTAATGAAAAAAATCAAACAATAGATACACTCTAATAAGAATAACTTATAACCAAAAAGATGAATAGAAAACAAACCTTGCTGCATGAATTCTTTGCTTGAGAGCACCACCACCAATTGCAAGTGTCTGAATGTTGTTCATTGTCCTCTTTCGCCCTCTGGCTCCCATGGGTGTGCAATTCATTCGCGAGATTATATCTTATAACTTCAGGATGTGGTCCTCTTTCTCTTTACCCTCTCTCTATAGCTATAAAATATTATTATATGCAATTTCGAGAGCTTGTTGCACACTACTCAAAGTGACTTCCAAGCTATGAATTTGTGAGTTTAGAAATTGAACCTTCCATGCATCACATATACTTAAGCATTTGCAAATATCCAAGGAGCCCATTCTCACCCTTTCCAACAAAATGAATGAATGAGGGTAGGTCTGTGAAAGGTGGAGAGAAATTTGAGGAAGGATCATTAGGATATAAATACCCATTAACCCAAAGATCCACATTACAATGACCCTGTTGTCTTCTTTCTTGCTTCTCCTGTGCGTTTAGACGTTCTTTTCTGATAGGTGCATATTCATTCAAGATGCGAATATGCAAGTCTACCTTCCTCACTCATGATGAATTTGAGGTGTTTGTTATTTCTGTGAGTGCCATAGTAGACACAATGGAAGATGGTAGATAGCTTAGATCCCAAACGAGAAGCTTGAAAGAGAGACCTACTGCAATGAGAGAAGGGCTTGGGGGAGAGAGAGAGAGAGAGAGAGAGAGAGAGAGAGAGAGAGAGAGAGAGAGAATCTTTTAGTTGTTGAGTCCCGACAGAGAGGAGATGTGATAGTAATCTATGAAGAAAACGGTTTTCAGGTGGGTTTGCTCTATAAATATAGATTTTAAATTGCTAGCCTATCGAAAAATTTAAATTTAAATTAAAATTTTTATTTTTTATGCATTTAAAAGTGAAAAAAATAAAAAAACATAAATTTTCCTTGTTTTTTAATGACTGCTAATTTAGAATTTGTGGGAACTTAAAAAACGTAGTGAAAGTGTATTAAAGGAGATTATCTTTTAATGACTGTTGATATGAAATTTAGAGGGAACTTCAGAAACGTAATGAAAGTGCATTAAATGTGATTGAAAGTTATTTTGAGATAATTATTTTGAATTGTAATAAAAAATATTTTTTGGGCCCATATATGGACGAGATTGATGATGTTTCGAGAATTTTAGTGGCTAGAAAGAGAATCCTAGAGTGAAAATCCTAGAGAGGGAAAAGCAGAGAGATCCCCTACTTTTAGGGCCAAAAGTAGGCATCATTATGAGGTTTGTCTCCTTAAGTCTCAATAAAATTTGTCTCCTTAAGCCTCAATAAAATTAGTCTTAATTCCTTAAAATTAGGGATCCTTATAGGGCCCTTTTTATGTTCAAATGCCCCCTAATGTTGGAGCAGAAAGAATGTTTCGAAACACATGAACGTGTTTCACCTAGAGGGGTGGGCTATATGTGAGGTGAATCTCGAGCCCACTCCAAATTTGACATATATTTCGATGCAATGAATGTGTGATGGCATGTGGTGAATCCAAAGTGGTGAAAACATGAGTGGCAACCAAAGATATAAACTTAAATGCGTAAATGGAAATAGCAGGTGTATGGGTGATCATGGAAGATGGTGGGCCGTGTAATCTTCTAGAAGGAAGTGAGGTGGCAACAGCCTTGAAGAGGGAGAATGGAGGCAATATATGGGTGTGTCTTGTGTTGAGGTGAGGCTAGAGTTGCTGCCAAAGAGAGGAGTGCACCGTCTGCCGGTTGAGTGGGATCTTGTAGGTCAAGTGGTAGGCTAGAGGTTCCTGTGTATATTTCTAAGTTTATAGAGAAGAGTTAGGTGTAGTGTGAGAGAACTATTTGGGTTAGAGAGTGGGGGAAGAGCTGAAGCCCAGAGGATTGGCTAGGATGTGAGTTCCCTAGATTCTCTGTGCAACACCACCATTAGAAACTTGATCCAGACCTACTCTTCTTCAACTATTGTGCTGCTTCTTTAACTATTGTGCTGCTTCTTGTCTGCCAAGTGTTGTTTGTGCTACAGAGAAGCCTATCGTGCATGTGACAGTGTGCTTAGAGTGTGAAGTTATGTTGCTGTGATCTACCTGAGGGGGATCCTTGAGTTTCCTAACCATGTCTCAAGGCTATTGAGACAGTGAAGTGTTTTCTTGTATATCTAAAGCAAACAGAGAGTTTGAGTTTTATTTATTGTCTTAATGATTTTGTTGTGTGATGATTGAGTGTGTTTGTTTGAGTTTTATGTGATGAAGCTCCTAAGTGGGTGAGTTAGATGACTAGGGACCTGATTCTAAGTCAGAATCATATGCGTTAGGACACATAACAAGTTTGAGTGTCAAATGGGCATCACAACTCTCAGATGATGGTGTAGATTGCTTGGATGGGTGTGAAGTGTTTGTAGGTCAAAGTTAACAATTTGGAGTCAGCAATCACATCAGTCGAATAGGTTTAAGATCTAAATGATGGTTCTATGGTAGTTGTGAGTCACCTGCTTATAAGATTGGATCTTGGTGAGGTTTGAGTGGTCTAGGGGTCTAAAGCTTCCAGATGATGCAAAGGAGAGAACCTGCATCATTTGTCAGTTTAGCTTGTTTGTGTTAAGAAATAGGGATGAGAGTGGAATGCAAGAGTGGTTAATCACAAAGATAATGAGGCATAACCAAACTCATGAATGCACATAAGCAATGCAAGAGTGGTTAATCACAAAGATAATGAGAGTGGAATGCAAGAGTGGTTAATCACAAAGATAATGAGGCATAACCAAACTCATGAATGCACATAAGCAATGCTAGATGCACTTAGCATGTGATGGGTTAACAAATGAAAAGACCATGAATTAAATGATAAACATGAATACCACAAAGATTACCTTAATGAAATGAGGAGATAAGCTCATGCCCACAAAGGATCCACCAAGTTATATTACAAACATATGGTAGCTTGCACAAAGCACTTATAAAGGCTCCTCACTATAGATGTAAGGAGTGTAAGACCTTGTTTATATAGAGAAAAAAGGGAAAAATGTGGGAGATTTCTAGATTGGCTCCACCATCCCCTAATTATCTCACCAGTATCACCATAAAGTGACTCCTACATCAAGGGAACCAACTACCATGCCTACACCTATAAACCATGGTAATAAGAGATCAAATGTGCATAGGATGTCTATCCCTAAGGTTCACACAATATCTATCCACTAAGGACTAAAGCTAATGGATGCTAGATCACACAAATCTCAACACCCTCTCTTGATCAAGCATCCATACCACTTACGGTGTGCTTGGATCAAAACTACCACAAAGGAAAACATAATTCACTAAGATATCACTAAGATAAAAATGCCCCACAGGCTATAGAATGTCATACAAATGTAATGTCACCAACAAATGTAGCATGCTGCCACTCATGCTTATTTGAAGAACAAAGGTCTTGAATAGAAGGATGTTGCCACCCAAAACCATCATAAAGAAGCCACAAATAAGTCACCAAGTCAATGTACACACCACCAAGGTAGTCATCATGAATGAAGTCCCATCTAGCACATAGGAATGGAACCACCACCAAGATTTCATCTCCAAGAAGTCGATGAAGTTTGCCACCAAGAATCACAAAGAAGATGTGCTCCCATTATTGGAGCCATGTGAAATCACATAGGAACCACCAAGAATTTCCATAAAGGATCACATAGAAGCCACAAACTTGATGTAGACTCACCAAGTAGAATTGAACACACTTGTGATCACACATGGATGATGTCATCACAAAGAATTTCCACACACACAGTGACTAAGGAAGTCCTTTATAGTGTTAGGACCTTACAATGGAAATGTTTTTCTCACATAGAGCTTGCAAAATAAAAGATTCAGGTGATCTTGAAATCCACAAAGGAAATGCCCATGAAATAAATGGAAGCATTAAGAACTCTGAGTTGTTGCTCCTTTTCACCTTAGAGTACAAAGGTTAATAAGAACTCTGAGTTGTTGCTCCTTTTCACCTTAGAGTACAAAGGTTAATAAGAAACTTCGGGTTTTCGGGTCAGTGTGCAAAGTTGGCAGAAAATAATGGCGACATTGATTTTGGCGCTGATTGTATTATGAGTTGCACAAGATTCCACCGCCAGATATCCTACTAATTAAGAACTTCTTAAGCCACTATTTGCAGATTCCTCTCTTCTTTTTCTCTTTCTCTCTCTTGCACTCATAATGGAAGAAGCTCACATAGTAATGATGTGTATACCTTGCTTCATGTTGGACCTTCCTTTGGTTGAATTGAAGTAGCTTTTGACTCTTTGAATCCTTCAATGTTGCCAATGTGACTTCAAGCTTAGATGGATCCCTGCTCAAAGTTGTCTCACAAAGATGTTTCTCTTCTCTCTCTCATGAATGCCTCACATAAAGGTCACTCAAACACACTCCTTTTCTCTCTCACACATAGATTTTGATGAAGAAAGTGTTCACAAAGAATTTGCAGAAATAAGACTCTCTCTTATAGAAATTTCTCACAAAGAGTGCTTCTCTCCTCACTCTCTTGTGCTACTCAAGGAAGTTTTTAGTGAAGTAATGTAAGATTCCTCCCTCCAGCTTTTTAGGTGTAAAGGTGCAAGAATCTCCCCTTCTGTTCTTGTAATTATTCCCCTCTCTGAAATAGAAGAAAGATCTTGTTTTACCCTGTTTTGGCCTAGAGAGAGAAAATGTCTAGAGAGAGATAATTTAAAAGTGAGATATTTTTGGATCCAAAAATTTTCCTAGTGTCTAAAATGGATTCCCTTGAATCAAAAGTTTAAAATGAACTTTCCAATGTGCATTAGGAATTAATTGAAAATGGTATAAGGGACCTTAGCCTAAGGATCTACATTTTTTAAAAATTTTAGATTATGGTCCAATTAAGGTTCCAATGGGCCAATTGGATTAATTCAAGTGTTGGGATGAGGTAAATACAAAGAATAAAAAAAAATAAACCCAAAAATGAGTAAATGCTCACATAAGATGAAGAGTTGACTGAGTACAAGGTTTATTAGTTAAAAATGAAGAGATATTACTAAAAAAATAAGATATTTTGGAGAAATGATGCATTTTTGACACCTTGGTAGGGAGAGGGGGACCTTTGCGGTAGGCACCTTTTTCACATGTGTGGAAGGGTTTTTGAATTCAAAAAATTGTGATATTTTTATCTCTCCTCTCTCTTGGATCAAACCAAATAAAAAAGGGAGCCAAACTGGTCCAAATCTTGTCCAAATTGAGTCAAATTGAACCTGGGAAATTCTAGAACCCAGTTGGACTTGGTTAGTGGCCTCCTTCATCTATAAATAGACCCTCATTCCTTTGTATTTTCATATTCGAGCTATACCATGCCAGTATTATATTAAAATAATCATATTTTCTATTATCCCTTAAATTTTCCTCTCTCTTGCGAGCTTGGAGCTTCTCTCTCTCTCCAACAACTCTTGGAGTTTATCTTCTCCTCTTGGTGGACCAATTAATTGGTCGAAGGCTTGACTCCTAATAGAGAATCAAGCCAAACTTGGAGGTAAAATCAATTTATATAGTGTTTTTTTCAATTTATCTCAATGACTTTCTTCTTCTTAATCCCTCTCAAGCTTGAGAAGCTTTCTAAATGATTGTTTTAATTCAAATCAAGCTTTCCCTAAAAGTCTTAATGTTTAATTAAGAGAAAGTTAATCTTTATACTTATTTGTAATGCTTTTTTAAAGTAAATCTCTCTCTCTAAAAGAATAGCCATATTTATGGCTAAATCCCTTGGAAAAGGATGCTTCTCAATGATAGTCTCTTAATTCAAAGCTAAACTCTAGGCTTGATGAGCTGGAGAGTAAGAAAATGACATTTTCATGATTTTGTGCTATTAAAATAATGTTAAATTCTTTTATATTGTTTATGAGTAGTTAAAAACTACTTTGATTCATTCTAAATGAGAAATGGGTTATCCTAACAATCTGGGAAAAGAGGAATGTTGAAATTATCTTAATCTAGTGAGATAATCATAGTTATGTTTATAATTATGGTTAAAATTATGATTTAAATTTATAGTTTGATTTTAAGCATAAAAGAGGAACTACTATCATATTTTCATTACAAGATTTTACTCTTTTAGGAAAAATTGAGAATTATCATCACTAATAGCAGCGAAGCTATGGTAAAATTTTTAAAAAATAATACATATCTTATTTTTATGCATAATGCTGAAAGAGGGCTTCCTACCATATTCTAGGATTGGATATCCTATGCAAAAAGAATGATTTTCATCATATTCATGTGAAATAAATTTTTAGTATTTATGCATCAATATTTAATTAAAAGAAAAGAGAAATTTTTGGTAATTTTTTTAATGCAAAAAGAGGAATTCATGCAATTACACATGAAATGAATGGTGATTAATACCCTTAAATAAGTTGGCCATTTTTAATTGGATTATTTTAAAGTAATTATTATTTTTGAATTCCAAAAATAAATATGAGATATATATATATATATATAAATTAGCATCCCTACATTCTCTCTCTTCCTCTCTCTGTCTCCTCCGTCTTCTCTCTCCATCTCCCTCCCTCCTCTGTCTTAAAGTATTAAGAAGTCTCAAGACATAATTCCTTAACAAAAGACTCATTTGTATTTGATAAATGCTATAGATGGCCATATTCCTAAAAATAATATGCATAAAATGACATCGAGTTAAATCTTAGTTGATGTGCTGATGGAAACATTCAAGAAGTATCCTACAATGGAAATATTCATGAGACAACATGGTGCAAGCCCTTGTAATAAAAACTTTGAAGAAGTGGCATGCCTTTGCGCACGACTATATGTCATTAAAGTCTCTTACTCACCATAGCTTTGCACAAAGAGTCATAGTCAATTTCAGAGATATATATATATATAAATCACCACTCCCAAACTGATTGAAAAACTGTGTGTGTACCATGGATCCTCTCAAATAAAAAATAAAAAAATCACCACTCCCACATTGACCAAAAAATTGTATTAGTTATTATCCTTAAAAAATAGGCTTGATTTGAAAAACAAAACTTAAAAAATCATGTTGCCTCTCTCTCTCTCTCTCTCTCTCTCTCTCTCCTTCCTCCCTCTCTCTTTCTCTTTCTTTGTCTCCCTCTCTCCCCTCTTCTCTCTCTCTCTCTCTCTCTCTCCCTCTCTCCCCTCTTCTCTCTCTCTCTCTCTCTCTCTCTCTTCTCCTCTCCCTCCCTCTCTCCCTACCCTCCCTCCCTCCCTCCCTCCCTCTCTCTCTCTTTCTCTCTCTCTCCCTCTCTCTCCTCCCTCTCCCTCTCCCCTCTCCCTCTCTCCTCCCTCTCCTTCTCTCCCTCCTTCCCTCCCTCTCTCCCTCCCCTCCGTCTCCCTCCCCTCCCTCCCTTCCCCTCTCTCCCTCTCTTTCCCTCCTCTCTCCCTCTCTTTCCCTTCCCCTCTCTCCTCTCTCCCTCTCTTTCCCTCCTCTTTCCCTTCCCCTCTCCCCTCTCTCCCTCTCTTTCCCTCCTCTCTCTCCTCCCTCCTCTCCTCTCTCTCTCTCTCTCTCTCCTCCCTCTTCTCTCTCCCTCCGTCCTCTCTCTCTCTCTCTCTCTCTCTCTCTCTCTCTCTCTCTCTCTCTCTCTCTCTACTCTCTATCTCTCCCCTCTTCTCTCTTCGTCCCCTCTCCCCTCTCCCCCTCTCTCCCTCTCTCCCCCCTTTTCTCTCCTTCTCTCCCTTCTCCTCTCCTCTCTCCCTCCCTCCTCTCTTCCTTCCTCCCTCCTCCCTCCCTCTCCTCCCTCCCCTCTTCTCTCTCCCTCCCTCTCCTCACTTCTCTCTCTCTCTCTCTCTCTCTCTCTCTCTCTCTCTCCTGTCTCTCCTCTCCTCCCTCCTCTCTCTCTCTCTCTCTCTCTCTCCTCTCCTCCCTCCTCTCTCTTGCTCCTCTCTCTCTCTCTCTCTCTCTCTCTCTCTCTCTCTCTCTCTCTCTCTATCTCTCTCTCTCTCCACTACCTACGTGGACATTCGTTACACGCGAGCTACCACGTGTAATGCCTAGCCACCACGGGTATTACACATGGTGCCTATGTGGACTACGCAGTCCATATAGGTGGCCATGTGTAATTCCTGAACTTGGGCATTACATGTGGCATGCTACCTATGTGGAGTGTGCAGTCCACGATGGTGGCATGCGTCATGTAATGCGTGAGCTTGGGCATTACACATGGCAACACCACGTGGCATTTGCATGCCATGCAGCATGGCCTGTGTTGTCAAACAACCAAAGAAGGTCTCACAATAGTCGTTTGTCAGCCCATCTTCCTCAATGCACCCTCTTCCATCAAGGCATCCCCCCTTTCAAAAAGCACTCGCTTTTAACGTGCTTCCCCACCATCAACATAAAATGCCTCCCTAGACTCAATTGCAATCCAAGGGCTTCACTGAAAATCCAAATGAGATCATAGTATCGCAAGAAGTGGGCATGTCACAAGTGTCCACATTAAGCGAGGTAACCAACACCTCTCAATTGTAGGTGGCTTTAGGGGCTGCTCTAATGCTTGCCAAAAATTATGTTGCTAGCAGTAGTGGCACAGTTACCAAAGAAGAGGAGTCTGTAAAGGAGATTTTCACCCAAGTGGTTGATCGACACATCTCCACAAATTGGGTGGAGTATCACTTGGTCGATAACCATAACCGCCTTTCTAGAGTACCACTTTGTTGTCTCCTTGAAACCCAGAAATCCATGTACGAACAAGGATGCCATCGAGGGGTTGATTAAAATCATGGAAGAGAGCACATAACACAATGGAAACATTCATTGTCTTTTAGGGATTCCCTAGCCAAGAGCCCTTTTTATATGCGACTGTCAAAGTGTAGTCGGTCACGACCTATCGTTGTCCACAGCTAAGTTTGACATGATACTAGAGGAGATAGAAGGCTAGCAACATATGATTGGGAAGATATTTTTTGTCTAGGATTGTAAACCATTGATTCAAAGCATGTCAAGAATGGAAAAAAACAAATTGAGTTGAAAGACAGAAGGTTCCCAAGGTGATTTGTAGAGTGGTTCGATTGTTTAAGGAGGAGGAGGTAGAGTTCTTGTTGTTTGGTGTTGTGCATGATAAACAAGTAAGTGGATTGTACATTTTTTTTAGTGTATCTAATGAACAAACATCTTAAATGTCATCATTTACCTTATTTTGTATGCATGCAAAATTGCCAGGGTCACTACCATTCATGTGCCAAACACGACACATGATATATTTATGATGCAGCTTGTAGGCCTTGCCATCCGCAATCCTTGTTGTAAAAGTTCAATGATGCTGATCCTGCATGGGACAAGAAAGCTATTACTCATTGGGGACCTAATAGATCGAAGTGGCACTCCTCTCACAATTGGTTTTCAAGGTATAAGCACACCTCATTCTAAAACCATAGTAAAGCCATGTTTTGATTTTAAAATATGTTTCTTAAACATTGCAGTCAGAGTTCGATTCCAAGTACCAAACCAAGATCAATGGCTTGCCTAAGTGAGGGAGTAGAGAATACCTTTTGAATGTAGAAATGTTTGAAGAGAATTACAGATATGCCCTGAAGGAGACGGAGGCACTATTTACTAAGAGGAGACACGAGCTAGCATAAATTGCCAACCCCGACTATGGAAAAGAGTTTTTCAAGAAAGTGATCTCTCGTACCAAAGCTGGGGTGAAAAAGCTAGCAAATTCAAAATATGTTTTATACGTAGGTAGAAACATAACACTCGTTCACAATGCAAGAAATGTAGGCTCCTTGACATATTGGCAAGCGGGGAGTTTGCTATGAGGGATGCCTAGATTCTGCCATCTCACAGAGCATTCTTCGTGTGGATCCATCATCACGTGTAATGGTCCAATTGATTGAGTACACACTACAATTGTACACAACGTTGGAGACGGGCTCACCCGCCATCGTCATCAGCATGTATGAGAGAACCACAATGGACTCTAGGGTAGGTATCACATATTTACTCAAATATTATTGGAAGACTCACCTTGAGAAGGTTTTCATAAGGTGGAAATGGAAAATGTGTGCCACCTTGTATTCTGATTGAACAACCACACTTGCCATGTACAACATGATGCCTCTTGTACAGGTAGGTATATAGTAGCATGCCACAATACTATTATTTTTATTTTATCATATTATGACCTACATCATTATTTCTTACATCTACATCTGTTGCCTTCACCGATGCATCCTAGCTACTCCTCTCATCAAAGATGACATCTTGGTTTATAGGTTCATTGTATATAGTTTATAGTTTTTTTCTTTTTTAAAATGGAGAAATAAAATTTTCTAGGTCAAAATGAAAAGATTGTAGCCCTATTGTATATATTTAAGAGTTTTTTTGTAAACACTTCTAAGTCTAATGATGCCACACCATAAGACATCAACGGCCTTATTGTAGGTCTATTTTACATAGTTTGGAGGTTTTTTTTTGTGAACACTTTTGGCTTTGGTGAGACCATACCATAATTTGTTAACATCATTTGCATTTACAAAAATATTGTATGTCTATTGTCCATAGTTTGGAGATTCCAAGTCTAATGATGCCACACCATAAGTTGTCAATTGCCTTTTCATTTATGAAAATTTTATAGGGCATAGTAATCCATTATTTGTAATATTATCAACCCATGATTTATCATCAAGAGGCAAAATACGGAAGCGAATGCAACACTTGGACATGACTATTAGGTCTCCAGTAATAACAACATAAAAGATCAAAATTATCACTTATGTTTTTCATAAAAAGGAAGAAGAATAGTATGCATTGTATACTGTTGCACTAAAAAACCTAATCATAATCTATATCAATTGTTTTGTATAAGACATTGAATAGCATGGCATCTTGATCTTTAATTTACGGAGTGGTTGCCATTAATATAAGTGTAAGAGAATTCACATTAGCACAAGTTGAGTAAAGAAAAAGTCACTTTTGTGGCTTTTAGAGACTTTTATTTAAAAAATAATAATTTCTCTTTAAGTATATTGTTTCAAATAAATTCCTTATAGGAAAGTACTCTCAACACAAGATATTAGCAGAAAAAAATATAAAGTGCCAAAAAAGTTTTAAAATACATACTCTTCCATGGTTATCATTTAGGACCTTTTTGCAAATACTATCCAATATTTAAATTTTACCTTAAAAATACCTCATTTATACACACTATAGAATGTAAGACAAAAATCCTTCTGTACCTATTTAGTCCATTGGTATGTACCTTATATCAACTGAAGACATACTTTTTTATACACATATCTTACTTTATAACATTTTTTGTAACCTTAACACATGATTACCTAGTGTTGGCTAGGGGGCTTGGGTAATGTGATTCCCTTATACACAAGAACAACCCAAACAAAAACCAAAATGGAATTCAATGATTAATTGATCGGGTTGTTGGCTAACCCATTGGGTTAGATAGGCTAGGCTTTGTTATATAATCTTAGAAATGAGTGATGGGGATTTATGTGATGAGAGATACTGACTCTGAGATTTCACATGACCATTAGAAGATAGGACTCATAGGAAAATAGAGTAATTATATTTATTAATTGAGGAGTGTGGTATCACGAGTTGATCTGCCTCCTCGGGGAGTTGCTTATTAATCCTGCTTGTGATAATTAACGAGGAATAAACTACTGAATCTAGTTATAGAAGTCTAGATAAATAGAACCCTAGTGGAGTCTCATTACATTTCATGACAAAGCCTTCTTGTACTATCTCATATGGATTAGTACTAAAGTAGCTAATTGTTAAGACACTGTTCGAAGAGGCCCCAAGTGAGGTGATCCACCCCTTGTAGTTGGCTTCCACCATCAAATTTATTCTATTTGCCGAGGGATGTGGGTCTCATACATATCAACTATAATCTCACCAACTTTGCCAATGGCATAATTGTAGAAGCTATTGCCCAGGTAGGTTATCAATGCCTGCAATACTAGTTGAGCTCAATATCTCAACACTCCCCTCGAGCTCAACTTCACACACTACACTCCAAGTAACCTTCTAAAACTGTGGAGCTTCTCTCTACCAAGTTCCTTCCTGAATATTTATCTCTCACAACCCTCAAAAAGTGATAATACACCTTAATGTGCTTTATCCTAGCATGATAAACTCAATTACTGGGCTACTGATGTTGTCACACAATGACAACAACCTATCCACCACCACATCACCAAATAGAGTTTGAACCAAGCTACCTCACAAGCTGCCAAAGCAATGCCCATGTACTGTACACTCGACAAGGTAACTGTCTATTGTTTCTTGTTGTTCCAACTCACAACATCGTTCTCTCAAAAGAAAACAAAAAGCCATTGGTAGATCTTGTGTCTATGACACTACCAATGTAATCAGTATCTATTTATCCATGTAGTTGTAGTATATAAATGTCCATAATTAATCGGGGACCTTAATCAGCATCTATTTGTCCGTGTAGTTGTATCTTTGTCTTAGCCTTATATGAATGTCCATAATCAATTGTGGACTTTATGTACTAAGAATCCATCTAGCCACATCTAAGTGTGACTTGTTTCTAGGGGTGTGCATAAACTGACTCACAAGTCTAATAGTGTAGCTGAAATGTGGCCTAGTACCTTATAGTCAATGTCATAGGTCTATGCATAACCCTTGGCTAACCAATATTGCCTTATACCTGCTCATTGATCCATCGGAGTTATGTATGACCTTATACACCCGCTTACAATTGCCTTCTTTTTCTTAGGTAAAGGCACCAACTCCCATATTGCATTTTTATCATGGCATCTTTCTAATTTTGTATTTCTCAGTGTCTTCTCAAAATAAGTGGGATTTAACTCCTATATTTCTTTAACCATGTAAGCATAATGATGGGTTGTAAATCCATCATACCTTAGTCTTTCAATAGGGTATCTAATCCTCCTAGACTTGCGTACACGTGGATCATTGCCAGGTGTCCTCAAAACAACACTAGTCCTTGCACAAGCTGGAGTAACCACTGACGGAATTCCAAGCTCCTCATTTAGTCTCTCCTCAGAGCCACTAGAATCATCATTCGCATACAAGTGATCCACTGAGAGATCAGGCACAAAAGGTTGATCTACCTTTTCCTTGCCTTTGCATGATATATGTGTACCTACATTTGTCTTCAGCCTGGCCTAACATTGGATGCACTGCTCGAGGACTCTTTAGGTCCACTAAGCACATTTGCTTACTGCTCTATATGTGGGGCAACATCATTATTTCTTACATTTACATCTTCTATTGCCTTGATGAGTGTATACTAGCTACTCATCTCTATTGTCCATAGTTTGGAGGTTCCAAGTCTGGTGATGCCACACCATAAGGTGCCAACTGCTAAAAGATCCCTGCCTCCTCCACGCAATGAATTCGAGGGTGCTAGCAGCAGAAGTAACACTTCTTGCGCAAAACAGAGCCTCTCACTCAGGGGCCTTGCCCACCATGGATATCCGGACAAGAGACTAATCCCTCGGTTCTTCCAAAACCGAACTGGGAAAAACTTCCCTCGCCCAGAAAGCATAGGCAATTCCTCCAGGATATTTTTATTCTAACGTAGTCTCAAGAGCCTTAACTAACCAAACTGATCCGACCGAACCCGTAAGTCACATGGTCGGATCTACGAAAAGACTTGCACTTGGATCATAGAGACCAACACTTTTTTCCTCATCCAGAGGCATAGTCGTTGATTCTTTTCCATAGAACAAAGACTATTTGGGATTTAATTCATCTATCGTACCCTAACAGAATTGAGTCTCATTTTAGGGATCCATCAGTCCAACCCCATCCAATCCCATGGGTTAGCCAACCGGAAAAGAGTTCCTAGGCCGCCTGCCTAGCGCTTCAAGCATACTTCAAAATAGTCACACCACTTATACACCCAATATGAAATTGCCTGTTTCACAGATTCAGCTGTGTTTAAAACAATCTTTTAATGAAACCATAGTATACTGATCATAATCCTCAAAAATATCCGGTTGAATTCTAATTTCCAATCATTCCTTCATCATCGGTGTACCTATGGCATCATTGGGCAACCAGAACGCTCACCACCTGTCCACTCAAGGGCCTTTTCAATAGTTCCTAGCTCATAGTACTTGAAAATATAACAATCCAGATGGACTCTTCATTTGAGGATCAGCAAGATAAACCAACAGATCCATATAAAAGAGCCATGAACTCATCTGTCTCGAGGACCAGCAAAGTCAATCAACTACATCCATGCCTAAATTCAGAAAACAACTCTAACTCCTTGTTCCATTTTCTTCCTTGACGCACATGTGGGTATCTTCGGCGATGCAGAGCCTAAGCACCGTATGGTCAGCATCCTCTAGGCTCCTTCGCAGGTCACCTAGCACTTCACTCATAGGCCGCTTTCTTGGTCCCTCATCCACCGTATCCAGAAGCTCACCATTTAAATCGATGGTCAAGACCTTGGCCAATCTTGCTACGCAAGACGTCCTTTGTTGACTCTCCATCAGCTATTGCAACTTTATCACTTAGGTCTCCTCGACCTCATTCACAAGATGGTCAAAATGCTTTCCCAACATTCTTGACATAAAACAGTCATTTGAAAAACAGGTCATAAATACAGTTTCTAACGAACTCTCATCTTTCCACATTGTTCCACATCATTTCTCGTTATTCCACATTCTTCTACATGAATTCACTTTGCTGAATCCACATCCAATCATATGTATTCCCATCGTCCTTCATCCATTCTCATCCAATCACATCATATTACATCTCATCACATCTATCCTCATCACATCTCATCCATTCAAATCTACCCATATCCGTATCACATCACATCCATTCACATTGCATCTCATCCATTCACATCTATCCCGATTCACATCACATCACATCCATTTCACATCTATCCTGATTCACATCACATCACATCACATCATATCACATCTCATTCATCCATTCACATTTCATTGCATCCATTCACATCTATCTCATTCATTACATCCACATCTCATCACATACATCCCAGCACATTACATCATGTCCACATCCATTTACATCACATCACATCCTTTCACATATCATCACATCTCAATCTCATCTCATCACATTCACATCCACATCTATTTACATCACATCACATCCCATCCACATCTCTTCACATCCACATCCACATCCATTTACATCACATCACATCCCATCCACATCCATTTATATCCCATCACATCCCATCCACATCTCATCACATCCACATCCATTTACATTACATTCACATCTCATCTCATCACAACCACATCCACATCCCATTTACATCACATTCACATCTTATCACATCCACTCACATCTTATCACATCCACTCACATCCACTCACATCGCATTCACATCTTATTCACATCGTAATCACATTTAGTAGCTTTTTCTACTTCGGTACCGCGATGATGACAGGACTTTTTCTAAATTTCTACCAATTGCTTGGCCTAGTTAAAGGTACTTTTTCTCGACGGATATTTTCATATTCTTTCTCAAATTTCTCAAGTGAAATATATTCAATATTCTTCTTTTGAGTAAAAGATTCATGGGATTTACAAAAATCAATTCTACCCATATTTTCCAATAAAATTAATAATGCTCAAAATTCTAGTTTTGACAAATACTCATAATTTGAATTATGCTAAAAATTTCTCTTTTTTCATTTAATTTATTGGATCTCAAATATCATGGTGATTCCTTTTTTTGCATTTGATTGAATTCCAAATGTCATGGAAATTCCTCTTTTATCATAAAATAAATTTATCTAAAATTTCTCTTTTCTTTACTAAAAATATCCATTATTTCAAATGTGTCAAGAATTCCACTTTTACCATTTAAATGATTGAATTCCAAATGTCATGGGAATTCCTCTTTTATCATTTAAAAATTTCTCATGCATAAAATAAATTTATCTAAAATTTCTCTTTAAATAAAAATATTCATTATTTTAATATACCAAAATTTCTCTTTTTCCATTTAATTACATGGATCTCCATTATCATGGAAATTTCTCTTTTTGCATAAAAATAAAAATACCAAAATTTCTCTTTTCTTTAATTTATTATTTATGCATAAATACTAAAAATTAGTTTCCCATAAATTTGATGAAAATCATTCTTTTAGTATAGGATGTCCAATCCTAGAATATGGTAGGAAGTCCTCTTTTCACATTATGCATAAAAATGAGCTATGTATTAATTTCTAAAAATTTTGCCATAGCTTTGCTGCTATTACTGATAATTTTTAGTTTTTTTTCTAAAAAGAATAAGACTTTGTAATACAATTATGATAGAATACTATCCTTAGACTTAAATCCAATTTATGGAATTAAATCATAAGTTTACCATAATTTTATTAGCATAAAAATATAAAAAAGAAATTTTCTTAACCTCTAGCTTAACTAGCAGAGAGTTTGATTTTTGAATTGAGAATTTATCAATGAGAAGCTTCCATTTCATAAAGAATTAGTCATAGGAATGACTATTCTTTTCGGAAGAGAGAGATATACATAAAAAGCATCCTAATTAAGCATGGCATCTTGATGTTTAATTCATGGAGCAGTTGCATTAATATAAGTTCAAGAGCATTAACATTAGTGCTAGTCGAGTAAAGAGAAAGTCACTTTTGTGGCTTTTTAGAGACTTTTATAAAATTTTGTCTTCAAGTTTATTGTTTTAAAGAAATTCCTTATATTAGGGAAGTACTCTCCACACAAGATATTAGTGGAAAAAAATATAAAGTGCCGAATTTAAAAAAATATACATACTCTTCCATGGTTAAAATATACATACTCTTCCATGGTTAAAATTTAGGACCCTTCTTCAAATAATATCTAATTTTTATGCACACTATAAATGCAATATAAAAATCCTTCTATACGTATTTATTCCATTGGATATGTACCTTATATCAACTGAAGACATACTCCTTTATACACATCTCCTCGAAGATAAGGCTTAACAACATTTTTTTGTGCTTTTTTACTGATTTTAGAAATTGCAAATTTAGTTCTGCATGTCAATGTATATCAAGTTGCATGACAGAAGGCATTAATGTGATATTGTAACTCAGTTGGCTTGTGTTTTGCCTCCTTCCATGAAAAAGGATTAATAATAATTACAATATATTACAATCATACTGTGTAATTACCACCATGAAAACAACATTTTTTTTGTGCTGTTTTACTGATTTTAGAAATTGCAAATTTAGTTCTGCATGTCAATGTATATCAAGTTGCATGACAGAAGGCATTAATGTGATATTGTAACTCAGTTGGCTTGTGTTTTGCCTCCTTCCATGAAAAAGGATTAATAATAATTACACTATATTACAATCATACTGTGTAATTACCACCATGAAAACAAGCTCTTTCGGGTGAACTGGGAAGCTGGTCTGCGACGACGACTGTATCTACCTTATAGCCATAGACATAGCTCCTCTGCATCACATTCATCATCAACATCAGCGATGAAATCCTGCGCCGGCTCTACAGTAGAGTGCAAGCCGGAGCAGGGTGACGCACATAGTACTGCCATAGCAGCTTGGTCCTGCATATGCATGAGCTCATGATCATAGCCCCAATTATCAAGCGTGCTGCAGAGAAGACTGTGCTGATCATTACCTGTGCTAGAGGATTCCAATATAGCAGGCCAATCATCATCAGCTGTTTTCGGCGGAAGAAGATTAATGGTGGATGAATCCATACTATTTTGATTGGAATCAGCAGAATGCATGCCGCTTTCCAGAACTTCAGAGTCTAAGACATCAATAATCTCCTTAAATCGCTTGCTTTTCTCATTGCAATTAGTAGACCTAGGAGGCTCAGAGTTTTTCGCTCTGGCCGAACAGAGAGGATTATGGTTGGGATTAAGGGTAAGGGATGATAATGCTGCAGCTTGTGCAGCGGCAGCTCGGATATCTCTAGGCCAGGGTGATAAAGGGCGCGGGAAGACATCAACAAGCTCCGGAAAATTGAGGAAAGCATCTTTTCCTTTAAGGCAATGGGCAGCAACATCATAAGCCCTGGCTGCCATCTCTGCTGTACGGAACGAGCCAGGCCATATCCGGGATTTCTTGTTAGGCTCTCTGATCTCAGAGACCCACTTGCCCCAACTCCTCCTCCTAACACCACAGTAGTTACTCGATCATGACTGCAATATTACAGAGCTGCTGCAACTGTAATGAGGAGCTTGAAGAAGAATCTTCATCCTTAGTTAGTAGTAGCGTAGAATCATCAAGCCCAGGGGATGCATCCATGAAAGCTGCAGAAGCTTGAGTTCGCTTCTTCTTTTTCTGATCCGTAATGTGTGCCTCATCCATGAAAGCAGAAGCTTGAGGTCGCTTCTTCTTCTTCTGATCCTTGTGTAACTTCTTAGCGACCGATCTCTGCATGGAATGCTAAGAAATGTGGGGAGGAGCTAAAATAGCTTACAAACTGCGAGTCCAAACTTGGACCATTAGCTTTTGTGAAACTGACATGCCACCAAATAGAGGGCCATGTGTTAGCGTCCTGATCATGGGTCTGTCTGATTTGACCTCTCTACTCTCTACTAAACGCCCATTTGTGGGCACTCCATACCACGTTGTGTTAGAAAATTAATAAGTGTGGTACACTCAAGTGAAAACATAAACTCCCGAGGTTTATTTATCATACCTATAAGTACAGAAGCGCCTTTCATATATGGCTACATGAAATCTTTCACTACATAACATTATTAAACTCAAACCTTATAAGCCATTTTAGTCTCTAAAAAAAAGTCTCTCTAGAGTCTACATACAGATTGTTTTGTGGCAACTCACCAACCTTTAATCTTGACTCATGCTCATAACTCACCGTTGTGTTTTTGGAGCAGTTTTGGAATCTCCCTACCTACTTATATTAGCATTGCCTTTCAATATCAACAACGTCCTTAAAAGGTCATAATCCCATCTAGCATCTACTCTTATACATTCTGTTTACTCTGAGACTATATTTAATGGTCAACTACATCAGCAAAACCACCATAGAGGAAGTAGCTCTCGATGGATTTATGGCTTTAGCTAATGATTACAAAACTTTCAACATATAAGATTATGAGAGTGAAACTAAGCCACTTTATTCTCTTGAGTGTAGTAACTACACATGGTTTGTTATAGCTCACCCGCTTTTTGCCATCACTCACTCTCAAGACTTATTATCTTAAGCTTAATACAGGTCACCCAAAGATCCTCTTGATGATGTAGTGAACCATAAATAATAGAACTACGACGAGAAGGTGCTAATGGTTAAGCAAGTGAGTACAGTTGAGATTATGAATTACTACATGCTAGAATTTTCTAGGCCACAATAAAGAATTAGCATTTGTAGTCTGCACCAAGTTTCATCGGCATGCTTATGAACCCAACCTTACATATCGTATATTTAAGTGACTGCTTAATCATAATTTGTGAAAAAGAGAAACATTTCATAATATATAACAACTCTTCATCTTATGTGATTATTTACTTCTAAATATCTCCCCTTTTTAACTATTAGCCTTGTCCTTAGTCAACTCTTCATCTTATGTGAGTATTTACTTCTAAATATCTCCCCTTTTTAACTATTAGCCTTGTCCTTAGTCAACTCTTCATCTTACGTGAGTATTTACTTCTAAATATCTCCCCTTTTTAACTATTAGCCTTGTCCTTAGTCAACTCTTCATCTTATGTGAGTATTTACTCATTTTTTGGGGGATTTTTCTTTTATTTCTTCATTTATCTCCTCCTTACATTTGGATGAATCTTATTGGTCCATAGAAACCTTAATTTAAATTTTCAAAAAAATCTTCACCCCTAGAATAATGCCTCTTGAACCGATTATACTTAATTTCCAATGCACCTTCTGAAAATCTTTTTGAACTTCTGTTTCAGGGGAACTTATTTTAATAATATGAGAAATTTTTCTATCTAAAAATATTCAAAATCTGAATATTATCTCTCTAAAATATTTTCTCTCTAGAATATTTTCTCTCTCTAAGTCAAAATAGGCAGAGACAAGATCTTTTATATTTCTCAAGAGGGGATTGATTACAAGGGAAGATGTTGGATATCTTGAGAGGCTGGGGAGGAATCTTACATTTCTAGACAACCAATAATGACCTATGCCACATAGGCACATGTCATTATAAGGCCTAAACAAAAACTACATCTTACAGAGAGAGGGTTTACAACAATAAGTGTTTGGTAAGCCTTGAACAAACATTACATCTTCCAAAGAGGAGATTCTACAAACATATGTGCCATAAGCATGTTTGGACTAAATCCCTAATGTCATAGGCACTTAGTGTGACAAGTTCTCAGACTATGGCTTACAACATGCTCTTGGACAATTGAGAATTGACAGTTGAGAAAAGGAGCCACAGGAAAAAGCTATGCAGATATTGAACGAGAAGAAAATAGTGTAATCTAGAAAGGCATAAAAAAAATTAAGGAATGTGAGAGATAAGAACACAAAAGGCTCAAGTAGCTTGGTGCTTTTCTCTTTTATTGGCCAAAACAATCAAGCATGGTCTCCTATAAGAAACAAGAAAAAGTAAAGCAGTTCCTTTAACCTAAGTGCAACATAGGCCAAGAGATAAAGAAAACAAAGCCTTCAAAGCATAGAGTGACAATAGGGGCCATGGAAAAGTCCCAATTTTATAGTCCTGGAAAAAAAATAGAAAAGTTTCCAATTTCATAATGAAGAAAAAATGGGGGGGCATGGGAAGCCCCCTTTCTTGATAGAAAAAAAAAGGGGGGTCTAAGAAGAGCCCCTTTTTCTTTGAGAATAGAAACAGAGGGGCCATTGGAAAGCCGCAGTTTCTTATAGAAAGTGTTACCATTTAAATCGCTTTTTGAAGCAAAATCTATTTTTGGCCTCTATAAACACACCCCAAAGGGTGTCCCATAAGCCCCCACCCCCCACCACAACTCTTTTTTTGTTACCCACAAATGTAGATGCCAATCAGGTATATTTGAACTTTCTAACAAGAAGGCAAGGACTCTATTGCTAGGCTACATTAGCCCAAGTGCCTTTCACTATGAATATCCTTATAGATTTTCTTTCAGCTTTACTTTCCTATGTTTTCCAAAAGTCACTACCACAACCACTTGTTGGCAAGTAGGTTGCAAATACAAGTGATGAGGTGGTTTTGTAAGTGTTCCCTTAGGAGGGTTTACTCTATAAAAAACCTATTGCATTGAAAGGGTATTTTGAGAATGCCTTATTTGTGCATTTTGAGTATCTATAATGACCCCCCTTTAATATAAAATATACTAAAAGAAGCCCTTCTGTAAATAAAATTTTATCCCAAAATTGTCAACAAAAAAACTCCTTCTAGGAAATGCATATGATAATACTAGCATATTTTTAGTAAACCTCTCAAAAGTTGAATTGATCACTTTAATAGTTAAAATGGTAGAGCATTTTGATGGCATCTTTTAGCACATAAAAAGGCAATCGGTTAGTAGCCCTCATAGGGGTCATCTAAGATGTTAAATCTTTTAAGATTTTAAGATTTATATATTATAAAATATTTTTCTTTTTCACAAGTTATGATAATTTAAGTAATTAGTTAAATATATGATTTGTAAGATTGGGTTCACAAGCATGCTGATGAAAACTGGTGCTGACTACAAATGGTATTTTTTTTTCTTGTGGCCTAGCATGGAGTAATTCATAATCTCAACTCTACTATTTTCTAAACCGTTTGGCACATTCTCGCCCGCGCTAGTTCTATTAATTATGGTTTATTACATCATCAACATGATCTTTGGGTGAATTGTATTGAGCGTAATATAATAAATCTTGAGAGTGGCTGAAGGTAAAAATTGGGTGAGCTATAGAAAACCATGTGTAGTTACCACATTCCAGAGAATAAAGTGGCTTAGTTTGCGTTTCATAAGCTTACATGTTGCATGTTTTCTAATCATTAGCTAAAGACATAACTCCATCAAGAGCTACTTCCTCTATGATTGTTTTGCTAATGTAGTTGACCATTAAATGTAGTCTCATAGTAACAAGAATTAAGAAGAGTGGATGCTAGATGGGATTATGAGATTTTAAAACTCTAATAAAGCCTCAAATGACTTACAAATCTTTTCCCATATCACAGTGCTATCTCTGATTATAAATTCTACTCATATGCAACATGGTACATCTAAATTCTCTCTTTAAACTATTTTAATATGAAAGTTTTCAGAGAGTTTTTGGAGAATGTAGATGCAACAGAGTTCATAAATGCATAACTTCAAAATCTTTAATTGTTAGATAAGTGCAAGCTTTTTGGAAAGGATGATCTCTTTTCAAGCATATGAACAAGCCATATTTAAGGTGCCTGATCATAGCTGACACACCTTCCAACCGAGAACAAAAACCATATTAATACCCAAAAATGGGTTTTAATCTTAACAGTAGAAAAATCACCATGGATTCCAATATTGAGGACTTCATATCTTGTTTAGTTGGGGGAGGGGGTGTCTTTTGTAGTTGATACAATTGGGTGTGTGAGTGGTGGGCTATCCTCGTCTCCCAACAATGATGATTATATTAACACCAACACCACCATCGAAGAATGTGGGAGACTATAAGTCCCTTGTACTTGACATTGGGTAATACTGTGCTCATTTTGTCAATTTCAAAACAGTGTCCGAGCATGGTACTTTGGGTTGTGCTTTGGTTTTAGCTATGGAGAGAGTGCGTTCAAAGGGCATGGTGCGTCCTTTTCTTCCTTTGGCTTACATACAGTTGTATAGGCTCTTAAATTCCCATTCATCTAGTCTCAAGTCTTTCTAAATTTGAGAATTTTTGTATAAAAGATAACATTTCAAAACTTGGACCTCTGAGGAGGATAAGAAGACTATGAGGCCTGGGCTAAGACCTACTACTATGTAAGATATGTGAATTGTAATTCCTTCCTTAGGAGGTGATGCCTCTGAAGGGGATTAGATAAAGTTGGCATCGATCACCTCATAAAAGATGTTGTGTTGGCTATGGTGACCCATGGAAGGCCAGCAATGTGAGGCTTGGTTAGGTTGGTTTTAGAGGGTGAGGCTCCGAAACTGGTTCTGTTTGTGGCCTCTTGAGAATGCATATGGGTCTATTTGAGGCCGTAGGGAAACTCCAAAGATGCCTGACTAGTTCTCTAGTTGTCTCTAGGATATGGTATGGGATATGCTCAGGTGTGGTTCGTGGTTCATACTTGACCACTTTCTTTAATTCTAGCTCTAGTTTAGCATGTACATTCATATTGTGCCAACATATAATGCAATTTCAAAGGCTTGTAATTTTCTCTTCCATCTCACCCACAATAATCAAATGGCAATAACAATGCCTAAGTTGGCTCCTCAAAGCTATGCCAGTGCTGATTCGAGAACTTGGACTTATGCATCTTTGAAGCATAGTCTCCCCATTGCTATGCTTGTCTGACTGACTATGTGGGGTGGCTATTTCTAACTGATGGTCGAGTGGTTCATGCATGTTTCCTCATAACCTACCCACTGCCTAAAAATGGAAAAAAACTTTCACTTTTCAAAAAAAATGGGTAGTTCATTTTGCACATATGAAATTTACTATAAGTTTATAGTCTTTATAATCTCACGTATAGTTAAAAATGTTTTCCACACCCACGCGGGAAGTTTTGTGTCACAGATACCCACTTAAGATATAAATTAACTCCATTAATTTTATGCATACCACTATATGTAAGATCACTCTTACACTTTATTCTTTATGGAAATAGATGTATACACAAACTCTTATGTGTAAAAACCATTATGCTTTTATACATAGCTACATGCATAAAGCTGTTAATGGCATAAAACTAATAGTGTCTTTAAAAATGCATATCTCTTATGCATATGCTCTTGTGGAGAATGCATAAGAGCTATGTGTTAGTGGACTCTTATATATAGCTCTTCTACATAATGCACAAATACAAAAACCAAGAAAATAGAGAAGAATTAGACTTTTATTAAAAAAATGTAGAGTTAAAAAATAATTCAAAAAATGAGTAAACAAAATGTTGCTTAAGGGAAACACAAGACAAATCAATAAGGCATAAAGACGTACTTTCACGAGTACGAATTAAAGGATATATGTATAGTTAGATAATTATAAACAAGTATACAAAATTTTGCTTAAGTGAAACACAATAAAAATATATAAGGAACAAAGACATACTTTCACAAATACAAATTAAAGAACTGAGTGTAGCAAAATGATCATCTAAACAAAATAAGTATATAAATTTTTCTTAAGTGACCAAAGAAAAATCCATAAGAAACAAAGACATAATTTCACAAGTGCAAACTAAAGGATGGAGTGTAGTTGAATAATTATCCCAAAAAAGTAGCTAAATTATGACTTTAGTGAAATAGAAGAGAAATCCATAAGACACAAAGACTTACTGTCATGAAAGCAAATTAAAGGATGGAATGATATTTTGTTTTTGTTTTTAAAAAAAATAAGTATATAAATTTTAACTTAAGTGAGACACACGAGAAATCTATAAGGCACAAAGACGTACTTTCATGAGTGCAATTTAAAGGATGGAGTATAGTTAGATAGATATCTCAATAACGGCATAAAACCTATTAAGAAATGTGAGAGACAAGAACACAAAAAGCTGAATTAGCTTGGTGCTTTCCTCTTTTATCGACCAAAACAATAAACCATGGTCTCCTATAGCAACAAAAGAAATTCCTTCAACCTAAGTACAACATAGGCATACAAATCTAGAACACTAAGCCTTCAAAGCATAGAGAACACGGGCCATGGAAAAGCCTCGATTTTATAGTCATGAAAAAAAAGAGGGAAAGGTCTCAATTTCATAGTGGAGAAAAAGGGGGGGCATGAGAAGCCCCCTTTCTTCATTTAAAAAAAGGGGGTCTAAGAAGAGCCCCATTTTCTTTGAGAATAGATAAAGAAGGGAAATTGGAAAGCCCCCATTTCTTAGTGGAAAAAGTCACCATTTAAATCACTTTTTTAAGCAAAATCTATTTTTGGCCTCTATAAATACACCTCAAAGGTTATCTCATAAGCCCCCACCCCCACCACAAACCTTTTTTTTAAAAACCACAAAAGTAGATGTCAATCAGGTATATATGCACCTTCTAACAAGAAGACAAAGACTCTACTACTAGGGTGCTTTAGCCTAGCTAGATTTCACTATTAATATCCTTTATATATTTTCTTTCAAATATACTCTCCGGTGTTCTCTAAGAGGTGCCAAAACACCCACTTGGAAAGTAGGTAATTGCAAATACAATTGATGAGGTGGTTGCGAGTGTGGCCTTAGGAGGGTTTTCTCTATAAAAAAACCTATTGCATTTAAGGGTATTTTGAGAATCCCTTATGTGTGAGTTTTTCCGTATCTAAAATGACCCAATATACTTAATGAAGACCTCATGTAAGTACATTTTTCTCCCAAAAATGTGAATAAAAAAACTTCTTCTAGTGAACTCAGATGACAATACTTGCATATTTCAAGTAAACCTCACAAAAGTGAAGTTGATCACTTTAATAGTTAAAATGATAGAGCATTTTGATGGCATCTTGTGAGTGCGTAGATTCGCGGAACGCACACTCGAATTGGATTTTAGAACATAAAAAGGCCATCGGTTTAGCAGCCCTCATAGGGAACAACTAAGATGTTAAATCTTAAAGATTTGTATATTACAATTTTTTTTCTCACAAATTATGATTATGAAGTTACTTAAATATACGATATGTAAGGTTCACAAGCATGCCGATGAAAATTGGTTCAGCATACAAATGGTTTTATTTTTCTCGTGGCCTAGCATGGAGTAATTCATAATCTCAACTCTACTCATTTGCTAAACCATTGGCACCTTATCACCACTAGTTCTATTAATTATGGTTTATTACATCATCAATAGGATCTTTGGGTGAACTGTATTAAGCTTAAGATAATACGTCTTGAGAGTGAGTGAGCTATAACAAACCATGTGTAGTTACTACATTCAAGAGAATAAAGTGGCTTAGTTTGAGTTTTAGAATCTTATATGTTGAAAGTTTTAGAATCATTATCTAGAGCCATAAATCCATCACGAGCTACTTCCTCTATGGTGGTTTTTCTCATGTAGTTGACCATTAAATGTAGTCTCATAGTAACTAAAGAATAAGAGTAGATGCTAGATGGGACTATGAGCTTCTAAGGACGTGATTATAAGCTTTTAAGAATGTTGCTGTGAAGTATATTGAGTATAAGTAGCTAGGGAGATTCCAAAAGTACTACAAAAGCATGATGGTGAGCTTTCACACAAGGGAATGATGGTTTATCGATGCCTAAAGAAGGCATGATAAATGGCACGAATGCCACACATCGGTATACCCCCCGATACAGCAGCGGTGGTATGGACATCAGTATAAGTGTCGGTAATATTAAAATTTCACGTCGATATCGATGCTTATACGAACGTCCTATGCAAGAAATGTTTTGGACAGAGTGGTGCAGCCAGCTGGCTCCAGATAGCTAGCTACCCCATTTTGCCTCTTGAAGAGTACTTGTCCAAGTCTACTCATAAATGAGAAAAAACATGGATTTTATATTAATTCAAAAAGATGATTACATTTTTTGTGAATTCATGTTGGTGTTGATCCATGGCATGGATAACAGCACTTTATATGTGCTAGGCCATCATATGTACAAGTCAAAATGGCAACCTAAAATAGGTGTAACAAAGTCATGTCACTTAGATGAAAGTGTTGATCCAAATCATGGATAGCACCATGACAAAATATCATGTGTGCAAGCTCAATGCAAACCTAGCTAGCACCTCACTACTCATCGCTAGGTGAGGGCTAAGGCATATCCTATATCAATGCATGCATAAGAAGAAATTAGTATTCAATGAAAACATGCCAATATAAATGAGTAGATGGATGCAAGTAGTAGTAGGATGCTTACTGCATTCACAGTGTCGCTCCACAATTGATAGGCGTACCCTCTGACTCCAATTTCTCAAGCAGCACCTATGTGCAAGATTTGTAGAAATGTAGGATGGCCTACCACGCTCTCCATAAACCAACCAACACAAGGTTTAAGGCATGCAACCAATGCACATTATAGATAACCAATGAAAGGGATTTATAAAAAAAACCTACAAAGTACTTGCGTAAGGACTCATAGCCTCCACTACCAAGGTGTGATGAGCTTAAAATCTTGATCTGAGCCTGTGCAACCGTTGTTTGCTCGTTGTACCTGTGAGGTGTGTCTCTACACTTAGCCTAGATCATCTACCACTCCTCCTCATTGAGCCAAGTAGGTTCTAGCTTCCCCCTATCTCACAGCATCTCGTACCTTGGATCTACGCGATGCCATGGTTTTAACTACACCGTTGATCCATAGATTTGGCACTACATCACCTGTAGGAGTGTACTCGTTCCTCTTGATTTACTTAATGATGAATTTTTTTTGTCTTTATCTAAATCATCCCACTTCTTCGTCACTTTATGCGCAAATTGAATCTTTAGAAGCTAACAGATGTGCCCTTTCATCTCCTTCCCTAGGTCATCCATGAACACAGCTCCATTGCACAAATAATACACTTTCTCTGTGGATGCCATGCGAGGAGTGTAAGGACTCCTAAGTGTGTGTGGTGTACTAGCTGAGGAGATGGGTGCACGTTGACATGTAGGAGACACTGCATCTATGACATCACTCCCAGAACAACCACCTGAAAAGATGCAGGGGGGAAGAGAGCTTGAGCTCTTGCAAGCACACACACACACACTCACAAAACCCTAATAGAGAACACACAAGGTGAGAGGCTGAAAATCTTCTTCTTCTCTACTCAACACTCAACACACCATATACAAGAATAAGAGTACACACAATATGAAAGGTACTCAACCAAATACATACACGGGTTCTCTATAGTGTGAACCCGACTAAATGAGCTGGCGCTATAACTATGCCAGTCTCTAGAGTGGCTGTCACACAGCCTGTCATCCCAGTGGCCGCATATCACCCAAGATCTCACCAACCATGCCAGTGGTGTAAGTGTGGGGCCTATCCCCCAGGCGGGTCATCAGTGTCCACCGCCTCACTAGAGCTCGATATCTCAACACTCCCCCTCGAGCTCAACTCCATCTCATGTACACCAAGCGAAGCCCTGAATCTGCGGAGCTTCTCTGTACCCAATGCTTTGGTGAAGATGTCAGCTACCTGATCCTCTGTGCTGACATAAACAAGGTCAAGGTCTCCTGCCAAGACCTTCTCTCTGACGAAGTGGTAGTGGACCTCTATGTGCTTCGTACGAGCATGAAAGACTGGGTTCCTGGCCAACTGTATACTGCTAATGTTGTCACAGAAAATGACAACTTGTCTATCCACTGATAGACCCAAATCTGCAAGTAGCTTTCTCAACCAAGCTACCTCACATGCTGCCATAGCAGCTCCTCTGTACTCGGCCTCTGTACTCGATAGAGCAACCGTAGGTTGCTTCTTGCTGCTCCAAGTCACAGCAGCACTCCCCAAAGAAAACATGAATCCACTGGTAGATCTTCTGTCTGAGATACTACCAGCCCAATCAGCATCTGTGTACCCATGTACACATATCTCTGTCCCAATCTCATAGAATAGTCCACAATGCAAAGTAGACCTCACATACCTCAGTATGCGTCTCACTGCATCCAAATGCGGTTTCCGTGGAACCTGCATAAACTGACTCACCAACCCAACAGCATAGCTCAAATCTGGTCTGGTGATCGTCATGTAGATCAAACTTCCTACTATGCTCCTGTACATAGTAGGATCCTCCAAGATCTCTCCTGAATCTGCACTCAACTTGCCATTCTGATCCAATGGCACAGAAATAGGCTTACAGCCTGTCATACCATACTTGGACAACATGTCCAAGCCATACTGTCTCTGCAGTAATCCAATACCATGTGGTGACCTAATCACCTCAATGCCTAAGAAATATCTGAGCTCCCCTAGATCCTTCATCTCAAACTTCTGTCTAAGCAAGATCTTTACATCAAAGATCTCTGCATCATGGTCTCCCGTAATGATCAAGTCATCTACATAGATGACAACAAGCACAACTCCTCTATCACCATGTCTCACATACAATGAGAAATCTGCATTGGCTACATGAAAGCCAATAGTGACAAGATATTCAGAAATCTTGTCAGACCATGCTCTTGGTGCTTGCTTTAAGCCATACAAGGCTTTCTTCAACCTGCAAACATGCTCGGGGTGACCCACATCCTCATATCCAGGTGGCTGCAACATATACACCTCTTCTTGCAAATCCCCATGCAAGAATGCATTCTTTACATCCATCTGATGTAAAGACCATTGCTTTGACGCAGCCACTGCTATCACCACTCTCACCGTTGCCATCTTGGCAACTGGGCTGAAAGTTTCCTCATAATCAATCCCATATGTCTGCGCATATCCTTTGGCTACCAATCTAGCCTTGTACCTGTTTATGCTTCCATCACTGTTATGTTTAACTTTGTACACCCACTTGCATCCAATGGCTTTCTTGCCTTCAGGCAATTGCACTAAATCCCAAGTTTCATTTCCATATAGTGCATCCATCTCCTCATCCATAGCTTTCTCCCAACACACATTTCCAACAGCCTCATCAATGCATGTGGGCTCTACAACCTGCACAACTTTTGCCATATATGCATAATGATGTGCCACATAACCATCATATGTAAATCTCTGCACAGGGTTCTTCACTCTCCCTGATCTTCGCAGCTTTTCATTCATGGCCTCCATAGCCTTCTTTACACCAGGTGTTCTCATAGCTGGGATCCCAAGCTCCTCATCAAGACTCATATCTGAGCCACTAGATTCTCCATCAACATGAGAATGCCCTGCAGAAATGTCAGGCATACCAAGGGGCTCAACCACTTTCTCTTTTCCTTTACGTGATGTACTAATCACATTTGCAGGGCTGGTATTATGATGCAGCCTGCCACTCCATGGTCTATCAACAGACCCACTAGATGAGGACTCTCCTGGTCCACTCAAAGACTGTGATTGCTGACCTGCATTCTGTGCAACCACACTTCCACTCACATCAGCCCCAACAGCTTCTTTTTCAGCAGCATACCAGCTGCTCATCTCATCAAAGACAACATCCCTGCTTACCCTCAACTCACGTGTAGCAGGGTTATAACACCTGTATCCCTTTTGCTCAAGGGAGTATCCAATAAACACACATTTTTCAGCTTTTGGATCCAGCTTAGTTCTCAGCTCATCTGGCACATGCACATATGCAATGCATCCAAAAACTTTCAGATGAGACAAATCTGGTTTTTTGCCAGTAAACCTCTCCTCTGGAGTTACATCATGTATGGCTGCAGTTGGAGTCCTGTTCATGATGTATACTGCTGTAGAAACAGCCTCAGCCCAATAGCAATGCGGCATATTCTTCTCTTCCATCAATGCTCGCGCAATCTCAGCAATGTGCCTGTTTTTCCGCTCAGCAACTCCATTTTGCTGCGGAGTGTATCTGCATGTGTACTGTCTCCGAATACCATTCTTCTTCAAATATTTAGAGAACTCATTGGAGAAGTACTCTCCCCCTCCATCTGACCTTAGGCACTTTACATATTTCCCTGTTTGCTTTTCAACCAAAAATCTGAAATTCTGAAAGTGAGTGAACACCTCACTCTTCTCCTTCATGAAATATACCCACACTTTCCTTGTGTGGTCATCAATGAAAGTGACATAGTACCTGCAGCCTCCCATAGACACGGTCTTCGTAGGACCCCATACATCTGAATGCACAACATCTAGTGCATTTCTGCTCACATATCTGTTACGTGGAAACACATGCTTTGTTTGCTTCCCAAATTGGCATGCTTCACAAATTTTCTGCATACCTTCCACTTTAAATTTTGGCAACCCTGTTACAATTCCTTTTGTCTGCATAGACTTCAATCTCTGCACATTCACATGACCAATCCTTTTATGCCATATGTCTGTGTCTGCAACAACTCCTGAACCATTTGCAAACATTGCAGCACTCATTTCAGGCATGTCTACATCCAACGTAAACATTCTGCCCACTCTGTTGCCTTTTGCAACCAACCTGCACTTGTCTTTAAAGTCTTCAACATAACACCCATCAGGGTTAAACCAGACCTGCAAACCCTGCTCAATCATCTGGCCAACTGAAACCAGATTCTTTGTTATGTTCGGTACATGAAGTACATCTGCAAGGTACTTCACTTTGCCATCCTGCATAGATAATGGCACATCTCCAACGTGGGCAATTGGATGAGCAGTGTCATCCCCTGTTTCCACAAAACCTGGTCTTTCCGGGTTCTTCATCTCCTTGAATCACTCCCCATGACTCGTCATGTGGTTCGAAGCGCCTGAATCCACATACCACACATTATCTTTTTGTGCTGCATCAACATTTTCAGACATGGCATTTACAACATGCTGCATAACAAACAACCTTTCATTGTCCTCATTATTTCTGCTTGAGGATGCATAGTTGTTTTGCTGCACTTTCCCATTTTGCATGTCAGCCTGCTTCTTATAACATTCTGACTGCACATGTCCTGGCTTACCACAATAGTAGCATTCACGTGCATCATTATATTGCCTTTGCCAATTTCCACGGCCTCTTTGTCTCCCCCTGCCTCTGAATTTGCCTCTTCCACGTGCGTGTTGTTGTTGTTGTTGATTCTGGGACTGTTGTTGTTACTGCTGCTGCTGGCCATAATTCTGATTTCCTGTTCGGCCACCTCCTTGACCGCGTCCACGGCCTCCTCTACCTCGTCCTCTTCCTGAACTCGTGTAGAAGGCCTGTTGCTCTGAACTGTTTTTGCTTTGTGAAGACTGTTGGTCTTCACCCAAGCTCTTCTCTTCGATAATCAGCATAGACACCAAATCTGTAAAGTTGGGAATGTTTTCCCGAGTCTGAATAGACGTCTTGAACGCCTTGTATTGTGGCCCGAGACCACGTAGACAGACTTCCACCTTGTCATCATCATCTACTGACACACCAATAGATGCAAGGGATTCCACAATACCCTTTATCTTCAACGCATAGTCATTCACAGACATGCTCTTTTTCTCCACAGTATGAAGTTCATTCTTCAACTGTATCTTACGTGCCTTGGTATTTGTTTCATACAGCTTTACCAAGGTGTCCCACGCCTCCTTGGGGGACTTGGCATCCTGAATATGCCCAATCATGGTGTCCTGTATACTAATGGAGAGCCAATACATGACTTTCCTCGCTCCTTGGTTCCAGTCTTTAAACTCTTTCACATCTGCAGCAGTCGGATTTATATCCGGTATCTCCGGTGCCTCTTCATGCTCACCTTCTATGTAGTCCCAATAGCCTTTTCCCATCAGGAAATTCGTCAACCTGAACCTCCAAGCATGGAAGTTATTCTTATCCAGCTTCTCAGCCACAATCTGTGTTATGCCATCATTAGACATCTTGCCAAACACACAATTTCACCAGAAACTGCACTCTGGTTTTTCCTGCACAAATGCTGTATTTTCTGCAGCGGTACTGTAGTACTCTCAAATGTCACAACCAGTGACTTCAATGCACATACATACACCCAATGGCAACTGTAGACCTCTTTGCAGCACCCACAGTGTCTGCACAGTCAATCTGTCTTCCTGCAGTTCTTAAAACAGAGTTCTGCAGAGAATCGATCACTTACCCGCAGTGCTCGAAATCGCCTGCTTTCTGAAAAACGGAGGTCCAGACGCGCCCGAAACGCGTATTCGGCCCGAAAAATTCAGTCCATAGGACTATATAGTTGCCCTATAGCTTCACTCCCGCGAAGAAAGCTCCTCAATCGGAGATCGTTTGCCGGTGCCTCCCATAGAGCTCCCGACAAGGGTGTAGTCACCAACACAATAGGGAAGAGTAGTTGAAGCTCTTACCCTCGTACCGCTTCCTGTGGTTCTCTTACTTGCAGCTCAGCCCTTAGCACGAACCAGGCTCTGATACCATGAAAAGATGCAGGGGGGAAGAGAGCTTGAGCTCTTGCAAGCACACACACACACACTCACAAAACCCTAATAGAGAACACACAAGGTGAGAGGCTGAAAATCTTCTTCTTCTCTACTCAACACTCAACACACCATATACAAGAATAAGAGTACACACAATATGAAAGGTACTCAACCAAATACATACACGGGTTCTCTATAGTGTGAACCCGACTAAATGAGCTGGCGCTATAACTATGCCAGTCTCTAGAGTGGCTGTCACACAGCCTGTCATCCCAGTGGCCGCATATCACCCAAGATCTCACCAACCATGCCAGTGGTGTAAGTGTGGGGCCTATCCCCCAGGCGGGTCATCAGTGTCCACCGCCTCACTAGAGCTCGATATCTCAACACCACCCCCACTACTACTTTGTCTACGCATAGTCGTGTGATGGCTATGGGTGCGTGCTAGTGTAAGTGAAAGAGTGGGGATCACTGTGGCTACAGTGGTGAATGGATTGGAGGGCCCAACCCCCCCAAAGTAGTATTGTGCCATGACTCTCTACTCGGGGGCAGTCTGTGAGATGAAGTGATAGAACTGCTCCGGGCTAAGAGTCTGTGGTGTAGGCATGATAGAGGTGTACTACGGCATGTCCAAGGGGTTGTAACATCCCGAAATATTGACCATGATTCTACACACATACCTAAAGTTAGAGTTTGTCAAAAAGTGTATATCATGCTTGCTTTACATATATCATGCTTGTTGCTGTACATAGCCAAGGCAAGACCCATGCTTTATGTAAGCTCTATGCATAGAACTAGCTATATAGGTCTTAATACATGCATTAATATCTATGCATAAAGCTTAATGTATGCATTAATATCTATGCATCTAGATTAATGCAAGAAGCATGCACATAGCTTAATGCAAGAAGCATGCATGCATTACGCTCTATGCATAGAGATAGATGCATCTAGTTTAATGCATGCGTTAAGCTTTATACATAGAGCTAGATTCATAGAGACTAATGCATGCATTAAGATCTATGCATCTAGCTTAATGCAAGGAGCATACGTAGAGCTTAATGCAAGAAGCATGCATGCATTAAGGTCTATGCCTAGAGCTAGATGCATAGAGCTTAGTGTATGCATTAAGCTTTATGCATCTAGTTTAGTGTATGCATTAAGCTTTATGCATCTAGCTTAATGCAAGAATAATACATAGAGCTTAATGCAAGAAGCATGTATGCATTAAGCTCTATGCATCTAGATTAATGCAAGAAGAATGCATCTAGCTTAATGTAAAAAGCATGCATAGAGTTTAATTCAATAAGCATGCATGCATTTAGCTCTACGCAAGGAAGACTTGAAAGGCTATGCATAGAGCTTGCAAGGAGCCTATGCAATCTTTGTGCATAAGGTTCATGTAAGCTTTCAAGAATCCTATGTATAGAGCCTACAAGAAGCCTATGCATAGATCTTGCAAGACGCCTATGCAAGGTCTAGGCATAATTTTCATGCAAGCTTGCAAAAAGCCTATGCCTAAAGCTTGCAAAAAGCTTATGCCTAAAGCTTGCAAAAAGCCTATACAAGCTTTATGCATGAGCTTTGTAAATAAGCTCTATGCATAAGCTTTTATTAATCCCATTTTGGATTAACAAATATGCTCCTCCATTGAGGACATTAATAAGTGTCATGCAAAGGTACTATAAAAGCTATACATTATGAGATATTGGCCACCCAAGGCCTTAGTAAAGTAATTTTTGGGCACCCAAGTGGGAATAAGGGCCAATTATATATAAGGCATTTTCTCATAATGAATGGAAATAATCCCCCTTTGTCCTATGAGAGTTCTTGCTTTTGTCTTGAGAGAGAGATTGAGAGAGAGTATTCTAGCACATGTGCCTTCTCTATACCTGTATGTTGTATGCTTGTATGGAGGAGTGAGAGAGAGTAATTGCCTTGTGTGGTGGTGTGAGCGACTCTACGGTGACAACCTGGAGGTGTAGGTTGGAGGATTGGAGCTTCCCAACAAGTAAGCTTGGAGACCTCAAGGGACACAAGCTCGAAGCATTGGTAAGTGCCCTATGACAGTTGTGCTCTATTGCTCTCTCCAAAGGTGAATGCATTGAGTTCCTTCTTGGATGTGTGGTAATCCATAACATTTTTAGCGTCTCTTTCGGGGAAACACCTTTGTAATTTCTTTTGTCCTCTTTGAGTTTTAGCTCCCATTATATAAGTTTCATCATTGCCTTTGCATTCCAGTAGTGCATTGTGTATGGAATGAATGGATAAGATTTGCGTGGAAATGAGAAGTTGTGAGAAATTTATTATTTTTGTTGTGTGGTTGTGTAGTGGAGTGGCCTTGGAGAAAAGCTCCACTATTTTTTCCTTTCAAATTTGATGTTTGTATCACCAGAATCGTGAATAAGAATGAGCAGGTTTATATTTTGTTTTTCTTTCCTTGAAAAAATCTATAACATTCAAAAAAATAATTAGCCATTGGTTGTGTCTTGAACTTGTATTACATTCTTTAAGCATGGCATAATCATTTTGGGCATCCCAGGGGGGATATTTTGCACCCAAACTTCTCTTTGTCGACGCATGAATTCTTCACATGAAACTGTAGGAAGATAGTTAACAAGGTGAACTACTCCCTGCAATCTCACGGCATGCAACGGTCCCAAAAATCATCACTGCGGTTCATGAGATTGCCTTGCTAAAAATATGTTGTGCTGACACCGCGGGTCTCACAAAATTGTACTCCGTGAACTAACAAAAAATGTTTCACAACATGAAACATTAAATCCTTCACGACATGAATGATTTATATTTCATGGCGTGAACCGATTTCCTTTCACGGCATGAACCAATTCCACCTCATGGTGTGAACTAGATAGGAACTCACGATGTCAACGGTTTCCACTTCATAGCATGAACTATTTTTGTAGTTTCATGCTTTACCTAGTAAAAATTATAACAAGGTAACATGGATTTATGAGTCTGAAGTAAAAATTTTGGGCACGTGAAAGTACAAAAATTTATTCACAACGTGAACAGTTTTTTGACTTTTCACGCCACCATGAACTGTTCTCTGCATTCTCACGGCCTCAGAAAATAAATCGAAAGTATCTTACAAGAATTTAATTGGGGTATAAAATTAGCTTATCAAATCATATTCACATGCACTTGAGGTCTGGAAAGCTCATCGGAGACTACCTCACTCCTGAACGATACTGCATCCAATCACCCAAGATCTTCCTATCAAAAGAGTGTTGGTTGAAGCCACTCAGCGAGCACTCAATTGAGTGTCTTAAGGAATTTAACCACCGTTGAGACTAGTAGTGAAGAATCCATGGAAGAAGGGTTGCGATACTCTGGGTTTGGGGAAGAGGAGAATCACCCTCCCCTACTAGATCCAGTGGTATCATTGATATAGCTTGGGGATTTTTTGGTCTCCAAACCAGCAACAACGATGAGGAGGAAAACTCCATGGGCAAGGGTCCATCAACCAACGTTGGGCTTAGTCTAAGGAAATAATTACCTATATCCAACCTTCAAATTCTAGGTTGTCGAACAATGGCACCCCCCGAATGAGAAGAGACATGCAAAGCACAGCCACAAGGCAGGTTAAGTATTCTTCCCAACCTCATGGGAAGTAGAATTAGATCTAAAAAGGATTGAGGTAGAACAACAGTATTAAGAATTGAGCTTAAGTAAATAAGAGCTCGATACTCGAAGGGCTAGGGCCAAACAAAAGGAGATGGGAAGTGTGAACCTATTTCAATCACATCGTAAAGAGCCAAAAATAGTCATGGGCAGGAGTGATGAAGAAATTCAAAACTTAGAGCCCATTAATGAAGAGCCAAGAGAAGAGGAAGGGTTTGTAACCCTAGATGAAGGGGATAATCTACCAAGGGAAACAGGTGAAGTAGAATCCCGCATGTACACCAAGAAGGACATCGAGAAAATGATCAATCATCCCACGTTCTTACAAGACATGGAGCTCTTAATTCTACAAAGGCATATAGAGGCAACTAATGATGAACCAATCCATAATGAAGTGGCCGGACCATCCTATAGACCGGAAATGCCTAGAAGAGCCAATGTTAGAAGAGGATGAGGTCTAGGTAGGGGGAGAGTAGCTCCTCAAAGACCAAGGGCAGATTCAACCATAGATCCTAATGTAGCCACAAGGACGAATTTATTGAATATGGCTGTGGAAATGGGCCGAGGAATGTTCAAGGAACTAGGCACTACTCTAGAATCCATACCATCCCAAATGAAGCCACACATCATTTCAAAGCTCATACAAAAATTCTTTGGGTATGGGGATCCGATTCAACATGTAGAGATCTTTGAGTCCACATGCACAACCTGCAGGCCAAAAAGTGATGTAACCATTATTCATTCCTTCTCATTGATCCTAGAAGGAAAAGATCATGAATGGTTTTGAACCCTCAAGCCAGAAGATAAGATTGATTTCACGTGGCTCAACAGTGTGTTTGTGCCAAGATTTGCTTGAAGTGGCAGTAGATGGAGTCCCGTGGCATAGCTACACAACATCAAACAAAAAGAAATGGAGTCGATGAGAGACTATGTGTCTCCGCTAAAGCACTTGAATTCAAGGTGCAAACTACGGGAAAGGCTAATTGATCACTTATTGCCTTGCTTCCAGAGAGAAGTCCAAGACCACAAGATGCACGATTATCTAGTATTAGCCTGATCGGCTACTCTGGATGCATGTTGTAAGCTGGAAATTGAATATGAAGACAATATGTTGGAATTGCCACAACCAGATGATGTCAAAATATCTTCGGTAGCAATGACTTCACGAGTTTTGAGTCACCAAGATATTGGAACTCAAAGCAAGCAAGTTGGAAACATGAATGTGGATGAACTCAGTAATGCCATACTGGAAAAATTGAAGGTGAAGGATGGAAGAGAAACATTTGGGCATGGGCATACTCATCTTTACCCTCGTAGAGATTTGGTGTGGTGTTCTATGTGCAGATTGAATCACACTACCACTGAATGCCCACAGTTAAGAGCTAGGCCATTACTCTATTATGCGTACTATATAAAATTAGGGAATCATAAAACCTCCATGTGCAGATATCCAAGGTTCCAAGCCGTAGCACAGCGAACGATCGGCACCTACAGCCCCACTGGCCTTACTAGCACCACCCATGCAAATCATTGCAGTTCGAACCCTTCCTATTTACCTAGGGGGATGTTTCCGGTATAGGACACTTCACCTCTTCTACCACCACATCCTAAAATCAACCAAGTATTGATTGAAGATCCATCAAAGGATATGGATATGGTGCGTGAAGTAGAAATCAATTGGTGAGTACTATGAGGAAGTTGTGGAGATTGTACCAGAATTTTATATCTTACAGCATAACATGCTAGTACCTGTGTTTCAAACCATGGTAGAGTGGAAGGGTAAGGACATAAACATAAATATGAGAAGAGGACCACTACAATGTTTTGGTTGCGGTGGATCGCATCAAATCGTTAAAGTGGTTCATACAAATCAACCTCAACAATTGACTACACCACCCAATGATATGCCAATAATTACTTGTACTAAATGTGGGATTGATCATTTGATTAAAGATTGTCCATACCGCGCAAGTGGTTCAACTTTCACTCCTAACCAGGCCACCGTCCAAACCATAAGTGTGCAACCTGGAAACATCACACTACTCAATGTCCTGACACGAGCCCAAGCCCATTTAGGGAAGAACCTAGCAGATGCAACCAATTGTAGAACTGGCACGAGAAGGAGGGAGAAAAAAGCGGGTAAGTGTGACACCAGAGTCACAATTCAAGATGGATCTGAAGAAGATACAATCGACACCAGATCCACTCAATCAAGAGAAGAGAGGGATCAAATGCTCAAACCAAATGAGCCTAACCAAGAAATGTAAGGGAAAAGACCATCAACTCCTAAAGGAGTCGTTGAATACCCAAATGTTGAAGAGGAGATAAGGAAGCTTGAAGAAGCCAGGGCCCTAGTAGAAGAGTGTCAAACGACTTCACAAAGCCACAAGTTACGAGATAACCGAGTTAGGAATACAATGTATCCAAGAAATAACCAACAAGGGAGAGGGAATTGGATATACCTACTCTAATTCCAAAATAGTCGGAAGAGGGATATCAAGGAAACATGATGTCAAGAATGTTCAAGGAGGTTGCGCAGGATGAGTCCATCCACTCATTCCCTAGGGATGGATATGAGACGCACACATGTAAGGAACTCTCAATTGCCAGAGAACCCAAATACATAAGCAGTCTCAGAGCTATACTGTCCACTTTTGCACAAATTCCATTGGGGCAACTACTATGCAGTTCACCAACATTGTGGGTAGATATAAAAGAATGGGTAGAAGGCAGACTAATGCCAGTTGGCTGTTAATCCAATTCCAGGATTAATAAGAGCTACCTCCATTATCTCACATCAAGGAGTCACAATAGATACACCAAAGGGTCATACATTCAAGATATGAAGCAATAGTGTCTAAAGCTACAACTTGGATGGGCGCCCGTAATGGTGTGACAGAGTATTTATAGCGATTCCCGCTTCAAGAGCATGTGGTAGCAAGTTAGGATGAAGTCCTAAGTGATGTACTTCATGGATATATTATGAGAGTAGTCATTGTAATAGCATTAGGCCTATTATGAGCCTAAAGTGCCCCGCCGGCCAGAGTTTAAGTGAGTGTGAACACTTATGGCCATGTATATAAGTGAATTTCTCTCATAATACAACATACTCTCCCATTGTAATAGCATTAGGCCTATTATGAGAGTAGTCATTGTAATAGCATTAGGCCTATTATGAGGCTAAAGTGCCCCACCGGCCAGAGTTTAAGTGAGTGTGAACACTTATGGCCATGTATATAAGTGAATTTCTCTCATAATACAACATACTCTCCCATTGTGCAATTGAGTCTTGCTCTTGCTAATCTCTCTCCCTAATGCATGCTAGTGAGTGTGTGTGAGTGAAGTGAGGTGAGAGGAGGGATGAGGACCCGAAGTGCAACGTGGTGGCGTGACAACGCTCGTGGGAGACACACTGGAATTGCTTCTCAAGGAGTTGTAGAGCTTGGAGACCTCAAGGGTTACGAGCCTGGCCATTAGAAAGATCCTCATATGACAGTTGCGGTTCACCAAGTAATCTCTTTTTGGATGTGTTTCAAGGAGGGTTAGGGTGAGCCATAACATTGACATGACATAGGATGTTCAGTCACCTCTAGCATAACGGACTATAAAACACATAAGGGAAAGAACAACCAAATTCATCAAAATATCGGTTAATCAATTGGGGCATTATTTACAAAACTGATGACACTAATGCTACGATCCCAATTCATCACATAATGGATAGCAGGCATTGGCTATCTTGGATGGTGGGGCAGGGGTTAGCATCATCGCAAAACGATGTTGGGAAAATTGGAGAAAACTTGATCTAAAAAGAGCAGATCTTATCATTAAAATGGAAGATGGAACATCTTCAAGGCCCATTGGTCTTTTAGAGAATGTGCGACTCAAACTCTTTATGTTTCGTTGCCATCATACATTTGTAGTAATGAATTTTCTATGCCAACCACATTACTATGACATAATATTGGGGAGACCCTTCATGAGGGAATCCAAATTGGTGCACGACTAGGCATTAGACCATGTGTATGTTCGCAGGGATTCTCAAATTCTAAAGATAGATCTGAGAACATGGAAAGCACACCCCATGGAGGGGCAATTGTTTGGTAATGATTTGGTCACAACAGAGCAAACCACATCTGTACAAATATGCCAGCCCACGGCGGAAATTTCCAAAGAGGAATAGGAAACAAAAATGTATGCATCACTTCGTCCTTCGGATTTCAATGAAAATTGGACGCATGTGCTAGCCACCATAGATGTCATGCAACCTCGAGGAACCCAATATGTGGAATCTCGGATTGTTCCCACTACCTTTGTCTGTATGGTCAATTGACAGAACATTGATGAAGAATCGAAGGGGTAAGTTTCTAGGATAGAAGGGACTGGATCACAAGGCCGTACCAGCCCCCAACGCCTTAGAAGATGGCGAAAGCAGAAATGATATATTGCTCCGATGAAATACCCTGCTATGAGAAAACCCACAGATACCCAATGGTTGAGATACCTCGAAGCTGCTACGGTACATGACGAGTTTTCGAAGGATTGGGGTGAGGAATTGAGTAAGATATCCCTTGACGGGAAACGTAGGGAGGAAGTCATCCTTTGAGAACCTGAAATGCCTAAGCTTACGAAAGCTCAGCACCGAAAATGAGACAAAGCGTAGAGCAAGAGGCTAGGAAAGTTATGGCTAAAACAAAAAGTGAGAATGAGAAAAAACTAGACCTACTTTCAGTACCAGACCATTTCAAAACATACACAATTGATGAATGAAAGGTGGTCCAATTGACGGCAAAAAGAGTTAAGGAAGATGGGTTGTCCACATCATATGATGGCCCAGCTAAAGTTAAGGAAATTGATACTACAGAACAAAGGAAGGAAACCAAACCTGTTTATATCACTAAGGACTTGACTCCTATTGAAGAAAATGAGCTTGTTGCTCTCCTTAAAGAGTTTAAGGATTGTTTCGCCTGGAATTACAAAGAGATGAAGGGTGCACCACCTGAAGTGGTGCACATACGATCCCAATCATGGACGGATCAAGACCAACCAGGCAAAAACCATACCAAATAAATCCTAAATATGCAGAAATTATAAAGAAGGAAATTAATAAACTCATTGGTGCGGATTTCATCTATGAGATAGAACATATGGACTGGTTGTCACCAATCGTAATAGTGCTAAAGAAGAATGAGAAACTTAGGGTATGTGTCGATCTCAAAAAGGTCAGTTTAGCTACTAGGAAGGACCATTATCCATTGCCTTATACGGAACACGTTTTGGAGAGAGCAGGAGCTGGTGAAGAAGCCTCGGGGGGGTCACTCGTATAAATATGTAAGTATCACGTGGGTTCAACAGAAGGACATTTTAAATATTTAAAACTTACAGAAATATATTTACAGAGGGGATTTATTTATTATATTTTTAAAAAAAATTATAGATTTGAATAGGAAAGGATACATTATATTCACTAAAAAATTCACAGATAAGGGACTTTTTAAATAGGCCTTGAACGCACGTGATATAGAGGATTTACATATAGTGACCCCCCCGAGGAAGAAGCTTACAGCTTCTTAGACAGATTTTCAAGATATAATTAGGTGCCTATAGCGCCTGAAGACCAGCATAAGACAACCTTCAATACAATGTGGGGGACGTTTGCTTTACAAAGTCATGCCTTTTGGTCTCACCAATGCCCCAACAACATTCCAATGATTAATGTGCATAGCCTTCAAGGACTACTCTCAATGGACAGACCATTGATGATCTTTGTGCACACTCTCGATGGACAGACCATTTGACTTGCTTGAGGAAGGTGTTTGAGCGATGTCGATAATTTGTATCATGTATCCTTAAACCCTTTAAAATGCCAATTTTGCATCAAACACGGTGCGATATTGGGGCACATTGTCTCTAAGAATGGTATATCCCCACGGATGATAGCAAGGTCAATTTGATCTTGGAATTTCCCCCACCCACTAATTACAAAGGTGTACAAAGATTTATGGGCCACATTGGGTATTACCGTCACTTCATAGTATTTTATGCTCAAATTCCCAAACCATTATATATACTACTCATTGTCTTTGAATGTACTGAAGAATGCTAGGAAGCATATAATAGATTGAAGCAAACACTAGCCAATGCACCATTTCTGAGACCACCTAATTAGGACCTTATATTTTATGTGCACATTGATGCATCAAACTTTTCTATTGGATGCATATTGGCACAACCTGGTGAGTTCAAATTGGACTGCTCAGTTTGCTTTGCTAATTGCCAATTGATTGATATGCAAAGGTGAATTATACCACCACAGAATGAGAAGGGTTGGCCATGGTTTATGTAGTCAAGAAGTATTGACATTACCTATTGGGGCCAACAAATTTAAATTCTTTGTGGACCATCAGGGTTTATTATACTTGGTAAATAAGCCTTTCACCATGGGAAGAATCACATGCTCGTTGTTATTACTATTGGAATTTGACTTCACGGTTATGGTGAGAAAGGGAACACAGCATATGTTGGCCAATCATATGTTGAGGATTCCAAATGAGAAACTAAGAGTAAGTGTTGATGATGACCTCCTTGATTCTTGTTTGTTCAAACTAGACATTGTGCCTAAATGGAGCGAAGAAATATCATATTATCTAGCTTATGGTTTCCCACCAAGAACGACCCTTCAACAAAGATAAAATGTGGCGGCTTGTTAAGCTAGCTTCACCTTATCAATTGATTGCTGGAGAACTATACAAGCTAGGTAAGGACAGTGTCTTAAGGAGATGTGTGCGGGAAGACGAGCGAAGAAATATCATATCATCTAGCTTATGGTTTCCCACCAAGAATGACCCTTGAACAAAGATAAAATATGGCGACTTGTTACTTTAAGCTAGCTGCACCTTATCAATTAATTGCTACAAAACTATACAAGCTAGGTAAGGACAATGTCTTAAGGAGATGTGTGTGGAAAGATGAGTTCCTCACAATATTGGATGAAGCACATAGAGGACATTTGGCTAGAGAGATTACAAGTCGCAAGGTGCTTCAAGCAGGACGATGGTGGCCCACATTGTTCGAGGATGCCATAGAGTTTGTTAAAAGGTGTGAAGAGTGTCAGCAATTTTCTATCCCGCAACAAAGGGACATGATGCCACTTACCCCTATTATTGTAAGACAACCTTTTGAGAAATGGGGAATTGATTTTGTTGGAACTATTAGTCTAGCTACGCATCCATCTCATATAATCCCGATATGTGATCATGGCCAAATACTATTTCACGAAGTGGGCAGAGGCCAGAGCCTCTGATGGGGAATTGATTTTGTTGGAACTATTAGTCTAGCTACGCATCCATCTCATATAATCCTGATATGTAATCATGGCCAAATACTATTTCACGAAGTGGGCAGAGGCCAGAGCCTCTGAGCGAGTGGATGCAAAAACATCAGCTAAGTTCTTATATGAACAAATCATTTTGAGATTCGGCTGCCCATTAGATTTAGTTAGTGATCGTGGTTCACACCTCATTAATGAGTTGATTGATCACTTACGTGCTGGATTCCTTGTAGTCCACTCGAAGTCATCCCCGTATTATCCACATGCTAATGGTCAAGTGGAGAGTACAAACAAAATTTTGTGTGCTATCTTGATAAAAACATTAGAAGCAAGTCAAACGGATTAGCAACATAAGCTAACGATAGCTTTATGGGCATATTGAACATCCTATAAGGTAGTGCTTCCGTCTAGATTATGGTGTTGAAGCGATAATGCCTATGGAGTACCTAATTCCAAGATTGAGAATTGCAGTGCAAGAATGTTTGATTGAGAATGCATTAGCTGAAAGGCTAATAGATTTAGAGAAACTTGATGACTCAACGGATGAGTCCATGGCTATTTTATATAAATCTGTTGGTTGATCTTGTTCATCTTCAACGGAGAGTCCATCTGGATTTTTCTAAGTGAATATATTTCCGGGTACTATGAGCTAGGAACTATTGAAAAGGCCCCTGAGTGGACAGGTGGTGAGCGTTTTGGTTTTGCCAATGAACCGATGAAGGAATGATTAGAAATTAGAATTCAACCAGATATTTTGGAGGATTATGATCAGTGATACTATGGTTTCATTAAAAGATTATTTTAAAGACAGTTGAATCTGTGAAAAAAGCAATTTCATATTGGGTGTGAAAGTGGTGTGCCTATCTTGAAGTTTGCATGAAGCACCGGCTAGGGGGCCTGGGAACTTTTTTCCCTAGTACCCGGGACAAAACATAACCAAATTCCTAGATGGATCCTATCACTACAATGGTTGGGCGGTTGGATAACCCATGGGACTAATGGATTGCATCACATGGACTTATGGTCGATAAATTATAAAGAAAACATTGGTTTGACAATAACTTAAAACAAAAGGAACTAGAAACAGAGGACCTTGGCTGCTGGACTGATGGATTGCATCACATGGACTTATGGTCGATAAATTATAAAGAAAACATTGGTTTGACAATAACTTAAAACAAAAGGAACTAGAAACAGAGGACTTTGTCCTCATGTATGGTGTAGGGAGCACCAAAACAAAGAAACTTAAGTATAGAGGCCCGTTAGCCCCTTTCCGAGTGTCCGAGATCACACCTTAAGGGTCAGTTAGAATTGAAACAATTTAGGGCATATAAATGGAGGGTTATGTCAATGGAAGCAAGATTTAAAAATATTTCGGACCACGATTCTCTTGCACAAGAACATCTTTTAAAACAATGGACGCACCTTGCAAAAGAAAAATTCAAGCAAGCTCAAGTAGAAGCTAAAGCAAGCTCAAGCAAAAGCTAAGGCAAGAGTGGCCAAGGCGAAATAGATACTCTAAAAGAGGATGCTGCATGTGAACATGGCTTCACTAACTCTCCTTAACGAGGAATCAGGATGAACTAGACATTGAGCCAGTATGGCTCAAGGTTGGAGTCTCTACTATGACTAAATGTCATGCAAGGAGCATTGCATTGATAGATACGTGATCAAGTCATAACATGATCTCATATGAGACATGGGTATCTCTAGAAAACCCGCACCTTGAGGCCACCAATGCACAAGTAAGAAGCGTGCGCTACTTGACAACTACGAAAACTGAGGGACTTCTAAGTGTTAATGTTTCCATCAGAAATAATTCCTTGGTTGGGAAGGTGTTTATTATGCCTGCATGATCGATGGAGGAGGAAACGATCCTGCGAGATGATCTTGGATTTGCACCACTAATTGTAATATCCAATGGGAAAAGAGAATGACACAACTAAACGAGGGTAACAACATCATTTTTGTGCCCTTGTGGAGCCTGATAAACAAAGCGAAGCAAGCCATGATTGAGGACATGGAAACACCAAGCATGGTAACAACAGCTCACGTACTAGAGAAGGCATCAACCCCATAATCGATATGAAAAAATAGCCAAAGTTACAAGGTACTCAACAATGGGTACCTAAGGGTCAACTTGGAAACCAGCTATACAAAGATGAGAAGGGCATAAATAAGGAATCAAGGAAAAAAGTTCAAAGATCAAACAAGGGACATAAATGGTCTTCAAATGTAAGCTAGCAGTATTTCAAATGTAAGCTAGCAATATTCCAAACAAAACAGCACTCCACAAGGCCCTCATAAGCAATGGATTTAAAAGGAATTGCTAGAGGCACGAGGCTATTACTAGGGCAATACAACAATATGGTTGCCCAAATTCTACCCAAAGCCCATTGTTGCAAATACCTACACATACAAAGAAAAGGACAGCATGGGCATTCAGAGCCAAATCCCGACTATAACAAATGCTAGGAATGCACAAACATTAGTGTGGAGGAAGAAGTCAATTCAAAAGGATGAACTAAATATAACAAACTCGCTACTTATAACCACCATGATAGAGGATCTGGGCAATGTTATTGAAAAGAAAAAGGAGAAGGTCCAACAAATGGACATAGATACAAACCCCAATCAAGAGGATTCAGAAGAAGCACTCTTCAATTGGATGGAGGGCAAGATCAAGCACTCTCACATAGAGTTAAAATGATTGCAAACAACAACAACAATTGTGCAAAAGTGCCAAAGTACCACCTTGGTTCCCATGGCAATAAACAAAATAACGGTATCCATTACTCAAAAATGGATACAAGGAAAAATGGGGATCATTCACTTCATCTAACCTTTGAATGCATGATTTAGTGTCTGAGCATAAAAGGAACGTAGGGTATTAACCTTGCACACACTTAGCACAAAAGAGTTCACATCGTGAACTTGTTAAAAAAGGTTCACGCCATGAACTCGTCCTCAAAGGTTCACGTCGTGGGGGAACAGACTAATCAGTTCACACTGTGAACCAGTTCTCAAAGGTTCACGCCATGAAACGGTCACATTTTCTTTGACCTATCATGGGAAGCCATGTGGTATTCTTCATTAAGGTAATCGCCCGTGCCATAAAATTGATTTTCTTTCCCTTTTCGTGCATTTTGCGTTCGTTGTCTTCATCGTGTGCGCGACTCTCGAGCTTGCATCTCCACGATTTCGATTCCCGTTTGAGTATCTGCCTGCGAAATTGACGTATTTGGATTGAGGTGGGATCTTGTACCTTGCCTTTGCATTTTTTTTTCATGTTTTCAGTTCTTTCCTTCTTGAGCATAAATTGCATAATCGAGAGTGGTTAATTGCATAGGCGTGATTGATTGCTCCCCATATCTTCAATTACGTACATTCTCATCATCTTGCAAACCTCACAATCTATTGATAAGTCACATCCTGCGCTCTCACGATACTATATATTCACAAAAACTGGTTATTGCATACGAATCTTTTGTACCTTAACCTACCACTTCATGAACTACACTTACCCATTCACTCTTCAAACATGGTATAAAACCTGCACTTTCACGGAACTAAAACCTACTCTTTCACGGTTTAAGCCATTTCACGGGAACATCTTTTACTAAAATAAAACTCGCACTTTCACGGTTTCAGCCATTTCACGGGAACATCTTTCACGGAACTAAAACCTGCACTTTCATAGTTTTAGCCAATTCACAGAAACATATTTCACGGAACTAAAACCTGCACTTTCACGGTTTTAGCCATTTCACGATTTTAGTCATTTCACAAAAATGTTGAAAATACAAGTGAATAGGGTGTGTGTGGGAACAAGCTCTTGGTTAGAGGCTGTAAAAGAGAAGATGTAATTGTGAAAGAACCTGTGAAAAGGTGAGAAGAATCTACTGGGAGAGAATAGAGGGTAGCATGAGAGAATTTAGGAGTGTGGAGTTATTATGGGAGATATTCAGGGAAAAGAGAAGAGGTGGAGAGAATCAGGCAAGAGGTGGAGATATTCTGGGAGTAAATCATGGAGAAATCAATGGGATTTGATGCTTGATGTAAACTCTATAAATTGAGGGATAGTCCTAATGAGAATTTGCTGGTTTTTGAGTATCCATGCCTACATTAATCTATTTGCTAATTACCCACTAATTACGTCTTAATTATTTGCTAATCACTTTGTTAATGATGTTGATTCTAGTGTTTCATCCACCATAGCTCATCATTATGCTCAAGTTACTGGGAGAGAATAAAGGGTAGCATGAGAGAATTTAGGAGTGTGGAGTTATTCTGGGAGATATTCAGGGAAAAGAGAAGAGGTGGAGAGAATCAGGCAAGAGGTGGAGATATTCTGGGAGTAAATCATGGAGAAATCAATGGGATTTGATGCTTGATGTAAACTCTATAAATTGAGGCATAGCCCTAATGAGAATTTGCTGGTTTTTGAGTATCCATGCCTACATTAATCTATTTGCTAATTACCCACTAATTACATCTTAATTATTTACTAATCACTTTGTTAATGATGTTGATTCTAGTGTTTGATCCACCATAGCTCATCATTATGCTCAAATTTCAACAAAAAACACCATTTCACGGAAAAATGTTTCACAGAACTAAAACCTACACTTTCATGGAAATACCATTTCACGGGTTTAGGCTAGCTTATAGAAACACATGTCACAGCTTTAAACCATGCACTTTCATGGTGTTTACTCACCTCACAGGTTTTATACCCTGTCATCTTACGATACTATAACAATGTGCACCTTCTCAATTTAAAATTCATACCTCCTTATTTGCTCACACTACTAACAAACTTCTCATAAAATATAACCTTGAGACACTTTCAAAAAAAAAAGAGGAAGAAGAAGAGGAGGAAACAACAAGGCATGGCACACACCCTCACCAGTCAGTAGATTAACCTTCTTCTCAATGTTACAGATGTCGACCTCAGCTACCTTTTGAGCTATTTGGGTCAGTATGCACAGGCATTCCATGGCGCAATCATAAGCAAAGAAGTTCATAGTGTATATGGAAAGATAGATTTGCAATACCACAGTCCTAAGTGCTTGTAGATTTCAGAGGATGGTGAAGTCACGGAAAAACCAGAGAGAGTGGCGGATGGCACAATGTCTCCCCCAAACCATTGATACAGAGCTGCAGAGCTGTGTGGAGAGTACCTCAAGACATACAACAAGGCCACTAAGAGGGGAAAGGTACCTCCCTATGCAAGATGAATATAATTTTGCATTAGAACGGGGTTTGGAAGCTATCTTTGAAAGGGTGCAAGACGAAGGATGGATTGTTTCTTTTGGAGGACATGCTTGGCAAGCATGGCAAGTAAGTACATTCCTAAAACCATCATCTTTTTGTTTTTGAAAACTGGTTTTCACTTGTGTTAGTTTTATTGTATTTTAGGATCATGTTACTACAAGCCGTGTTACTATAAATGGTGGTGAAAATGTGCAATCAAGAAGCAATTAAAACGTGAGAGAAGAGTGTGGAGCTGCAATGGACAATAATAATCTAAATGCATGAGAAGTGGACCCCTCAATGCAGCCCGTAACTCCATAGATTTTCATTATGCTACCTAGGCATGCTAGTAGGCTACTGACATACATCGGTAGCTCCCAATGCATGCTCGGTGCTACGAGCAGGCATGAGGAGCTTCCAATGCATATCGGGTGCTAACTCAAAATGCTGGTAGCTTCCAATGCATGCTGTGTGCTACCTAGTCTTGCGGGTAGCTCCCAATGCATGATGGGTGCTATTGGCATGCACTAGGTGCTTCCAATACATGTTGGGTGCTTCCTACTTATGCCTGTAATTCCTAATGCATGCTGGGTGCTACCGGCATACACTAGGAGCTTCCAATGCATGCCGACCCCCTAGGCATGCCTATGTAGCACTCGCACCCAGCTGGAAATTACATGCATGCCTAGGAAGCACCCGACATGTATTGGAAGCTCCTAGTGCATGCCGGTAGCACTCGGCATGCACTCCTAGTGCATGCCGAGCACTCGGCATGCACTAGGAGTGCATGCCGAGTGCTACCGGCATGCACTAGGAGCTTCCAATACATGTCGGGTGCTTCCTAGGCATGCATGTAATTCCCAATGCAAGCCGGGCGCTACCTAGGCATGCCAATAGCTACCAACATGCACCGATAGCTCCTAGGCATGCCAGTAGCTTCCAAGGCATGCCAAGTACTACCTAGGCATGCCTTTAACATGCTGGGTGATACTAGCATGTCTAGGTAGCACCCCGCATGCTAGTAGCTTCCAAGGCATGCCGGGGTGCTACCTAGGTATGCCAATGCATGCCACCTTCTAGCTAGGTATGTTGGTAGCTCCTGACATGCACCAATAGCTTCCAACGCATACTGAGCACTACTTAGGCATGTTAGTAGCTCCCACCAATGCATGCCGGGTGCTACTGATATGCACTAGGAGCTTCCAATGCATGCCGAGTGCCTAGGCGTGCCGGGAGCTCCCAATGGGTGTCGGGTGCTACCGGCATGCACTAGGAGCTCCCAATGGATGCCGGCGGGTGCCTAGGCGTGCTGGAGCTCCCAATGGATGCCGGGTGCTACTGGCATGCACTAGGAGCTTCCAATGCATGCCACGTGCCTAGGCATGCTGAGAGCTCCTAATAGATGCTCCTAATAGATGTTGGGTGCTACCGGCATGCACTAGGAGCTTCCAATGCATGCCGGGTGTTACCTAGGCATGCCAGTGCCTACTGACATGCACCAGTAGCATCTAATGCATGCCGGTAGCACACCCGACATGCACTAGGAGCTTCCAATGCATGTTGGGTGCTACCGGCATGCACTAGGAGCTTCCAATGTATGTCGGGTGTTACCTAGGCATGCTAGTAGTTTCCAATGCATGCCGGTGGGTGCTACCTATGCTGGTAGCTTCTAGTGCATGCCGGTAGCTAACTAGTGCATGCGGGTGCTACGAGCATGAAATAGGAGCTTCCAATGCATGCCCGGTGCTGCCTAGGCATGCCAGTAGCTATCGACATGCACTAGTAGCTCCTAATGTGTGCGGGGTGCTACCAACATGCACTAAAAGCTTCCAATGCATGCCGAGTGCTATCTAGGCACGCTGCCGAGTGTACCTAGGCACGTCGGTAGCTCCCAATGCATGCCGGGTGTTACCTAGGCACCCTGGTAGCTCCCAATACATGTCGAGTGCTACTGACATGCACTAGAAGCTTTCAATGCATGCCACGTACTACCTAGGCATGCCATAGCTCCCAATGCATGCGAGGTGCTATCAGTATGCACTAGGAGCTTTTGAAAGATCCCTTTCCCCTCAGCGCAACGAATTCGGGGGTGCTAGCAGCAGTCAAAGTAGCACTTCTTGCATAGGGCAGAGTCACCCACTCGAGGCCTCGCCCACCACGGATATCTGGACAAGAGACTAATCCCTCGGTTCTTCCAAAACCGAATCCGAAGAAACTTCCATCACCCAGCAAACATAGGCAATTCCATCGGGAAAAATCTATTCTAACGTAGTCAAGAGCCTTAATTAACCAAACTGATCCGACCGAACCTGTAAGTCACATGGTCAGATCAAGGAAGAGACTTGCACTTGGATCATAGAGACCAACGCTTTTTTCCTCATCAAGAGGCATAGCCGTTGATTCTTTTCCATAGAACAAGGGTTATCGGGGATTGTACTTCAACTATCGTGACATAACAGAATTGAGTCTCATTTTAGGGATCCATCGGTCCACCAGCCCAACCCCATCCAATCCCATGGGTTAGCCAACCGCGCCCAACCATTGTAGTGATAGGATCCATTTAAAAATTTGGTTAAGTTTTGTCCCAGGTACCAGGGAAAAGAGTTTCCAGGCTCCCTAGCCGGTGCTTCAAACAAACTTCAAGATAGTGACACCACTTACATACCCAATATGAAATTGCCTGTTTCACAGATTCAATTATCTTTAAAACAATCTTTTAATGAAACCATAATATCACTGATCATAATCCTCCAAAATATCTAGCTTGAATTCTAATTTCGAATCATTCCTTCATCGGTGTATCTATAGCATCATTGGCAATCAAAACACTCACCACCTGTTCACTCAGGGGCCTTTTCAATAATTCCTAGCTCATAGTACCCGTAAATATAATCACATAAGAAAAATCCAGATGGACTCTCCATTGAAGATCAACAAGATCAACCAACAGATCCATATAAAAGAGCCATGGACTCATCCGTTGAGGACTAGCAAGGCCAATCAACCAGACCCATGTCCGAGTTCAGAAAACAACTCTAACTCCTTGTTACATTTTCTTCCCCGAGGCACGCGTGGGTATCTTCGGCGACCTAGAGCCCAAGCACCGTATGGTCAGCACCCTCTAGGCTCCTTTGCACGTCACCTAGCGCTTCACTCATAGGCCGCTTCCTTGGTCCCTCATCCACCGTACCGGAAGCTCACCATTTAAATTGAACCGAGGCTTGTCAAGACCTCAGTCAACCTTGCTACGCGAGACGTCCTCCATTGACTCTCCGTGAGAGCTGTTGCAAATTTTTCATTTAGGTCTCCACCACGACCTCATTTACAAGATGGTAAAAAATGCTTCCCCAGCATTCTTGACATAAAATAGTCATTTAAAAACAGGTTTCATAAATACAGTTTCTAACAAACTCTCATCTTTCCACATTGTTCCACATCATTTCTCGTTATTCCACATTCTTCTACATCAATTCACATTGCTTATTCCACATCCAGTCATATCTATTCCCATCGTCCTTCATCCATTCTCATCTAATCGCATCCTATTACATCTCATCATATCATTACATCACGTCACATCCATCCACATCACATCTCATCCATTCACATCTATCCAGGTCCACATTACATCACATCATATCTGTCCACAACTCATCCATTCACATCTACTCTTAGATCCACATCACATCACATCTATCTCATCTCCATTCACATCTACCCAGATCCACATCACATCACATCTCATTCATCCACATCTCATCTCATCCTCTAATTTCTCTGTATAAGGAGTTGAAATTGGAATAAATCCTATGCTCGAAACACAATTTTGAGGTTTCTTACCCCCATTAGGGAAAGGTTGAGGTCTATAGGGGCCCTTTAAGCTGCCATATTATGATTTTAATGACTTTTTGTTAAAATGTTAAGTTTCTTTGACTTTAGATACCTTCTTATTCTTCAAATGTCTAGAAGTTTGAATTTCAAAGTTTCCCACCAAAATTGAATTTAAAATTGAGTGGGCAAAACCATATCATCATGGATTTCATATTCACGTGATCACAGCCTTTTTTCTTGTGATCACAGCTATTGTTCACAAATCTCAATGTTCACAAAATTCACAGTTCTCAAATCCTAGAGGGTGGGATGACCTGGTAACCCACAATTGGCCCACCGGGCTACAAGTCTGGACCGCCGGGCGCGCAGAAGCCCGCCGGGCCCGCCTCCCGGCCCGGCGGGCTATATTGTAGTATAAAAGGGTGGTCCAGGGGGTCACTGTTCACAGAATCTTCCTTGTACTTGGTGTAGGTGGTGCTAGTGTGATCAATTTGAGGTAATTTTTAAGTTGAAAGTGTTGGTGTCATTTAATTTTTTGCATACGCTTAAGTTTAACGTTGTTTGTGATGCATGTGCATGTGTCGTTAAATTTTAAGAGGCCCGCTGCAGATGGCCGAGCGATTGGCTAGGTGTGGTGATGTGCACTCTTAATATTTAACTTATGTAGAAGTTTTCGTTGTGGCACGGTATCTGCAAATGGTCGGTTTACTGACATATGTGATGCTTTGCTACTTAGTACGGTATCTGCAGATGGTCGGTTTACTGACTAGGTCTGCTGACACCAAGCTATGTGGTGAAGTTTGTTTTTGTTATTTGGTTTGATAGTCATCTGCAGATGGTCGGTATACTGACTAGGTCTGCTGACGATGTGTCACTTGTGCCATAGTTTTCATCTTAATGCGATATCTGCAGATGGTCGGTATACTGACTAGGTCTGCTGACGTCAAGTTAAGTCGTAAACTTGTGTTTTGTGTTTGTTTTTGACGATGAATGTGATTATTTAGTTTGTATGACATGAGTCATAAGTGTCTTGGATGTAGAAATCTCTTAGTTAGCTTACAAATAGCATTTTTTGTGGTTATAAATGTTGCAACTATTTGTCAATTATATTGTACAGATTGATGGCGACGCTTGCACTTACTCCTGAAATCAAGAAATCAATTCGTATCAAACTCGTTACCCTCATTAGTTGCTTGTCACCTAATCACATCGAGGGTATTGTGTCTGATAGGAATCGATTTGAGCAAATATTAGGTGAGGTTGTCCGCGCAGTGGAAAATATCCATGTGGGTGCTGATGGAGCAGCCATCAAGCATTTTGTTACTAGCATTGTGGGCAACATGCCTAGATGCGCTGTTGACCTAGGTGACGACAGACCAGCGGAAACAAATGAATCCAAGCTGGAGCACTTCCACACAAAATGGAAGGTAGAGAAAGAGAGGTCCAAGCGTGCAAAGGCCATAGACACCCAAGCTATCCTGAGCAAGAGAGCTCGCAAAGAGCTGGACCGGCCTGCTGATGAACAAGAAGATTTATCATCTGGTGCACGTGAGGTCTCTAAAGGCACCCACTTGCAGCGCACAAAGCATAATACTAACTGCAGCATGACAATTGGGTTGCCTGCAGAGGCCATCATCACAGAAAAGAAGATGGGCTCCGGATCGTACGGTGTTGTACATAAATGCCATATTCAAGGTGTCTCCTGGTTTCCAGAAGGCATTTCTTATTGTGCAAAGCAATTCCTTGGTAGTCGAAGGGCTCAATTGAAGTCTTTTGCTCAGGAGGCTTCAATCGACCTAACCCACAGGGGCATAGTGCGCGCCATTGGGCACACAAGGAAGGAGCCATGGATACTGCTCTTCCCCCTCTTTAATGGGGGAAGTCTTGGAGATATAATGGAGTGTGTTCCGCCTCCTAAGGGGACCCTCAGTTCCATGCTTGCTGTAGGCAAAGGCAACAGATACAAGAAAAAACAAGTGGCTCCTCATGAAATGGAGCGATACAAGTCTTTGATTTTTCATGCTCCCGAGCTTATCTGTGCCCTTGTGAATACCATGGCCTTTGCACATGCTGAAGGGATCATCCACAATGATTGCCACCCCTGGAATATAATGATAGATTTCACCAAAGAAGGGGTGCCACGGGTAGGCATCATTGACTGGGGTCTTGCATTGAGGGATGGGATTGAGTTCAAACCCACAAATATCGCCAACAAAGCAGAGCACGATCAACGCCCCTGGAGAGCCCCTGAGCTCGCAGATGTAAGGTCCCCTTGTCCATGGAGCAATGCATCAGATGTCTTCTGCTTGGCTTGGGTGATTGAAAAGTTTACATTATTTTGTGCTGAGTTTGCAGAAATGACCAAAGTGCCGTGGGTGGGTAAAACTGCCATCCACACAAATTTGATTAAGGAATGGACGGCTGCCTATATGACGCCATCAAAGGAAGATAGGAAGACCATGGCAGATTTTGAGGAGCAATTGAAGAATTTGGAAGTGTCACCTGCTGCATGCTTACGTCCACTATCTGAGATGACACCACACTTATTATAAAGCCTCTTGTAAATGATATGTTTTGTTTGGCTATCTATTCCATGACCTGCCTTTAATCGACTGACACTATTTTGGTCCCAATTGTTAAATATTATTTTGATCCCAATTCTCTCTCTCTCTCTCTCTCTCTCTCTCTCTCTCTCTCTCTCTCTCAGTATTTGAAAATAACAAGTTTGCAGTAAATAAACATTGATTTTATAAACTTATACCTAACATCTGAAAATAACTTTAAAGCTATTCCTAAATTAACATTGATTCTATAAACTTAAAGTGTATACATACTTTTTCTCAGATGGCTGATAATAATGAAGCCGCAAAGAAGGCATTTGAACGCTTAAAGCAAATCTCGGGCACTGGCACTGTGAATGATGCGGCACGTATTGCCGGACGCACCTCCAAATGGGCACCGGCCCATGGATTACAGTATGCCCAAGTAAATAAGAATGTGTCCAAAGAGATGGTCAAGAGCATCTGGCCTGACGTCTCCAATGATGCCATAAAAAAAGGGCGCTTGAAGCTAACACAATGTAGTGTTCCTTTAATTATCGAGCATGCGGAGCGCATTTTTGTGGATGTCATGGCCCAACCCATGCATCACGGTGACTGTCCCCTCTGGTTTGCTAAAATGCTATATGCACAATTTGTGCAGAATTCAGTTGTAGACTTTAGCTCTCGACCTCCTCATCTACATGTGGAAGACATTCGGAGTGAGTCAATCACTATGCCTCGAGATGAGTTGCAACTGGCCATTCTTGGAGCCTCAATGGAAGTTCATCACACGGTTGATGAGCTTCAAACTCAAATCAACCAAATTAGAGGCACCCAAGGCCCTCAACAGACGGAAGCAGCACCAGAGCGCGGGCAAGCACCTGAAAGTTCAAGCGCTAGAGATATACTAAGAGAGAACAAGCTCTTGAAGAGACGCATAACGCAAATGGAGGAGCAAGGCCATGCAAACTCTCCTATGACGGCATTTGAACACCCGAATAGTTTGGAGCAACCACCTCTACATGGGCACGAAAGTGGCGGACCATGCCCTATTTGTTATAGTTTCTTTCACTCATGGTCTGGCCACTACACTGTCCCATGTGGGCACATGTACCACTTGACCTGTCTTTTGCAACACATGGTCAACAGTACTACGTGTGCTTTGTGCGGCAAAGAATTTCACAAAAATTTGTATATATGTTTTAAATTGGGTGCCGACTATGATCGGTTGACCAATGCACGACACATGGACGAGTTAGAGCCGCATTTAAACTTATCTCTCTCTTAAATGCAACCCTAGAATTTAACAAGATTCGGCAACTTTGTTCAAAAGATTTCCAATGCTCTCTCTCTATCTCTCTCTCTCTCTCTCTCTCTCGCACACACACAAACACATGCACACAGATTACTTTGGAGTGTGTCAAAACTAACATGATTTCGTATTCTAAGTTTAACATGACATGACTAAAAACCATACTCTCTAAATTGACACTAACATGTTTGATATCCAGTTGTTGCAAGACGGATTACTTTGGAGTGTCTCAAAACTAACATGATTTCGTATTCTAAGTTTAACATGACATGACTAAAAACCATACTCTCTAAATTGATCACCAACATGTTTGATATCCAGTTGTTGCAAGACGGATTACATTGGAGTGTGTCAAAACTAACATGATTTCGTATTCTAAGTTTAACATGACATGACTAAAAACCATTCTCTCTAAAATGTTCACCAACATGTTTGATATCCAGTTGTTGCAAGCCGGATTACATTGGAGTGTGTCAAAACTAACATGATTACATCAAACGTGAGGAGCGTCTGCGGGTGGCTTTACTAACACCAAAATCGGGTTGCAAGTTTTCTTCTATCTCTTCAATAAAGCACAAGTTATCGCTCGTATGTGGGACATTAGGCTCTACATCTCCATTCTCTTCTGCATCATACTCATCCTGAGTAATGTCATATGTCCACTTAGGCATCTCTTCGTTGTAATCATCTGACTCAATTGACTTCACCAATTTATCATTACAATACATATACACCAACTTCTCAGCTCTATCACTCAATAAACGATTTCTGCTAATAGAATGCACATACTTGTAACTGCTCCAATTACGTTCAGAACTAGAATTTGAAGCACATTGCGCAAGCACTCTCACAGCTAAGCGTCGCAAAGTTGGAACACTTCCCCCATTCAACATCCACCATTTCCAAGCAGGCTGTTCCTTAGCAAGCTTTTGCACAAACTCCAAGGCAAATCTACCTTCTTTCAATTTATACTTGGTTAGCTCAATTACCGCTGTTGATTGCTCATCTGGATCTTCATAAAATCGCTCCACAACATCATAGAAATCATCGATTACCTCCTCATCTAGGGCATTCACGTCCATATGCCAGTATTCTGGGTCAAGACAATATGCAACACTATGCAATGGACTATGTGCTCCTACCCACCGAGCGCTTACATACTTGGCCAAGATATTTCTCCTTGCTCTGGTGAATGGAGGACTCCAATGCTTGACAACAGTTTTAGTGGGCTCCTCTGGGTTTGCGAGGCTTTCTTGAATGGACCACCACGCCATCCAAACCTTCCCGATATTTGGCAATCTAGAATCCAACTGGCGCAAAGCAAGCATAACTGGCATCATAACATGATAACAATCTGCTGCTTCCTCCCATAAACTACGATCCGATATCAAAGATCGCATGTACCTCACCTTTTCTTTAACCTTTTCGGACTGGTCAGCCTCCCACTCAGAGAAGCCAGCACACACAAAGGTTTCCATGATTGCATTCCTATTTCTTAGGAGAGATTGAAGCATATAAAAATTAGTGCAAAATCTGGTTTCACAAGGCAACTTTAGCATAGTTTCCATGCGTTGACGATACATATCTAAAACACGTTGCCGTTTGAGCACAAATTTGACAATCTTTCTTGCACTATCGATAATCTACTTGAACCACTCTGTATCAGCATTTTTGTACCAATCTTGTAACACCAAGTTAAGGCTATGAGTGTTACAACCAAATGTATAGATATTGGAAAATCGAGATTCCAACATACGACCTGCTGCTCGACAATTAGCTGCATTATCCATAATCACTTGAAGCACATTTTCAGACCCAACTTGGTCGATAGCATCACCAATGATATCGGCGATAAATTGACCAGATTTAATTTCCCCGGAGCTATCAACAGCTTTGATAAAGCATTCCCCACGAGGACATACCAACATTACATTTATCAATGGACGTCTTTGGGCATTCGACCAACCATCACTGACAATTGTGCATCCAGACTGATTTGTGGTGTCAATTATGAGTCTTTGAACGCTTTCCCGTGTGTTGTCATAGCACTTGTCAAGTAATTGATTTCGCATGTGGTGATAAGTTGGTGGACAAAACCCAGGTCCATATTGTCCAATCTTCTTCCAAGCCATCTTCCATGAATCTTTCGTGACCATAGACAATGAAGAACCAGTAAAGAAGATCGCTTTCGCTAAAGCAAGTTGAGCATCCTCTAAAGCAGTGGCACGAAAGCTGTCAACTAGATTAGTTTGTCTGGTACGAGACATACCCACCTGAAACTCAGGAGATGCATCCATCGGTATTGAGACATCTGGACCTTGGGTGTCATTTTGGCAAGTAGTATGTGTTGGAGTCACTCCTTGGTTGGAGATCCCTCCACTTGATGCTGCCAAATTCGGCGATTGGTGATTTCTTGCACAGAGATTGGGCCTCTTGTTTTGTGATGCTTGTTTACTTATCAAAGCTCTAAGGCGCTTTGTAGCATCATCAGCTCCTGCACCCTTGCATTTACCTCCGGGATTTTTTGTGCTAGTGCCAAGCAAATGCTCCCTTATTCTGGGAGCACCCCCAGATTTTACCAAGCCACAAAAATTACACTTCCATTCGACAAATCTAGAAAGATTGGAAGCAAATTGCCATTCAGGTCCCGGTGATTTTCCTCCGCTCCTCCTCTTGCCACTTTGAGACGCAACATTCAAAGTTTGTGCTGTCATATCTCATTGCAAGGAAACTCCACTAGTTTCTAATGGTCTGTTGCTTCGTTGGGTTGATGTGCCGCAATTAGAAGCAACCATTGTAACACCTAAACAACAATCATGCAAGATTTGAGATCCAAAACAGCCTGAGTAAAACTAAAATATGCAATTATAAAGTCTAAAACCCACTTCTTGCCAATGCAACCGAACGTTTGGTGAGATGCATTTGAGGCAATCCATCCCTAAATAGAGATGATGTCCCGAACATCTCACCACCTATATCCTCCTCTAGAGAAGCTCCTACCCAGACCAAATGGCACTCGAGTAGACCACCCAAGAGGAGGTATTGCTAGTCGACCTAAAGAAACCAAACGTTTGGTGAGATGCATTTGAGACAATCCATCCCTAAATAGAGATGATGTCCCGAACATCTCACCACCTATATCCTCCTCTAGAGAAGCTTCTACCCAGACCAAATGGCACTCGAGTAGACCACCCAAGAGGAGGTATTGCTAGTCGACCTAAAGAAACCAAACGTTTGGTGAGATGCATTTGAGGCAATCCATCCCTAGATAGAGATGATGTCCCGAACATCTCACCACCTATACCCTCCTCTAGGGAAGCTCCTACCCAGACCAATTGGCACTCGAGTAGACCACCCAAGAGGAGACATTGCTAGTCCACGTAACAAATACGATAAACCATTTACAATCAAAATCTTATAAAATACAAAATATTATTAACAAGCTTCAAACAAAAATCCAGAATATTTATACTCACCTCTTGTGTCTTTTAGCCTGAGGTGAGCCACCCAAGTGCTTTGGTAAAGCACATTTGGAAGTGAGGGGAAACCCTTTATATAGGTCCCTCCAAAACAGCCAAGTTTTTGGCGCAAAAAAAAGGCCCCGGGGCCCGCCGGGCTAGATAAGTAGCCCGCCGGGGTAAACAATGGCCCGCCGGGCCAAGCTAGTAGCCCGCCGGGAAAACCGGGATAGCAAGTTTCTCCCGGTTGTGTGAATATCTATGATATTAACAAGTGTGTGAGAGTGTTATTAACTAGTGTTATTACCACTTCGCGGTTAACGTGATCACGTGAATGAAATCCATGCATATCATGTGACATATCTATGGAAAGAGCTCAGCGAGTAGATTCTGGATCTCTAATCTCCGATAAATTTTGAGCTCATATGTAGAAGTTATGGATGTCCAAAATTTCAAAAACTTTCCCCCTCACTTTTTGGAAAAGAAAAGTACAAAAAGGCATCTTCTAGAGAATCTTTTGACTACCTTTAATCACCCAACATTTTTGTATACATGGCATCACATGATTGGCCCTTTTCCTTAATAACCTTTTAATCACATGGCATCTTAAAGGGCCCCTATAGACCTCAACCTTCCCCTAATGAATTTATTCAATTTCTAGCCTAATGTAATATTTATTTTCTTTTGTGTGAATGTATGAAATAAATAGACAAACAAAGATATGCAAAAATTTGAAAAAATATGCAGAAATTTAAAGATCACCCTAAAAACATTCGAAAATAAAATATGCTCCAATTTAGAAGAAGGAAAAGCTAAACATTAATTTCCTAAACTAATAAGAAATTGCAACCAAAATTAACAAGAAATTCTAATAGAAAGTAACCACAATGGAGTAAGGTATACCATTTGTGACTTTCCTTTGTACTTCATTCTTGAACCCAAAATAGACATCTCATAAAATAAAACCATTTAGAGGCATTCAAAATAAATTGCAGCTATGTCGTGGGGCTATTCCCTAGCAACAATGATGCCACTTATGGGTGGCCCTAGCAACATGGGAAGGGTGCAAGGTACAACCACATGTCATGGGGCTTTTCCCTTCTACACTTGAGAGCATAATAGCTCAATTGAGAAACAAACAAGTCCTAGCCTAGCACACAAATGCTCGGTCAGGGTGTGTCACTCACCTTATGAACATAGGTTGCCTGAGATTCTTGTAGGTAGTGTTGCCACACTCTAATAGAAGCTTTGTCTTTCCACCGCCGCACTCCAATAGAAGCTCGACCCTCCGTCTCTCTCCGTCACTCACTCACAATGGAGCACAAAAAAGCTCAACACACACAAAAGATAAGAAAGGGAAGAAAGGAAAACAATATTCACTTAGATTATGCATGAGAAAATGAGTGGTGAGAGTTACATTTTGCCTTTTATGTGTGGCTTCTAGGGTCTACACGCTTGGGCAGTCAAAGTTAAAAATTTGGTCCTAGGGCTCATTCGACCACTCTAGCTAGTGCAAACACCTAATACACAACCACTACTATCCACCTAAGATCTCATGGTGTGCCTTTAAGAGACAAGCGACAATTACATATGAAAAATAATATAATTTAAGCATATTTCAATGAAATACAGGTGACTTTGGCCAAAATTTTTAAAGATGGTAAGGTGGTTCGCATCAACGTTTGGAGAGTCTCTTGCAATGGTGGTTGAACATGTGATGATAACAGAAATGAAGTTATGCCTATATGGAGCCAAGAGCCTAAAGTAAAAAACCCCATAATCGAAGAATCCATTAAAGACTTTGGTCTAGAAGGGAAAACCAATAGGGAGGGGGGATTTTACCTAATTAACATGGCTAGACTTGTTGGAATTATAGAATAAGAGGAATTGGAGATAAGACCTACTCATGTATGGCCACATTTTCTAGAAGGTAAAAACGTTGTTTGCAAACTAGGTCTTCTAGATTGTTGAAGCTAAAGCCACAACTTGATGTCTTATGAGACATGGACATCCCTTGGGAAAAATTCTTTATCATTAACTGATGCCATTGTCAAATGAATTGGCAATCAAATACTCAATTGTTTAGGAGTGTACAAAATGGTGTTTGACATTGCAGACCACCCAAGAGAAGGTAAATTCTTTGTGATGCCTCTTGGAGAATTATTTGAAGAGCTTTTGCTCGGATAGAATTGGATGGGCCATTATAGATGTATTGTTGACTGAGATTCAAGAACTGCTTCATTAAAAATTATAGGTTAACCGGTCAATCTTCTTCTTTCAAAAGATAAAACCGTGAACTTTCCCGATGAAGAATCTCTATTGGATGTGCCTTGGAATGGATTACCTCAACCCTCAACATGTGGACACACTTCTAGAATAAGGATGTCCTGGATTTACCTGAGTGTAATTGCATGAGTTCACACTCACAAAGATTTACAAATAAACCTAGACAAAGACATCAAACTTTACGACAATCCCAAGCTCAACACTTAAAAGCAGCTACCCAAACAACTCCATAAAGCTTAAAAATGTCCTCCCACAATGACTTGATTTGGGTACCTAAAGGAACAAATTCCAAAAAAACAAGAACCAAAAAACAAAATAAATCAAAGGTAAAAGAAACCATGCTTACGCAAAAAAGCCCTCATTGAAAACATAGCACCCAAAGCAAGGGCACACTCGATAAGTATGGGTCCCTAAGGCACTAATTTTAGCCTAGTGTCATTACGAGCCCATGCGAGATCCTTGTGGATTTCAAAACTAAAAATATTTGACACCTTGTATAAGAAACTTACTAAACTAAGTCCCACCAACTGCATGTAAGCTATTCCTACTGACCATTGTTTCCTCATTAGTGTCATGCTCGGAGGGGGTCACTCACAAATATGTAAGCATATCATGTAGGTTCAACATAAGGGATTATTTAAATCCCCTTTTTCTATAACATTTTTTACATACAGAAAGGGTACCATTTAAAGGAAATATTTATAGATTGAATAGAAAAAGGGTGTGTTTTATTCATGAAAAATTTATAGATAAGGTGTTTTGCCTTGAACGCATGTGATATAGAGGGTTTCATATAGTGACCCCCCCTCCACCGAGGTGTCATGTAGATCAAATATTTTTTGAAACAACATCACCAAGTGAGACTAACTTTCCAACTTCTCTACTACCTACTCTTGGCTCATCGTATTTCACACTAGAAGTTAACAACTCATTCTTAACTATGATAAATGTCTTGTGCTTGATTGCTAACAGTCATCATGGTTTTGTAAATCAATAGATCCTAGCAGCATACTTCTATACAAGAAATAAAGTAGTGTGAAGCTTTTTTCCCATGGACCATATAGTCTCGTTTGTTTTGCCTATCCCAACTTGTGCAAGCGTACCTAAATCACACATTGATGTTAACCCATGGTTTAACACCTAGGCCAACATTGAGCTTCATTGTGAGTACTCTAGGTCAACATGCACATTACATGTATTATATTATTTATTTGGTAACTACACATTATACACATTTTATTATTTATTAGATGCACATAGCCTAAGGCATTTACCTTTGGTAAAGGGGATGATGGGCTTGTCCACACTTCATTGGTTCTATTTTGTGTGACTCTCCTATGCTTGCCATGTGGTATATGGATAGCCTTGTTTTTTCTATCTAACGGCATGGGTGAGGGAGAGCTCAATCCTGTCTACCCTAGAGTTGGATCTACTCTTGTGTCTTGTCCTGAGTGAGAGTGCAAGCTTGCTCTTGTGCAAAGTCTCTTATTGTTCCCCTTATTCTCTTGTTATTATTTGTGTGAGAGAGTGTGTATTGCAAGGGTGAAAGATCTCTTGTCCCTTGTTCTTGCCATGAAGCTAGTGAGAAGGTGTGAGGTTGTGTTGTAAGAGGGAGGTTTGTTTGCTTGAGAGTATGCATCTTTCTTGGAGGAAGATAGGGAGAGTGTAATCATCTTTGCTTGGGTTACTTGCATGTGGAATGGTGAGAGCGCTCTATATGTGAGTGAGCCCTTAACCTTATCCTTGGGATTATTTGTGGTGTTGGAGAGAGGGTTGTGTCAAGGGATTTGTATAGCTGTGTTCAAGTCGCTTGTTTCAACGATGGATGGGTAAGCATAAGAGTTAAATCATAAGGATATCATTTTTCTCAAAGTTCCACATAATCCCATAGGCATGCACTTTAAACACTACTTTAAACCTCAACATCGAAAGCCCTCCCCAGTTAACTCTTTCTTGCATCACATACTATTCTATTTTATGAAGCATTTAAGAAGGTAGGTGGTTGCACCATTCAAGCACATGCATTAAGCACCCTTACTTGCTTTTTCCCATACAAATGTATTTGCACCGAAATTTACCCTCAACATTGACTCTCTAATCACACCTCGCCAAACACATATGTCTCGTAACTTCACACAAAGAACCTGTCAAATTACTTTCCTATCAAGCCTCACAACACAACCATTAGTTCTCTAGGTCCCATGATGGACCTAGAACCAAGAGAGGGAATGTTAACTCGAGGTTAATACGGGCCACTGACATGCATCAATAACACACACACCTCCATCTAAGACAAGATTAGTGAAAGTTTGGATTGGGGAAGTCACAAGTGGAGATGATCCATCTACAACAAGAAAAAAGCATGCACAAGTAGTGTAGAGTCACTAAAGGATGCACACACATAATGGGAAACGTCACCTAAAAGATCCTTGTCCACCCTCACTTATGACCCTCACTTATGTGTTGTCCGCCTAAGTGGGAATTAATAACATTCCAATCAATGTATTTCCTACATAATTGTGCTTAATGATGTACTCAAGGGATGACCGAGACAAGTGAAAGAGTTGAAATCCACTCAATGTGTGCTTATACAAGGTTAGATAATAAATGGGCACCGAATGAGTTGTTGGTTGTAGACGCCCAAACCTATAACTCTCTTGTTTTATAAGCAATTTAATTTATCTAATGATAAAGGGGCATTCCCCTGATTTTTGATTGAGAGTGTTCTCTTGCTTCTTATGCTCTATCTCTCTATCGTTTTAGTAGTGCTTGTGTGCTAGTGAGAGTGTGTGAGTGAGTGAGAAAGAGAGAGAGAGAGAGAGAGAGAGAGAGAGAGAGAGAGGGCTATTGCCTTGCGTGGTGGAGCATGGTCTTGCTTCCAAGCTCTATATGGACAATTTCTTGTGGTGACAATGGGAGGTGGGTCTTCTCAAGTGCTAGCTAGTATCTTTGCGATTGCCTCTTCTTTGAGATGGCGGGTAGGCAACCACGTTCCCAACGACACGCAAAAGGTAATCTCTCTTCACTTGGTTAGCATTGCGTTAGTGAGTTTGGACTTTCCAGTGGGGTAGTGATTTTTTTAAATCTTTCACAAAACATCCTTGAGGATTAAACCTCACTTATAGACCCTGCTCAACCATCTACCTAATAGAAACAAGGTCCATCACATAAGCAATGGTATAATATCATCACATGTTTCTACATAACCTAGTTTTTCCATTTTCTGTAAGTCTCTAAACCACTCACCACCATGACCAAAATTCACATACCAAATATCTTTCAATCAATGTCTCATGTCATGGAAATGACAATGTGTTTTGCATCACAAATAACTCCTCATTTATCTCATCACCCTCTTTACAATTGATGATGCATAGCTATAGTTAGCTTGCTATAACTTTTCACTTTTGATATTATTTTTTTTTTTATAGGAGTTCTTTGCCATGTGTCTTGGTTTGCCACAGTAATAGCACTCTATGATATTTATTTTTTGATTGTTTTTACTAACCACCTTGGCCTCTCTCGCTCCTCTCACCTCTAGAGTAACCTCTTCCACCTACTTGTACATTAGATTGATGTTACTATTCGGCTTTCCATCATTTTTGTTTGTAAAATAGCATACACCTTTGCCTCCAGATGATGATCTACCTTTATGACTACCTATATCATCGGAGTAAAAGACATGCTCATGTGAAATTTCAAAGGATGAACCACCCGCTATATTTATCTCTTCATGGATGAGAAGAGTAATCAATTATTCAAAAATAGAAAAGTTCTCTCAAACTCTAATGAAAGTTAGAAACTTAGGGTGTATTCTTTTCCAAGACCAATTAAGGTCATAGACATTAGATCTAATAGAAGCAAGGGTATTTACCAACCCTTTAATCTTCATTGACTAATCATTTATACTCAAATTCCCTTTGGTCACATTATAAAGATTTTGCTTTAGCAGCATATTCCTATGATCTTGAGTGTTTTTGTTTTACATCTTCACCAAGGTGTCGCAAGCCTCCTTAGACATTTGTGCATCCTGTATATACACAATCCTAGAGTGTATCACACTGACATACAACCAATAGAGCACATTTCTTGCTCTTTCATGCTAAGATTTATATGCTTACACGTGCTGAGGGGTAACATTTTCTTCACCAATCTTGGCTCCTTTACATCTCCTATGATGAACTCCCAATATTCTTTTCCCATAAGGAAATTATTCTTATCCAATTTCTTACTCAAAATTTGGGATAGACTATCAGACATAATTACTATTATAGCAACTTACTAAAAAGTGTTTGCAAAAACTTCTACTTGTAATATAAAGCGGTACCATATACTGACTATACTTTAACTATATATAGAATATTCATATAAACATACATCTACCAACAACCTACAAATCTTAGATCCTCTGCACAAACTATTTTGCAATATAATTTATATTGCAACTTTGCACCGAGCTAGAATTTGGGCATACACATGTACAACTTGAAAAAATGTACAAAGCCAAAACAAGGCCCAAAATGTGTCCAAATCATGTCAAAACATGCAAAATTACACTTAACAAAGTTAACTTCATAATAGGGTCTTCTTCCACAATTTGAGAGAGTGACTTTCCTATTTGCATATAGCTCTGATAGCTACCAAAGGTGTTGCTTATACCCTTACCCGTGTTACCACTTCCGAGCAACTTTCTTACTTTCCTTGTTCTTGCCTCTTGCTTACCTCCTTATCTCTCACATAAACCAGAGATCTTATACCATAAACAGAATGTGTTAGAGAGGAAGAGCTTAAGTTACTTACAAAGCAAACATACACACACAAGAGAGACTAAGCCACAAGAAATATGGATGGCAAAATTTTCCTCTATCTGCTTCTCTTATGTACAATAATAAAATGAAAGAAATAAGAGTACACACTATAATGGAAAGTACTCTTCTACTATAACATACAACAATGGCGGGTCCATAGTGTGAATCCTTCTATATGAGTTAGTGCGCTGCTATAACTATGCCATACTTTAGTAATCCAAATATGGCTATCACACAGCTTGTTGTTCACTATTGGCATATCAACCATAATCTCACCAACCGTGCAAGTGACATAAACGTAGAAGCTATTACCTATCTAGGTCATCTCATTGAACTCGATATCTCGACAGTATGTATATAAAGTTTGTCACTTCCCTATTTGACATTTAGCCAAGGGTAAGGCCGCTTTATAAAATCTAGCACCATCTTACAAAAGATGAGTTTTTGATATACACCGGTGAAGATGGCAAAGAGCCATATGGTAGGCAATGGAGAGACGCAAGACTCTCTCACTTGTAGCATGAGTAGTATGATCCGTGTGTAGCTCAATCCAATGGGATTTGCATCCCTTTTGGAGCTAGGGATTCAACCCGTACCGGTGCACAAAACCTTATCCACGAATGGAGAAAATGCTATAAACACCACTACCTTGACATAGACTTTACACACACAAGCTCAATCTTGCCATAACTCATTCACTCATCATCCCACTCATTCATGCATCCAATACAAGAAGAAAGCTAAGGTAATGCATACACAAGCTCAAAGCATACTTCATTCTCAAGCTCTTACTTCCCTAGCATGCACACAAACCTTGAAGCTTAATGGAACTTGAAATAAACATGCATTCTCAATCACTACTCAAGCAATGCCTTGCCCATGGATAAGCTACAAGCTATGGAGAAGCTTAAGCTTGAATCCACTACCACACAAAGCCTAATAGAGAATCCACAAGCATCAACAAAGAAGCATACACACTAGAGAATAGAAATGAGAAGAGAGAAAAACATCATCTCATTGCATTGAATAAGAAGAGCATTGCTCATACAATAGTGTAGATGGGGAGAGAGAAGAGCTTGCACCTCTATGAACAAGAAGGAGAGCTAGTCTCAAGAGAGCTCAAGCATGAGTGTAGCCCCATGTGTCCATAAGCTCTCAAATGAGCCACTTTTTATTCTAAAACTCCTAAAACTCCCAAAACTTCCCTTGTGGGATTATTCTCAAGCCCACTCCCACTCCCACACTCACCTACAACTTGGAACTTTTTACAAGAGCCCTAAATAAGAATGTCAAGTCTCTTGTTTTCCTGCTTGCATCTTTGTGTTGCATCCTTGCATTGATCAACACTCGTCACGCAACATTCCCCCCTTCCTATTTTGCGCACGTCCTCGAGCGCGTAGATGCCAAGGAAGAGTAGCATCTCCAGTGTGTACCTGCAAGCAAAACGATAGGTGGTTTGTGTGTTTTTTTTTCTTTTTTTTTGAAAGCAAAAGTACTGACAAACAATAACAAAACAAGCAATTTTACTGAATAAGACATGGCAATAAACGTCCAATTAGCTAGAGGAAGGAAACATTGAAGCAGTGTAGAGATTGAATAGGTTTGTTCAAGCCTTAATAATTACTACCTGCAGCTAACTAAAGTAAAGAATGTTTTATGCCAAATGTATTGTTCTTTTCCTAGAAGGCAAAAGACGACAGTTAATCGAGGGACTATAAGTAGTATACTGAACCTATGCTAAGTCAAAGATGTCGGTTCAACACTAATAAAACTAACACAATTATGTATTGGTAGACTCTTGATATTGCTTAGTGTTAAGGTTTAATATTTTAAGCACAATGGCGACCATCCTGGATTAGACAAGCATTTCTCTTGGTGCCTTTCTGTCCTTTTTTTTTCTTTTTTCTTTTTTTCTTTCTTTCTTTCTTTTTGGACAGGGCTTTCTTCAAGAGTATGTTTGTGCACGCGCGATATGGCTATTCCTTGCTACACAAGGCATTGGTCTGGGAAAGGTATAGACCTCCCTCGCCTACCATGAATAACAAGGCAATAGGCCACAAACATATACACTTTTCTTTTATTTTTGTCATGCCAATTTTTGTTATGGAAGGTTTATTAGATTGTCCCTAAGCAATGTCCTAGTAAGGGCAAGATATCCACTGACGGTCCTATGATTAATTTAGTCTCTTTGTCCTAGGTCTGGAACTCTACCTTTAGCACAAAACACTAATTACTTTGTATTGCTAAACAGGTAAAAACAATTACGGTCAAACTTACACTATCAAGTCTAAAGCCACTAGAATGCTATCCCTACTCTAGACCAAAGGAGATGCATATTGCCATGCTTAGTAAAGTGAAATTTATAAACAATCAAGCAACAAGAAAAATACAGAAAACACTAGAGATTGGCATGAGTCCACCTGTTTCTTTTAAAGTGCTGGTTGGTGAAGAATTGTTTGCACTTGATTGGTATATGACTGTCAGTTGCGGTACTGAAGCGGAAGATGTAGTTTGGTGCTTGTATCTATTTTATTCTAACAAAACAAACTAAAGAGAAAGAAAATTAAAAAGACAAAAAATAAAAAACATTGGTGCTAAACACCGGATTTGGCCGAGGGGAAAAACCCAATGGGAAAAAGTGCCCTAGCTTCTAGTTCTTATTAAGAGAGTACAAGTGCTAGTCTTGCACTGGGGGTGGAATTTGATTAGGGAAAGAGTAGAATGCCGACGACATTCTAAATAGTTGGAGTTGTAGGAAGAACGCTCTTTCCTTGATAGTCAGGGAGTCTACTTGTGTAGGAGCCTGATTGAAAGTTGTCAGCTTTGCTTGTGTTTTGAGGAATAGACTCTGAACTTGATTCGGTTGCAATGTCCTCCTTCTGATGTGTTGCCTCTGAGATAGAAGTGGGTAAAGGTACCCACTTGCCTTTTTCTTCCCATGTCAGTTTGGAGTATCCCTTCTTGTTCGAGACCTTATGATGATGTCCGATTGATGCGTCAGCTTGTGTTTCCACTTGGACTCTTTCAGGCTTGCCTCTGAGATAGAAGTGGGTAAAGGTACCCACTTGCCTTTTTCTTCCCATGTCAGTTTGGAGTATCCCTTCTTGTTCGAGACCTTATGATGATGTCCGATTGATGCGTCAGCTTGTGTTTCCACCTGGACTCTTTCAGGCTTGGTAAGGCGTGGTTTCCAGTATTGATTTGGTTTCTGTAAGTGAGGTGGTATTGACTGCTTTTGTTCTTGAGTAGATTCAGGAACATAATTATGTTTTGCTGCGGTAGTCCCTGCATTCTTCTTTGGTAGCCACAAGGTAGTAGCACCCTCGTAGTAGCCTTGTGCTTGCAGAACCTTCTTTGGGATCCACTGTTGTTGAGTGGTCTTGTTGGAGGTGAAACTGTTGGCTTTGGTGAACCTCCTCTTTAGCTTTGTATTCCTTGGATGTTCCTTGGCAGCATTGGGTCTTGCCTTGCGAGCTGCTTTAGGTAACCAGATTTGAATTCTAAGTGCTTCCCCCCTTTCGTAGCCTTGTGCATATAAGAGAGATGTTGGCACATGCCATCCTTGTGTATTGTCATTGTCATTATTCACCCAAATCATTGGATCTTTTGAGGATGTCTCTATCACAGTAGGGGATACTTCCTCTAAAGATACCATATCTCCTAGCAATAATAATTTGTTTGCTTCATACCTAGGGGCTTCTTGAGGTTCCTCTGCATAGATCGGTCTTATCATTCTTACGGGAATAATGTCATACCCATCTGGATCACAGAACTGTGTTTGTCTTGGCAATGCACAAGTGTCTATGGTAGCTAAAACATGGTTCCATTCTAAGGGATCTATCAAGTTCTCAAGAAAAGGTATTGGGATATACGCCTCATCCGTCACACTTCTGTCTATGGTAACATTTGCAGGTTGCAAGTCTCGACAAGATGCTCCACAGATCCATAGATCAGCTCTTCCTTTAGACATAGTTGCTCCCGATGCTTCTGAAGAAGCGGAATCAAACTTATCCACAGGAGAGTGCGTCACATCTCGATAAGCATGTTTTTTCAGATTCACCCTCGTGGTTACATTCTCATGTCTGAGGTACAAGTAATTGTAACCCCAGTCTTGAATCATTTTGAATTGGTGCATGAATGGCCTTCCTAGGATCACTTCGTAATTTGTGTTCTTGCCAAAGTCTACGATAGCAAAGGTATGTCCGTACTCAATGCCACATGACTTGACTATAACGTTCTCAAGCAATCCTATGGGACTCTCTAGATTTCCGTTTGCCAATTGCAAACTCATCCTTGTACTTCTAATTGCAGGTTTTCCCCACATTTCCCATACAGTTTTTGTTGCTATACTCACCCCTGCTCCGCTATCTAGAATAGCTATAGATTCAATCTTGTTGATCTCCACAGGAAGCGTAGTATTTCCTTCATCGTCTTCACAATGCTTGCCAACATTGTTCATAGGAACCGGAATTGTTTGCTTAAGCATTAGCTCAGAAGCCTTTGTCTTCAACAACTCCTTAACCTCAATGTTCTGGTTCCACAATCCTTGCTCAGTTAATTGTGTAGCCACTTCTCCCCACAATCTTGGTCTAAGCTTTAAGAACTCTGCGAGTGGAATGGTACACGTAACTGGTGCCGACATTAAAGCTTGTAAACTCCCTGTGTCTCGTTCTTGATGAGGTTGTCGTGTCATTGATGGTACTCGCATGATTTGGCTATGTGCTTCGTACAGTCCTAAATATGAGAGCAGTGTCTTGCATGTGAGCTTGTTGCTCCGAGCTGAGATAATAGTCTGAGCATCATCTGGTAGAGATAAAGCATCTAATTCTTGAACCCTTTGATTCGAGAATTCTACTATAGAGAACGGTGGTGACTTGCTTTTGCACCGCTTCCCACATCTCCCTTGCTCTACTGCTTCCTCTATTTCAGGAATTTCATCTCCAAAATCCACGGTAGTCAATGGTTTTGACTCGTCTGCATTGGTATGAGGTAAATCATCTCCTTCAGGCATTTCTGGGAAATGTAGAGATACAACTTCACTTCCCTTTTCCATGCTTGGCGTGGCTTCTGGTATCGTCACTAAGTTAGGCTTCAAAGAAGCAGGTCCTCTTGCGTACATAAGTGGTGGGCCATCTATTAGAGTCTGAGTATCTCTAATCAACTGCTTATGGATAGCCAAGTTGATTGTCTCTTCATCACGAGGGTTGGGATATTCTTGCAGCTTCTTAGGCAGCCCGGTCAGAGCTGTGATCCTACTATTGTACGCTTGAAGCGCTGCATCTAAAGGCTCATACACCTTGTCCAAAGGACTGATCCTCCTGAGCTTTCCTCAGACTCGGATGCTTTTCCCTTTTGCTCATTTTGAGTTTTTTCTCCGATTTGTTTCGTTTTCAACATTCCTTCTAGCTCTTTTGGGATAGAGTTTCCTCCATCAGAGCTCTTTTGCTCCTTCGACTTCTTACTCCCCTTGCTGCGTGGTTTACGTCGAGTTGATTTCTTTTTCTCTTTTCCATCTTTGGATAGAACCTTAATCTCAGAGGGTTTCTCAACAACCTCTTTGACATTCTTTTGCGCTTGGGCTCTAGTCACTACTCTTAGCGACACTAGTTCGTTCTCCTCCTCAGATGTCGTGGGTGATGGAATCACTTCAACATAGTTGAGGGGCACTTTAGCTTTTTGTGCTGCCGGAACTGCAGGCTTCAACAAGCAATCCTTTGGTAGATGGTCAATGCTACAGCCTTGGCAAAACCTCTCTATAGGTGGAAACGTAGATGTTGTGCCTATGTTAGCTAAGAGGAGTCATTTCTTGTTTGGACATTCTCTCGCCCAATGTGGTCCACCACATTCGTAGCATGGTCCTGTTTGTTGCGTAGGGTATAGTCTCTTTGTAGGATATGGTCCTAGATAACCTTGAGTCTTGGTTGGCTGAGATCCTATAAACATCAGAGCTTGGGTCTCCATTAAAGTCATGAACTAGGCTTGGTCCGGTTGGGTTCTCAAAGTAGTGTTCAACAAGAGGATGCTCCATTTCAATGTAGTATGGTTGAGAGCTAACCATCTCCATACCTAATTCAGGATTCTCATATTCCACATATCTAAAGGAAGCTGTGCCAAGTGGAGGAGGTTGAGCTCCTAGCACCGGCCGTGCTTGCTCTTGAGCAACTAAGGTTCTCTCATGGTTCACCACTTGCTGTCTAGGTGCAGAGTTGGCTGCTTGTTCCCTTTGTATCCTTGCAATGTGATTGTAGTCCGAAGTCACATGTGTGTAGTTCCATTTACAAAGCTGGCACCACTTCTTCGTTAGTTGATTGTGCCTCGGGGGGGTCGCTCGTATAAATATGTAAGTATCACGTGGGTTCAACAGAAGGATATTTTAAATATTTAAAACTTACAGAAATATATTTACAAAGGGGATTTATTTATTGTATTTTAAAAAAAAATTACAGATTTGAATAGGAAAGGATACATTATATTCACTAAAAAATTCACAGATAAGGGACTTTTTAAATAGGCCTTGAACGCACGTGATATAGAGGATTTACATATAGTGACCCCCCCCGAGGATTGTGCCAACCAATGGTGAAAAGGTTGGGCAGTGCTCGGTTTTATGGCTACCTCCACATCCTCCATAGACGTAGGGGCCTGTAGGTACTGTATGCACGCATGTATGATGGTTGGGGTCGGTAGGAAGGTCTGTAGTATTGCCCCATCTTTTTCAATACTATCTCGGCAATCTGATCTGGATTAACCAATGGCACACTAGAGTTAGAGCCCTTCCCAGAGCTGCGTTTATCATCCGGATGACTATCTTGGTTTCCCATGCCAGTCATGTCAAAGTTATCATCATAATCCATGGCATCCATGCAACACTCATTGAAGATGACATGCTTCTTTGCGTACAAATGAGCGTGAAGTGTCTTGTTTCGTAAGCCTTCCAGGAAGATAGAAATTAATCTTCCTTGGCTTGGCTTCTCATCGTCAAGGCATCGATTGATGTACTGCTTTAGCCTATTTATGCAATCTCGCACAGATTCTTGATCTTTTTGCTTAAAGGCGTAAATTTGAGCTACCGCATTGTGCTTAATTTCCATTTTTGAAAATGCAGGTATAAAGCTCTTCTCCAGCCCATCGAAAGACCTCTTTGCCTCAGGCTCTAAAGTCTGAAACCATGATAAAGACTTACTCTCTAGCGTCAAGCCAAATCCTTCGATTTGTGTATGCATATCCGTGACTTGCTGCGCATGTATAGCTTGCTTAAAAGCTGCTATATGGTCATATGGGTCTCCGGATCCGTCATACTTCTTGACAAGCTTTTGCAGTGCAGATGGTCTCACTTTTCTAGAATATTCATCGTCATGTCTCCTATATGAGTCTTAGCCTCTAAATCTAGGCTCTTCAAATGTCAGTTCACTTGGTCTATGGGGTTCTCTTGGAGGTACATATCCACTTGCTCGTGGTCTTTCTTCTCCCCTAGATTCTCTAGTAGCCCCGGGTCTCCTCGTAGGATCAATCGTTGAAAAGACTGGTCCTTTAGCAGTTGTTCGCATGGAAGGTGCTGGTTGAGCCACACTTGGGGTTCTAGCCCATGGTGGTGCTAATGTTTCTCCTCGAAAGGCAGATTCATTTGGACGTGCCGTGTCTAAGGTAGAAACCTCAGTGAAAAGGGGCCTTCCTTTCCATGTCATTTCCCTAACCTCTGGCCATACAAGGGTTCTAAAGTCGTTCCCCCATCTTTCATGAACACGCTTAGTGAAACCTTCTAGATGCTCTACAATTATTGTATGTGTGACTGGAAGCTCTAAGCTCGGGTGCTTAGTGGTTGCATAGTAGGTTTCTACCACATCCCTATACACCTCTTTAATTGGGTCGTCTTGATAGATTTTGACTACTGTAATTTCTTTTACTATGTCCCATGGGTTTTTCTTGGTCTCTTTTTCTTTTCCCGTTTTTCTATCCTCCCAATTCCTATCGGAAAACAATTCTTCAAGTAAAGAATTGGGCATACCAGGTCTGCGCGATGTTCCTGGCACATTTGGGTCCGATGGAAGCTCCTTTTTCTGCTTTGCTTGTGTGCTAGGTTGAAGTACACCCAAAGCATCCACTTGTTCAAGATTTTTGGTGACCTCGTAGCATACTCCATTTCTACCCATGTACATAGCGTTTTGGTAGTTTACCCATGGTGTTGGTTCAAATGCAGAATGAATGTCTGCAATTTTAACAACAAACCGGCTCATTGGATCTTTGTAGATCTCACCGCCATGCGCGTTTGTATACAAGAAATGGAGTCTCATGTTGTCAATCAACTCCCCATCTGGGATTTCAAATGGATTAGTAGAATCTGCCATACCAATGGGTGTGGACGGTTTATTCATGCCAAATGACTCGTTTATGTCCATTGAAATATCACTCTCGATTCTTGAGAGGCTCTCTGTTTGAGACTCCGAAGATGTCTCGAGAATGCTCTCCAAGTTCCCAACAACCGATTAAGTGCCGCTCCCTTGAGTGGTTACCCTAGATGGTGCACTAGTGTTATGTCCCCCTAGTATGGTTCCTGAGCGTAGGTTCATATGCTATTTTTAGCACGTTGCAGTGTCCAGTTTTGATTTTTTTTATTTTTTGATTTTTTTAACAAATATATATATATATATATATATGTATTGTATATGTATATATATATATATATATATGTTTATAAACCCTACCTAACCACTAAATGCAAGTAACCTCAATATGTGTGTAACTATCTATATTTTTTAAATTTTTTTAAAACTAACTACACAAAAATACTAATTATGCAAAAAATTTACAAAAATTTAAAAAAGATGCAAAATATGTAGAAAATATGGACTCAAAATAAAACACATAATTTATAGAATTTTTTTTCTTTTCTTTTCTTTTTCTTTAAATTTTTTTTTAATTTTTTTTTATTGTTTTATATTTTTTTATTTTTATTTTTTTTAAAAATGCAAAGAACATGAAAATTAACAAAAAAAAAATAAAAATTAAAAAATTTAAAAAAATACTAACCTTTTTCTTCTTTTTTGGCCAGCTCACCACCGCCAGAAGCAGACGCCTTCACTTCCTTCTCGCTTCTTTGCGGCCCTTCACAGGTTGGTGCAGCCGCCTACCCTGCGGCCACCTCACCTTCACCGGCGGCGACCTTCTCTTCAACAAACTCAGTTAGTGCCGAGCTCCTTCACCAGCTTGCAACCAGTCAGCTTTGCCAGCTCCTCTCCGTCGCCTTGGCTTCTTCGCTGGCGCGGCCTTCTTTTCCTCCTCACCTGTGTCTACCTCCGTCGGCAACCTTAGATGCCGCCGCCCTTCCTTCGCCTGTGCCCCGCCTTCTTGCCTTTTGGCCCCTCACAGCTGCAGCCGCCTGGGCCTTCGCCTTCGCCTTCGCACTGGGCACTTCTTCACCTCCTCTTCTTCGCTTCTTTCGTCTCCCCAGCCGCCTCAGCTGCAGCCCGCAGCCTTCTGACGTCTGCTATGGGTGAGGCCTCACCTTGTCTTTAGGCCTCTTCACCACCTTGCAGCCCTTCAGCACTTCTTTTTTTCGGCCACCTTCACCACCTCTGGCGGCGACCTTCTCTTCCGGCCTCTCTTCCTTCGCCTTCTGCTTCGCTCGCCTTCACAACTGCAGCCGGCCAATACTTCCACGCGGCCCTTCAGCGGCCAACTTACAATGCATGGTTTCTTCCTGTTTTCCCCCTTACGTTATGCTCTTTTTTCAAACAGCCTGTGGAACCTCCGTGAGAGATTGAAACACCTTTACAAGGCTTTCCATCGCCCTACCGTTGGCCCTACTCTGTTCTAGCTGCTATACATTTCTGTTTTAGTTGTCTTTTGCTGGTAAAAGCAGAGTTGTCTTTCCTGTTTTGTTCTTTTTGGGATGTGATAGAGGTTTGCTTGCGTTTCTTCCAGCGAGAAGGTTCTTGTTGCAGCTCTAAAAGGCCGTTTCAATTGGTACCATTTTTGTGTGAAAAAAAAATAAAAAATAAAAAATAAAAAATATATATATATAACAAAAAATAAAAAATAAAATTTGCAACCTTATTCGACCCCTCCTTTGTCTTTGTAATCTACCTTTTTTCTCTTCTAATCACTAGCTCTGAGATTCCACAATCGTGCTAACCCTAAACCTAAAAACAAACAGAAATAGTGGTAGTAATGCAAGCTTCTCAACCGGTTTTGAGTCTTCTCCCCGACAGCAGCCCCAATGGAGAGACGGAAGACTCTTTCACTTGTAGCATGAGTAGTATGATCCATGTGTAGCTCAATCCAATGGGATTTGCATCCCTTTCAGAGCTAGGGATTCAACCCGTACCGGTGCACAAAACCTTATCCACGAATGGAGAAAATGCTATAAACACCACTACCTTGACATAGACTTTACACACACAAGCTCAATCTTGCCATAACTCATTCACTCGTCATCCCACTCATTCATGCATCCAATACAAGAAGAAAGCTAAGCTAATGCATACACAAGCTCAAAGCATACTTCATTCTCAAGCTCTTACTTCCCTGGCATGCACACTGTAAATCTTGAAGCTTAATGGAACTTGAAATAAACATGCATTCTCAATCACTACTCAAACAATGCCTTGCCCATGGATAAGCTACAAGCTATGGAGAAGCTTAAGCTTGAATCCACTACCACACAAAGCCTAATAGAGAATCCACAAGCATCAACAAAGAATCATACACACTAGAGAATAGAAATGAGAAGAGAGAAAAACATCATCTCATTGCATTAAATAAGAAGAGCATTGCTCATACAATAGTGTAGATGGGGAGAGAGAAGAGCTTGCACCTCTATGAACAAGAAGGAGAGCTAGTCTCAAGAGAGCTCAAGCATGAGTGTAGCCCCATGTGTCCATAAGCTCTCAAATGAGCCACTTTTTATACTAAAACTCCTAGAACTCCCAAAACTTCCCATGTGGGATTATTCTCAAGCCCACTCCCACACTCACCTACAACTTGGAACTTTTTACAAGAGCCCTAAATAAGAATGTCAAGTCTCTTGTTTTCTTGCTTGCATCTTTGTGTTGCATCCTTGCATTGATCAACACTCGTCACGCAACAGTAGGCGTTATGGTGGTAGGTCCATTGAGTGAAAGCATGTTAAGATGTGAAGTGTGATGTTGCCAAGTAATTCAATGTAGAGATGAAGTGGAGAAGAACAAGTGAAACCTCTAGTAACACTCGATGTGTGGGTGTGGTGACCCTTGTGTCCACTTGTATGAAAGCATCCACACCAAGAACAGGGGAAAGTTGTCCCCTAGATTTGAGCCCACTACCTCTTGACCTAAGCTTAAACTACTAGAGGCTAATGTCCAGGGGACCATTGAGATTAGTGTTCACGTTAAACAATTTCTCGACACAACATAAAAATTGCAAGTTGAGAAATTTAGAGGTTTTTAAGATTTGTAAGATACTAAAAAAATTTAAAATTTTTCTTTTTTAAAATTGAGAAAGCAAAGTTTCTAGATTAAAATGAAAAGATTGTAGGTCTAGTGTATAGTTTGGAGTTTTTTTGTGAACACTTCTTAGTTTGGTCATGATGCCACACCAAAAGGCATCAATGGCCTATTTTACATAGTTTGGAGGTTTTTTTATTTTTTGTGAACCCTTGTAAGTCTGGTGATGCCATACCATAAGGCATTAACAACCTTTACATTTACAAAATTTTATAGTCCTATTATCCATAGTTTGGAGGTTCTGTGTCTAGAGATGCCACACCATAAGGCACCATAAGACATAGTAATCCAATATTTATAATATTATCAGCCTCTATGCTTTATCAAGAGACAAAATATAGAAGCAAAATGTAACACTTGGACATGATCATATTGTTACTTTAACTCTAGAATAGTAACAACATAAAAAATCAAAAATATCACCAAAAGAGGAAGATGAAGAAGATTAGTATGCACCGTATATTGTTGCACCAAAAAACTGACCATAATCTACATCTAATCATTGCCACAATGTTTTCAAAAAAATTTAAAATCTTTTTTTACTCCTTAGGCTCTTCATTTAACCATTTAATTGCTTTGTATAAGACATTGAATATCATGGCATCATGATCTTCCATTTACAGAGTGGTTGTGTTAATATGTGTTCAAGAGCATTAACATTAGCGCTAGTCGAGTAAAGAAAAAGTCACTTTTGTGGCCTCTGAGACTTTTATAAAAAAATCATTTCTCTTCAAGTATATTGTTTCAAAGAAATTCCTTATAGGGAAGCACTCCCAACACAAGATATTAATTAGAAAAGCATATAAAGTGCCAAAAAAGTTTTAAAATACATACTCTTCCATGGTTATTATTTAGGACCTTTTTGCAAATAATATCTTATTTCTAAATTCTACCTTAAAATAAAATTTGATGCACACTATAAATGCAATACAAAAAACCCTCTATACGTATTTAGTCCATTGGTATGTACCTTATATCAACTGAAGACATACTTCTTTATACACATCTCCTTGAAGATAAGGCTTTACAACATTTTTGTGCTTTTTTAATGATTTTAAAAATTGTAAATTTAGTAGGTAGATTATTTTCTTCCAGAACTTTTATCAAAGGTAGATGCATGCTAGCTAAAAATTATCAAGAAGTTTCATGGAGTTCTAAGGTGATTTGCCTTTTCAAGAAGTTTCATGGAGTCATGAGTTGATTTGCTTTTTTATTTCTTGAAAATCTCTAAATCATCTTAAGACACTTTTGTGACTCAGTGCACTTTTGTGGCTTAATTACACGACTACAGAGAATAACTGAAGAGAAAACAATGATTTTTTTTTAAATAACCAAACACATTACTTGTTTTTTTTTTCTATTGGGGAAAACAAACTATATACATTAAATGAAAGCTCGGCATTACTTCGATGCCTTTCTGCGACGATGACCATGCCTTGATCAAGAATAATCCCATAAAAATAGCCCCTCTGCATCACATCCATCATGCGATGAAATCCTGCGCCGGCCCTACAATACAGTGCAAGCTGGAGGAGGGACTTGGTGCAGACAGTGCTGGACCTCATGATCATAATCCCAATTATCAAGCATGCAGAGAAAACTGTGCTGATCATGATCTGTGCTAGCTGAGGCTGGCAATATCGCAAGCAAATCAGCTATTTTTGGCTGAAGAAGATTAATGGTGGACAAATCCATACTATTTTGATTGGAATCAGCAGAATGCATGCCGTTTTCCAGAACTTCAAAGACATCAATATTCTCCTTAAATCGCTTGCTTTTCTCATTGCAATTAGTAGGCCTAGGAGGCTCAGAGTTCATCTTTCTGGCGGAACAGGGAGGGTTATGGTTGTGATTAAGGGTAAGGGATGATAATGCTGCAACGCTAGCAGCAGAAGCTTGTGCAGTGGCGGCTGATCGGATATCTCTAGGCGCGGGAGGACATCAACAAGCTCCGGAAAATTGAGGAAAGCAGCTTTTACTTTAAGGCAATGCGCAGCAACATCATAAGCCCTGGCGGCTGCCTTCTCTGGTGTAGGGTACGAGGCAGGCTATATCCGGGATTTCTTGTTACGCTCTCTGATCTCAGAGACCCACTTGCCCCAACTCCTCCTCCTAACACCACAGTAGTTCCTCACTGCAATATTACAGAGCTCATGCAACTGTAATGAGGAGCTTGAAGAAGCTGAAGACGAAGAAGAACCTTCATCCGTGATGAAAGCTTCTTCTTCTGATCCTTGTGGTTGGATGACTGCCTGCTTCTTCATCTTCATCGACTGATCTCTGCATGGGGATCTAAAATAGCGTATGCAGGGCCCTCTATAGATTTGGTCGCCCGACTTGGAAACCATTACAATATGTGTGCAAAACGTTTTGTGGGTTGATGGTTCACATTATGAAAAATTTGGACTCCCAAACTTACCCTCTAAGGGTTTTCTCTCTCTTCCATGAATCAATGAAAAGTGCAAAAATAATGTTATAATATTGTTCCTCTCTCTTCTCTTTTTGAATCTTGTACATCTCAAAATATTAGTTTTATAATAGATTTACTTATTATTTTATTGACTGTCTAAGAACTATACGAGACTTGCTCATAACTCGAATATCTCAAAAACTATTTTTTTTATTTGAGCAGGTTTCGAATATCTCAAAAGGTATGATATTCTTAAACGCCCAGATTCATTTATGACTGAAGAAACAATCATTTCGTGATTCTAGAAAGATTTTATCTTAAAAATAAAATATCTTGATTTGTACTTTGTATTTCATAAATTTTTTTTATTACAAGTACGTAGATCGATGCTTTATCTACATTCTGGTACGTTTTTATATTTTTTTATAGAGATTTGAAAAAAATAGACATTTGTTAAGATTTTAAGAATGTGTTTAGATTTATTATTTTAGAGAATAGTGCGTTATGAATTTTCCTTTTTTTTGTGATAGAGCTTCTTTTTCTCTTTAGGTCATTTCTTCTTTCCATAGCTCATTTTTTCTTCTACTTTCAAATTTGCCTAACAGTTTGTATTTCCCTCCATCTCCAAATAGTTTGTATTTCCCTCATGTTCTGTTGCACTTGTTCACTACAAAGCTAAAGAATGAAGAGTGGTTTGATTTTTTGGTGCCATTTTCTTGGAGCCAATAAACCATTTCCCTCTTCATTAATCTTGCTATCATAGAGAGACATAGAGAAGAGACAACACAGAGCAAACACAGAGAAGTAACAAAGAGACAACATAGAGCCAACACAGAGAAGCAACAAAGAACAAAGAGACAACACAGAGCCAACACAGAGAAGCAACAGAGAACAAAAATGGAGATTAGCAATGTTTTGATATTGGTTATGTTCAATTGAGTTCTATAAGTCATGTCTTCCTTTTGGTTATGTGCATTACTATTCATAAATAATAAAGTTAATAGTAAAATATGTTTTACTGTTGGTTAATAATAATAATATGTGCATTATTATTGGTTAATAATAATAATATATGTTAAAGTTGGTGTTAAGTTACACATATGTGTTAATAATCATGAAATTTTGTGTGAGTTTTCTTGTAGGCATTGATTGTACTCAATGGAGATAGTGATGTATCTAAGTGTTTCTAGTTTTTTGATGTTTTAAGGAAGCAAAAAGATCTAAGAAGAGAAGTATACACTTCCAGCTAGACGAAGAGTATGCCCCATTGTACAAGAGAATTGAGGTTTCAATGATGAATCCATGGTGATGTGAGACCCCTGTCCCCCCGCGCGTCGACTCTCGAGTGCTAGTAGGCGGAAGTAGCCACGTCTCGGGCAGGACAGGGCTTCTCACTCGGGGTCTCGTCCACGGATGTCCGGGCAAGGGACTAGTCCGGCTGTCCTTCTGAAACCCAGACCGGAAAAACTTTCCTCGCCTAAAAAGCATGGGTAATTCTTGCAAGAAATCTTCTAACGAGAATATATCTAAAACGGGGTCAAGAGCCTTAACTTTCCTATCTATTTTGACCAAACTCGTAGGTCACATGGCCGAATCAAGGAAGGGAATTGCACTTGGTTTATAGAAATCATCCCTTTTTTTCCCTGAAAAGCGAGACACAATCGTTCATTCTTTTCCCCATAGAACAAGAATCTCCCTCGGGACTTACTTTAACTATCGTAATTTAAGATTCCTCCCTCCCTCTTTTGAGATGTAAAGGTGTAAGAACCTCCCCTTTAGTTTCTGTAATCATCCCCTATTTGAGAATCCAAGAAAACATTGTTTTCCCTTGTTTTTGGCCTAGAGAGAGAAAATATTCTAGAGAGAGATAATACAAAATTGAGATATTCTTTAATACAAAGTTTTTCCTAATATCTAAGATGAATTCCCCTGAAATAGAGGTTCAAAAAGAATTTTTCAATGTGCATTAGAAATTAACTGAATATGTGTATTGGAGACCTTTGTCTAAGGGTCCACATTTTCAGAAATTTTTTATTAAGGTCCAAGTAAGATTCTAAAGGGCCAATAGGATTAATCCAAGTGTTTCAATCAGAAAAATGCAAAGAATAAAAGAAAATACCCCAAAAAATGAATAAATGCTCACATAAGATGAAGAGTTGACCAAGTACTAGGTTTATTAAGAAAAAAAATAGAATATTTTAGGAAAATGATGAAATTTTGACACCTTAGGAGTGGGGAAGAGGGCTCATGAAGCAGGCACCTTTTTTTCATCATAACATTGCAGTTTTAATTCAAAAAAATGAGATATTTTTATCTCTCCTCTTGCAAACTGGATCAAAAATTGAGCCAAACTGGTCCAAATCTTGTCCAAACTGGATCAAACTGAAGCTGGAAGCCTCTAGAACCCAGTTGGACTTGGTTAGTGGCCTCCCTCACCTATAAATAGACTCTCATTCCTTTTTTACATGCCAATATTATCTTCATTTGAGTGTAATTTTGTTATCCCTCTATTTTGCCTCTACTTTGGGAAGCTTTGGAGCTTCACAAATATCCATCCTCTCTTGGAGATTACCCTCCCCATCTTGATGGCCAAGATTTCTTTGTGGGCTTCACTTCTTTTTGAAAGAACCAAGCCAAAAATAAAGGGTAAGCTTTAATCCATGGTGTTTTTCTATCTTTCTCAATGGTTATCTTATTCCCAGCCCCTCTAATGCTTGGGAATCTTTTAAATCAATGGTTTTTTTTCTTGACATGAAGCTTTTTAGTGATTCATAATGATTAATTAGATTAATGCTAATCTTTAAGTTTAAAATTAATATTTTTAATTAGTAAATCTCTCTTTTTGAAAGATTACTTATCTTCTTAATTAGATCCTTGTTAGAAGGATGGATCTTAATGATAATCTCATTATCTTAATCAAAACTCTAGGCTTGATAAGCCAAAGAAGAAGATTAAATATTTCTATAATTTTAATCTAGTTAAATTGATGATTAAGTCTTTTAAGCTTTTTCATGATTAAGAAAAATCATATTAATTCATTTTAAGCTTGAAAGAGAGTTATGCTAACATTTTTATAAATATTTTCAAACAGGAATGATAAATGGATATTTTTAAGAATAATCAAGAGGTTTAAATGTAAATTTGTGTATAATTATGCATAGTGAATTTTTAGATTCAAAGAAGAAGTCCCACCATATTCTATAATTAGGTGTAATTATTCAAAAATAGAATTTTGAGTATTTTCAAAAAATGCAGCAAAGCTATGGTAAAATTTTACCATTTAAAAAATGAATTTAATTTTATACTTAACTTTTGTTAATACAAAAAGAGGAATTCCCATCATATTCTAAGCATAAACATTTTTATGCTAAAAGAATAATTTATGTTACATTTATGAAAAATATTTTTATAGTATTTATGCATAATTGTTTAAATAGAGAGAAGAAGACTTTTTGTTATATTTATTGAACATGCAGAAAAATCTAGATGCAAAAAGAGGAATTCTTACGACATTCTAAGTACAAACATTTTAAATATTAAAAGAGGAAATTTTGGCATATTTTGAATTATCGGTATTTTTTTATTTTAAAAATGAAAATTTGAGTATTATCATTTCTTAGAAATTATGGGGAAGCTATGGGAAAATTTATATCATTAGAGAATTAATTTATGCATAATAAATTTTATGCTAAAAGTGAAGTTTTGAGCATTATTCAATTGTCAGAAAAATAAAGAAGGTTATGCACAAATTTTTGAGAATCATTCGAATTATGAGAATTGTGGAAATGATTCATTTAGATTAATGGATTAGTGTTTATACTGAAAGAGGAAATATGGGTATACTTGATTTTGTAAATCTCATGAATCTTTTATTAAACATATTTTAGCTTGAGAAAATTGAGAAAGAATGTGAAAATATTCATATGAATACATCGAGAAAACATGGATAATTCTTAATCAGAAAAAGGAAGTTTGAACACATTTAACTTTTGAAATTTGGAAGTATACGTCTAGATTCTTGAAAAATAGAATCTTGGAGTACATCTTGAACGGAAAAAGGACTTCCCAGAAAAAGACCAGAAACACGTTTAGTTGAATGAACGTGATTGACTTATCCCTAGATTCCCTGAGAAAGGAATCTAAAATCCTTGAGAGGATCAAGGATCCAAAAAGTGAACGAAAATTTAGATTTAATGAAGTCGAGAAAAAGTTACCTTTAACTAAGCCAAGTAATTGGCAGAGACTTAAAAGGTTCTGTCTACATGGAAAGAAGAGTAACTGTACTGGTTAGATGTGAATGGATGTAAGACGATGTGATACGATGTGAATGGATGTGATATGATGTGAATAGATCTGAATGGATGTGATATGATGTGAATAGATCGGAATGGATGTGATATGATGTGAATAGATCTGAATGGATGTGATATGATGTGAATAGATCTGAATGGATGTGAATGGATACGATATGATTTGAATAGATCTGAATGGATGTGATATGATGTGAATAGCTCTGAATGGATGTGATTGAGTATGGAATGATGTAAATGGATGTATGACGATGTGAATGGATATGAATGGATGTGGAATGATGCGATGTGAATTGATGTAGAAGAATGTGGAATAATGAGAAATGATGGGAGTTTATTGGAAACAGTATTTGTATATGAAACCTGTTTTTAAAGATTGTTTTATGTCAAGAATGCTGGGGGAGCATTTTGACTATCTTGTCGAACAAGGTCGTTAGCCGGACCTAAGTGAAAAGGTTGCAACAGTTGACGGAGAGTCAATGAAGGACGTCTCGTGTGGCAAGGTCAGCCGAGGTCTTGACCAGCCTTGGTTCGATTAAAATGGTGAGCTTCCGGTATGGTGGAGGAGGGACCAAGGAAGCGGCCTATGAGTGAAGTGCTAGGTGACTTGCGAAGGAACCTAGAGGGTGCTAACCATATGGTGCTCGGGCTCGGGGTCGCCCAAGATACCCACGCGTGCGTCAGAGAAGAAAATGAGTTGGAGTTTATTTTCTGAATTGGGGCATGGATGATTGACCTTGCTGGTCTTGAATAGATGAGTTCATGGCTCTTTTACATGGATCTTGTTGGTTAATCTAGGTGATCTTCAACTGAGAGTCCATATGGATTTTATGTGATTATATTCATGGGTATCATGGGCTAGGAACTATTGAAAAGGCCCCTGAGTGAGCAGGTGGTGGGCGTTCTGGTTGCCAATGATGCCATACGTATGCTGAGGAAGGAATGATTGAAATTGGATTTTATAGTTGGAAAGTATAAAAGTTGGAAATTAGACATGGAACTGGAATAGTGAGGACTATGATGGAACCACTGTGGTTTTATTGCAATACTCTTTTAAAGACAACTCAATTGAAGTTGATAAACGAAGAAGGAAGAAATGTCAAAAATTTATGAATTACCAGTGAAAGACTGTAATTGTGTTAAAACTTGTACGAATTGATATTTATAATGGAAATTCATTTAGAAATTGGGTTTTTAGATGGAAGTACCGAAATTATGTGGAATCCCTGACTTGCTTGAGGCGTATATATGATGGTATTTAGCTTATAGCTCCAAGGACCGCGATTACTCGTATATACCGTGGGTATAACTGTAGCTCTTTAATAATATATGTGAGTAAATCTAAGACCTTGAAGTTATAAGCAAAAATGCTATCCGAGATGATGATTTCGGATGCTGGTTGATATGATTTTAGAATTTTGGTTGAAAATGGATAAATTGATTTGGATTCTGATTGAAGGATGATGATTTTTTGAATCCTAGTTAAAAGTAGAATAAGTCATGATGATGATGAATGGAGAGAATCCCAGTGATGATGTTAGTAACTTGGAAGATGATTAAGACTTTCAGTAGATCACTATGAGATTAGTGGATCGTGCTAACAGATTGTTCGTAGTTTGACCTTTGGCCTAGTGGACCCAATTGTGGAATGACGAATTTAGAACCTGTATAACTGAAATCCCTATGGGAAATGTTCAGATGAAATTACTGGTCTGATGGACCATTATTGTGTTAAGGATATTTTTTTGATAATTAGTTCTGTATGTTTCTTCTTATAAAAGAGATATTTATCCCAGGATTCTGTAAGGGTTGACCAACTTTAAGGAACCCCAGGATCAGTTGGATCTAAAGTATAATTCCTTTTTCGATTCGAATTATAAAGTGGTCTTTTCACTAGAGTATCTTGGTTAAGTTGGGAAAAAGGACTTAACAAGACTTTTTTGTATTGATAGGATCACAGATCGAGGTCGTTGTAGTAGGAATGTTAGCCCCCAACTCGATGAGGATGAGTTCGATCCAAATGTTCACAAAGATCTTCATAGATCTTAGTCTGGACCTTTCAAAGGTGAAGGGGAGGACTTGGGAGAATCAGTAGAGAAGTGGATTGAAGCTATGGAGGAGTACTTTGATGTCACAGGGTACAACGAAAAGAGTAAGGTGGCTCTTGCCAGGTTGAAGATCGTAGAAACAACTAGAGTAGCATGGAGAAACCACTGTGAGACAAATCGTTTGGATCGGAACACCCAAACATGGAATGATCTCAAAGCTTACCTAAGGAAGAGATTCTGTCCTATCGGCTTCCTGGAAACTAAGATGAATGAATTCTTGGAGCTAACCCAGGGAAGCCAAACCACGGAGGAATATCACCAGGCATTCGCTCTCCTCCTCAAAGCCACACCGCTAGATGAAGAACAAGTGATAGCCAGGTTCATTCAGGGAATGAACGAACCTTTGGATACCTTGGTAAAGAATGCCAAGCCAGTTTCTATGGCTGAAGCAGTACGGATGGCGAAGGATTTCGCCAAAGTCTTTGTTGTCAAGGTCCCGCCGAAGCCAACACCATCATCTTTCAAAAGATTCCTAACTCCGGAAGGTGATTCCAACTTTCTACCTCCTAAGAGACAACAAGGTCAAACCTAGGATACAGGAAGTTCCAGAATGGAAGAAAGGTCTTTTTCCCGGAACACAATCCCCTGGAATTCAACTTCAAAAGTCCCACCCTTGAACAAAGAAGTTAAATGCTTTAACTGCCAGGGATACAATCATCGTAGTATGGATTGCCCAACTCCTTTTGGATCAAGGTTTTCTGGACAAGGAATTCAAGGACTAAGATTCCGGATTCTAGCTCCTTCCTTCTAAAGTAATCAATGTCCTTTCCGTCAAAATCAGGGAAACCCTAGAGGTAGACCCCCTAACCAACCCTCAACTTCTTCAATACAAGGTAATGCAAGACCTCAGTCTAAGAATTGGGAAAATCAAAGAGAGAAGTTCCCAAACCAACTGTCTACTTCCAAGGCAGTAACGCTGGAAGTAATAGAAGAAGAAAGAGATTATCCTCTAGTTGGCGAGATGAGGACATCTCGTGTTTTTTAAGTGGGGTAGGATGTAAGATTCCTCCCTCCCTCTTTTGATATGTAAAGGTGTAAGAACCTCCCCTTTAGTTTCTGTAATCATCCCCTATTTGAGAATGCAAGAAAACATTATTTTCCCTTGTTTTTAACGTAGAGAGAGAAAATGTTCTAGAGAGAGATAATATAAAATTGAGATATTTTTGGATACAAAGTTTCTCCTAATATCTAAGATGAATCCTCCTAAAACAGAAAGTCAAAAAAATTTTTGCAATGTGCATTAGAAATTTAGTAAATATGTGTACTGGAGACCTTTGCTGCCTAAGGGTCCACATTTTCAAAAAAATTTGATTAAGGTCCAAATAAGGTTCTAAAGAGCCAATAGGATTAATCCAAGTGTTTCAATAAGAAAAATGCAAAGAATAAAATACCCAAAAAAATGAGTAAATATTCACATAAGATGAAGAGTTAACCAAGTACTGGGTTTATTAGTAAAAAATGTGATATTTTAGGAAAATGATGAATTTTTCACACCTGAGGAGTAGGGAAGAGGGTTCATGAAGTAGGCACCTTTTTTTCATCATTACATTGCATTTTTAATTTAAAAGAATGAGATATTTTTATCTCTCCTCCTGCAAACTGGATCAAAAAGTGATCCAAGCTGGATCAAACTGAAGCTGGAAGCCTCTAGAACCCAATTGGACTTAGTTAGTGGCCTCCCTCACCTATAAATAGACCCTCATTCCTTTGTATTTTGATCTTTGTGTATTTACATGCCAGTATTATCTTCATTTTAGTGTAATTTTATCATCCCTCTATTTTGCCTCTACTTTGGGAAGCTTTGGAGCTTCACAAATCTCCATCCTCTCTTGGAGATTACCCTCCCCATCTTGGTGGCAAAGCTTGCTTTGTGGGCTTCACTTCTTTTTGAAAGAATCAAGCCAAAAATCAAGGGTAAGCTTTAATCCATGGTGTTTTTCTATCTTTCTCAATGGTTATCTTCTTCCCAACCCCTCTAATGCTTGGGAAGCTTTTAAATCAATGGTTTTTTTCTTAAAATCAAGCTTTTAGTGATTCATAATGATTAATTAGATTAATGCTAATCTTTAAGTTTAATATTAATATTTTTGATTAGTAAATCTCTCTTTTTGAAAGATTACTTATCTTTTTGATTAGATCCTTGTTAGAAGGATGGATCTTAATGATAATCTCATTATCTTAATCAAAACTCCAGGCTTAATAAGCTAGAGAAGAAGATTAAGTATTTTTATGATTTTAATCTAGTTAAATTGATGATTAATTATTTTAAGCTTGTTCATGATTAAGAAAAATCATATTAATTCATTTTAAGATTGAAAGAGAGTTATGCTAACATTTTTACAAATATTTTCAAATAGGAATGATAAATGGATATTTTTAAGAATAATCAAGAGGTTTAAATGTAAATTTGTGTATAATTATGCATAGTGAATTTTTAGATTCAAAGAAGAAGTCCCACCATATTCTATAATTAGGTGTTATTATTCAAAAATAGAATTTTGAGTATTTTCAAAAAATGCAGCAAAGCTATGGTAAAATTTTACCATTAAAAAAATGAATTTAATTTTATGCTTATTTTTTGTTAATACAAAAAGAGGAATTCCCATCATATTCTAGGCATAAACATTTTTATGCCAAAAGAATGATTTTTGTTACATTTATGGAAAATATTTTTATAGTATTTATGCATAATTGTTTAAATAGAGAGAAGAATAATTTTTGTTATATTTATTTAACATGCATAAAAATCTACATGCAAAAGAGGAATTCTTACGATATTCTAGGTACAAACATTTTAAATATTAAAAGAGAAATTTTTGGCATATTTTGAATTATGGATATTTTAATTTATTTAAAAATGAAATTTTGAGTATTATCATTTCTTAGAAAATATGGGGAAGCTATGGAAAAATTTATATCATTAGAGAATGAACTTATGCATAATAAATTTTATTCTAAAAGTGAAGTTTTGAGCATTATTCAATTGTCAAAAATATAAAGAAGGTTATGCAAATTTTTGAGAATCATTCAAATTATGAGAATTTTGGAAATGATTCATGGAGATGAAAGGATTAGTGTTTATACTCAAAGAGGAAATATGGGTATAATTGATTTTGTAAATCCCATGAATCTTTTATTGAACATATTTTAGCTTCAGAAAATTGAGAAAGAATGTGAAAATATTCATATAAATACAACAAGAAAACATGGATAATTCTTAATCTGAAAAAGGAATTTTGAACACATTTAACTTTTGGATTTTTGCAGTATACATCTGGATTCTTGAAAAATAGAATCTTGGAGTACATTCAGAACGGGAAAAGGACTTCCTAGAAAAAGACCAGAAACACGTTTAGTTGAATGAACGTGAATACTTTTGACTGACTTATCCCTAGATTCCGTGGGAAAGGAATCTTGAATCTTTGAGAGGATCAAGGATCCAAAAAGTGAACGAAAATTTAGATTTAATGAAATCGAGAAAAAGTTACCTTTAACTAAGCCAAGTAATTGGCGGAGACTTAGAAGGTTCTGTCTATATGGAAAGAAGAGTAACTCTACTGATTAGATGTGAATGGATGTAGGACGATGTGATATGATGTGAATGGATCTGAATGGATGTGATATGATGTGAATGGATGTGAATGGATGCGATATCATGTGAATGGATCTGAATGGATGTAAATGGATGCGATATCATGTGAATGGATGTAAATATTCCACTACTTACATAGGTTTCCCTGTTTTCTGATCTAGGACTACCTTACGCAAGCATCCAGGGAAAATAAAAGAATGTGCACTGCTTGAATCAATCAAAAGCTTAAAGTGCTTACCCTTGTATTTTTGCTGGAGTTTGAAGGACTGAGAACTGACGATTCTGCCCTTGATGTTTAATGGAGGCATAAATCTGTCCTCTTTCTTTCTCCACTGCATTAGCCATGGTGATTGGGACCTTGATGTCTCTTAGGAGGTGGAAAGTTGGAAGTACTCCCTCGAGTATGGAATCTTTTGAAGGATGAGGGAGCTGGCTTCAGCGGGACCTTGACAACAAAGACCTTGGCAAAATCCTTCGACATCCGCACTGCTTTAGCCATTGAAACTCGTTTAGAATTCTTTAGTAGGGTATCCAAAGATTCGTTCATTCCCCGAACGAACCTAGCCATCAACTGTTTTTCATCCACTGGTGTGGCGAGTATTTGAGGAGAAGAGCGAATGCCTGGTGATATTCCTGTGGTATGACTTCACTGGGGGTTTAGCTCTGAAGGAACTCATTCATCTTTGTTTCCAGGAAGCCGGGAGGACAAAATCTCTTCCTAAGGTATGCTTTAAGATCGTCCCACGTCCGGGTTTTTCGATCCAAGCGGTTTGTCTCGCAGTGGTTCCTCCATGCTACTCTGGTGTTTCTACGATCTTTAGCCTGGTAAGAGCCACGTTACTTTTTTCATTGTAACCAATGACATCGAAGTATTCCTCCATTGCTTCGATCCACTTGCCTCACCCACCACGGATGTCCGGGAAAGGGACTAGTCTGGCGGTTCTTCCGAAATCGAGACTTGAAAAACTTTCCTCGCCCAGAAAGCACGGGAAATTCCTCCACGAAATCTTGTAAGAGGAATTTATCTAACTAGGTCAAGAGCCTTAACTTTCCTATTTATTCTGACTGAACTCGTAGGTCATATGGCCGAATCAAGGAAGGGACTTGCACTTGGTTCATAGAAATCATCGCTTTTTTTCCCTGAAGTGAGGCACAACCGTTGATTCTTTCCCATAGAACAAGAATCTCCTTGGGACTTACTTTAACTATTGTAACTTAAACCTAACTGAATTTTGTTATAAGAATCCACTTATCTAGCCTACCAACCGGCCCATGGGTTATTAGCCAACCGCCCACCACCAACCACTGTATTGGTGTGGGATCCCTCTTTATAGAAATTAGGTTATGTTTGTCCCAGGTACCAGGGAAAAGAGTTCCTAGGCCCCCTAGCCGGCACTCATGCAATTATATTAAACAGACACACCACTTACACACCCAATATGAAATTACCTTTTTCTCAGATTCAATTATCTTCAAGATAGAATTAGAATAAAACCATAGTGTTTCCATCATAATCCTCAATATTCCAGTTTCATTGTTTTACAAACAAGTCTCATCCGGGCTGTCCGTGTTGTTGAAGACCAGCTGGTCAACCAACGAGATCCAATTTCATAGTTTTCTAGTTTACTTATAAGATCTCGTCAATCCATGAATATCTTCCTCGACATAGGCATGAGTGTCCTAGAGCAACCACACGAGCCCGTGCATCGCCTAGTTAGAACCCTCTAGGATCCTCCTTAGGTGTCCTAGCACTTCACTCAGGGACCGCTTCGTCGGTCCTCGCCCATCGTACTAGAAGCGCACCATTTTAACTGTACCGAGGTTGGTCAAGACCTTGGCAGGCTTTGCCAGAGACGTCCTTCGATGACTCCCTGATAGCTGTTGTTGCAACGTTAACTCTCCTTAGATTAACAATAAGCCAAATGCTTCCTCTAGCATTCTGGCATAAGACACTCCTTTATAAAAACAGAGTTTCTATACAAGTAAGAATTTCCCATCATTAAGTTTGATTTCATAAGATCCTTTTTCCAAAACCTAGACTTTCTTAATGAAAATTACGAATCTCGTATCTCGATGATCCATCCAATTACAAACGAACTTCTAACTATTTCTAGATGATTTCGGTCTTAGGAAAACTTCTCTAAATCAATCGGTTATCAATTCTTCGTACACTGAAGAAATGGGAATGGTCACAAGTCTTGATATTTAAGTGATGGGAAGGCATCTTACTGACCCACCTTCTTGTGTGGTCATGGTCTAGCACCGAATTACTCAAATTTATTCCTAAAGATATTTCCTAAAGAAAATTCTCCATTTATCTGATAAAATAACTGTGATTTCTAATCATAAAGGTAAATATTAAAATTATGAAAATTCATTCTTCCTTGGACATAATAGAACTATAAATAATTCTATTCGTGAATAATGGGATTTAACAAGGATATTTCTTTTTCCAATGATCCTTTTAATGGATATGCATACATCATTTATTTAAAATATTCACATAGAATTATACTAAAATATTCTTTTCTCCAATTGAACCTAGGCATCAACATGCCATAACTTATCTATATAGAAATATGATGAAACTTTCTCTTTTGATACCAAATTTAATATATGCATTTTCCTAGTTAAAAATACGATGAAAATTCCTCTTTTGATAACTAATTAAAAATACCCATGTATATACATACCATGAATATACTTATTTTAAAATATGACAAAAATTTCTCTTTTAATATTTAAAATGTTTGTGCATAGAATATGGTGAAAATTCCTCTTTTTGCATCTAGACTTTTATGCATGAATTTCATTTTCTAATAAAATAAATATATTACCAAAACTTCCCCATATTTTCTATGAAATGAGAATGCTTTAAATTCCACTTTTAGCATAAAAATTAATTATGCATAAAATTCATTTTTCTAATGATAAAAATTTTGCCATAGTTTCCTTGCATTTTCTATGAAATGAGAATGCTTAAAATTACACTTTTAGAATAAATTTTATTATGAATAAACCTTCATTTTCTAACAATAAAAATTTACCATAACTTCCCCGCATTTTCTATAAAATGAGAATGTTCCAAATTACACTTTTAACATAAAAATTAGTTTATGCATTAACTGAAGCTTAAACATAAACATAATTACATTTAAGCACCTTGTTTATTTAAGAAAAAATACCCAAATATGATTTTCATATAAAAATAATTATAAGAATGTTAGCACAAGCTCTCTTTCAACTTAGAATGAATAATTATGAATTTTATTAACTTAAAACAAGCTTAAAAAAATTAATCCTTATTTTAAATAGATAAAAAATCATAAAAAATACTTAATCTCCATCTCCAGCTTGTTAGGCCTAGAGTTTTGGATAAGAAAATGAGATTAGGACTAAGATCTATCCTTCCAAGAAGGATTAATCTATAAAGGTGAGTATTCTTACAAAAAGAGAGATTTACAAATCAAAAATATTACATTTAAGCATAAGAGATTAACATTAATCCATTTAAAAGTCAATATTAGGTAATTTGGGAAAAATTCTCACATTTTGGGAATCAATTACTCCATATAGTTTTGGTCATATCTTAAACATACTAACTCCAAATTTGTCGGAGATCATAGATTTAGATTTTACTCTTCAAGATCTTTCCAATGATATGTCACATGAGGGGGTTTTGATAAACTTTTGGACAAGTTCACCATGCTCCCATTTTTCAAATGGGAATGGGATTTTTTCTAAATTATCTAATATGGTGTTTTAAACAATATAAATCAATAAAATCATGGTTTTAAGAAGAAACCATGGATTAAAATGCTTCCCAAGCATTAGAGAGGTTGGGAAGAATATTAGCATTGAAGAAGAGAATAAAACACCATTGTTTCAGGCTTACCCTTGGATTTTGGCTTAATTCTTTAGACAGAAGTGAAGCTCTCAAGAGGAAACTTGGCCACCAAGAAGAAGAGGGTAATCTCCAAGAGAAGAAGAGGATTAGTGAAGCTCCCAAGCTTCACAAAGGAGAGGCAAGGTAGAGACATAATGGAAATACACTAATAGAGTGAAAATTACACTAGCATAGAGTTACTCCAATATGAAAATACAAAGGGATGGAATCTATTTATAGGAGAGAGAGGCCACCAACCAAGTCTAACTGGGATCTAGAGGCTTCTAGCTTCAGCTTGATCCATTTTGGACAAGTTTTGGACCAGTTTGGCTCACTTTTTTGATCCAGTTTGAAAGAGGAGAGATGAAATATCTCATTTTTTTGACTGAAAAATTGGGAGCAATGATGAGATTCTAGGCGCCTCCTTCATGAGCTGCTGAGGTGTCAAAATTCCATTTTTTTATACTAATAAATCCTCATTTTTTGACTATTAAGTACCTGTACTAGTCAACTCTTTATCTTATGTAAGAATTTACTCCTTTTCAGGGGATTTTCTTTTATTCTTGTATTTTTCTCATCCCAACACTTGTATTAACCCCATTGGCCCTTTAGAACACTCTTTGGACCTTAATCCATAATTTTCTGAAAGTGTGGACCCTTAGACTAAGGTGTCTAATGCACATATTCAATTAATTTCTAATGCATATTAGAAAACTCTTTTTAAACTCCTATTTCAAGGGAATTCATCTTAAATATAAGAGATAACTTTATATCCAAAAATATCTCAAAACTGTATTATCTCTCTCTATAATATTTTCTCTCTCTAGATAAAAAACAAAGGAAAACAATGTTTTCTTGCATTTTGAAATAGGGGATGCTTACAGGGGACTGAAGGGAGAGCTTAAAGATCTTTTAGGGGCTGTGGGGGAACCTTACAGGTGATGAAATTACATAGAATAGCAAGAAAAAAATATATAGATCTTTGGGTTGATGGGTCTATATATCCACCTGATCCTATTACACAACAATCTCCCCAATTCTCAGGACTAACATCATTTGTTAAGTATGTTTGTGAGGGTAATGCAGAATTACAGGTTTATACTTGGAGAATTGCAACCCAAGCCCATGTTTCTTCACAATAGATCATGAAACTTAATAGATCATTGTTGGCAAAACAAGAAGAGAACAATGTTTTGCAAGATGCTATGCATGACATGGTATAGCAAAATGCCAGTTTGATTAACCAGGTTAACGATTCATAGGCTAGCAATAAGAAGATGAAGACAATGCTAGAGAAGACTGTCACGTATGGGCCCACAATGACACGGGAGGTACGTGAAAGCTAAAGGTCATATAAACCTATGCACATGTTAGCAAAGACACGTGGACAATACATGCAAAGGATCTATGCACAATGTGATAACATGCAAAATATGTTTAGCAATCTAGAAAATCAAGTAAATTAAGGAATTGAAAAGGTACTCACTAAAGATATGGTGAAGTCCGCGCTTCAATGCCAAAGTTCAAGTCAGTTGTTTGGTGATGAAGTTATCATACAATGCTTACAAGAGGTAACCGATTCCTTCACATCAAATGATATGCAGGGAATATGTGATAAGGTAGGAATAAGTTCTCAGTCTTATGGCATGATATACATTATTGCCTCTTCCTAAACCATTTCATGTGGTGCAAGCACGACAATCATTAAACAGTAAGGTGGAACAATTAATTGGTAAGCTAATGCACTTATGTCACAGACATGTATGCAAGAATGGGTCAAAGGAAGTGCCGTTTGTCTTGCACACAAATAACAATTTTGTATTAGATGTATGCAAGTTACAATCTCTAATGGTAGAATTTTATAGTATATTTGTTGCAAAATGTGGAGGCAAGCTAAAATTTATTTTGAAGCTTGATGAAAGTGAGGTTATCAAAGGTCAGAAGTTAAAACGTTTTAGTCTAACTCTCATGAATAGAGCACTGGATCCTAACATCTTGCCTGGTCATCTTGATTACTTTAGTGTATAGTCTGAGAATGAAATTTGGTGGCTTTTGTTGCATTTGAAGTACCAAAGGAAGATCATGAGATTTTGAAGATTTTCTTTAACTTGACAGAGATACCTAATACAGTGCAACATCAAAATCATGGTGAAAGTTTGCACGTGGAAGGTTATGGTGAGTATCAAGTGGAATGGCACCTTGCTAGAGATCTCAAAACTTTGAAGTGCACGTTTGGTGTGTCAAATGCAGAAAATGTAGAGTCTCCTTGCATATATTGTATGTGTTCTAGAAACAAAGGTAAGAATGGGAAGAAACAATGGGAAGAAACAGGTGGAGAAGGGTGCCCTACACGTGATCAATTTGGTTGCCGTGGGGGCCAAATGGTACAAGTAGATCCTAAGTGGGATCCTATTCTTGACATCCCCTTGACAAGAGTACACTTTTGAATTTCTCATGCACTAGTGAGGATCATAGACAAATTAGTTTATGAATATGTGTGTTTTGCTTATAAAATGCAGCGAGCTTCTGATGCCCAAGAAACATGTAAAAGGGTGGAAGAAACATCAAGGCCAGGTATAAATAAAGAAGGATGAAAAAAAGTCCGGAGCAAGCGGCAATGTACCATCAGAGCCTTGCTTTGGTGGCTCAAAAGCAAGGAAATTCCTCTTTGCACCACAAAATGAAAATGGAGAACTACTAGTACAACAACCAGAGAAATATGAAGCATGGAAAAAGTTACATATGGTCGTTGAAGCAATGGAGGAAAGACTAGAGTAGCAAAAGCAAATGTGTGGATTGCTCTTGACAAATTGGCAGTGATTTTGTAGAAGATGACATTTGGACCAGATGATTCCAAGGAGTTTAAGGAGGTGATTGGTATATTCTATGCATCAGTTGTTGAAGCCTGGACTTCAAGTAGTATAACACATTACATGGTAAGTGTGACATTACAATAAGTGTGACATTACAATTAATTTATATGGTTTTAAAGACTAACTATGATTACGTTGTTTATTGATGTACCATATATTGCATGCTCATGGTCCTTACTTTGCAAATGAAGGAAGTTTAGCAATATGGTCAACACAGGGCATGGAGCGATCTCATTGACAAGCACGATGTGCTTTCCAAAAGACAACTGCTCATGGAGGTGGAATCTATGATGTCAATCCAATGAAACAATTACTTCTATGGTGGTATAGAAAGATAGCAATAAGGTTAGAGGAGAAGACACCTATGTCCAGTAGTGGATCACAGGCAATACACAGAGTCATATGTGAGGTTAGAAAGGCACAATTTGAGAACTCATCAAGTAGAGAGAAACATGCTGAATGGTTCAGAACTCAAGAAAGAGAGGGAAGCAAGTGGAAAACCCGAGAGTCAAGTGTTTCAAATGCAAGTTGAAACTCTGTAATGTTTTGTTGATGCAAGTATTACTCTACTAAACTAAAATGGCTTTCACATAGAGCTTGTAAACCAATGTGATATATCACCCATAATCTCACTAACTATAACCATAATATTAAATGATTTTATGTGTGAGAGTATATGCATACTTGTGTGTGAACAGTTGTGTTATTCTTAAAGTTGACTAAACTATTACTTATAAGTGCTTATAAGTAGTGAGACATTTACATTTTATAGTCTTCTAGCTTTCAAGGTATGGCACGCACCAAGCAAAGTACTAAGAGGAACCCTACTAAGACTTTCCCAACACAGCCCCAGGTCAATATACCAACGGATACTGATAATGAGCGCACTCAATCTGACAATCTAGGAGGCACTACTACAGGTATAACGCATCCACATCCGCCATGTCACAAGAAGCATAGATGGAGACTAGGCACTGCTGCTCTTTGAGAAATAAGGAAGTATCAAAAAAGTACAAACTTTATTATACGGAGGGCGACATTTGCAAGATTTGGTGAGAGAGATATTGCAAGATCTCCAACAAATGTCTTATAATAGGTTCTATGCAAGACTTAGTTCTATAGTCAACAATGTGCAACGATGGTCAGCCCAAGCATTGCTAGCTCTTTAAGAAGCAGCTGAGGCATAATTGGTGGACCTCATGCATGATGGTCAGTTTGGCAGCTATTCATGTAAAGCGCATCACTCTTATGGTGGACAAGGATTTGAGACTTTTACGAAGGATTCGTAATAATGGCGATGCCTTCAGTTTGAATATGGATATATGATTTGAGTAAATTATATAATGCATTGTAAACCTGTGTTTTATATGTACTTGTAATCTATGAGAAGTGTTTTTAATACAAGTACAATTTGATGTTTCTTTCTCACTATCTTGGGTGTTATTATCTTTTTCTCTCATATAGTTTTTTAAGTTTATCAAAAGCATTTTTTTTTTGTTCACAGGCCTCATATGGATTTAGGATTTTTCACACAACATGTATGCATGAAAGACTATGTGTATAAAATTCAATGAATTCAGAAATTTTAAAATTTTTATCTTTAGATTACTTGAAACATGGAATGAAGTTCTAGAAACCATAGGGAATAAGTGAGATGTTGCATCAGAGGGGCTTTTATAAATAAGAAAATTACTAAATATAATAAAAATTACTAAAATTTTTAAGAGTTATTTATTTTCATTCTATAAAAATATAAATATAAGTTATATTTTCAGTTTTTGAAGTTATAAATATAAGTTTAGAGTCTTTCGTCTTCATTTTATTCTTGTTTTATCTTCTTCAAGAACATGGCTTGCCACGAAGCAGACTGCCAAGAGGGTTGATCCTATGAAGGTAAGGCCCCCACCACCGCCCACACATCGCAAATGTCAGTGGGAGACCTGGTATCGTCACTCTTCGAGAAATCAGAAAGTATCAGAAGACGACAGACCTTGTGATCCTGAGACGAGGAGGCCTTTTCATCGCCTCGTTTTAGGAGATTATGGATGCTTTTGAACGCGAGCCGACTATCTCGATGGCATCGTCAGGTCGACAATAGTGAGGCTTCCACAAACAATGGACATCAGTAGCTTTGGAAGCTCTTCAAGAGGCTACTGAAGCTTTTTTGGTGGACATATATGGTGACACAGTGTACGCAGGAGCGCAGTCCATGCCAAGAGAGTCACCATCACTGATAAAGATATGCGGCTATTTCTACGCATGCGAAATTGTATGGTGATGAGCCACAGTTAAGGGTTTAGGATAATCTCATGTATATTTCACAATGTAATCTCATTGATCATGATGTAAATGCTTTACTTAATGAAAATATATTTTTTTGATCCTTGGCCAAGTGTCTATTTGATTATATCTAGAAATCATAATTGTATTGTGTTTTTCATTTCAAATTAATGATTAATTATTATTTGTTGATCACACAAATGCAACAAAACTTCAAAAATATATTTTTATTATATAGAAACTGTTACATCATGACATAGAAGCAAGTACAAAAACCCTAAACTCTACGCCTCTTAGAACTAGGCTCACCAGAGTCAGTAGGAGGTTTAAGCAAAGGAATTACAACAAAATTTCCTTCAAGCTCAAGCTAGATAGCATGAAGATCAATCTTCCCAGTGGCAAGGCCTAGGCCAACTAGTGAATGAATCTTCCCTCCACGCTGAGCTTTGAACAAATATAGGAGCTTGCAGCGCTTCACAAGCACCACCTTCTCTAAGCTTGATTTCACAGGCATGGACTTGAAATCAGCACCCTTTGTTAAATCCTTGATCTTCATGAGAGAGACTTGTCCATCAGGGAAGCATACTTTGTGAAAGATAATGATGTCTTGGAAGATTTTCCCAATGGACTCCTTCAAAGCTGCATCCTAGACTCTTCCTCTACCACCCCTTGTTCCACCAACTCTAGATGCAAAATCATTGACATAGACGATTTCCTGAAGAAAATATTTGCATGCAAAAATAAAATATCAAAAATTATTCCAAAATACAATTGCATGAAAAATAATATTTTTAAATGAGATGAAATTGTCTCTGTGCAGGGTCTTAAGGGCCTTGTAAGGTTCCTTCTCAGTCCTAAAAGATGTATAAGCTCTCCTCTCAGTCCCCTATAATCACCCCCTACTTCAGAATGCAAGAAAACATTGTTTTCTCTTGTTTTTGGTCTAAAGAGAGAAAATATTCTAGAGAGAGGAAACATAGTTTTGAGATATTTTTGGATATAAAGTTATCCCTTTTCATTTAAGATGAATTCCCGTGAAATAGAAGTTCAAAAAGAGTTTTCTAATATGTATTAGAAATTAATTGAATATGTGTATTAGACACCTTAGCCTAAGGGTCCACATTTTCAAAAGTTTTTGATTAAGGTCCAAAGAGTGTTCTAAAGGGCGAATAGGATTAATCCAAGTGTCGAAATAACAAAAATGCAAAGAATAAAAGAAAATCTCCTAAAAATGAGTAAATTCTCACATAAGATGAAGAGTTTACTAGTACAAGGGTTTATTAGTAAAAACATGAGATTTATTAATAAAAAAATAAAATTTTGACACCTCACGAAGGGGGGAGGGGGATCATGAATGAGGCACCTAAATAACATCATTACTCCATATTTTTAATTCAAAAAAATGAGATATTTTATCTCTCCTCTCTCCTCTCTCCTCTTTCAAAGTGGATCAAAAAAGTGAGCCAAACTGGTCCAAAATGGATCAAACTGAAGCTGGAATCCTCTAGATCCCAGTTGGACTTGGTTGGTGGCCTCCCTCTCTTATAAATAGAACCCCATTCCTTTGTGTTATCATCTTAGTGTATTTACATGCCAGTATAATAATCAATTTAGTGTAATTTTATTATCCCTCTACATTGCCTCTCCATTTGGGAAGCTTTGGAGCTTCACTAATCATCATCTTCTCTTGGAGATTACCCTCTTCTTCCCGGTGGCCAAGCTTTCTCTTGTGGGATTCACTTCTCTCTAAATAATCAAGCCAGAAACCAAGGGTAAGCCTAAGATAATGATGTTTTTCTTTCTTTTTCAATGGTAATCTTCTTCCCAACCTCTCTAATGCTTGGGAAGGATTTTAATCTATGGTTTCTTCTTTAAAACCATGCTTTTATTGATTTATATTGTTTAAATGGATTAATGCTAATCTTTTATGCTTAAATGTATTGTTTTTGATTTGTAAATCTCTCTTTTTGTAAGAACACTCATCTTTATGGATTAATCCTTCTTGGAAGGATAGATCTTAGTCCTAATCTCATTTTCTTAACCAAAACTCTAGGCCTAACAAACTAGAGATTGAGATTAAACATTTTTATGATTTTTAATCTAAAATGAGGAGTAATTCATTTATGCTTGTTTTATGTTGGAAAAATTCATAATTATTCATTCTAAAGTGAAAGAGAGCTTGTGCTAGCATTCTTATTATTATTTTCATATGGAAGTCATAATTGGGTAATTTTTCTTAAATAAACAAGGTGCTTAGATATAATTATACTTAGGTTTATGCATAATATATATTTTTTAAAAGTGAAAGTCCCACCATATTTAGGTAAATATGAGTAAATATTAAAGATAGAATTTTGAGTATTATCAGAAAATATGGAGAAGCTATGGTAAAATTTTTACCATAAAAAAAATGAATTTAATTCTATGCAAAAATTTGATAATGCAAAAAGAGGAATTTTCATTATTCTATGCATAAAAATTTTAATGCTAAAAGAAGGATTTTTGTTATATTTGTGTAATTATGTGCATGCATAAAAATCTAGATGCAAAAAGAGGAATTCTCACGATATTCTATGTACAAACATTTTAAATATTAAAAGAGGAATTTTTGTCATATTTCAAAACAGGTATATTCATGGTATGTATATACATGGGTATTTTAAATTTTTTATCATCAAAAGGAAAATTTTCATCATATTTTCAAATAGAAAAATACATAAATTCATTTTGGTATCAAAAAGAGAAAGTCTCACCATATTCTGTGTAGATAATTAGGGCATGTTGATGCCTAGGTCCAGATTGGAGAAAAGAATATTTTAGTGTAATTCTATGTGAATATTTTAAATAAATGATGTATGCATATTCATAAAAAGGATCATTGAAAAAAGAAATATCCTTGTTTAATCCCATTATTAATGAATATAATTATTTATAATTCTATTATATCCAAGGAAGAATGAATTTCATATTTACCTTTACGATTCGAAATCACTGTTAATTTACAGATAAATGAAGAATTATCTTTAGAAAATATATTTAGGAATAAAATGGAGTAATTCGGTGCTAGACCATGTCCACGAGAGAAAGGTGGGTTAGTAAGATGCCTGCCTATCTGTTGAATTAAGACTTCTGACCAATCCCAACTCTTCATTACGATGGATAACCGGTTGATTTATAGAAGTTTTTCCTAAGACCCGAAATTGTCTAGCAACAAGTTAGAAATTTGTTCTAATTGATGGACGGATCATCGAGATACGTGATTTGTGATTGTCATTGAGTAAGTCAGGGTTGAAAATAAGGGAGTCTCGTGAAACCAAACTCAATGGAAAATTCTTACTTGCATAGAAACTCTGTTTTTTTTAAAGGACTGTCTTACGCCAGAATGCTGGAGGAAGCATTTGGCTTATTGTTAATCTAAGGAGAGTTCACGTTGCAACAGCTGGCGTGGGGAGTCATTGAAAGACGTCTCTCATGGCAAAGCCTGGCAAAGTCTTGAATGAGCCTCGGTACGGTTGAAAATGGTGCACTTTCAGTACGATGGGAGAGGGCTGACGCAGCGGTCCCTGAGTGAAGTGCTAGGACACCTAAGGAGGATCCTGAAGGGTTATGACCAGGTGATGCACGGGCTCACGGCTGCTAGGACACCCATGCGTATATCGAGGAAGATATTTACAGATTGGAAGGAATTAATCTAAGTGAACTGGAAACTTGAAATTGGATCTCGTTGGTTGAGTAGTTGGTCCTCAACGGAGAGTTTGGATGACACTTGTTTGTAAAAACAATGTAATTGGAATTTTGGGAATTATGATGGAAACATTGTGGTTTCATTCCAATTTTGTCTTGAAGATAGTTGAATCTGAGAAAAAGGTAATTTCATATTGGGTGTGTAAGTGGTGTGTCTAATTGAAATTTTTGCATGAGTGCCGGCTAGGGGGCCTGGGAACTCTTTTCCCTGATACCTGGGAACAAAACACAACCAAATTTTTATAAATAGAAATCCCACCAATACAGTGGTTGGTGGGTGGTTGGCTAACCCATCGGCCAGTTGGGGTTAGTAGGCTGGATCAGTGGATTCTTACAACCAAGTTTAATTAAGATTAATTTATGATAGTTAAAGTAAGTCCAAGGAAGATTCTTGTTCTATGGGAAAGAATCAATGGCTGTGCCTCACTTAAGGGGAAAAAAGCGATGCTCTCTATGAACCAAGTGCAAGTCCCTTCCTTGATTCGGCTATGTGATCTGTGGGTTTGGTCGGATTAATAGGATAGTTAAGGCTCTTGACCCTGTTTGATGAACTTTCATTAGAAGATTTTCCTAGTAGAATCGCTCGTGCTTTTTGAGCGAGGAAATTTTTTTGGTCTTGGTTTCTAAAGAACCACTAGACTAGTCCCTTGCCTGGACATTAGTGGGCGAGGCCCCGAGTGGGAAACTCTGCCCTGCGTGCAAGAGGTTTCTACTTCCACTGCTAGCACCCTAGATTTTGGTGCACGGAGATGGTAGGGTCTCACAGCTTGTATTTCATTTTTTTTGAAAGCTCAAAAATCAAAGATGAATTTTATCTAAATTTTATAATAAAATCCTAGAAAGATGCATTCACATGTTGTATTTTCATTCAGATTAAGCTTCATTGATAAAGACTTATAATTGATAAATTGGATTTTATAGATGGACGTCCCGTATTTATTTGGTATCCCCAATCTTGCTAATCATTTTGAGGAGCTATATTTTATAGACCCAGCTGAGAGATGACAGCATAAGTGGTTTTTGCAGGGCAATATATCCATGTCTCTTGCATCCAACACTAGATGCTGAGGCAGAACGTCTCCTTAGCCATGGCCTTGTTAAGGCTAAAAGTGGTTGGTGGTGTTATTCTTTATCACCCCACACCTCGCGATTTTAGGATTACTTGTCATCTTTTCAGGCTTCTTAGCCATTTTATCCCGAGGAGTAAGATTGTAGCACCAATAGTGAGATAAGGGAACAATTGCATCGCGGCATGTCCACAGCGTAGTATCGCCGCTTTATGCATATGCAATTGAGGCATTGATTTTCTAGAGCCATGTTGCTCTATGTATATATTGCAAACCTTATGTAAATAAAGAATGTCTTGTGAAAATTCCAGTTGTTTAAGTGATTTTGACTACCAGATATCAAGTTTAAAGAAATAAGATCTGTTTTCTCGGATGTATGTCGTAGATCTTTAGTAAGAATGATTACCTTATTTAAAGTAATTAATTCTGAACTTCTTTAGTCTTAGGATCTCTAGGCAAAGTCAAATAGAAATTTAACAATGTATCGTTTTAACAAAATCATGAGATGTGCGAATCATGGTAGATAGCCAGATCCTCTCACGGATGAGGAGGAGCTTGACCATGATGTTTGCAAAGCTCTTCATAGATCTCATCCAAGTCCCTTCTAACGTGAAGGGGAACACGACGCTGTGAAAAAGTGGATCGAAGCCATGGAAGAATACTTTGATGTCACTCGATATAATGAAAAAAGTAAAGTGGCTCTTGCAAGGCTGAAGATTGTAGAAACAACTAGAGTAGCATGGAGAAACCACTGTGAGACTAACCATTTGGATCAAAAAACCCAAACGTGGAATGATATCAAAGCATACCTGAGGAAGAGATTTCGTCATCATGGATTCCTTGAAACAAAGATGAATGAGTTCCTGGAGCTAACCTAGGAAAGCCGAACCATGGAGGAATATCACCAGGCATTCACTCTTCTCCTCAAGTACTCGCCACCATTGGATGAAGAACAATTGATGGCCAGGTTTATTCAAAGAATGAACGAACCTTTGGATACCCTGGTAAAGAATGCTAAACCAGTTTCAATGGCCGAAGCAGTGCGGATGGCGAAGGATTTCACCAAGGCCTTTGTTGTTAAGGTTCCGCCAAAGCCAGCTCCCTCGTCCTTCAAAAGATTCCAAACTCCAGGAAGCACTTCCAACTTTCCACCTCCTAAAAGTCATCAAGGTCCCAATAAGAACCAGGAGACGAGAAGTTTCAGAATGGATTCAAGAACTTTTCCTCAGAGCACATTTTCTGGACCTCCGGCTCTTTCCAGGATGCAGAAGGATGAGCTTCGAAGTGAGAACATGTATTTTGAATGTCAAGGTTTTGGACACCAGCTCAAGGATTGTCCAACTGCTTCTATGACAATGGGCCAAGGAAGCCAAGTTCCTAGAATACTGAGATCGACTCCTTCCTATCAATCTAAACAGGGTCCCTCTCACCAAAATTAAGGCAACCCCAGAAGAGTGTCAGCTGAGCCTGCAGCCTAAATGCAAAGTACTCTCGGAACTCCCTCCTAGAATTGGGGAAGCCAGACAAAGAGAGTTCCACCTCAGACAGAGCAGTAGCCAGAGCTATCACAATAGCTGATGTAGTGGAGGAAGAAAGAGGATAGATTTATGCCACCATTGAATATCAAGGGCACAATCGTCAGCTCTGAGTCCTTTAGACTCTAGCAGAATACAAGGGTAAGCACTTTAAGCTTTTGATTGATTCAGGCATTACACATTCTTTTATTTCCCCTAGATTCTTGCGTAAGTTAGTCCTAGATCAGAAAAGAGGGAAACCTATGCAAGTAGAATTGGCCAGTGGAAAGATTCTTTTTACACACCATGAGACAGACCGTATTCAGTTTAATCTAGATGGGAATGTAATAGATTGCGAGTTCAGAGTCTTACCCTTAGGAATCTATGATAGAATCCGTGGAATGGATTGGCTCCATAAGAATCAAGGTGACATTCACTTTTACAATGGAACCGTTTCTTTCCTTGACCTGCACAGGAATCAAGCTCAAGGAACTGAAATTCTTGGATCCCCAGTTTTGTAGTTAGTCAAATCTTCTAAATTGCTCAAGGGACTCAGAAAGAGGCAAATTGTCTATGTCATTAAAATGAATCTAGTAGACAAAAAATGCAAGGCTAAGGAACCTGAGTGGCTAAGTGAGTATGTTGATGTATTCCCAGAAGAGCTGTCTGAGATGCCTCCATAGAACTAAAGGAGCAATTAAGACAACTACTAGAGCAAGGATTCATAAGACCCAGAGTTTCACCTTGGGGTACGCCCGTTTGCTTTCAAAAAAAGAAAGATTGAATGTTAAGACTCTGTATTGATTACAGAGGATTAAATCAATTGATAGTAAAAAAAAAATATCCAATTCCTAGGATTGATGAACTTTTGGATTGGTTAAGTGGAACCTAAATGTTCACAAAGATAGATCTTAAATCTGGATATTACCAAGATATCTGAAAAGATGCAGGGGGGAAGAGAGCTTGAGCTCTTACAAGCACACAGACACTCACAAAACCCTAGTAGAGAATACACAAGGTGAGAGGCTGGAAATCTTCTTCTTCTTGATAAAAAACAGAAGCAGGATGTAACACACACAAGAGAAGCAAACCCTAATCCATAATCATCAACCATAAAGAAGGAGAGAAGCCATAGTCACCATCTCTCTCACACACACAAAGGAGAACACAACATAGTGTTATGTCCACACTACAAAGTAAACCTAATGTAATGTCCACACCACACATGACCAGCTGGACACGCGGTCATTTATGTCTCACACATGTTCCTACCTAATCTGCCAGCACATAGCATAGCTGGCTCACATTGACATCGAGCTTGAATCTCAACAGCCCCTCTCAAGCTCATGATGTACTGCCGATGAAGATGTAGATGAGCTTGGGATATCAACACTCTCAACACTCCCCCTCAAGCTCATCCCATGTACTCCCAACATAGTCCGGAAGTACTCAAACTTCTCCCTGCTAAGTGGCTTCGTGAAGATATCAGCCACCTGCTCATCAGTCTTCACATAGTGAAGATCAACTGTACCATCCAGCACCTTTTCTCTGACAAAGTGATAATGGACCTCTATGTGTTTGGTCCTCGCATGAAATACTGGATTCTTTGCCAACTGCATACTGCTCATGTTGTCACAATGTATGACAACTTTGCCATCAAGAGGCTCACATAAATCTGCCAAGAGACTCTTTAACCATATAGCCTCACAAGTAGCAATGGCTGCACCTCTGTACTCAGCCTCTGTACTGGATAAGGCAACTGTAGGTTGCTTTTTGCTACTCCAACTCACCATAGCACTGCCAAGTGTAAAAGCATATCCACTAGTAGACCTCCTGTCATATGCGCTACCTGCCCAATCAGCATCTGTGTAGCCATGTATGTCCAAGCTTTTACCACTCTCATAGAATAAACCATAATGTGCTGTGGTTTTCACATATCTCATGATGCGTCTCACTGCATCCAAATGTGGTTTCTTGGGGCTCTGCATAAACTGGCTCACTAGCCCCACTGCATAACTCAAATCTGGGCGTGTGATAGTCATGTATATGAGACTACCAACCATCTTCCTGTACATAGAAGGATCATCCAATTCCTCGCCATAATCAGCCCGCAATTTCACATTTTGCTCCAATGGTGTACTCATAGGCTTACACCCTGTCATGCCATACTTTGCCAACATATCCAAGGCATATTGGCGCTGTACTAACCAAGTACCTCCATGATCTTTCACCACTTCAATGCCAAGGAAGTATCTCAATTCACCAAGATCTTTCATGTCAAATTGCCCACTCAAAGCTTTCTTGACATGCATCACATCTGCACTATGATCACCTGTGATAATCAAGTCATCCACATAGATGACTAGTAAAACAATCCCATGCTGTGTCTTCTTCACATACAGTGAAGAATCTGCTGTAGAAGTCTGAAAACCAAGTGAGATAAGATATCTGCTCATCTTATCACTCCAAGCACGAGGTGCTTGCTTTAGACCATACAATGCCTTTTTCAACCTGCATACGTGAGTGGGATATCTAGGGTGTACATACCCTTCTGGCTGTGCCATGTATACTTCCTCTTGTAAATCTCCATTCAGAATTGCATTCTTAACATCCATCTGATGCATTTCCCAGCCATTAGCTGCAGCCATAGCAATGACTGCTCTCACTGTGCCCATCTTAGCCACTGGGCTAAACGTCTCATCATAATCCAATCCATGGGTCTGTGCATAACCCTTTGCTACCAATCTTGCCTTATGTCTTTCAATAGAACCATCAGATTTGCACTTCACTTTGTAAACCCATTTACATCCAATAACATTCTTATCCTTTGGTAGTGCAACCAAGTCCCATGTATCATTATGGACCAATGCGTCCATTTCCACATCCATTGCTTTTTCCCATACATGCTCTCCAACAGCCTCTGTATAGCATGTAGGTTCCACATGCTTCACCATAGATGTCATGTATGCATAGTGCATAGCAAAATCTCTGTATGTCAACCTGTCAACAGGATATCTGACCCTCTGGGATCTCTGCAATGCATGCGGGTCACTCTGTACACCTGTAACTCGAGCATGTGGTGGCACATATCTGTCCTGCCTAGCACCAGGTGTGCGTACAACAGGTATCCCGAGCTCCTCATCCAAACTCTCTGAGCTAGAAGACTCATAGCCTGTGATCCCAATTCCCTCGACTTTCTTCTTGCCTTTATCCATAGCACTACTCCCAGTGCTCACACTCTCATGTCTCAGACGTCCTGACCATGGACGTACACTGCTACTACTCTCAGCTTCTGCTGCTGGCCCAGACATAGTAGTAGATCTAGAACTTGCTTGTGATGGCAAGTTCACAGGCACATTCGCCTCAAGTGTGTCAATGACTCCCTCATCTTTGGCTTTATACCAACTAGCAAGCTCATCGAATACAACATCTCGTGAGATGACTACTTGTCTAGTTTGAGGGTTATAGCATTTGTAAGCCTTTCGATCCTGTGCATATCCAACAAAGACACATTTCTCTGCTTTAGGATCCAACTTCCGTCTTCTTTCATCAGGCACATGAACATAAGCTACACATCCAAAGACTTTCAGATGTCCAATATCTGGCCTGTAACCTGTAAGCCGCATCTCTGGCGTGCTTCCATGAATGGCTGCTGTAGGTGTTTTGTTCAGGATATACACTGCAGTAGCACATGCTTCTGCCCAATAGTAATCTGGCATGCTCTTTTCATTGAGCATTGCCCTTGCCACTTCACATATTACACGATTCTTTCTCTCAGCCACACCATTCTGCTGAGGTGTATACCTGCATGTCAACTGTCTTCTTATCCCATGCTTCCGCAAGAAATGCTCAAATGCTTTTGAGGTGTATTCACCACCTCCATCTGTTCTCAGACACTTAATCCAACAGCCATATTGTTTTTCTACAAGAGCTTTAAAATCCATGAATTTTTCCAGCACTTCACTCTTCTCTCTCAAAAAATATATCCATGTCATCCTGCTGAAGTCATCTATAAATGTCACATAGTATAGACTTCCTTTGATAGATGGGTTTTGTGCTGGGCCCCATACATCACTGTGCACTATTTCAAGTGGTCTATTACTCATGTTTCCTTCTCTAGGAAACCTCAACCTTGCCTGCTTCCCAAACTGACAGGCTTCACAAACATGCATATGTCCATTATATTTAAATCGAGGCAATCCACTGACAATGCCCCTTGTTTGCATGTTCTTTAATCTCTGTATATTGACATGTCCAATCCTCTTGTGCCACATGTCAATATCCTGTACCACATTCCTGCTCTTTGAGAACATGGCTGATTTTAGCTCAGGAATTCCAGCATCCAGCTTAAACAGTCTTCCTTCTTTCTTGCCTTTAGCAATCACTCTACATCCATGTTTAAAGTCTTCAACGAAGCATCCATGCTCATTGAATCTAACCTGTAATCCCTGTTCTACCATTTGACCAACTGAGGCCAAGCTTTTAGTGATCGAAGGCACATACAGCACATCTGACATAGACTTTGTCTGACCATTATGCATGACCAATGGTACACTTCCAACATGTGTAATGACATGCTGGGTATCATCACCTGTTTCCACATAGCCCTTCACATCCATTGGCTTCATGTGCTCAAACCATTCTCCATGACATGTCATATGGTTTGATGCTCCTGAGTCCATGTACCATGTATCATCATTCTCAGCATTTGTTGTCATAGAACCCACAACATGCTTCATGGCAAACAAATGATTTGCAGTTCCATCATTGCTACTTGATGCATAGTTGCCACCATGTTGTGCATAGTTTCCACCATAATGACCACCACGTTGTGCTCTTCCCCCTCTCAAATCATTCTGTTTGCGAAAGCAATCTCTCGCCATATGACCATATTTGCCACAATAATGGCATTCCACATCTTGCATAGAATTTTGTTGGCCTTGCCAACGTCCTCGTCCACGGGGGTTACCTCTGCCTCGCTGAGGTGCATAACCACGACCACCTCGAGCACCATATGAAGGCTGAAAATTCTGCTGTGGAGGCCTATCCTGCCATCCACGACCATTACCACCACGTCCACGTGATGCGAATCTCCCCCTGCCTCGAAAGCCTCTAGATGAGTAAAAAGCCTGATTCCTTGCATGTTCATCATTGCCTGACGAGGATGCACCACCTGTAACACTCAGACCACCAAGGCCTAGCTTCAATTCTTCCACAATGAGCAATGACACAAGCTCATTAAAGTCTGGCATTCCTCCCAACCTTACTGAGATGGAAGTATCAAAAGATTTGTATTCTTTGCCTAAACCACGCAAAGTGAGAGCAACCAAATCATCATCATCCATTGGGGCATGGATTGATGACAAGGAATCTGCATAACCCTTGATTTCCTGAACATATTCATGTATACTCCGATTCCTTCGTGTTACACTGTGAATCTGTTGCTTTAGTTGTATCTTCCTTGCACCAGTGTCTGTCTCATACATACGGCACAATATACCCCATGCTTCTTTCGGTGTATCTGCATCTTGGATGTGAATGAGCAAGGCATCTGTTACACATATTGAAAAATAATGCAACACCTTCGAGGACCGCTCTACCCATTGCTTGTGAGCCAGTAACTGAGCATTATTTGGTTGAGGAGGTAGGTATGGCTCCGGATCTTCCTCCGAGACAAGACTCCATAAACCTTTGCCTTTCAAAAAACTCTTCATTCGAAACTTCCACACTTGAAAGTTAGTGCGATCAAGCTTCTCTCCAACAATCTGTATCGGACCATCTCCCATTGTTGCAAAAAATTGAGTAGATGTACCCTTTCGATTACAATGTACGAAGTACCTGTAATGCTCCAAATCTCTCCAAATCACGTCAAATTCTTGCAAATTGTGTGCATTAACATCCCACAATGGTTCACCAACAATGTACACTCGATCAAAGTTGAAATCAAATGAAACTCCTTCACAAAAAATTTTCTGGTTTTTTTCTCGCCAATAAATTCTCGCCAGTAACCAGTCAAGATTATGCTCTAAATCCTTCAAATCTTGTCCAAATGCAATGATTCAACTTGCAATGGCTTCCCAACACATTGCTCCAACATATCCTAGAAGGGTTTGATCAAATTCTTCAAGGGGAATGAGAACCACCAATTTTTGTAACCTCTGGTTTGAATTTTTCTGCACCTGTCAGGTACCACCTCTCACTAAAATTGCTCTATCTCCTTCAAATCTTCTCCAAATCCAAAACTTTTTGATTCAAAAGTTTAGCAACTCATAGGACTCTACTTGTACCAGAGGAATTTGGCCAATTTGATATAGGCAAAGATTAATGCCTTGATTAAAAATGCTCTGTTTCTGGACAGAATTTCTGCAAACCTGCACACCTCTGATAAATCACTTCAATGAGCTCCAAATACATGAAATGAGCTGCAACCAAGCATCACAAGGCCTTAGCAATGTATTTGCTAAACTCTCCAAGCTTTAAAGCATTCAATTTGGTGTCCAAATGAGTGAATTAGGATGTAATCTTATCAAACTCTTCAGAAATCTGCATAGAAAAGCGCCGCCTGCTGTTGTGGGCTGTAGAGAGAGGGGAAATCAAAATTGAATAGATAGGCCTCTTAGCAATGACCTAATCTACCTTGGGTATGAAGGGTTTAGCTCAATTTTGCCTCTAGCTCCTGCAATTGATCCTCCACGGGGGGTATGTCCACTGGTTTTGTGAAAAACCAGAAACTTTTACATAAATCCACTTTCTCTTGATTTTAATCAAATCTGTATGCATCAATCTGCTTCAAGATTCTGTATGTTGCTTGTGCCCACTTTGCTAATACATTTGCAAGCCCAAATACATGTGCCTTTGTGTATACATTTGCCAAGAGTATACATTCACTTCAAGCTTTCCATGAAAGCTTAGAGAAAAAACCAGAATTTTTCCTTTGCTTTATGCCCTTCAATCTTCACTTAACTTGCTCTTTGGTACCTGCAATCCGCAGAGGGGGTCTTGCTACACTCACCAATGGTCCTTAGCTCTCAGATCTGATGCCGGTGTGTGCTCCACAGCTTTTCCTTTGCTCCAAGCTCCAATGGCTTCCTTCACAGCTTTTTCTTCTTCTTCTCTCTTCTCTCACTCACTCACACAACTCAGCTAATGAGCTCTTGGCTCTGATACCATGATAAAAAACAGAAGCAGGATGTAACACACACAAGAGAAGCAAACCCTAATCCATAATCATCAACCATAAAGAAGGAGAGAAGCCATAGTCACCATCTCTCTCACACACACAAAGGAGAACACAACATAGTGTTATGTCCACACTACAAAGTAAACCTAATGTAATGTCCACACCACACATGACCAGCTGGACACGCGGTCATTTATGTCTCACACATGTTCCTACCTAATCTGCCAGCACATAGCATAGCTGGCTCACATTGACATCGAGCTTGAATCTCAACACTTCTACACTCAACACTCAACACACCATACACAAGATAAGAGTACACATAATATGAAAGGTACTCAACCAATACATACACGGGTTCTCTATAGTGTGAACCCAACTAAATGAGCTGGCACTATAACTATACCAGTCTCTAGAATGGCTGTCACACAGCCTGTCATCCCACTGACCGCATATCACCCATGATCTCACCAACCATGCGAGTGGTGTAAGTGTGGGACCTATCCCCCAGGCGGGTCATTAGTGTCCACCGCCTCACTGGATGAGCTCGATATCTCAACACTCCCCCTCGAGCTCAACTCCATCTCATGTACACCAAGCAAAGCCCTGAATCTACGGAGCTTCTCTGTACTCAATGATTTGGTGATGATGTCAGCTACCTGATCCTCTATGCTGACATAAACAAGGTCAAGGTCTCCTGCCAAGACCTTCTCTCTGACGAAGTGGTAGTGGACCTCTATATGCTTCGTACGAGCATGAAAAACTGGGTTCCTGACCAACTGTATACTGCTAATGTTGTCACAAAAAATGACAACTTGTCTATCCACTGATAGACCCAAATCTGCAAGTAGCTTTCTCAACCAAGCTACCTCACATGCTGCCATAGCAGCTCCTCTATACTCGGCCTCTGTACTGGATAGAGCAACCGTAGGCTGCTTCTTGCTGCTCCAAGTCACAGCAGCACTCTCCAAAGAAAACATAAAACCACTAGTAGATCTTCTATCTGAGATACTACCAGCCCAATCAGCATCTGTATACCCATGTACACATATCTCTGTCCCAGTCTCATAGAATAGTCCACAATGCAAAGTAGACCTCACATACCTTAGTATGCGTCTCACTGCATCCAAATGTGGTTTTCGTGGAACCTGCATAAACTGACTCACCAACCCAACAGCATAGCTCAAATTTGGCCTGGTGATAGTCATGTATATCAAGCTTCCTACTATGCGCCTATACATAGTAGGATCCTCCAAAATCTCTCGTGAATCTACACTCAACTTGCCATTCTGATCCAATGGTACTGAGATAGGCTTACAACCTATCATACCATACTTGGACAACATGTCCAAGCCATACTGTCTCTGTAGTAATCCAATACCATGTGGTGACCTAATCACCTCAATGCCCAAGAAATATCTTAGCTCCCCCAGATCCTTCATCTCAAACTTCTATCTAAGCAAGATCTTTACATCAAAGATCTCTGCATCATGGTCCCTCGTAATGATCAAGTCATCTACATAGATGACAACAAGCACAACCCCTCTATCACCATGTCTCACATACAGCGAGAAATCTACGTTGGCTACATGAAAGCCAATAGTGATAAGATATTCAGAAATCTTGTCAGACCATGCTCTTGGTGCTTGCTTTAAGCCATACAAGGCTTTCTTCAATCTGCAAACATGCTCGGGGTGACTCACATCCTCATAACCAGGTGGCTGCAACATATACACCTCTTCTTGCAAATCCCCATGCAAGAATGCATTCTTTACATCCATCTGATGTAAAGACCTTTGCTTTGATGCAGCCACTCCTATCACAACTCTCACTGTTGCCATCTTGGCAACTGGGTTGAAAGTTTCCTCATAATCAATGCCATATGTCTACGCATAACCTTTGGCTACCAACCTAGCCTTATACCTGTTTATGCTTCCATCACTGTTATGTTTTACTTTGTACACCCACTTGCATCCAATGGCTTTCTTGCCTTCAAGCAATTGCACTAAGTCCCAAGTTTCATTTCCATATAGTGCATTCATCTCCTCATCCATAGCTTTCTCCCAACACACATTTCCAACAGCCTCATCAATGCATGTGGGCTCAACAACCTGCACAACCTTTGTCATATATGCATAGTGATGTGCCACATAACCATCGTAGGTAAATCTCTGCACAGGATTTTTCACTCTCCCAGATCTTCGCAGCTTTTCATTCATGGCTTCCATAGCCTTCTTTACACCAGGTGTTCTCATAGCTGGGATCCCAAGCTCCTCATCAAGGCTCATATCTGAGCCACTAGACTCTCCATCAACATGAGAATGCCCTGCAGAAATGTCAAGCATACCAAGGGGCTCAACCACTTTCTCTTTTCCTTTACATGATGTACTAATCACATTTGCAGGACTGGTATTATGACGCAGCCTGCCACTCCATGGTCTATCAATAGACCCACTAGATGAGGACTCTCTTGGTCCACTCAAAGACTCTGATTGCTGACTTGCATTCTGTGCAACCACACTTCCACTCACATCAGCCCCTACAGCTTCTTTTTCAGCAGCATAGCAGCTGCTCATCTCATCAAAGACAATATCCCTGCTTACCCTCAAATCACGTGTAGCAAGGTTATAACACCTGTATCCCTTGCGCTCAAGGGAATATCCAATAAACACACATTTTTTAGCTTTCGGATCCAGCTTAGTTCTCAGCTCATCTGGCACATGCACATATGCAATGCATCCAAAAACTTTCAGATGAGACAAATCAAGTTTTCTGCCAGTAAACCTCTCCTCTAGAGTTACATCATGTATGGCTGCAGTTGGAGTCCTGTTCATAATGTATACTGCTGTAGAAACAGTCTCAGTCCAATAGCTATGCAAGATATTTTTCTCTTCCATCAATGCTCGCGCAATCTCAGCAATGTGCCTATTTTTTTGCTCAGCAACTCCATTTTGCTGCAGAGTGTATCTGCATGTAAACTGTCTCCGAATACCATTCTTCTTCAAAAATTCAGAGAACTCATTGGAGAAGTACTCTCCCCCTCCATCTGACCTTAGGCACTTTACATATTTCCCTGTTTGCTTTTCAACCAAAACTCTGAAATTATGGAAGTGAGTGAACACCTCACTCTTCTCCTTCATGAAATATACCCACACTTTCCTTATGTGGTCATCAATGAATGTCACATAATACCTACAGCCTCCCATAGACATGGTCTTCGTAGGACCCCATACATCTGAATGCACAACATCTAGTGCATTTCTGCTCACATATCTGTTACGTGGAAATACATGCTTTGTTTGCTTTCCAAATTGGCATGCTTCACATATTCTCTGCATACCTTCCACTTTAAATTTTGGCAGCCCTGTCACAATTCCTTTAGTTTGCATAGACTTCATTCTCTGAACATTCACATGTCCAATTCTTTTATGCCAAATGTTGGTGTCTGCAACAATTCCTGAACCATTTGCAAACATCGCAGCACTCATTTCAGGCATGTCTACATTCAACGTAAACATTCTGCCCACTCTGTTGCCTTTTGCAACCAACCTGCACTTGTCTTTAAAGTCTTCAATATAACAACCATCAAGGTTAAACCTAACCTGCAAACCCTGCTCAATCATCTGGCCAACTAAAACCCAATTCTTTGTTATGTTCAGAACGTGAAGTACATCTGCAAGGTACTTCACTTTGCCATCCTGCATAGACAATGGCACATCTCCAACATGGGCAATTGGATGCGTAGTGTCATCCTCTGTTTCCACAAAACCTGGTCTTTCCAGGTTTTTCATCTCCTTGAACCACTCCCCATGACTTGTCATGTGGTTTGAAGCACCTGAATCCACATACCATACATCATCTTTTTGTGCTGCTTCAACATTTTCAGACATGGCATTCATGACATGCTGCATAACAAACAACCTTTCATTATCCTCATTATTTCTGCTTGAGGATGCATAGTTGTTTTGCTGCAATTTCCCATTTTGCATGTCAGCCTGCTTCTTATAACACTCTGCGTGCACATGTCGAGGCTTACCACAATAAAAGCATTCATGTGCATCATTATACTGCCTTTGCCAATTTTCACGACCTCTTTGACTCCCCCTGGCTCTGAATTTGCTTCTTCCACCTGCGTGTTGTTGTTGTTGTTGTGAATTCTGGGACTGTTGTTGTTGTTACTATTGACCATAATTGTGATTACCTGTTTGGCCACCTCCTTGACCGCGTCCATGGCCTCCTCTTCCTCGTCCTCTTCCTGAACTTGTGTAGAAGGCTTGTTGCTCTGAAGAACTATTTTTGTTTTGTGAAGACTGTTGGTCTTCACCCAAGCTCTTCTCTTCTATAATCAGCATAGACACCAAATCTATAAAGTTGGGAATGTTTTCCCAAGGCATTGAAGCAAGAGAGAAAATCATGCAAGATAAATTCTTTTCCCCTATTGCTACCCTACTGATGCAGGAAAGCAAGACTCCTCAGGAAATGAGTCGAGTTCTTGGGTACAAATTGGACGAAGGATGTATGTATTACAATAATCGGCTATGCATTCCTAATGATGAGGAAACAAAGGGAAAAATTCCGAGAGAAGCCCATGATAGCCCGATAGCTGGACATTCAAGGTTCATAAAGACCTACATGTCTATAAAGAAGAGATTCTTCTGGTGAGGACTCAAAAGAGATGTACTCAATCATGTACATCAGTGCTTAATATGTCAAAGAGTCACGACAGAAAGGGTTAAGATGCCAGGAAAACTGCATCCCTTGGACATTCCACAAATGAAGTGGGAATGTGATAGTATGGATTTTGTTATTGTGTGGACTACCGTCAGTGCAATTAGGTTACAACTCCATTTTTATGGTAGTTGACAGATTAACCAAGGTTTCCAATCTGATTCCGGTAAAAGAAACCTACTCTGCAGTGGATGTTGCCAGAGTCTTCCTTAAGGAGATTTTCAGGCTGCATGGCTTACCCCAGAAGAATAATGAGTGACATAGATTCTAAGTTCACATCAAGGTTTTGGACTAGATTCTTCCAAGAAGTGGGAACTTTCTTAGATCTCAATACAGCTTATCATCCCGAGACAAGTGGCCAGACTGAAACAGTAAACCAAGTAATTGAAGATATTCTTCGGCCATGCTATGTGGCAGAGAACCTAGAAAGTGGCAGAGAACCCAGAAAGTGGTTAAGCTGCTTACATCTTGTTGAGTTTGCTTATAATGCCTCTTATCACTGAAGTATCGGGATGAGCCCATTCAAAGCTCTGTACGGACAAGATTGCCTCACACCATTAACTTGGTCCGACCCATTGATCAGGGTTGAGATGTCCAGACATATGCTTGATGAAATGTAGCAATAAATGTAGGCAATCCACAAAGATATTAAGGCTGCCCAGGATAGGCAAAAGTAGTATGCTGATAAGAGGAGAACCAAAAGAGTGTTTGAATAATCAGATATGTCTTCATTCAAGTACGACCCAAAAGAAGTTCTTTATCTCTAGGGAAGTACAAGAAGCTCTCTCCCAGATATTGTGGACCGTATGCCGTTACAAAGAAAATAGGAGATCTAGCCTATGAACTTCTTCTACCTCCCCATCTTAAAGTACATAATGTATTCCATGTCAGTTTACTTAAAAAGTATGTACCCAGCCCGAGTCATGTACTAGATGACGAATAGTTAACTTCTTCACCGGAACTCCAACTCAAAGAAATCCTAGATTTTTGGGAGAAGGCTCTTAGGAATAGAGTCCTTAGAGTTTTTGGTCAAGTGGAGTTATACCCTTTAGAGGATGCCACTTGGGAGAAAGAAGAAGATCTGGTAAAGGACTACCTCCACTTTGTGAGATGAGGACATCTCGCGTCTTTCAAGTGGGAGAGGATATAAGGTTCCTCCTTAGCCCTAAAAGATGTATAAGCTCTCCTCTCAGTCCCCTATAATCATGCCCTATTTCATAATAAACACCATATTAGATAATTTGGGAAAAATCCCATTCCCATTTGAAAAATGGGAGCATGGTGAACTTGTCCAAAAGTTTGTCAAAACCCCCTCATGTGACATATCATCGGAAAGATCTTGAAGAGTAGAATCTAAATCTAAGATCTCCGACAAATTTGGAGTTAGTATGATTAAGATATATCCAAAACTATATGGAGTAATTGATTCCCAAAATGTGAAAATTTTTCCAAATTACCTAATATTGACTTAATGCAAGAAAACATTGTTTTTAGTCTAGAGAGAGAAAATATTCTAGAGATAGATAATACAGTTTAGAGATATTTTTGGATATAAAGTTATCCCATTTATTCAAGATGAATTCCCTTGAAACAGAAGTTCAAAAAGATTTTTCTAATATGTATTAGAAATTAATTGAATATGTGTATTAGACACCTTAGCCTATTGGTCCACATTTTCATAAGTTTTTGATTAAGGTCCAAAGAGTGTTCTAAAGGGCCAATAGGATTAATCCAAGTGTTGGAATAACAAAAATGCAATGAATAAAATAAAATCCCCCAAAAGTGATTAAATTCTCACATAAGATGAAGAGTTGACTTTATTAGTAAGAAAATGAGATTTATTAATAAAAAAAAAAATTTTTGACACCTTAAGAAGGGGGGAGGGGGCTCATGAAGGAGGCTCCTAAATCACATCATTACTCCATATTTTTAATTTAAAAAAATGAGATATTTCAGCTCTCCTCTTTCAAACTAGATAAAAAAAAGTGAGCCAAACTGGTCCAAAACTTGTCCAAATGGATCAAACTGAAGTTTGAAGCCTCAAGATCCCAGTTGGACTTGGTTGGTGGACTCCCTCTCCTATAAATAGAACCCCATTCCTTTGTATTATCATCTTAGTGTATTTACATGCTAGTATAATCTTCAATTCAGTGTCATTTTATTATCCCTCTACTTTGCCTCTCCATTGGGAAGCTTTGGAGCTTAACTAATCATCATATTCTCTTCGAGATCACCCTCTTCTTCTTGGGAGACAAGCTTTCTCTTGTGGACTTCACTTCTCTCTAAAGAATCAAGCCAAAAACCAAGGGTAAGCCTATGATAATGGTGTTTTTCTTTCTTTTTCAATGGTAATCTTCTTCCCAACCTCTCTAATGCTTGGGAAGCATTTTAATCTATCGTTTCTTCTTTAAAACCATGCTTTTATTGATTTATATTGTTTAAATGGATTAATGCTAATCTTTTATGCTTAAATGTAATGTTTTTGATTTGTAAATCTCTCTTTTTGTAAGAATACTCATCTTTATGGATTAATCCTTCTTGGAAGGATAGGTCTTAGTCCTAATCTCATTTTCATAACCAAAAATCTAGGCCTAATACACTAGAGATTGAGATTAAGCATTTTTATTATTTTTAATCTAATTGAAATGAGGAGTAATTCATTTATGCTTGTTTTATGTTTTATGAGTGAAAGAGAGCTTGTGCTAACATTCTCATTATTACTTTCTTGTGGAACTTATAATTGGGTAGTTTTTCTTAAATAATCAAGGTGCTTAGATATATTTATGCTTATGTTTATGCATAATAATTTTTTTTTAAAGAGGAAGTCCCACCATATTTAGGTAAATATGAGTTGATATTAAAAATACAATTTTGGGTATTCTTAGAAAATGTGGGGAGGCTATGGCAAAATGTTTACTAAAAAAATAATTTTAATTGTATGCATAAATTTGATAATGCCAAAAAAGAAAATTTTATCACATTCTCTGCATAAACATTTTAATGCTAAAAGAAGGATTTTTGTTATTATGTGCATGCATAAAAATCTAGATGCAAAAAGAGAAATTTTCACGATATTCTATTTACAAACATTTTAAATATTAAAACAAGAATTTTTGTCATATTTCAAAATAGGTATATTCATGGTATGTATATACATGGGTATTTTTATTTATTTATCAAAAGGAGATTTTGCATTGTATTTTTAAATAGGAAAATGCATAAATTAATTTTGGTATCAAAAAGAGAAAGTCTCACTATATTCTGTATAGATAATTAGGGCATGTTGATTCCTAGGTCCAAATTGGAGAAAAGAATATTTTAGTATAATTCTATGTGAAAATGATGTATGCATATTCATAAAAAGGATCATTGGAAAAAGAAATATCCTTGTTAAACCCAATATTCACGAATAGAGTTATTTATAATTCTATTATGTCTTAGGAAGAATGAATTTTCAAAATTTTTATATTTACCTTTTACGATTAGAAATCACAGTTAATTTATGAGATAAATGGAGAATTATCTTTAGAAAATATCTTTAGGAATAAAATTGAGTAATTTGATGCTAGACTATGTCCACATGAGAGAAAGGCGGGTCAATAAGATGCCTGTCCATCTCTTGAATCAAGACTTATGACCAATCCCAACTCTTCAGTATTTAGAGAAGTTTTTCTCTAAGACCCAAAAAATCATATAGAAACAAGTTAGAAATTTATTGTAATTGATGGACGGATCACTGAGATACGTGATTCGTGATTTTCATTGAGTAAGCCTGGGTTGAAAATAAGGGGTTCTCGTGAAACCAAACTCAATGGGAAATTCTTACTTGCATAGAGACTATGTTTTTTGTAAAGAATTGTCGTACTCCAGAATGCTAGAGAGGAAGCATTTGGCTTATTGGTAATCTAACGAGAGTTCACGTTGCAACAGTTGCAGGGGAGTCATCGAATGATGTCTCTCGTGTGGCAAAGCCTGCCAAGGTCTTGACTAGCCTCGGTATGGTTGAAAATGGTGGGCTTCCGGTACGATGGGCGAGGGCTGACGAAGCGGTCCCTGAGTGAAGTGCTAGGACACCTAAGGAGGAGGATCCTAGCGGGTTCTGACGAGGCAATGCACGGGCTCGCGGGCTGCTAGGACACCCATGTGTATGTCAAGGAAGATATTCACGGATTGGCGAGAAATTATCTAAGTGAACTGAAAACTTGAAATTGGATCTGGTTTGTTGGCTAGTTGGTCTTCAATGGAGAGTTTGAATGACACTTGTTTGTAAAAACAATGGAACTGGAATTTTGAGGATTATGATGGAAACACTGTGGTTTCATTCCAATTCTGTCTTGAAGATAGTTGAATCTAAGAAAAAGGTAATTTCATATTGGGTGTGCAAGTGGTGTATCTAATTGATATTTTTGCATGAGTGTCGGCTAGTCTAAGATAATGGTGTCTTTCTTTCTTTTTCAATGGTAATCTTCTTCCCAACCTCTCTAATGCTTGGGAAGCATTTTAATCTATGGTTTCTTCTTTAAAACCATGCTTTTATTGATTTATATTGTTTAAATGGATTAATGCTAATGTTTTATGCTTAAATGTAATATTTTAGATTTGTAAATGTCTCTTTTTGCAAGAATACTCATCTTTATGGAGTAATCCTTTTTTGGAAGGATAGGTCTTAGTCCTAATCTCATTTTCTTAACCAAAACTCTAGGCCTAACAAACTACAGATCGAGATTAAGATTATTTTGATTTTTAATCTAATTAAAATAAGGATTAATTTATTTATGCTTGTTTTATATTAGAAAAGTTCATAATTATTCATTCTAAAGTGTGAAAGAGAGCTTGTGCTAACATTCTCATTGTTATTTTTATATGGAAGTCATAATTGGGTAATTTTTCTTAAATAAACAAGGTGCTTAGATATAATTATGCTTAGGTTTATGCATAATAATTCTCTTTAAAAGAGGAAGTTCCACCATATTTAGATAAATATGTGTAAATATTAAAAAAAGAATTTTGGGAAGCTATGGCAAAATTTGTACAAAAAAAAAAATTTAATTCTATGCATAATTTTGATTATGCAAAAAGAGGAATTTTCATCATATTCTATGCATAAACATTTTAATGCTAAAAGAAGGATTTTTGTTATATTTGTATATTTATGTGCGTGCATAAAAATCTAGATGCAAAAGAGGAATTTTTACGATATTCTATGTAGAAACATTTTAAATATTAAAAGAGAAATTTTTATCATGTTTTAAAATAGGTATATTCATGGTATGTATATATACATGGGTATTTTTATTTATTTATCAAAAGAGGAATTTTCATTGTATTTTTAAATAGGAAAATTCATAAATTAATTTTGGTATCAAAAAGAGAAAGTCTCACCATATTCTATGTAGATAATTAGGGCATGTTGATGCCTAGGTCCAAATTGGAGAAAAGAATATTTTAGTATAATTCTATGTGAAAATGATGTATGCATATTCAAAAAAAGGATCATGGGAAAAAGAAATATCCTTGTTAAATCCTATTATTCACAAATAGACTTATTTATAATTCTATTATGTCCAAGGAAGAATGAATTTTCATAATTTTGATATTTACCTTTACGATTAGAAATCACAGTTAATTTATCAGATAAATGGAGAATTATCTTTAGAAAATATCTTTAGGAATAAAATCGAGTAATTCTATGCTAGACCATGTCCACGAGAGAAAGGTGGGACGGTAAGATACCTGCCCATCTCTTGAATCAAGACTTATGACCAATCCCAACCAGGGATTTAATATTCACGTGATCACAAGATTTTTTGTGATAATAGCACATGTGAACAAGTTATTCACGTGTTCTCATGTTATCGTTCACAAAATAACAGGTCACTTGCTATTTGGAAACCCCTTAAAAGCTTGGCTACACATGGGAATAAGCTATTCACATGTTCTCATGTTACCATCTTCACATAATAGCAGGTCAGTGGCCACCTAAGAAGATTTTTTATGCCCGACAAAGATAATTTTTTTTGGCCCTTGTGAAAGCTTTGTGAATATAACATGTGATCACAAGATTTTTTGTGTTATTAACATATGTTATTAACATGTTCACATGTTCTCGTTTACGTCAATGAAATCCCTGATCCCAATTCTTCAGTACGAAGAATGGATAATCGGCTAATTTAGAGAAGTTTTCCCTAAGACCCAAAATCGTCTAGAAACAAGTTAGAAATTCGTTGTAATTGATGGACGGATCACCGAGATACGTGATTCCTGATTTTCATTAAGCATGGGTTGAAAATAAAGGAGTCTCATGAAACCAAACTCAATGGGAAATTCTTACTTGCATAGAAACTCTATTTTTTGTAAAGGATTATCTTACACCAGAATACTGGAGGGGAAGCATTTGGCTTATTGTTAATCTAAGGAGAGTTCATGTTGCAACAGTTGTCAGGGAGTCATCGAAGGACGTCTCTCGCCGGGCAAAGCATGCCATGGGCTTGACCAGCCTCACTACTACAGTCGAAAATGGTGTGCTTCCGTTACGATGGGGGAGGGCCGACGAAACGGTCCCTGAGTGAAGTGCTAGGACACCTAAGGAGGATCCTAGAGGGTTGTGAGCAGGCGATGCAGGGGCTCGGTTGCTAGAACACCCATGCATATGTCAAGGAAGATATTCATGGATTGGCGAGACATTATCTAAGTGAATTGGAAAATTGAAATTGGATCTCATTGCTTGACTAGCTGGCCTTCAACGAAGAGTCTGGATGACACTTGTTTGTAAAAACAATGAAACTCGAATTTTGAGGATTATGATGGAAACACTCTGCTTTCATTCCAACTCTGTCTTGAAGATAGTTGAATCTGTGAAAAAGGCAATTTTATATTGGGTGTGTAAGTGGTGTGTCTAATTGATATTTTGCATGAGTGCAGGCTAGGGGACCTGGGAACTCTTTTCCCTAGTACTCGGGACAAAACACAACCAAATTTTTATAAAAAGGAAGCCCACTAATACAGTGGTTGGGCAGTTGGCTAACCCATGGGCCGGTTGGGGTTAGGCTGGATCGGTGGATTCCTACAACTAAGTTCAATTAAGATTAAGTTACGATAGTTAAAGTAAGTCCCAGGAAGATTCTTGTTCTATGGGAAAGAATCAAGAGCTGTGCCTCGCTTAAGGGAAAAAAGGCGATGATCTCCTATGAACCTATTGGAGCTATATATAACTAGCCCTAACTCACTCAAGGTCTTGCCTATATATATGTGACTTGTGACTAATATGATTCATTCTTGAGGAGCGTATGTGATGTCTCTTGTCTCATCTCTCTCCCTCTCTCAACATGGTATCAGAGTTATCCTAATCACATAAGAGAAACATCTATGTCTTGTTCAATTTATGATAATGATTTCATGTCTTACAAGATTGATCTTTGGTAACAGTTTTGTGTAGGTTTGATTGGTTCTTTGATTATATATTGCCTACATGAATTTATAGCTCCCCTTGTTATGATTAGAATTGTTTCTTAATTGCGTCCTTAAAACCAAAACAGTGCGTAGATGGTACAGTGCTGGTGAATCCTATCAAAACCGTTTGTCAATCGGAGTTCTGAGTCAAAAGTTAGGACAGGTCAGGCAAACTGCATCTAAAACAGTAAAATAGGTCCTTTGTGAGAGCAAACAGGTAGTTGTCTCTGAGTAAGAAGGATTTGATGGTCAAAGATTTCCGTGAAAGCTTCAGATGGATGCTTGCTGTACAAGCTACAATTAGATACAAAACTTGCCGTGCAAGTTCGGTGCTTTTTCTTATTATTATTTTTGTCCTTGATGGACCTCTAAGTTATAAGCAAACTCTACTAGATGTAAGTAGCTTAGCCACTTCTTAGGTTCTCTGCCCCATAGCATGACCGAAGAATATCTTCAATTACTTGGTTGACTCTTTCTGTTTGGCCATCTATTTCAGGATGATAAGAAGTACTGAGATCTAAGGAAGTTCCCACTGCTTCGAAGAATGCAGTCGAGAACCTTGATGTGAACTTAGAATCTATGTCGCTCACTATTCTTCTCGGTAAGCCATGCAGCCTGAAAATCTCCTTGAAGAAGACTATGGCAACATCCACTGCAGTGTAGGTCTCTTTTACTGGAATCAGATGGGCAACCTTGGTTAGTTTGTCAACTACCACAAAAATGGAGTTATAACCTGATTGCACTGACGGTAATCCAGTAACAAAATCCATATTGATACATTCCCACTTCATCTATGGAATGTCTAAGGGATGCAACTTTCTTGGCATCTTAACCCTTTCTTCCTTGACTCTTTGACATGTTAAGCACTAACGCACATGATTAAGTACATCCTTTTTGAGTCCTGGCCAGAAGAAGCTCTTCTTTACACATATGTAGGTCTTTATGAACCCTAGATGTCCAGCTATTGGGCTATCATGGGATTCTCTCAAAAATTTTCCCTTTGTTTCCTCATCATTAGGAATGCATAGCCAATTATTGTAATACATGCATCCTTCGTCTAATTTGTACCCAAGAACTCGACTCATTTCCTGAGGAGTCCAACTTTCCTGCATCAGTAGGGGCAAATAATTTGTCATGCATGATCTTCTCTCTTACTTCACTGATCAACGGATTTGACACAAATGTTATTGCAAACAAGGAGGCTTTCCTACTCAGCACATCGGCTACCGTATTTTCTTTCCTTGGTCGGTAATTTATCTCAAAATCAATTTCTTGTAGGGTCTGCATCCACCTTCTTTGACGCATGTTGAGATCTCTTTGGGTAAAGATCCACTTCAGACTTTAGCCTTGGTCAGTAATTTATCTCAATTTCTTGTAGGGTCTGCATCCACCTTCTTTGATGCATGTTGAGATCTCTTTGGGTGAAGATCCACTTCAGACTTTGATGATCTGTCTCATCAAGGTGAATCTCTATCCCAAGAGATAATGTCTCCACAACTTTAGAGCATAAAATACTGAGAGTAACTCCAAGTCATGGACATCATAATTTCTCTCATGTGTTCTGAGTTTTCTGGATTCATAAGCTACTGCATAACCTTCCTGCATAAGTGCACCTACTAGGCAAAGCCACTCCCATCTGTCACTACCTCAAAAGTTATGGAAAAGTCTGGCAAATTTAGGACAGGGTTGGTTACTAAGGCTTTCTTCAGCTTATCAAAAGCACTCTGACACATAGTAGTCCAATGAAATAGGGTACTCTTCTTGATAAGGTTAGTTAAAGGGGATGCTATTTGAGCATACCTGGGTATAAAGATTTTATACCACCCGTTTAATCCTAGGAATCCTTTGACTTCTTTCACTATTTTGGGCTCTGACCAATCTACGACTGCTTGGGATCTAACCAATCTACGACTGCTTGGGATCTAACCAATCTACGACTGCTTGGGATCTGATGAATCTACGATTGCTTGGATTTTAGCGGGGTCGGGAGAAATCCCATCCTTAGGTACTATAAATCCCAAGTATTCGACATGGTCAACAGAGAAAGTACACATGCTCTTTTTTGCAAAGAGTTGGTGTTTCCTTAGGATCTCCAAGACTTTACGCTTATGATCTTCATGATCTCCTGCATTCTTGGAGTGCATTCTTGGAGTATACCAGGATGTCATCGAAGAAGACAAAAACAAATTCATCCAAGTATTCTCTCAGAATGTCTTGCATGAGGCGATTAAACATTTTTGCTAGGGCATTTGTCACTCCAAATGGCATACCTATAAATTCATAATGCCCATATCGAGTATTGATGGCTATCTTGGGGATATCTTGATCCTTAATTCTGATATGGTAATATCCAGATTTGAGATCTATCTTTGTGAACATTTGGGTTCCACTTAACCGATCCAAAAGTTCATCAATCCTCGGGATATGATATTTATTTTTGACTGTCAACTGATTTAATCCTCTGTAATACAGAGTCTTAACATTCCATCTTTCTTTTTTTAAAAGGGAACGGGTGCACCCCCCAGGGTGAAACACTGGGTCTTATGAATCCTTGCTCTAACAGTTATCTTAACTGATCCTTGCTCTAGCAGTTGTCTTAACTGATCCTTTAGTTCTATGGCTTCAAGAACTTGCATCTTGTATGCACGTTGGGCTATCGACTAAGGGTTAGCTCTATCTCATGATCTACTTCACAAGTCGGAGGCATCTCAGTCAAGCTCTTCTAGAAATACTTCAGCATACTCACTTAGTCATTCTGGTTCCTTAGCCTTGCATTTTTTGTCTACTGGATTCATTTTAACGACATAGACATCTTGCTTCTTTCTGAGTCCCTTCAGCAATTTAGAAGCTTTTACTAACTGTAGAACTGGGGATCTAGAAAACCACTTCCTTGAACTTGATTCCCATGAAGGTCGAGGAATGAGATGGTTCCATTGTGTGATAGTGAATGTTAGCCTGATTCTTATGGAGCAAATCCATTCCAAGGATTCCGCCATAGATTCCCAAGGGTAAGACTCTGAACTGGCAGTTTGTTACATTCCCGTCTAGATTAAATTGAATACGGTCTATCTCATGGTGTGTGAAAAGAATCTTTCTACTGGACAATTCTACTTACATAGGTTTCCCTGTTTTCTGATCTAGGACTAGCTTACGCAAGCATCTAGGGGAAATAAAAGAATGTGCACTACTTGAATCAATCAAACGCTTAAAGTGCTTACCCTTGTATTTTGCTGGAGTTTGAAGGACTGAGAACTGACGATTCTGCCCTTGATGTTTAACGGAGGCATAAATTGCGTAAATTCTTGAAGATCCTAAGGAAACACCAACTCTTTTTAAGAAGTGCACTTTATCTTGCTGACCATGTCAAATACTTGGGATTTATAGTATCTAAGGATGGGATTTCTCATGACCCCGCTAAAATCAAAGCAGTCATGGATTGGCCAGAGCCCAAAACAGTGAAAGAAGTCAGAGGATTCCTAGGATTAACCGGGTGGTATAGAATCTTTATACCCAGGTATTCTGAGATAGCATCCCCTTTGACTAACCTTCTCAAGAAGAGTACCCTATTTCATTGGACTGCTATGTTTCAGAGTGCTTTTGATAAGCCAAAGACAGTCTTAGTAACCAACCCTGTCCTAAAATTGCGAGATTTTTCCATACCTTTTGAGGTAGTGAGACAGATGCCAATGGCTTCACCCTAGGAGGTGTGCTTATGTAGGAAGGTCATGCATAGCCTATGAATCTAGGAAACTCAGAACGCATGAGAGAAATTATGTCATCCATGACTTGGAGTTACTCTCAGTAGTTTATGCTCTAAAGCTCTGGGAACATTATCTGTTGGGACAATACCTTTGTACTTTATCTCTGTAGGAATTTGATTTTGAGACAAAGTACCAGCCGAGAAAAGAAAATGTGGTAGCCGATATGCTCACTAGGAAATCCTTCTTGCTTAACATTGGTATTAAATACATTGATCATTGAAGCAAGAGAGAAGATCATGCAAGACAAATTCTTTTCCCCTATTGCTACCCTACTAATGCAGGAAAGCAAGACTCCTCAGGAAATGAGTCGAGTTCTTGGGCACAAATTGGACGAAGGATGTATGTATTACAATAATCGGCTATGCATTCCTAATGATGAGAATACAAAGAAAAAAATTCCGAGAGAAGCCCATGATAGCCCGATAGCTGGACATCCAAGGTTTATAAAGACCTACATGTCTATAAAGAAAAAATTCTTCTGGCCAAGACTCAAAAGAAGGGATGTACTCAATCATGTATATCAATGCTTAATATGTCAAAGAGTCACGGCGGCAGAAAGGGTTAAGATGCCAGGAAAGCTGCATCCCTTGGACATTTCATAAATGAAGTGGGAATGTGATGGTATGGATTTTGTTAGTGTGTGGACTACCGTCAGTGCACATTAGGACCTCAATGGAGTCTTCTTGGGCCCTTTTACTTGGCAGTTTAAGGGGGTCAAACCTTTTCTCTTAAGAAGAAACGTTTTCTAATTTGAAGCTTCAAAACGGCTACTTTATTTGAATTTGAATTTTGGAGGGAAAATGGAATTTAAATTCTAGCGACGGCAGATAAAACCCTATCATGTAACATATCTATGGAAAGCTCTTGATGCGTAGATCACGGATCTGTAATCTTCGCTCAAATCGGAGCTTGTATGTAGAAGTTATGGAGGTCCGAAAATTGTAAAATTGCTCCCCCCCCTTTTTGGGGGAAAAAGTGCACCCTTTGACCACTCTTACACCTCTCTTAATCACCAATGGTTTTTGCTTGCATGGCGGGCTCCTATTTGTCAAAAAGTTAAACGTTTCCATAACCTCATGGCAAATTAAAGGGCCCAAAAAGACTCCATTGAGTTCCTAATGTTGTAGTGGATGTTGCCAGAGTCTTCCTTAAGGAGATTTTCAGGCTACATGGCTTACCCAGAAGAATAATGAGCGACAGAGATTCTAAGTTCACATCAAGGTTTTGGACTAGATTCTTCGAAGCAGTGGGAACTTCCTTAAATCTCAGTACAGCTTATCATCCCGAGACAAGTGGCCAAGATGAAAGAGTAAACAAAGTAATTGAAGATATTCTTTGGCCATGTTGTGGCACTACTTACATCTCATTGAGTTTGCTTATAATGGCTCTTATCACCGAAGTATCGGGATGAGCCCATTCAAAGCTCTGTATGGACAAGATTGCCTCACACCATTAACTTGGTCTGACCCATTGATCAGGGTTGAGATGTCCAGACATATGCTTGATGAAATGTAGCAATAAATGTAGGCAATCCACAAAGATATTAAGGCTGCCCAAGATAGGCAAAAGCAGTATGCTGATAAGAGGAGAACGGAAAGAGTGTTTGAAGAATCAGATATGTCTTCATTCGAGTACGACCCAAAAGAAGTTCTTTATCTCTAGGGAAGTACAAGAAGCTCTCTCCCAGATACTGTGGACTGTATGCCGTTACAAACAAAATAGGAGATCTAGCCTATGAACTTCTTCTATCTAGCCTATGAACTTCTTCTATCTCCCCATCTCAAAGTACATAATGTATTCCATGTCAGTTTACTTAAAAAGTATGTACCCAGCCCGAGTCATGTACTAGATGATGAATAGTTAACTTCTTTAGGCCAGATGGAACTCCAACTCAAAGAAATCCTAGATTTTTGGGAGAAGGATCTTAGGAATAGAGTCCTTAGAGAGTTTTTGGTCGAGTGGAAGTTCTACCCTTTAGAGGATGCCACTTGGGAGAAAGAAGAAGATCTGGTAAAAGACTACCCCCACTTTGCGAGATGAGGGCATCTCGCATCTTTCAAGTGGGAGAGGATGTAAGGTTCCTCCTTAGCCCTAAAAGATGTATAAGCTCTCCTCTCAGTCCCCTGTAATCATGCCCTATTTCATAATGCAAGAAAACATTGTTTTCCCTTGTTTTTGGTCTAGAGAGAGAAAATATTATAGAGAGAGATAATATAGTTTAGAGATATTTTTGGATATAAAGTTATCCCATTTATTTAAGATGAATTCCCTTGAAACAGAAGTTCAAAAAGATTTTTCTAATATGTATTAGAAATTAATTGAATATCTGGATTAGACACCTTAGCCTATTGATCCACATTTTCATAAGTTTTTGATTAAGGTCCAAAGAGTGTTCTAAAGGGCGAATAGTATTAATCCAAGTGTTGGAATAACAAAAATGCAATGAATAAAATAAAATCTCCCAAAAGTGAGTAAATCTTCACAAAAGATGAAGAGTTGACTTTATTAGTAAGAAAATGAGATTTATTAATAGAAATTTTTTTTTTTGACACCTTAAGAAGGGGGGAGGGGTCTCATGAAGGAGGCTCCTAAATCAAATCATTACTCCACATTTTTAATTTAAAAAAATGAGATATTTCATCTCTCCTTTTTCAAACTAGATAAAAAAGTGAGCCAAACTGGTCCAAAACTTGTCCAAAATGGATCAAACTGAAGCTGGAAGTCTCTAGATCCCAGGTGGACTCCATGTCCTATAAATAGAACCCCATTCCTTTTTATTATCATCTTAGTGTATTTACATGCCAGTGTATAATCTTCAATTCAGTGTTATTTTATTATCCCTCTACTTTGCCTCTCCATTGGGAAGCTTTGGAGCTTAACTAATCATCATATTCTCTTCGAGATTACCCTCCTCTTCTTGGGGGCTAAGCTTTCTCTTGTGGACTTCACTTCTCTCTAAAGAATCAAGCCAAAAACCAAGGGTAAGCCAATGACAATGGTGTTTTTCTTTCTTTTTCAATGGTAATCTTCTTCCCAACCTCTCTAATGCTTGGGAGCCATTTTAATCTATGGTTTCTTCGTTAAAACCATGCTTTTATTGATTTATATTGTTTAAATGGATTAATGCTAATCTTTTATGCTTAAATGTAATGTTTTTGATTTGTAAATCTTTCTTTTTGTAAGAATACTCATCTTTATGGATTAACCCTTCTTGGAAGGATAGATCTTAGTCTTAATCTCATTTTCTTAACCAAAAATCTAGGCCTAACAAACTAGAGATTGAGATTAAGCATTTTTATGATTTTTAATCTAATTAAAATGAGTAGTAATTCATTTATGCTTGTTTTATGTTAGGAAATTTCATAATTATTCATTCTAAAGTGAAAGAGAGCTTGTGCTAACATTCTCATTATTATTTTCCTATGAAAGTCATAATAGGGTAATTTCTCTTAAATAAACAAGGTGCTTAGATATAATTATGCTTATGTTTATGCATAATAAATTTTTTTAAAAGAGGAAGTCCCACCATATTTAGGTAAATATGAGTAAATATTAAAAATACAATTTTGGGTATTCTCAAAAAATGCAGGGAGGCTATGGCAAAATGTTTACTAAAAAAATGAATTTAATTGTATGCATAAATTTGATAATGCCAAAAGAGGAATTTTTATCATATTCTCTGCATAAACATTTTAATGCTAAAAGAAGGATTTTTTTAATTATGTGCATGCATAAAAATCTAGATCCAAAAAGAGAAATTTTCACAATGTTCTATGTACAAACATTTTAAATATTAAAAGAGAAATTTTTATCATATTTCAAAATAGGTATATTCATGGTATGTATATACATGGGTATTTTTATTTATTTATCAAAAGGGGAATTTTCATCGTATTTTTAAATAGGAAAATGCATAAATTAATTTTGGTATAAAAAAGAGAAAGTCTCACTATATTCTGTATGGATAATTAGGGCATGTTGATGCTTAGGTTCAAATTGGAGAAAAGAATATTTTAGTATAATTCTATGTGAAAATGATGTATGCATATTCATAAAAAGGATCATTGGAAAAAAGAATATCCTTGTTAAATCCCATTATTCATGAATAGAGTTATTTATAATTCTATTATGTCTTAGGAAGAATGAATTTTCAGAATTTTCATATTTACCTTTTACGATTAGAAATCACAATTAATTTATGAGATAAATGGAGAATTATCTTTAGGAATAAAATCGAGTAATTTGATGCTAGACTATGTCCATGAGAGAAAGGTGGGTCAGTAAGATGCCTGCCCATTTCTTGAATCAAGACTTATGACCAATCCCAACTCTTCAGTATACGAAGAATGAATAACTGGCTGATTTAGAGAAGTTTTTCTCTAAGACCCGAAATCATCTAGAAACAAGTTAGAAATTTGTTGTAATTGATGGATGGATCACTGAGATACGTGATTTGTAATTTTCATTGAGTAAGCCTGGGGGGTTGAAAATAAGGGAGTCTCGTGAAACCAAACTCAATGGAAAATTCTTACTTGCATAGAGACTATGTTTTTTGTAAAGAATTGTCTTACGCGCCAGAATGCTAGAGGAAGCATTTGGCTTATTGTTAGTCTAAGGAGAGTTAACGTTCCAACAGTTGCGGGAATTCATCGAATGATGTCTCTCGTGTGGCAAAGCCTACCAAGGTCTTGACTAGCCTCGATATGGTTGAAAATGGTGGGCTTCCGGTACGATGGGTGAGGGCTGACGAAGCGGTCCCTGAGTGAAGTGCTAGGATACCTAAGGAGGAGGATCCTAGAGGGTTCTGACCAGGCGATGCACGGGCTCGCGGGCTGCTAGGACACCCATGTGTATGTTGAGGAAGATATTCACGGATTGGCGAGAAATTATCTAAGTGAACTGAAAACTTGAAATTGGATCTAGTTTGTTGGCTAGTTGGTCTTCAATGGAGAGTTCGAATGACACTTGTTTGTAAAAACAATGGAACTCGAATTTTGAGGATTATGATGGAAACCCTGTGGTTTCATTCCAATTCTATCTTGAAAATAGTTGAATCTTAGAAAAAAGTAATTTCGTATTGGGTGTGCAAGTGGTGTGTCTAATTGATATTTTTGGATGAGTGCGGGCTAGTCTAAGACAATGGTGTTTTTCTTTCTTCTTCAATGGTAATCTTCTTTCCAACCTCTCTAATGCTTGGGAAGCATTTTAATCTATGGTTTCTTCTTTAAAACCATGCTTTTATTGATTTATATTGTTTAAATGGATTAATGCTAATGTTTTATGCTTAAATGTAATGTTTTTGATTTGTAAATGGATTAATGCTAATGTTTAAATGGATTAATGCTAATGTCTCCTTTTTGTAAGAATATTCATCTTTATGGATTAATCCTTCTTGGAAGGATAGATCTTAGCCCTAATCTCATTTTCTTAACCAAAACTCTAGGCCTAACAAACTAGAGATTGAGATTAAGAATTTTTATGATTTTTAATCTAATTAAAATGAGGATTAATTTATTTATGCTTGTTTTTGTTGAGATATCGAGCTCGTCTAGTGAGGCGGTGGCCACTGATGACCCGCCTGCCCCACACTTACACCACTGGCATGGTTGGTGAGATCTTGGGTGATATGCGGCCAGTGGGATGACAGGCTGTGTGACAGCCATTCTAGAGACTGGCATAGTTATAGCGCCAGCTCATTTAGTCGGGTTCACACTATAGAGAACCCGTGTATGTATTTGGTTGAGTACCTTTCATATTGTGTGTACTCTTATTCTTGTATATGGTGTGTTGAGTGTTGAGTAGAGAAGAAGAAGATTTTCAGCCTCTCACCTTGTGTGTTCTCTATTAGGGTTTTGTGAGTGTGTGTGTGCTTGCAAGAGCTCAAGCTCTCTTCCCCCCTGCATCTTTTCATGGTATCAGAGCCTGGTTCATGCTAAGGGCTGAGCAAGAGAACCACAGGAAGCGGTACGAGGGTAAGAGCTTCAACTACTCTTCCCTATTTGTGTTGGTGACTACACCCTTGTCGGGAGCTCTACGGGAGGCACCGGCAATGATCTCTGATTGAGGAGCTTTCTTCGCGGGAGTAAAGCCATTGGGCCACTATATAGTCCTATGAACTGAAATTTTCGAGCCGAAAACGTGTTTCGGGTGCGTCTGGACCTCCGTTTTTCAGAAAGCAGGCGATTTCAAGCACTGCGGGTAAGTCATCGATTCTCTGCAGAACTCTGTTTTAAGAACTGCAGGAAGACAGATTGACTGTGCAGACACTGTGGGCGCTGCAAAGAGGTCTACAGTTGCCATTGGATGTATGTATGCACATTGAAGTCACTGGTTGTGACATTTGAGAGTACTACAGTACCGTTGTGCAGAAAATACAGCAATTTGTGCAGAAAAACCAGAGTGCAGTTTCTGGTAAAATTGTGTGTTTGGCAAGATGTCAAATGATGGAATAACTCAGATTGTGGCTGAGAAGCTTGACAAGAATAACTTCCATGCTTGGAGGTTCAGGTTGACGAACTTCCTAATGGGAAAAGGCTATTGGGACTACATAGAAGGTGAGCATGAAGAGGCACCGGAGATACCGGATATAAATCCGACTGCCTGCAAATGTGAAAGAGTTTAAAGACTGGAACCAAGGAGCCAGGAAGGTTATGTATTGGCTATCCATTAGTATACAGGACACCATGATTGGGCACATTCAGGATGCCAAGTCCCCCAAGGAGGCGTGGGACACCTGATTGGGCACATTCAGGATGCCAAGTCCCCCAAGGAGGCGTGGGACACCTTGGTAAAGCTTTAAAGATGGAACCAAGGAGCAAGGAAGGTTATGTATTGGCTATCCATTAGTATACAGGACACCATGATTGGGCACATTCAGGATGCCAAGTCCCCCAAGGAGGCATGGGACACCTTGGTAAAGCTTTATGAAACAAATACCAAGGCACGTAAGATACAGTTGAAGAATGAACTTCATACTGTGGAGAAAAAGAGCATGTCTGTGAATGACTATGCGCTGAAGATAAAGGGTATTGTGGAATCCCTTGCATCTATTGGTGTGTCAGTACATGATGATGACAAGCTGGAAGTCTATCTACGTGGTCTCGGGCCACAATACAAGGCGTTCAAGACGTCTATTCAGACTCGGGAAAACATTCCCAACTTTACAAATTTGGTGTCTATGCTGATTATCGAAGAGAAGAGCTTGGGTGAAGACCAACAGTCTTCACAAAGTAAAAACAGTTCAGAGCAACAGGGCTTCTACACGAGTTCAGGAAGAGGACGAGGTAGAGGAGGCCGTGGACGCAGTCAAGGAGGTGGCCGAACACGTAATCAGAATTATGGCCAGCAGCAGCAACAACAACAACAGTACTAGAATCAACAACAACAACAACACGCAGGTGGAAGAGGCAAATTCAGAGGCAGGGGGAGTCAAAGAGGCCGTGGAAACTGGCAAAGGCAATATAATGATGCACGTGAATGCTATTATTGTGGTAAGCCTGGACATGTGCAGGCAGAATGTTATAAGAAGCAAGCTGACATGCAAAATGGGAAAGTGCAGCAAAACAACTATGCATCCTCAAGCAGAAATAATGAGGATAATGAAAGGTTGTTTGTTATGCAGCATGTCGTGAATGCCATGTCTGAAAATGTTGATGCAGCACAAAAAGATAATGTATGGTATGTGGATTCAGGCGCTTCGAACCACATGACGAGTCATGGGGAGTGGTTCAAGGAGATGAAAAACCCGGAAAGACCAGGTTTTGTGGAAACACAGGGGATGACACTGTTCATCCAATTGCCCACGTTGGAGATGTGCCATTGTCTATGCAGGATGGCAAAGTGAAGTACCTTGCAAATGTACTTCATGTACCGAACATAACAAAGAATCTGGTTTTAGTTGGCCAGATGATTGAGCAGGGTTTGCAGGTTTGGTTTAACCCTGATGGATGTTATGTTGAAGATTTTAAAGACAAGTGCAGGTTGGTTGCAAAAGGCAACAGAGTGGGCAGAATGTTTACATTAAATGTAGACATGCCTGAAATGAGTGCTGCGATGTTTGCAAATGGTTTAGGAATTGTTGCAGACACAGACATTTGGCATAAAAGGATTGGACATGTAAATGTGTAGAGATTGAAGTCTATGTAGACAAAAGAAATTGTGACAGGGCTGCCAAAATTTAAAGTGGAAGGTATGTATAAAATATGTGAAGCATGCCAATTTGGGAAGCAAACAAAGCATGTGTTTCCACGTAGCAGATATGTGAGCAGAAATGCACTAGATGTTGTGCATTCAGATGTATGGGGTCCTACGAAGACCATATCTATGGGAGGCTCCAGGTACTATGTGACTTTCATTGATGACCACACAAGGAAAGTGTGGGTATATTTCATGAAGGAGAAGAGTGAGGTGTTCTCTCACTTTCAGAATTTCAGAGTTTTGGTTGAAAAGCAAACAGGGAAATATGTAAAGTGCCTAAGGTCAGATGGAGGGGGAGAGTACTTCTCCAATGAGTTCTCTGAATTTTTGAAGAAGAATGGTATTCGGAGACAGTTTACATGCAGATACACTCCGCAGCAAAATGGAGTTGCTGAGCGGAAAAACAGGCACATTGCTGAGATTGCGCGAGCATTGATAGAAGAGAAGAATATGCCGCATTGCTATTGGGCTGAGGCTATTTCTACAGCAGTACACATCATGAACAGGACTCCAACTGCAGCCATACATGATGTAACTCCAGAGGAGAGGTTTACTGGCAGAAAACCAGATTTGTCTCATGTGAAAGTCTTTGGATGCATTGCATATGTGCATGTGCCAGATGAGCTGATAACTAAGCTAGATCCAAAAGCTGAAAAATGTGTGTTTATTGGATACTACCTTGAGCAAAAGTGATACAGGTGTTATAACCCTGCTACACGTGAGTTGAGGGTAAGCACGGATGTTGTCTTTGATGAGATGAGCAGCTAGTATGCTGCTGAAAAAGAAGCTGTCGGGGCTGATGTGAGTGGAAGTGTGGTTGCACAGAATGCAGGTCAGCAATCACAGTCTTTGAGTGGACCAAGAGAGTCCTCATCTATTGGGTCTGTTGATAGACCATGGAGTGGCAGGCTGCGTCATAATACCAGCCCTGCAAATGTGATTAGTACATCACGTAAAGGAAAAGAGAAAGTGGTTGAGCCCCTTGGTATGCCTGACATTTCTGCAGGGCATTCTCATGTTGATGGAGAGTCTAGTGGCTCAGATATGAGCCTTGATGAGGAGCTTGGGATCCCAGCTATGAGAACACCTGGTGTAAAGAAGGCTATGGAAGCCATGAATGAAAAGATGCGAAGATCAGGGAGAGTGAAGAACCCTGTGCAGAGATTTACATATGATGATTATGTGGCACATCACTATGCATATATGGCAAAGGTTGTGTAGGTTGTAGAGCCCACATGCATTGATGAGGCTGTTGGAAATGTGTGTTGGCAAAAAGCTATGGATGAGGAGATGGATGCACTATATGGAAATGAAACTTGGGATTTAGTGCAATTGCCTGAAGGCTAGAAAGCCATTGGATGCAAGTGGGTGTACAAAGTTAAACATAACAGTGATGGAAGTATAAACAGGTACAAGGCTAGATTGGTAGCCAAAGGATATGCGCAGACATATGGGATTGATTATGAGAAAACTTTCAGCCCAGTTGCCAAGATGGCAACGGTGAGAGTTGTGATAGCAGTGGCTGCGTCAAAGCAATGGTGTTTACATCAGATGGATGTAAAGAATACATTCTTGCATGGGGATTTGCAAGAAGAGGTGTATATGTTGCAGCCACCTAGTTATGAGAATGTGAGTCACCCCGAGCATGTTTGCAGGTTGAAGAAAGCCTTGTATGGCTTAAAACAAGCACCAAGAGCATGGTCTGACAATATTCCTGAATATCTTGTCACTATTGGCTTTCATGTAGCCAATGCAGATTTCTCATTGTATGTGAGACATGGTGATAGAGGAGTTGTGCTTGTTGTCATCTATGTAGATGACTTGATCATTACGGGGGACCATGATGCAGAGATCTTTGATGTAAAGATCTTGCTAAGACAAAAGTCTGAGATGAAGGATCTGGGGGAGCTCAGATATTTCTTGGGCATTGAGGTGATTAGGTCACCACATGGTATTGGATTACTGCAGAGACAGTATGGCTTGGACATGTTGTCCAAGTATGGTATAACAGGCTGTAAGCCTATTTCTGTGCCATTGGATCAGAATGGCAAGTTGAGTGCAGATTCAGGAGAGATCTTGGAGGATCCTACTATGTACAGGAGCATAGTAGGAAGTTTGATCTACATGACGATCACCAGACCAGATTTGAGCTATGCTGTTGGGTTGGTGAGTCAGTTTATGCAGGTTCCACGGAAACCGCATTTGGATGCAGTGAGATGCATACTGAGGTATGTGAAGTCTACTTTGCATTGTGGACTATTCTATGAGACTGGGACAGAGATATGTGTACATGGGTACACAGATGCTGATTGGGCTGGTAGTATCTCAGACAGAAGATCTACCAGTGGCTTCATGTTTTCTTTGGGGAGTGCTGCTGTGACTTGGAGCAGCAAGAAGCAGCCTACGGTTGCTCTATCCAGTACAGAGGCCGAGTACAGAGGAGCTGCTATGGCAGCATGTGAGGTAGCTTGGTTGAGAAAGCTACTTGCAGATTTGGGTCTATCAGTGGATAGACAAGTTGTCATTTTTTGTGACAACATTAGCAGTATACAGTTGGCCAGGAACCCAGTCTTTCATGCTCGTACGAAGCACATAGAGGTCCACTACCACTTTGTCAGAGAGAAGGTCTTGGCAGGAGACCTTGACCTTGTTTATGTCAGCACAGAGGATCAGGTAGCTGACATCTTCACCAAAGCATTGGGTACAGAGAAGCTCCGTAGATTCAGGGCTTCGCTTGGTGTACATGAGATGGAGTTGAGCTCGAGGGGGAGTGTTGAGATATCGAGCTCGTCTAGTGAGGCGGTGGCCACTGATGACCCGCCTGGGGGATAGGCCCCACACTTACACCACTGGCATGGTTGGTGAGATCTTCGGTGATATGTAGCCAGTGGGATGACAGGCTATGTGACAGCCATTCTAGAGACTGGCATAGTTATAGCGCCAGCTCATTTAGTCGGGTTCACACTATAGAGAACCCGTGTATGTATTTGGTTGAGTACCTTTCATATTGTGTGTAATCTTTTTCTTATATATGGTGTGTTGAGTGTTGAGTAGAGAAGAAGAAGATTTTCAGCCTCTCACCTTGTGTGTTCTCTATTAGGGTTTTGTGAGTGTATGTGTGCTTGCAAGAGCTCAAGCTCTCTTCCCCCCTGCATCTTTTCAGTTTTATGTGAGAAAATTTCATAATTATTCATTGTAAAGTGTGAAAGTCATATGGAAGTCATAATTGGGTAATTTTTCTTAAATAAACAAGGTACTTAGATATAATTATGCTTAGATTTATGCATAATAATTCTTTTTAAAAGAGGAAGTCCCACCATATTTAGGTAAATATGTGTAAATATTAAAAATAGAATTTTGAGTATTCTCAGAAAATGCGGGGAAGCTATGGCAAAATTTGTACTAAAAAAATAAATTTAATTCTATGCATAAATTTGATAATACAAAAAGAGGAATTTTCATCATATTCTATGCATAAACATTTTAATTCTAGAAGAAGGATTTTTGTTATATTTGTATATTTATGTGCGTGCATAAAAAATGCAAAAGAGAAATTTTTACGATATTCTATGTACAAACATTTTAAATATTAAAAGAGGAATTTTTGTCATGTTTTAAAATAGGTATATTCATGGTATGTATATACATGGGTATTTTTATTTATTTATCAAAAGAGAAATTTTTATCATATTTTTAAATAAGAAAATGCATAAATTAATTTTGGTATCAAAAAGAGAAAGTCTCACCATATTCTCTGTAGATAATTAGGGCATGCTGATGCCTAGGTCCAAATTGGAGAAAAGAATATTTTAGTATAGCTCTATGTGAAAATGATGTATGCATATTCAAAAAAAGGATCATTGGAAAAAGAAATATCCTTGTTAAATCCTATTATTCACGAATAGAGTTAGTTATAATTCTATTATGTCCAAGGAAGAATGAATTTTCATAATTTTGATATTTACCTTTACGATTAGAAATCACAGCTAATTTATCAGATAAATGGAGAATTATCTTTAGAAAATATCTTTAGGAATAAAATCAAGTAATTCTATGCTAGACCATGTCCACGAGAGAAAGGTGGGATAGTAAGATACCTGCCTATCTCTTGAATCAAGACTTATGACCAATCCCAACTCTTCAGTACGAAGAATGGATAATCGACTAATTTAGAGAAGTTTTCCCAAAGACCCAAAATCGTCTAGAAACAAGTTAGAAATTCATTGTAATTGATGCACGGATCACCGAGATACGTGATTCGTGATTTTCATTGAGTAAGCATGGGGTTGAAAATAAAGGAGTCTCATGAAACCAAACTCAATGGGAAATTCTGACTTGCATAGAAACTCGGTTTTTTGTAAAGGACTATCTTACACCAGAATACTGGAGGGGAAGCATTTGGCTTATTGTTAATCTAAGGAGAGTTCACATTGCAACAGCTATCAAGGAGTCATCAAAGGATGTCTCTCGTCGGGCAAAGCCTGCCATGGTCTTGACCAGCCTCAGTACGGTCGAAAATAGTGTGCTTGAGGGCCGACGAAACGGTCCCTGAGTAAAGTGCTAGGACACCTAAGGAGGATCCTAGAGGGTTGTGACCAGGCGATGCACGGGCTCGGCTGCTAGGACACCCATGCATATGTCAAGGAAAATATTCATGGATTGGCAAGAAATTATCTACGTGAACTGGAAAATTGAAATTGGATCTCGTTGCTTGGCTAGCTGGCCTTCAACGAAGAGTCTGGATGACACTTGTTTATAAAAACAATGGAACTCGAATTTTGAGGATTATGATGGAAACACTGTGCTTTCATTCCAACTCTGTCTTGAAGATACTTGAATCTATGAAAAAGGCAATTTCATATTGGGTGTGTAAGTGGTGTGTCTAATTGATATTTTTGCATGAGTGCAGGCTAGGGGACCTAGGAACTCTTTTCCTTGGTATTCGGGACAAAACACAACCAAATTTTTATAAAAATGAATCCCACCAATACAGTGGTTGGGCAATTGGCTAACCCATGGGCCGGTTGTGGGGTTAGGCTGGATCGGTGGATTCCTACAACTAAGTTCAATTAAGATTAAGTTACGATAGTGATAGTAAGTACCAGGAAGTTTCTTGTTCTATGGGAAAGAATTAAGGGCTGTGTCTCGCTTAAAGAGAAAAAGGCGATGATCTCCTATGAACCTGTTGGAGCTATATATAACTAGCCCTGACTCACTCTAGGTCTTGCCTATATATATGTGACTTGTGACTAGTATGATTCATTCTTGAGGAGCATATGTGATGTCTCTTGTCTTGTCTCTCTCCTTCTCTCAACATGGTATCAGAGCGATCCTAATCATAAGGGAAGCATCTACGTCTTGTTGTTCAATTTATGATAATGATTTCATGTCTTACAAGATTGATCTTTGGTAACAGTTTTGTGTAGGGTTGATTGGTTCTTATATGTTGCCTACATGAATTTATAGCTCCACTTGTTGTAATTAAAATTGTTTCTTAATTGCATCTTTAAAACCAAAACGGTGCGTAGATGGTACAGTGCTGGTGAATCCTATCAAAACGGTTTGTCAATCGGAGTTCTGAGTCAAAAGTTAGGATAGTTCAGGCAAACTACATCTAAAACAGTAAAACAGGTTCTTTGTGAGAGCGAACAGGTAGTTGTCTTTGAGTCGTAAGCAGGATTTGATGGTCAAAGATTTTCGTGAAAGCTTCAGACGGATGCTTGCAAGTTGCTATACAAGCTACAATTAGATACAAAACTTACCGTGCAAGCTGCGTGATAACGCGGTGCTTTTTCTTATTATTATTTTTGTCCTTTATGGACCTCTCAGTTTGCTTACGTGCATAAGACACGGGTCTCCACTTTTAGAGTTCTAATTTTGGTTCACGTGTTCTATTCTTTACACGATCAATTTATGCTCGTCGTCTCTCATGCATGCCTATTTTTGGCTACGTTTTTCATATCTCGTACATGGTCTGCAAGTTCTGCGATCTTATCTTGTACGTGTTCTCACAACTCAACATGGCAAACACCATACTTGTTAACGGATTTCCTTCTGGGCAGCGTTCTGTTCCTCTTTTCCAAGGCCAAGGATTTCCTGGTTGGAAATACAAGATGCTATTAATTTTGGAAGGAGACGAATTGGCAGATATTGTTCTTGGTATTCTTGCATGCCCTTCTCAACCTATTGATCCACTTCAAAATTTCATTGATGTTATTATTACCGAAGGTCCTATTTTTGAACAGTGGAAAATTGATCATGCACACTAGATTCGTTGTGATAAGACTACTCGTCGGTATATACTTTCTGCCCTAACGATTCACTCATGCTAGATGTTTATCCGTTATCCACGTCATATGCTGTATGGGACTATCTTATCACTATGTTTGAGAAGAAAATTGTTACAGAGATTCTGTATCTCCGTAATCTTCTGGGCAAGCTTCAATTCAAGGTAGGTACATCCATGTCTAGTCACACTGAATCATTCAAAGGTATTATGAATCAACTTTCTACTCTGCAGGGGATCCTATTCCTCAAACTCAATTGGTTACACACCTTCTTGATACAGTGAAGGATCCTTTGTATGATAATATTGTCACTATATTATCTAACAAGGATGATAATATTGTCACTATATTATCTAACAAGGATGGAATTGACTTTGAGCATACATGTATTTCTTTGATTGAATATTCTCAATGTCATGATCATCAGACGTCGGTAACTCATGAAATGGTCATGATTGCCCAAGAGTACACAGAATCAGAGACAGCCTTTGCTATCGGGAGAGACGTCCATTTCAGCAACGGAGAAAATTCTTCTCATTTGAGATTTTCTCAAAAGCATTGTTCTTACTGTGACAAAACTTGTCACTTGGCATCTGAATGTTGGGCACGAGAGTACGATGAATAACATGGTATTACAAATAAGCAACCTCGTTTATCAAGGGGTTCTTCGTCTTCTGCAACCTGTGAATATTGTGGGAGCACAAGGCATTCATCTAGTCGATGCTTCAAGAGGCGTTATGATGAAGCTCGAAATCAAGCTTATGCTACTCAACAAAATCCTCATGATGAAGACAATGTTCATCAAGAGGCTAATTTGGCTCATTATAATGTCTCTCCAGAAAAGGTACTACATGTTTGTAATGGTTCTCTCTTTATTGTTTATTTTGGTGCTACTGGCAACATGACATATCAATTGCAATGGTTACACAATTATCATCCAATTCCTATCAAGAAAGTGGTTTATCTTGTTGATAATACAACTTGCCAAAGTAATGGGTATTGGCGACTTGTATTTGGGAACTTCTTCCTTAACCAGAATACTGTGAGGAGTTTTACATGTTCTTGATTTACAAAGAAACTTACTTTCTGTTGCGCGGCTTGTGGTTTTGGTCTATTTGTTGGATTTGATAATACAAAGTGTTGCATCGAAAAGGATGGCACCACTATTGTGGTTGCTCCTCGACATGGTAATCTCTTTGAACTTTCATTAAAATGAGGATGTTGCAAATGTTATTACAGCTGTAGGAGATCTGGATTGTAAGCTATGGCATCATCGATTTGCTCACTCAAATTTATCAAAGCTTCTTATTCATCGTCATGATCTTGTGAGAGGTATGGACCTTAAATCTCACCTACATATGGGGATATGTGAATATTGTGCTCTAGGCAAACATCATCATAAGCCATTTCCAATGTCTACAAATATTCATTCAAATAATCTTTTGGATCTCATTCATACTGATATTTGTGGACTCTTTCCTCCATCCAAGTCTTGCTACCGTTACTTCATTACTTTTATTGATGACTATTCACCATATACAAATGTCTTTTTGCTATGACATAAATCAGAAGCATTGGACACATTTAAGAGGTACCAAATATCTATGGAGAATCACACTGGTCGAAAAGTCAAAATTCATTGAATCGATAATGGTGGTGAATATATTTCCAACTTATTTCATGATCATTGCATCAACCACGGCATACACCATGAGTATATCGAGTACTACTAGCTTTTGCAACTCATTTTGATTTGGAAATACATTAAATGGATGTTAAGATGGATTTTCTTAATGGAGACTTAAAGGAGGAAATATATATGGAGCATCCTGATGGATTTACAATTCCCGGAAAGGAACATCTTGTATACCAACTCCACCATGCTTTGTATGGACTAAAACAAGCTTCATGGTGAAGGCGTAAAGGGAGCAATAAGCAAGGTGGATAGAAAGTGATAGATAGGGAATGCACTAGAAATGAATGAATATAACCCCTACTTATACTTATAAATATAAATTTATATATTATTTCATCAAAATTGTAATAACGTAATATATATTTTATTAAAATTTTAATGGAGTAATATTTATTTCATTAAAACTCCAAGAGCTCCAACACATCTTGCATCATGAGGGGGTACTCCATCCCTTCAATGGTGATGGCACTCAATGAAGGTAGTGGTGGGTCATGACTTTGGGTTTCGTGAGGCTGGATGGATGAAATTTATACTTATTTTTATTATTGTACTTAAAATATCTATAAACTTATATTTATTTTAATACCTTGTGTTTATACTTTAGTACATAAAGGACACTTCAAAAAAATATAATAAATAATAAATCATACTTCTATTTCTTGTTACATATTATTATTATTATTATATTATATTATTTATAAAGTTACTTATATTATTATTTGCACTTAAATATATGCTTAAAGTTATATTTATTTTTATACTTAAATCCATAGACTTAAAATTAATGACACTTCATTAAAATATAAGAAATCATAAGTCATATTTATATTTCTAGGATAATTAATTATATTATTGTTTACACTTAAATATATATTTATACTTATATTTATAATTATTTTTACTTATACTTATCTTTATTTTCTTACATATTAATAGGTTCAAAACACAGTAGATTTAAAAAATCCACTACAATTTATGAAAATGAAATAAAATTAAATTTACAACACTTTTAGAGAAACAGTTTTTAATATTCACTTGGAAGAATAATAATTACATGGACTCTATAGTTTCAAGGATGTGTGGAGCAACACACTGCTTGCATGTTTTGCAATGTTCACTTGGACTCCCGACCTTCCTACTATCCAACTTGAAATAAAAATTACAAGGGGGATCATTGGACATGAGTTGGATGTCTTGCCTCAGAAAACTAAGGGGCCAATGACTTTTTACATTAACGCTAAAAGGGTCATGACCCTTCTAAAGAATATTCACATCAATGAGTGCTGAATGTGTGTCATCTCACATGTCTTGGTCCAAGCTGAGCCACTCCCCTCATAGAAGTTGCCACCTCCTATACTTGAAGCAAATGCACAAAGTTTGTCTTGCACCTGTCATAAAAAACAAACATAAAAATATAAAAACATAAAAACATAAAAACATAAAAACAACAATCAACAATTAACAATTAACAACAAACATAAAAACAATCAACATGATCGGTGTCTTGCAATGAAGTACTTATGAATAAAAACTATAAACAATCAATAGCATTATATTCTTTACCTAAAGGTAACATCTGACCACAGTGATTCTGCACTCAATGATATCATCATGGTGGTGAGTTCTCTTGAGATGCCATGACTCACCTAGTAACTGAGCCATCCAATCCTCATATGGGCACTTGCATTGATACGTAATCTTAGTTTTCTCTACTACTTTCACAAGATCCAAACAAATGTGCAAACAAACCAAATGGTACAAACCAACTTAGATGCACATCTCTAGAGCATGTGGAGCGTTTCATGGCAGCATGAACATCAGCTTTTATCTTTACCCTACATGCTTCTAACATGTCTAAGCTAGGATTATACCATTCCTGGTTAGACAACGGTAGTAGTGGAATGTACTCCAAACTATGTCTCTCCACAACATATGTGGGGTCATAAAAGTAAACATTCTGAGATGCCAATTTGCTTGCACTCTTGTTGTCATAGATCAAGGCACCTATCTCTGCATGTAAAACATTTAGCTTTCCACTTAAGCACTCTACATTTTGCCATTACTGCAGAGATGATGGATATAAAGCTAGAAGCAATAAACATGCTTGTATTAAAACATGCTTGGACTCAAATCAAAAGAACACAAAGCACAGAGATATAAACTTACTGTTAGGCTTATGTCTCGCACTGAAGTTGTCATGATGCACTCGAATCTCTTTGTGCATATAAACATGCTAAATGAAAGCCTCTATTATTGTACCATTGGTGCGTCTCCTGAACTCTATGATTCTACCTTTCCATTGTTTGTTGGGGTTTGTTACATCTTTGAGCTTGACCTTGAAACTCCCATGAGTACTTGGTCTCATTAAAATCCAATTTAACTTACTGTATTAATCACAGATCCTATTACCTTCATCATCTCTCCTATTAAACACCTCCACTATGTGAATATTATTGATATTCCTCCTCTTTGAAGACATCTGCAATAAAAAACAAAGCACCAAATTAACAAAGTTAGACTGCATGATTAATAAATATCTATGTTAAGATTGTAAGCAACAAATAAACATTATAACAACAAGAAATAAACAGCAACCTATTGTTTTGATTCACACAACCTTGTTGCTTACAACCTATGAAAATGAACATAAACACATCAAGATAAAACATAAACAAACCCTAAACCTATGATCATTACTCACAAGTATTTTATGCCACTTAAAATTAGGATAGTTATTTGTGGTGTAGAGAAGATTATAAGCAACAAATAAAGATTAAAACAACACAAAATAAACAGCAACTTACTACTTTGATTTGCACAATCTTGTTGCTCACAACCTTGCTCCTATGAAAATAAACAACAATACATCAAGATAAAACATAAACAAACCTATCTTACATCAAGACAAAACATAGACAAACCCTAAACATATGATCATTACTCATAAGAATTTGATGCCACTTCGGATCAAGATAACTATTTGTGGTGCAAAGAAGAGAAAGTTCATGTGAGAAAACATACATAACTCTCATAGAGGTTTTGTCTAAATGAGATGAAATTTTATGAGGAGAGAGCTATGGTGGAGAACAACATACCTTTAAAAATTCATGAAGAAAGAAGTAGAGTGGCAGAAGATATGGCAAAATTGAATTCTTCTAAAAAAAGGGGAGAAATGAAAAGGTAGTGAAATGCAAAAAGAGGGAAAGTAAAAAGTTAAACATAAAAAAAGGGAAAAAATAAATTTCGATTTTCAAACTTCCATGTGCTGACCACAAGGTACATCTGACATGAAAGATATGGAATCTGACATGAGATCTAACATTTCTCTATTTTTTTAAGATATGGGGTCTATTATTTTATTATCTTAAGAGATTTGGCCAAAGATATGACAAAAAGATCCATGTACATGGATCTAGAATCCTAGCTCTCTCATTGGTCAGGCCAATCTTTTTTTATTCACTCCTTAAGGGGCAAAATGGAGAGTCCATATTTTTTCTAATGTTAATTAAGGAGATTGAATGGATTTCAAAGGGTGGAGAGTAGGTAATGGGATTAAGCTAGGTGGCGTAACTGGAGTTGCTCGTGCATGTACTACACGTTTCCATCTGTGGATGTTCTACACATGTCCATCTGGTTCGATGACAGTAGATAGCGCTCTCGGAGCTTCTCCGGTGTCTGTGTGGAGGTAGTTGCCTCTTCCTCGCGCAGGAGGAGCGGGTCCTCATGTTACCGTGCCATGGCCCCATCAACCCTTGCTATGCTTGGGTTTTTTTACGTGTTGTGGTTTTCGTCACTGTGTTCCTCTTCTCATGCTTTGGGTGGCAGCCATCTTTGTGGAATGTTTTATATATAAGTTTTGATCTTTGCGTGCCATATGCTTCTCACCATGCCTGAGCGCAGTCGCAAAAGAACGAAGGTGGTGTTGCTATGTCAGTCTCTTGGGCGACCTCCTCTTAGCAACGACCGGCCATCTAGCCCAACAAGGAGAATGTGCCTCTTTGAATCGTCACTTCTCCTGAAAGTCCTATGGGCTTGGAAAACTTAAAAGCCGTCAAACACAAGGATCGGTCCTCAGGTCCTTGTGCATGTGTATTTTTGAAAATTTGGTGAACCATGCCTCTTTTTTGTAGGTAGTTCTAAAACCTCCTATGCCATGATGAAGAGGAAGAAGAGCATGGATATGGTGGCTCCGTCTGCTATCTGTTCAACAGATCTGCTTGTTGCATGTCCCCAGTTCTCAAACCGCAACAATCTCAAAATGTTGGAGGTTTCTATCAGTATCAGAATTGGGAACGATGATGTAAACATGTCTCTATGGGATTGTTTTGTTAAGTTTGTGTGGCTGTCTTCTCACTTGAGAGAGGTGGAACTCTCCACCATCTCCATTTCCAGATGGTTTCCCACATACTCTCAACATCCATAATTTCAGTATAGGCAAAATTGTGAAGTGCTACTTGAGTGCAATGTTAAAAAACCACTAGGGGGTATCGTTATGCCATATCAAGATGCATACATTTGAGGGCACGGTAGGGTACTGTTTCAAAGATTTGCATAAACCTCACTTTCGCTTCCACACACACAACGTCTCTGCTGAGAAGATCTCCAGAGGATGAACACTATATGCATAGTTTGGCTAGGGTGATTTGAAGAACCATGTTTGTCTCACACCTGTAAATATATTTAAAAGGGCTTTTGTCTACATGGAAAATTACATACTGAACAAATGGACAGTGACACTGGGAGTCACTCTTCTGTTCAAAGAAGATGAAGAGTGGGAAATATTTTCCTAGTGCACAATGAATTATTCCTAAAGCCGGTAATGGCATGGACTCCAATAGGGCTCGTGCTATGTGGAAGTGCTTGAAGACTCGTGAGCTTGCTGAGATCTTGGATATAAGGAAGGTGTTCTTCAAAGATCACTATATTGAAGGTGAGTTTTCCAGGTACTTCCTTCCCAGAGCTTGTCACACACCCGAAGAAGCGGATGGATAGGCATCATTAGCTTTTTGTGAAAATGACGAGCCACCAAATAGAGGGCCATGTGTTACCATCCTCACCTCTCTACTCTACTAAACACCCATTTGTGGTTCAAATAATGCTTGATTACCAAAATATTATTTCTTCCTTGACTTGAGATTAATCCTTGATTGCCTGAAAAATTTGAAAGTTGAATTAATACTCGATTACCGTAAAAAACTTCTTGTAAAATTGGAAGAACATGTGGCTTTTGTCAAAAGGAAACCCTAATCATCATTATCACCATACCTCCATGTTGGGTTAGAAAATTAATAAGTTTGGATTCTAAAAATTAGTACACTCAAGTGTAAAAATGAACTCCCAAGGTTTATTATCATACACAAGATAACAAATTAACAAATTTTAACATGTAAACATGACAATCTAAATTAGACTACAATATTTGTGTTGTTGTCATTGTCTCATAAAATACATCATTACATTAATACCCAACATGTCCATGAGTGGAACTAGTTACATTGGCATTTTTTATGTGGTTAAATATTATGTCTAATAGAAGGACTGTCTTTGACATATGTGGCTACATGTAATCTTTCACTATATAACATTTTTAAACTTAAACTAATCCATTTTAGTCTTTTAAAAAAATCTCCTTCTAGAGTCTACATATGGATTGTTATGTGGTAACTCACCCATGTTGTTTCTTGAATCATGCTCATAACTTATCATCATGATTTTGGAGCACTTTTGGAATATCCCTATCTACTTATATTAGCATTTCCTTTCAATTCGATACTTCACACCAACATGCTTAAAATTTCATAATCCCATATGGTATCTACTCTTATTAGTTATGTTTACTATGAGACTACATTTAATGGTCAAACTACATCATCAAAACACCATAGAGGGAGTAGCTCTTGATGGATTTATAGCTCTAGCTAAATAACAAAACTTAAAAAATATAAGATTATGCAACTCAAACTAAGCCACTTTATTATCTTCAATGTAGTAACTACACATGGTTTTTCATATCTCACCCACTTTTTACCTTAAATCACTCTCAAGATCACTTAATATCTTAATGTTAATATAGTTCACCCAAAGATCCTATTGATGATGTAATAAACTACATAATTAATAGAATTAGTTGTCAAAAGGTGCCAATGGTTTAGCAAATTGAGATTACGAAATCTTCCATGTTGGACTTTTCCAGGCCACAAGAAAAAATTACCATTTGTAGTCTGCACCAATTTTCATTGGCATGCTTATGAACCCAACCTTACATATCGTATATTTAAGTAGCCGCTTAATCATAATTTGTGAAAATGAAAAATAATTCATAATATAATAATCAAGCTTCAAAGATTTAACATCTTAGTTGTCCGCTACTATGAGGGCTACCAACCAATGGCCTTTTTATGTGCTAAATTCTACTTTGGGTGTACGTCCGTTCAGAATCCACATGCCCAAGGGTTTTTATTGGGCGAGCATTTTTGAGTGAGCACTTTTTTGAAATCAAGCAAGCGGATTCCAAAAAGATACCCCCCCTCCCCAAAGAGAGCGAGGGGTGAAGCAAGTTGGAGAGAGCAACGTGACATAATTATTTGAGAGGGAGAGGGCGATAGTGAGCTAGATGGAGTGAACACAAAAAAACATGTCAAGAACACATCCTCTACGATTGAGGTTGTTGTTTCAAATTGGAAATTAAACCAAGTTCATTCACATACGACTTCTAGTTTATAGATATGTGAAACCCCCTTGTTGATGAAGAGAGAGGGGCGAAGCAAGTTGGAGAGGGCAACATGACGTAATTACTTCAGAGGGAGTAAACACATAAAAACATGAAGAGAGAGGGGTGAAGCAAGTTGGAGAGAGCAACATGACGTAATTACTTGAGAGGGTCTAGTGAACACATAAAAACATGTCAACATCACATCCTCTACATTGAGGTTATTGGTTCAATCTGAAAATAAAACCAAGTTCATTCACGTACACCTTCGAAATACAAAAATGTGAAAACCATCATCTTTACTACTATGGGCCTTGCTTGTTCTCCGGGGTGTAGTCACAAAGTAAGCAAATGGCATTCATACCCTTTCGCACTTCCTCTAGCAAGACATGCTCAGATGATTCATCAATAAAACCATGGACTTTCTAAATTGCAATTAAGTCCACCACTTTGTCCTTAACTTGAGAAATAGTATCATCATTTCCAAGAAGTGGAAAGGATGTGAGACCTTTCCATGCTTATGCACCATCTATGGTCTTTTGCTTGACCTCCACATTGGTGGCCTCCCTCTGGATACATGCAACAACAACTTCAATGCTAACATTTGATGATGCCATCACAAACGAAACGAAGGAGGGTTTAGGGTGTTGTACTCTACTAACAAGGCTTGGTGGCAATGGTGTATAACAAAGTGCGTTGGAGCTTACCTCTATATTTATAGCAGTGGGAGAGGTACACTCTTCCTTTTTCAACATACAAAATAAAAAACTATATTTGTATTTTTTTAATGTTAATAATAAAGGTATCTTTCCTCAAATTTTGGCACCACAATAAAAAATGACTCTTTTGAACTTGTTTGGGAAAGAGAGACAGACATTGCAGAATAGAACCCTCTACAATGAGGTTACTTCCACAAAAGTTACATAGGTCCCAAAATACCAAAGGTCAACTGATTATCCTTGCATTCAATGATCTAAATTAGGGTACGTTCTCCTATGAGACAAGGCTTTGTAAAGCTCAAGGTCGGATAGGATAGGTTGGTGGATGAACATATTCTCACTATGGCTTAAGCCTAGCACACGTAAATAAATGAAGTAAAAGTGCTTGCATGCAAGATAAAGCTTCTTCTTGGCTTCTTTATTTGGGAAATCTGGACATGTACAACATGGTTCGTCTTTCACATGCACACCATATTTTCCCACATGTGCATTATCCCTATGCGATTCGATTTTGAAAATGTCATACTTGTGCTCCACTCTCCACACTTCTTCTACAACCATAGTTTTCATTTTCAAAGAGACCTTTATTTTTTTGGCCACTTCCTCTGATATTGACATGTGGTACTTGACTCTTATGCCATTTTGCATGCCTGAGCCACTAGCCTCTATGTTAGGAGTGGACCCATATGGAGGATCTTTTGAAGTTGTAGTTGTAAAGAACCTTGAAGCCCCACTGCTATGTGATGGGGTGGGCATAACACCTTCTGGATTCTTACTCTCCACCTGGTATCCACCTTCCCACAATGAATATACCTCCTTGTATGTGAGGTTCATTCCTATAGAAACTGACCATATCTTGGGTGCTTGATTAGGCTTTGGGTCTATGTTGTTGTCCACAATATATCAATGAAGCACGTGGTCAGGGAGGAAGAACCACATCCATTATCTAATGAGACCATTAGGGTTCTTGCGATAGTCTTCAAAGGAATGTAATGCCACGTGTAATGCTCGAGTGTGGGTATTACACGTGGCGGGGGTCCATGTGTACATGCCACATGGACTCTTTAGTCCACATGGTTATCTGCGTGGACTATATAGTCCATGTGGCCACGTCATGTGTAATGCCCGTGTGGACTTACATGTGGCGGTTTGCATGTAATGCCCACGCTCGAGCATTACATGTGGCAAGGCCACGTGGACTACTTAGTCCACGTGGCCATGCCTTGTGTAATGCCTGCACATGGGCATTACATGCGGAGTGTTGTGTGGCCTTTGCCACGTGCCATGCACGTGGCAAAGGCCACGTGGCCTGTGGCGTGCCATGCACATGGCCATGTGGCATGCGTGGTGGCCAGCCACATGCAGGCCACGTGGCTATGCAATGGCTTTAAAAGCTGTTGCACAACCAACGTTGAGGGCTAACAAAAGAGCCCTTAATGGCAGCTTTCTCTCTCTCTCACCCTCTCATCAAACCCTTTCAATCCTCTCCACCTCTCAAGCTCGCCCTCTCTCACCCTCTCAATCAAGCTCGCCCTTTCTTGCCCTCTATAGCCCTCTCGAAGCCCTCAAGTGCCAACAAAGCACCCTCAATGCACGTCCTCAAGCACCTTAAAGATCATGGAGTAGCGGTCTCAATGCTCTCAAGCTCAAGCAATCCTCAGTTGCCCAAGAGTTCTCAATCATCCAAATTCTTGAGGTAAACATCTTTTGATTAATATAAATGGCATAATAATTTCTAAAATTTAAGAGATAGTGCATCACATGTTATTTGAATCAATAATTAATGACAATTAAAGATTAATTTAAATACTTACATCACATTCTTATGATTAAAGACTACTTTAAGAACTATTTTAAATATGGATGCATATTCAAGACAAAATGCCTCCCATAGACTCATTGCAATCGAAGGGGTTCACTGGATTGCAAGATGAGATCGCTCTCTCGCAAGATGTGGGCATATCACAAGTGGCCACATCAAGCGAGGTGGTAACAAACACCTCGCAATTGCAATTGACTTATGGGAGTAGGTTCTTCAACGCCTGTCGATAATCATGTGGCCAGCAGTAGTGCCATGATCGTAGAAGAAGAGGAGTCTATGAAAGAGAGTTTCAGCCAAGTGGTTGATCGACACATCTCTACAATTTGGGTGGAGGACCATTTTTGGTCAACAACCAAAAGTGCCTTCCTAGAGTGCCACTTTGTCATGTCCTTGCAAACCCGGCAATCCGCACGAACAAGGATTCTATCAAGGGGTTGATTGAAGCATCGAGGAGAGTAAATACCAATCGACAATGGTGGAGTTCATTGTCTCTGATGGATTCCAAGGTAAAGCACCCGTTCCATTCTGTAAGGTCCCCAGTCTCCACCGCACTACGGATTCGGGGTACTAGCAGCGGAAGTAGCACTTCATGCGCGGGGCAGGGACCCACACTCGGGGCCTCGTCCACCACGGATATCCGGACAAGAGACTAATCCGTCGGTTTTTTCCAAAACCAAACCCGGAAAAACTTCCCTTTCCCGGAAAGCACGGGCAATTCCACCAGGATAACTTTTTACTCTAACGTAGTCAAGATCATTACTGATCACGCTGATCCGACTGCACCTATAAAGATACTCGGTCAGATCAAGGAAGAAACTTGCACTTGGATCATTGGGATCAACGCTTTTTTCCCCATCAAGAGGCACAGCCGTTGATTCCTATCCATAGAACAATTACTATCCGAGATTTACTTTATCTATCGTAATAACAGAATTTGAGTCTCGATTTACGGATCCATCAGTCCAGCCTAACCCCATCCACCACTCCTATGGGTTAGCCAACCGCACAACCACTGTAGTGATGGGATCCAATTAAGAATTTGGTTAGGTTTTGTCCCGGGTACCAAGGAAAAGAGTTCCAAGGCCCCCTAGCCGGAAGTTCATGCAAACATAAAACTAGTCACACCACTTACACACCCAATATGAAATTACCTTTTTCTTAGCATCAGCTAACTTTAAAACAATCCTTTAATGAAACCATTATGTCACTGATGACAATCCTCAAAGTCTCTGGTTGAATCCTTATTTCCAGTCATTCATTCATCGGTATACTTATGGTATCATTGGCAACCAGAACGCTCACCACCTGTTCACTCAGGGCCTTTTCCATAGTTCCTAGCTCATAGTAACCGGCAATATATTCATATAATAGAATGGAATCTCCATGGAAGATCAGCAAGATCAACCCACAGATCCATATAAAAGAGCCATGGATTCATCTGTTGAGGACCAGCAAGGTCAATAAACCAGATCCATGCCCGGTTTCAGAAAACAACTCTTACTCCTTGTTCCAACATCTTCCACGACGCACGTGTGGATATCTTCGACGACCCAAAGCCCGAGCACCGTATGGTCAGCACCTTCTAGGATCCTTCGCAGGTGACCTAGCGCTTCACTCATAGGCCGCTTCCTTGGTCCCTAATCCACCGTACCGGAAGCTCACCATTTAAATCGAACCGAGGCTGGTCAAGACCTCGGCCGACCTTGCTACGCGAGACGTCCTCCATTGACTCTCCGTCAGCAGTTGCAACTTTATCAGTTAGGTCTCAATGACCTTAATCCACAAGACGGTCAAAATGCTTCCCCAGCATTCTTGACATAAAACAGTCATTTACAAACAGTCATAAAATACAGTTTCTATATTGAACTCTCGTCTTTCTACATTATCCCTCCACAATCCACTTTACTTAATCCACATTCCATTCAATGTGTATTCATTTTCATCCATTTACTCATATCGACGACACATTATTTTCCATACACATTATTTTCCATACACATTCACGTTCATTATTCTACATACACATCCATGCATGCATCCATTTTCACATCCTCATTCATACATACACATTCACATACATACATCTACATTTACATACATAACCATACATCCACATCTCCATGCATACATCCACATCCATAATCACATTCACATCCATACATCTACATTTACATGTATACATCCGTTTTCACATTCTTACATCCACATATATTTATCCATTTCTACATTTCCATTCATATAGCCTCATATGCCTTCACATCTATTCTTCTACATCACATCCATTCTCGCCCTATCACAACCCATATACATCTTATTCATCTCATACACTTCTTCTCTCATTCCATACACATCTTATCACATCTTAACTCATCTTATCACATCCTAACTCATCCCATAGGTCTCTTATCACATCTAACTCATCTTATCACATCCTAACTCATCCCATAGGTCTCTTATCACATCTTAACTCATCTTATCACATCCTAACTCATCCCATAGGTCTCTTATCCCATCTTAACTCATCTTATCACATCCTAACTCATCTTATCACATCATAACTCCTCTCATATACATCTTATCACATCTCATACATCTCTTATCGCATCCTATCCCTTCCCATATCTATTTATAGAATATAAGGGAATTCTTATATTTGATATAAAATTTCTTTACGCATCTAATTATGCATAAATTCCATTTAAGGATACTAACACTTTCGAAATAAAAATCAATCTTTTATGCATAAATTCATTTTCAATGAGAATGACACTTTGAATTAAAATTCAATCTTTTATGCATCTTCTTATGCATAAATTCAATTTAGATGAGAATGACACTTTTGAATTAAAATCAATCTTTTATGCATCTTCTGATGCATAAATTCAATTTTGATGAGAATGACACTTTTGAATTAAAATCAATCTTTTATGCATCTTCTTATGCATAAATTCAATTTAGATCATACTTCTATGCATGAAAATAAAAATGATAAAAGTAACACTTTTGATATAAAAATTTATCCATTATGCATACTTCTATGCATGAAAATAAAAATGATAAAAGTAACACTTTTGATATAAAAATTTATCCATTATGCATACTTCTATGCATGAAAATAAAAATGATAAAAGTAACACTTTTGATATAAAAATTTATCCATTATGCATACTTCTATGCATGTAAATAAAAATGATAGAAGTAACACTTTTGATATAAAAATTTATCCATTATGCATACTTCTATGCATGTAAATAAAAATGATAGAAGTAACACTTTTGATATAAAAATTTATCCATTATGCATACTTCTATGCATGTAAATCAAAATGATAAAAGTAACACTTTTGATATAATAATTTATCCATTATGCATACTTCTATGCATGTAAATAAAATGATAAAAGTAACACTTTTGATATAAGAATTTATCCATTATGCATACTTCTATGCATGATAAAAGTAACACTTTTGATATAAAAATTTATCCATTATGTATACTTCTATGCATGAAAATAAAAATCAATTTCTCCATGATTACAATGAAATTCTTTTAATTAATCTAGGATGATAATTCCTAGAATATGGTAGGAAGTCCTCTTTTTATGCCTTGAATGAAATTATTTTATGCGTAATTTTTATAAAAATTTTGCCATAGCTCCGCTGCTATGACTGATAAATCTCAATTTTTCTAAGAGATAAAGCTTATCATTAAGGAAATAATTAGAATGGTCTCTAATTGGATCATCAATCCATAATGGATTGAATCATCAATATACATAAACTAAAAGCATAGAAATAAGCCATTAATTTGGCCTCAAGCATAGCTTAATCTTGGATTAAGAAAAATCTTTATGAAAAGCTTCATTTGGATTGAGAATGGGTCATGAGTATGACCATTTCTTGAGTGAGAGAGAGAAATTACATAAAAACCATTAGAATTAAGCATAAATGGAAATTTATGTAATTCTTAACTATCATTAATCAATTAACTTCAATAGCATTCATCAAATTATGTAACTCTTCACTAACATTCATCAATTAACTTCAATAGCATTCAAAAACCATTCCAATTAAGCTCCTCAAGCTTGAGAGGGGTTGAGAAGAGAGAACATTGAGGAATTATAGAAAAGATCAAAATTCACCATTTACCTTACAAATTGCTTGATTCTTTGTTTACGGTAGAGGCCCCCAACCAATCAATTGGTTAAGTATGTTGATGGAGCCACTAATGGGGATTGAAGAACGAGGGAAGCTCCAAAAACTAGTGAATTATTAATGAATTCACAGTTCTTGGCTTAGGTGGATTAGAGTAACGATGCATAAACACTATATATTTTTCAACAAGGGTGAGGCTTCTATTTATAGGAAAAATTGAGCTCCTAACCAAACAAACTGATTCTAGAATTTTCCAAATCAGTTTGGTCAATTTTTGACCATTTTTAGGTCGGTTAAGCTAACTTTTTAGAACTAGACTTGAATGAGGAGAGAGGAGAGATGAAATATCTCAATTTTTATGAGTTTAAAACTCATTCAAGCATGTGAAATATGCACCTCCTTTAAAGAACTCCCCTTCCTTACATATGTGTCAAAATAGAATCATTATACCCAAATATCTCATATTTTTAATATTGCTCATAGTTTTTTTACTAATAAACCTTGTACATTTTCAACTCTTCATCTTATGTGAAATATGCACCTCCTTTAAAGAACTCCCCTTCCTTACATATGTGTCAAAATGGAATCATTATACCCAAATATCTCATATTTTTAATATTGCTCATAGTTTTTTACTAATAAACCTTGTACATTTTCAACTCTAAGTCATCTTATGTGAAATATGCACCTCCTTTAAAGAACTCCCCTTCCTTACATATGTGTCAAAATGGAATCATTATACCCAAAATATCTCATATTTTTAATATTGCTCATAGTTTTTTACTAATAAACCTTGTACATTTTCAACTCTTCATCTTATGTGAGCATTTACTCATTTTTGGGTATCCTCTTTTACAAATTGGATTTATCTCCTCCCTATACATGGATTGATGCTATTGGTCCATAGGAACCTTAATTGGACCATAATCCAAAATTTTTTGAAAATCTAGACCCTTAGGCTAAGGTCCTTTATACCCATTTCCAATTAATTCCAATTGCACATTGAAAAGTTCTTTTTGAATTTCTGTTTCAGGGGAACTTATTTTAATAAGATGAGATAATTTTCTATCCAAAAATATTAAAAATCTGAATATTCTCTCTCTAGGTTAAAACAGTTACAAACAAGGTCTTTTATATTTCTGAAGAGGGATTGATTATAGGGGAAGATGCTGGACAATTTGAGAGGCTGGGGAGGAATCTTACATTCTCTCCCACTTGAAAAACGCGAGATGCCCTCATCTCGCAAACTGGGGGATAATTTCGCAAAATGCACGAACATGAGACAGAGAAAAATTTCATTAAGATTAAACACTAATTAAAAAAGTCACAAAGAGAGTAAGGGTCAAGACAAGAACAAGATTTAAACTTTATTCATTCATGAAACATATACAGTAAAGATAGAAGAACTCTTTACACTTCCATAAGCCCATCCATCATATGATCACAAAAGCAGCACTCACAAGCTGCGCACGTATAAGGTAACTCATCTATAGGAATAATTCTCTTGGTTATTGCCGTGCCTATCTCAGTGGTATGAGGTGTTCTAACAAAAGGACCTCTGAGAGGCAAACCAAAAACGGGGTAAAGGCATATCTTCTGATGAGGAAGAAAACACGCCAGTAAGAAGACCCACTCAGAAAACCCAAGATGTCTTGATCTCATGACGCAGTAGTATCGGGGACCCAAACCCAAGGCTTCAATAACCATGGCCAAGCGGACATTGTTGCGAAAGTGCTGCTGATCCCAAGGTGTTACCCTAGTTATGTCTTGATAGGTCTGCCATTTGGTCTGAGCTACAGACGTTCCCAAGTGAGGAAAAAGTGAGCGCTCATATTGTTCTATAAAATCCTTCTTCACAGACTCGCTTGCGTCTTAAAGGTGAGAAATCATCATGGATAAAACTAATTCCTGTTGCCAAGCCATGAAAGAGATTAAGAAGAAGGGAGATCGATGGAAGTAAGATTACTGTGAGCGATAAGTAAAAGTTACGACTTATATAAAGGAAGGAGTTAGCGTAACCTAGAAGCCAACGGTATCTTGCCCCACTGAAGTTTTACCGTCTTTCCATGATTTGGGTTTGGCACATATTTCTATAGAAGGCATTAAGAACTTTGAGATGAGGAGATAAAAGAAGTTTGTAGTAGGCTAAGTCACTTACTTTCTTTGGTCCAAAATATCTGGGGGATAACTACTTATGCTCCCCTAGAGATAAAGAGATTCTTTTGGTCCGTATTCAAAATGAAGACTATAACTGCTTCTTTGAATTCTCTGATTGTCCTCTTCTTATCTGTATATTGTCTCTGTCGATCCTGGGCAGCGTTTACATCTTTATGAATTGCCTGCATCTGTTGCTCTAAGTCGTCAAGCATTTGACTGGTCATCTCGACCCTAATCAATGGGTCGGACCTAGTTAATGGAGTTAAGCAATCTTGTCCGAGAGACGGACCCTGATTAGATTGGTATGAAGGAATTGGTCTCTGTATTTGGGTTCTAGATTTCCCTGTGCCCTTTTCATGGTAGGAGTCGGACAGTCTTCTAACTGATGGTCAAAACCTTGGCATCCAAAACACAGGTTCTCACTTCTGAACTCATCGTTCTGAATCTTTAAAACAGGTGGGCTCCTGAGAAGGTATTTTGGGTAAAGTGTCTTCCCTTTTTAAACAAAATCTTTCTTTTATTTAGAGAGAGAATAATTATAAGATCAGAAAAGGAGATTCTTACTCCTGTATACCTCGAAGGTTGGGGGGAGGAATCTTACAAATTTCTACCCCACTTAAAAAGGTGCGAGATGTTCTCATCTCGCAAAGTAGAGGACAACTCTTTTTCTTAAGATCCAATTTATTCTGGGTTCCTTATATTCTGGTCAACCCAACAGAATACTGGGATAAATATTTCTTATATAGAACTCATCATTAAATAATAATTCATTTAGATCATATCATTCATACGATAATGGTCCATTAGACCGAAAAAATTCCTTCTGAACATTCCTCCACGGGAATTTCAGTTAAGTAAGTTCTCAATTTATCATCTCTTAACTTGATCTACCGTGTCAAGTGTTAATAGTAGCAATTTGACAGCACAATCCACTAATCTCATAGTGATTTGCTGAATTCATTATCATCATTCTAGTTATGAATATCATCACAGGGACTCGTCCCAATCATCCACATTGTGGTTTTGCTTAATTTATTACATTTCAATCCATTTTCAAGGATCATTCTTTTTCAATCAGAATCCAAATCAACTCATCAGTTCTCAAACAGAATTAAAAAAATCGTATCAACCACATTCAAAATCATCATCTGGATAGCATTAATGCTTATAATTTGTATGAATTATATCACACAATTACAACCTTTTTGTGCATCTTGATAAACTTTTGACATAATTGGTTCCTCAGTTGATCTTATTGGAGATCTATGACATAAGTCTGATAAACAGATTTTTCTTTATCTGGTCGTCCGTAAACAATTAAAAAAAAACATTTGTATATTTATATACAAGTGGCAATAAGTACATAGAGTAGCTCGGCTCCAAAATTCAAAATCTCCTCGAGAGACGCATAAGACGACGGTACTGGGCCATAGTCATGCCCTGCTATATAATATCTCTAATTGCGAAGGGAGCTATTATTTTCTCTTTAGGGATAAATCGACTAAAGAGTCTATAAACTCGGCAAGCAAGTCTTAAATTTTGAGGCGTTGAATGATATAGAATGACACCATGCGTCATTTTCAGCTTTATCAAAATCATGGCCAATGAGAGGTTCTGCCTCACCATTGCTTGTCGGTTGTAAGAGGTGTGGATATATAGCCCTGCAAACCACTTATGCTCTTGTCTCTCCACTAGGTTAGGAAAATATAATTCCTCGAAATGGCGTGCGAGTCTTGTTCGGCTTGTTCGAGTTGAAGCGGAAGAGATGAGATGCTCGAAGGCAAATGCAATCATATCTTGAGACTGGGTGAGGTCGGGAATACCAGATAAATGGGAAACTTTCATCTATAAAAACAATTTCTTTGATTAAAATTTCTTCATTATTAGCTTTCAATTTCGCTTTGATACCAACTGTAAGGTCCCCGGTCTCCACCGCGCTACGGATTCGGGGTACTAGCAGCGGAAGTAGCACTTCATGCGCGGGGCAGGGACCCACACTCGGGGCCTCGTCCACGGATATCCAGACAAGATACTAATCCGTCGGTTTTTTCCAAAACCAAACCCGGAAAAACTTCCCTTTCTCGGAAAGCACGGGCGATTCCACCAGGATAACTTTTTACTCTAACGTAGTCAAGATCATTACTGATCACACTGATCCGACTGCACCTATAAAGATACTCGGTCGGATCAAGAAAGAAACTTGCACTTGGATCATTGGGATCAACGCTTTTTTCCCATCAAGAGGCACAGCCGTTGATTCCTATCCATAGAACAATTACTATCCGGGATTTACTTTATCTATCGTAATAACAGAAATTTAGTCTCGATTTACGGATCTATCAGTCCAGCCTAACCCCATCCAGTCCCATGGGTTAGCCAACCGCCCAACCACTGTAGTGATGGGATCCAATTAAGAATTTGGTTAGGTTTTATCCCGGGTATCAAGGAAAAGAGTTCCAAGGCCCCCTAGCTGGAAGTTCATGCAAACATAAAACTAGTCACACCACTTACACACCCAATATGAAATTACCTTTTTCTTAGCATCAGCTAACTTTAAAACAATCCTTTAATGAAACCATTATGTCACTCATTAGGAAAATTCTGGACTCAAAAGAGGGCTGTTTCAACAATAATATAATAATAGACACATAGATTGAGTGACATGTAATCTACGAACGAGATTCACCGGTGGTGGGACCTCTGTACAAACCCACCCAAAACGTGGAGAAACTCTTATCTTCATGAAATATTAAAAAAAACCATCACCTTGTCTTAAAATATTTAAAACCGTTTTTTTGTCAGAAACTAACACAATAAAAGAATGTTTTCCACATTCCTGTGTTAGACGTGGAGCACTAAAAAATTCTTTCCACCACCCCTAGAACTAATGAAGCTTGAATGCTTGGAATAGATAGATACACATTCTCCTGGTTATTCCCTCAACTTGGTTCCACTTTTGAATCTCGAAACATCTTTGGCGCCCAAAAGAACACACCGTCCCTCATTTCTTCTTCCCTCCTTGATCCACAAAAGCGGTTAGCCCAGTCATCCACTTTCTGCTACTTCTTCTTTCTCATACGTCTGTTAATCTATCATGGCACCCGAAAGTGGACTGAAACGAGCAAGGAGCAGTATCTCATCTGTTGTGTTGTATAACATAAAAGACGAGAACGAAGAATGGATTCCCCAAGTATACAGGAAGTACTCTTGGGTCACTATGCAGCCTGGAAAACAAGGCCACTACCGAGTGAAGGGAAAGGCATCTGAAGACTTGGCCAAACATTGGAAAGGAAGGATCCTTGACTTTAAGATGGCACCAGGAGGGAAAACTGTCAAAGAAGTGTTGATCCAGCATGTATTCATGCAAAAAGAGATCAACGTGGGACCATTGGAAGGACTTCCAAGACACAGACCACATTGTAAGTGCTTGTGTTTTGTATTTCAATGTTGTAAATAAGGTGATTGATATACATTTTTTTGCCTTGCACAGATTTGTACCCATCCAATCTTCAGGAGTGGGAGCCTGCACAATGCTTGACGGGATTCTTGAATGTCGTACATGGTGAGGTGGGGGAACTTCAATATGAAGGTCGTGCACCAAGTGATCTCGCAAGAAGTAGAACATATTTCTATGACTCATTTTATACCTTGCCCACTCAATCGAGTCGACATGGAAAGTTGGAACGTATTCCGTTGCCCGCACTTGATAGTCCTGAGTGGCCATTGCTTGACACAGAAGTGATGGAGTCATACAGGACCAAAATGTTTAATGATATTAAATGTGCTATGAAGCCTAGCATTGGTGCAAGAAATGTGCACTTAAGTTTGTTTGTTCCAATTGCATGCTTTGTTCATTTATTTTCTGATTGTAAACAATTGAGAAAAACTAGAACAACTTTTGTGTGCAAAGATGTAGATGAAGCCTGGCTTGATCATTTGTTTGACAAAGGTTGGAGAGTGAAATCATCAAAGGGAGATGATTTGATCGAATGTCGATTGAACACCTCCGACATTGCATTTCGGTGAGTGTTATAACATTATAATGTATTTTTGTGAAACAGTTACAACGCTTATTTGATTATACTCGAAAAATTATCCTAATGATATTTTGGAATCAGATACTAAATTGCCAGGCAACATCTGTGCATGTCATTTACTTATAGAAGGTGGCGATGGATCAACAACAACCGGGAAAGCATGGACCAAGATACAAGAGATGGCAGCCACTCTTGCTTGATAGATATAGTTATGATTCGACAGGGTCACCCATCTTTGACATTGGAAGTGGAAGAGAATTGGACTCTCGAATATGTTAGGAAGGAATTAGAAGTAGCTATTCAGAATCCTCCAGATCAATTTTGCTTCAAGCTCGATGGTCGGAAGCTAAGTAAAAGAAGAGAGCATCAGATCATTTGTAAAGATGTTGCAGCCCCACATGAATTGGAGGCACTAGAAGATATATGATGTGACCATGTATACGGTGACAATGTATTTTCCATATGCAATAAACTTATCTATTCAGAACATTGCTTTTGTAATGCTTTATTGTTTAAAACAATGTAATGAAGGCAAGAATTCCCCAATTGAATTTTTATGTACACAAAAAAGACTTAAAGTAAGAAAGCAAGCAGTGAAGGAACACAGTAGCAAATTTGATCCTCTGATTTTCAAATAAAAAGTGTATTTACAATTGATGTTCTCTCTCCAATACATGTATAGCTGCATATTTACAAACGTACATTTGTTGGAAGAAGGACAAAACTATTTATTACTGGAACCCATAGGTATCGGCTTCAGGATGGAGCCATGGCTCTTCTCCCAAGTATGGAGCCCATGTAAGAGGCTCAGGGGGGCCTATCCCCCCTCGTGTATTTGGCGGGATGAAGTCCACTGGCCCGTTTGAAGGCATAACTTCAGCGACCTCGATCAATTTCGCAATCGTTTCCTCCCTAAACGTTTGGACGTCTAGGTCCACGTAGCGAGACATTGATGGAAACTGCCATCACAATTCATCAAGGCATAAATAAGATCAACATGACAATATATAAGAAGATAAACAAGAGCACGCATGCGTATGGGAGCTGAAAATGCTTACATCCTCTGAAGGGAGCTGAAAAATGCTTCGTAGCAGCAACATTGCATTAAGTGCAACCCTCCACCCACATCTGTAGCCATCTTCTTGTTTGGGGACACTAACCCTTCGGATGGTCGATCGATCCAGGGTGTCGATGTCCATACTGAGGCTCTCGTAAGCTGCCATTAGTTTCCTGACACCACTGTAAACAGAGACCAATCATTATCCTGATCAATCCGAACTTCTAACTCAAACAATAATATGTATCTTAATGATTTTTACTTACAGCAAAACATTTCCATGGACACCAGATGTCGAATTTGCAAGGTAAATGACATTTTCTTGCACGTCGACTAGTAGAAGACTCCAATGGGAACTGCACAATAGATTTCTATTAGTTTCAATCCAAAGGAAGCACTATATAACTCGTGTACGGTGATTCCTATAAACATCCTGCAAGAGAGAGAGAGAGAGAGAGAGAGAGAGAGAGAGAGACAAACTCACTTTTCATGATATGCCAAAAAAAATACTCGGGCATCATCCAGCTGAACCTCCCGAAACCAGTTCAGCACATCGAGGTACGGAACTGACTCTACTAGCAACAGTGTTGAGACCAGTGAATCAATCTGGAACACTCGTTGCTGTACATCCTCGGGCAATAGCGAAATAACAAAACTTCACAAGGAAACATATCAAGAGTGAGGCATCAACTTTAAGAGCCAAGAATGAAAAATTGTGGGAGGACAGAGAAAAGAGTATACCTTAAAACACATCTGAGCACTTTGTCGTTGACTTCAGTTTTGGGATCAAACAAAATGTTGATTTCTTTAGCATGAATCGGGAAATAACATCTATGCCCTCTAATATTAAAGGGTACATAGAACTCCGGCAACAAAAATTGCAGCGCCTCCCGATTCATGGCGTGGAGTGCGCGAACATTTTCCCTTTTTGTTTGCAATGCAAGCATTGCAGCTTGATGTTCCCTTTGAGCGCTTGTCATTAAATTTGCCCGAGTCTGATGTTCATGATCTGGACCTCCCTCGGTCACCTCTTCAATTCTCACTTTTTGTACAGGACGGACATCCAAAATTTGTAACATTCGCTCATCAGTAAACGTAACTGGTCTAAGTAACTTATCGTATCTGAAACGAAGGGCTACTAGGCTGAAAAAATCTTTGTTCATTACTTTCACCATGTGTGCATGGGCAGCAAGAACGTAACTATCCAAAAAAAATTCGATCATCCAATCTTCTGTGGCCTCCTGCAAGCAAAAAAGGGCCGATGCCTTCCACCTAAACAAAATTCCATTCTGCTCACAAATTCTCCTGGCAAGCCTTTGGAAAGGCAATCTGGGAATAGCAGCTGTCGGGTGCTTCATAAACTTTTTGATTTCTCACAGGGCTGCCGAATGCTCTGCGAAACGCCTTAGTCTAGGCTGCGTTTTGGACAATCGGGAAGGACTGCTTGATTTCCTGGATCTTGAGGCTTTCAGAACGCCCATCTTCTTCCCAGTAGATGAGGGAGCTGCATTGTCAATGGGTCTAGCTGTATGCCTTACACGAGCCATCTAAAAAAGCAAGAAAAAGTAAAAAACTTTGCTATTCAGTAGTACACGATTAACAATTCACCATAAAGCGAGAGAGGGTGGCCAAGAAAGCAATATGCACTTCCTCGCGTTATGGTGAATCCATTCACCATAACGCGAGATGAAGGCCCACAGAAACACAATAATCCTTCTCGCATTATGGTGAATTCATTGACACCAATAAGAGGTGGATTATCGTGCATCCTTTGAGCTTTGATCTTGCGTTATAGTGATTTGATTCACTATAACGCGAGACTAAGAGCCAGTCAAAGCAAAACAATCCTCCTCGCGTTATGGTGAATCGATCTACTACAACGGGAGGAGGGTTCTCCCGAATCTCTTACCATTCCGTCTTGCATTTTGGTGATTCGATTCAACATAACACATAGAGCAGTATTGAGATTAAAATGACTCGTCGTCTGCTTTACGGTGAATCGAATCACCATGATAGAGGGCAAACAGTCGAAGAGAAAACAATGGCAGAGGGCAAACAGTCGAAGGAAAAACAAAACAATCAAGTATTATACAAGAAACTCACAAAACAATCAAGTAATACACTTTCATCACATTCTATGAGTGGGAATGTATGGAGACTGTCGTGTAGGAGGTGAATTAATTGACACCAATAAGAGGTGGATTATCGTGAATCCTTTGCCCCTTGGTCTTGCGTTATGGTGAATCGATTCACCATAACGCGAGTCTAAGGGCCAGTCAAAGCAAAACAATCCTCCTCGCGTTATAGTGAATCGATTTTCTACAACGGGAGGAGGATTATCGCGAATCTCTTAGGTTTGCCTTCTGCCATGGTGATTCGATTCACCATAAGACATGGAGCTTATTGAGATTCTAATGGCCCGTCGTGTGCTTTAAGGTGAATCGAATCACCACGGCAGAAGGCAAACAGTCGAAGAAAAAACAATGGCACAGGGCAAACAGTCGAAGAAAAAACAAAACAAACAAGCAATATACAAGAAACTTACAAAACAATCAAGTAGTATACAAAAACTTACATTTCTTGCGTGCGAATGGATAGAGACTGTCGTGCAGGAGGTGGAAAATCGGTTCAGTACTGTGGCGGTAGTCGGAAGTCACCTGGAGGCAAGCAGGAGGACGGACAAGGCAAAATCGATACGAGGACGAAAGGGTGGCATGATTAACGGCATTGATTAGTCTTTAGAGCGAACACACGTGCTGGCGGGTTGCCAGGGCGACTAGGCGACGCTTACGTGTCGCATAGCATTAAGAAGGGCTTTGATTAAACTTTATAGCTTGTACACGTGCTAGGTACACGGCAGGCTACCACGTGGCATTCATGGAATGGCGGGTGAAAACGCAACGCTGACGTGTCGCGTAGCATTAAAAACGGATTTTCTAGGATACTCATCTCATTTATTGCCTCTGGAGTTCGTATTTTCATTTATCTCCCCACCAACGGCCTTCATCTCCATCAACGACTGACTATCTCCTCCAACCCTCCTTCATCAATCATCCTCATGTATCCAACGTCAAAGACAAACCTCCAACCTCCTTCATCTCCATCTCCTGCGACGATTGTATACAATTCATTTTCCTGGTATTTTTATCTCTTTTGTGCTTCCTTCTTCTTTTGTTATTTCGTTGTTTTGGTTTCAGTCGTGGAGAACTTCTTGCTTTGTCTTTTCATCGCGTTAAGGTGAATTAAAAACCTATGACTCCTCGCCTTATGGTGAATTGACTGCAAAGAAGAGTATTTTAATTCGTTTGACACCTCCTCTCTCAGTATGGGTACTGGAGAACTATCTTTATTTGTAATTCACCATAACGTAAGAGGCGTTGCCAAAGGATGATAAAGTCGTCATGTTGCGGTGAATCAATTCACCATAACGCGAGCGAAGGTCCCATAGGAAGCACAATATTCCTCCTCGCATTATGGTGAATCGATTCACCATAACGCGAGAAGAGGTCCTTGACTTAGCTGCAATTTTATTTGCGTTAGGGAAAATAGATTCACTACAATGCGAGGAGGAATACCTGGATTCCTCTGGCATCTCCTCTCGCATTATGTTGAATCCATTCACACCACACAGAGATTTGTTGTTTAAGATGGACTGTCTCTTGATTCATTGCTTGAACTAATATTTTCCATGTCTTATCTACACCCTTGAATTCAGCCATGGCGCAAGTTCAAGTCGAGTTTGATGTGGACGAAGAGATTAAAGAAACACCTGCAACTCTATTATATGACTTCCTCTACAAATGTCGACATCATGATTTGCACCCTGCAATTTCGTTGATGTTCAATTGTGATTTTTCTCTGGAGGATACATTTTCTAGCCATCATGGATACTTTGAAGAGGCAAAGCAAGAGTTTGACGAGCTCACAAATGAAGAACCAATGATGATTGATGGGAAAAATCACATTCATTTTAATCTCAAGGTGTCGCCGGAGAAGAAGCAGAGGTTAAACAGGGATTGGCACAAGGTGCCATGTGATAAGAAGAGAGCTTTGCTATGCCCTTTTCACAAAAGAAAATGCCGCTTGATGGAATACTCTTATGCCTTCTTATGCTTCTTGCACATGAACGTGCAATTAACAGATGAAGAATGTACAGAGCCGCATGCAACAAATGAAAGTGAAGACACGATTCCTCGTCAGGCTAGTCCCACCGTTGAGGATGTTGCTGAAGAGGAGGACACTCCTCATGTGATTGAGGAGTTCAATGTTGAAGAAGAGAGGAAGCTCAGTTTGGTGGTTGATATTGAGGCAGTTAGAGAACAAAACAGTGATATAGGTCAGCTTGTGATTGAATCAGATGACTCCTCCCCCATTCCAACGCCATTACTCCCCTCCTACCAAGTAGGAGATTCAGAGTATATATTGCTAACAGACATACAACATGTATTTAACTTAAGGGAGGACCATTGCATAGCTTTCATAGCCCAAAATCTGGAGGTCGATGACAATTTTGTAGATGATGATGGGATAGACAAGTACTTACTAGTGGATAGCCATGTGAAAGACACCGAGTTCCTATCTGCTGCAGCAACACTGAAGATGATCTATGCTGATGCCCTTAGATATGAAGGAAAAGATGCCACAGAGGAAGAGCTACAAGAAGCAAGGGACAGACTGAATATCACTAACATGGGAGGGTTTAGGGATGTGCCAAATAAGTCAACGGAAACCGTTCCTAGTTCGAGCACTAATTTATGGCAAGACGCCTTGCTTGAAGCAGATGAGAACCAAGAGGTTAGTTTTTTTTTGTTGTGGATTGGGCTTTATCAACTTTGTCCTGAAATGTTTAGTGATGTTGTTTCTGGCTAATGCTCCTTTATTTTTTTAGTTGGAAATATATGAAGACACATTCCTCAAACGTGCTTCAGGCAAGCGTATGGCGGGATTGGGCCACGATTCGACACTAGGAACATATATACATCGCCTAAAATTCCCTCAAATTGTGATATTTCACGCTAGCTTATCCAAGGACAATGCAAGTTTTCCTCTGATGGCGATAAAGGATCTATCCAGGTATTTAGGTGGCTATCATTTAAGGCTGAATGCAAACAAGGCAATACTTCTGGAGCGGCAAGCAGCTGTTCGAATTTTTGGAGAGGGACCTGGAGTATATTCGTTAAGATGTAAATATTATTTAACATATGCTGCTTACGGGTTGGCATGTGGAATCACAGATCCTAATCTGTTGAGTGATTGCGGGAAGAAGCATCTTCTTAGAACAGCAAGGCCAAAGGTCCCTGTTGTGCCATTGATAGAGGATGAAGAAGATGATGCAGAAACGTCATCAAAAAAGGCTCGGCTGGGGGAAGTCTCTGCTCGAGATTAACAAATTTAGATTGTTCCAGTTGCTAAGAAGTTTCGTCATATTTCTCAATACTCTTCTTGTTTACCATTACAAACTATGAAATGTATATATATTGGAAACATTTATATGGGACATAGATGAAAGCTCTTGTTCTTTTAAAATCTTTCACAGTTACATCATTGTTTTACAATGTATATTTCAATGATCAATTTTCTTCCACACTCTGCCCTGTCTTTGTTGTTGTCTTAGCCATTCAGCATGATTCTGCTTTCCCTGTGAGGAGACATATATTGAACGTCTCCGTTCAGCCTGAACCTTTCTTATTGCACATGACATAGCTGATTCAGCATGTTTGATCTTCACACGAGCCCTCACTTGAATCCGCCTATACCACCACTGACATAGTTGCTTCATGGGATTACTTTTCTTTATTCCTCCTCCATGTTGAGTGGCCCTTTGATAGGCACAACGTGCTTGCCAATGAGATCTTTCCATGCCTTGGGTAGACCAAATCCCAAGGCTTCCAAACTCTTCCGCAAAAAAGTTTCCATGTGCATGCAAAATGTGCTACAAATGCTCAACAACAACAAGACATTTAGTATCGTACAATATTTTTTGAACAACAAAAAAAACTCAAAGCTGTAGGTTTTCAAGTAATAACCATGTATTGTGTCAAGTTTGTCGCACCCCATGCCTTTTCATAGCTAGTGTAGAACTCTGTCACAACTGCCTCAAATTTCTCAACATCCCCATCTTCAAACCTTGCTTTTTGCAACAAAGGTGCTAGGCGATCAAGTGCCAACCACGCTTTGGCCTTTGCCACCCTTGCTTGTCCTGAAGAGCCTCGATCAGGTACAGCTGCATGAAGCTTCCTCCACACCTCAAAATCTGTACCCAGATGACCTCTCTGGGTATGATTAGATAAGAACTTTCTGGCTTTTGCACCTCCAAAACATGGTTTGCTAGGAACATTTCCGGTCTTCCCTGATCTTCTCAAGTCCTTCTCAATCTTCACTTGACCACAATGTAAACTTGCATCTGAAAGCACTTGCTCTATTTTTTTAATAGTTCTTTCACTCTCTACTGCTGGTTTCATATTCCATGAAAATTCGATGTACATGTAGACTAGTTTCTCAATTATTCTAACCAGCGCATGCAAAACACAAATATGAACTCTGATCAAAGGGATAGGAAGAATTGGATCCCAATTAGGATCCACTCCTGGAGCATCACGATTTGGGGGTTCACGCCTATTACTGATTGCATTTAGGCATTTCCATTCTCTCTCTTTTCCTCCTTTGGAGACACCTCGTTCGGTCATACAATACAGGCAAGGATACTTGGCCATTGCTCCTTGGGAAATACCAAACATGCATTTCAAGGTTTTAAGATCTGCAGCCAGGTGCCATTCAACCTCATATTCACCATATCCTTCTACATAAAGCTTTTCGCCATTCGACTGCTGCTGGATAGTGGAAGGAAGCTCAGACTGGTTGAAGTACCACTTTAGAATTTCATGGGTCTCTGTTGGAACCTGTTAATAACAACTGTTAGATTGTCTACAACATCATAACAAGAGGATAGCAACATAATATTCTTTTTTTTTAAATGGATAGCACGTCACCTCAAATGCAGCCAGCCACAAAATCTCATTTTCGGATTGTACACTAAAGTGCTTCTCATCAGCATTACTGATACTTGCATCCAAAGCCCTATTCATTAAAGTAATGCTAACCCTTTCCAGCTTTTGTCCTTTGATCACCTCACTCTCATCAAGTTTCAAAACAAATTTCAGCCTTCCATTGCACTCATGTACACTGATGTCATAAAATTTCACCATAGCCATTTGTAATTTCCGAACATCCATGATGAAATTGTTGAACTCTGTAAGCTCTATAATTTTCTGTTCCCCGCACTTTTTAGTCACTGTCAATGTGCTAGACACGTGACAAGGCTCTCCAACAAGTTCGACCATTCCCAAGTTGAGAATATCTCGAGCTTTGTTCACGTGAAATGGTTTTGGAATGGGAATTACTGTTTTTTTTCCAAGCTTACAATTGAAACCCTCTTTAACTTTATTAAACAACATCCTGTAAGACTTTGTGCTTATACCAGCCATGTCACATATACCTTGTGCATCTGCAGGCGTGAATGCTTCACTCACCTCCTGCAAAGGATTGCTTTGCTATGTCTGATCGAAGTCTTGTAAACTTAGGATGCTGTATTGCTGACTCCACGATGTCTTTTGACAGAACTTTGCCAAATATATCAGAGCCTTGCTCTTTTGGACCCACAACATCTGTGACCATCCTGAAGCAACAATGATAGCTATTTCAATCCACCATTCATCTAACTATACCACCCCCACACCCAATCCCCCATCTCCAAAAAAGGAACTAAAGATGAAAATAAAAAGTGAGTGCTCAAAGAAATTTAAGCTCAAAGAAATTATAGATCCCAATACCTGCAAGCTTTTACACGACGCTTCCATTGGCCACCTCCAACATTGAGTTCTTCCAATGGTTTGATCTATCTCTTGCGTAATCGAGCACCCAATGGCGTGTCTTTCAAATATTGTAATTTTCTGTTGAACTTTTCAAGTTGTTTTCGAAGGTGTGCATTCTCACTCTCCAATGTGAAATTGTTGATTTCTCGGACTGCCAAAATTTCATTCTTCTCCTTAATAGTGTCCTGCATCTTACAAATAGTCTGCTGCAAATGATCAAACTCTTTTTGTAACCCAGCACAAACTTTTGCTTTGTCCTTGTTTGAAGCTTGCAAAGCTGTTGTGATCGATGCCAAGTAAAAATTCGCACCTTCAAGCATTTTTATCCTGGCATCTCTATCACTCAAATGTCTTTCAAAGATACTTTGACATTGGCCAAACAGTCTTTTGCAATACCAAAGCAATCCATTTTCACCCTCACTCACAAACTTGAAGAAACTTGTCAACCCAAAGAATGACGGAGATTGAGAGGAGGTTGGATCTGGTGGGTAAATACTACCATCCAACCATAGGTCCATATTTTTCTTTCCTTCATTTCGAAGCTCAGTAATGCGAGCTTCGCATGCTAGCCTAGACCAATTTCTCTTACAGCAGGGAGCATAATCGGGTTCTACTTGGAAGTGGATGTCCACCTTTTTCCTCTTTTGCTGCACAGGTTCCATTGCATTGTTCTGTGCTTTAACAACACCAAAACGCATCATGAACTCACACTTTAACAAAAAAAAAACCAAAGATATTACACTTATCTCCCGTGAAGAAGATTGCTTCATTAAAACCAAAAGACAACATCACTAAATAATACCTCCTTGTCCATCAAACAAACTTGTTGGTATCCTGGATGAACCAAAATGTACAGAGTACTTGTAAGCACAACCCTCACTTGAAAAAGGTAAGAAATGGGATTGTTATTCATGCACAAGCAGGTATGGCGCATGAAGAACAAATACTTTTCCATCCTTTTTCAAAACTTGCCGCCTTGAGAAGAAGAGAAAATCAAAAACCTCCCGCTCAAAAAAATTCGGATTTGGAGTGGTTGTGGTTGTGCAGTCGGGAAGACAATGAGGGAGACAATGCAAGATGATGGGTTGCAGGGACGAAGTTCGGTTCAAGTTTGGTTAGCAAAGTTGGCTTCGTTACATTCAAAAGTGTAATGAAGAAAGAGAGTGGTGTCTTTTTTCAATAAAATAAGGCACCATAGTGGGAATAAAAAACTATACTCAAGATGCATTGTTTTGAATTAAAAAACACCCTACATGTCAGTTAATGGAATAAAGAACTCAAAAATGACGCACGTACCCTCCAATATTATATGTGGATTTATTGGCTTGCTTTGTCCACATCACCATCCCAAGGGATCTCTTACAAGTCCCCTTTTTGAGTCCAAATTTTCCCTAATGGATGACAATCCTCAAAGTCTCTGGTTGAATCCTTATTTCCAGTCATTCATTCATCGGTATACTTATGGTATCATTGGCAACCAAAACGCTCACCACCTGTTCACTCAGGGCCTTTTCCATAGTTCCTAGCTCATAGTAACCGGCAATATATTCATATAATAGAATGGAATCTCCAAGGAAGATCAGCAAGATCAACCCACAGATCCATATAAAAGAGCCATGGATTCATCTGTTGAGGACCAGCAAGGTCAATCAACCAGATCCATGCCCGGTTTCAGAAAACAACTCTTACTCCTTGTTCCAATATCTTCCACGACGCACGTGTGGGTATCTTCGACGACCCAGAGCCCGAGCACCATATGGTCAGCACCCTCTAGGATCCTTCGCGCAGGTGACCTAGTGCTTCACTCATAGGCCGCTTCCTTGGTCCCTAATCCACCGTACCGGAAGCTCACCATTTAAATCGAACCGAGGCTGGTCAAGACCTCGGCCGACCTTGCTACGCGAGACGTCCTCCATTGACTCTCCGTCAGCAGTTGCAACTTTATCAGTTAGGTCTCAATGACCTTAATCCACAAGACGGTCAAAATGCTTCCCCAGCATTGTTGACATAAAACAGTCATTTACAAACAGTCATAAAATACAGTTTCTATATTGAACTCTCGTCTATCTACATTATCTCTCCACAATCCACTTTACTTAATCCACATTCCATTCAATGTGTATTCATTTTCATCCATTTACTCATATCGACGACACATTATTTTCCATACACATTCACGTTCATTATTCTACATACACATCCATGCATACATCCATTTTCACATCCTCATTCATACATCCACATTCACATACATAACCATACATCCACATCTCCATGCATACATCCACATCCATAATCACATTCACATCCATACATCTACATTTACATGTATACATCCGTTTTCACATTCTTACATCCACATACATTCATCCATTTCTACATTTCCATTCATATAGCCTCATATGCCTTTATATCTATTCTTCTACATCACATCCATTCTCGCCCTATCACAACCCATATACATCTTATTCATCTCATACACTTCTTATCTCATTCCATACACATCTTATCACATCTTAACTCATCTTATCACATCCTAACTCATCCCATAGGTCTCTTATCACATCCTAACTCATCCCATAGGTGTCTTATCACATCTTAACTCATCTTATCACATCCTAACTCATCCCATAGGTCTCTTATCCCATCTTAACTCATCTTACCACATCCTAACTCATCTTATCACATCATAACTCTTCTCATATACATCTTATCACATCTCATACATCTCTTATCGCATCCTATCCCTTCCCATATCTATTTATAGAATATAAGGGAATTCTTATATTTGATATAAAATTTCTTTACGCATCTAATTATGCATAAATTCCATTTAAGGATACTAACACTTTCGAAATAAAAATCAATCTTTTATGCATCTTCCTATGCATAAATTCATTTTAAATGAGAATGACACTTTGAATTAAAATTCAATCTTTTATGCATCTTCCTATGCATAAATTCATTTTAGATGAGAATGACACTTTTGAATTAAAATCAATCTTTTATGCATCTTCTTATGCATAAATTCAATTTAGATGAGAATGACACTTTTGAATTAAAATCAATCTTTTATGCATCTTCTTATGCATAAATTCAATTTAGATGAGAATGACACTTTTGAATTAAAATCAATCTTTTATGCATCTTCTTATGCATAAATTCAATTTAGTAGGAATTACACTTTTAGAATAAAAGAATTTCTCTTATGGATCTAATTTATGCATAAAATCTATTTATGATGAAAATCACACTTTTAGTATAAAAATATCTTTTATGCATAACTCTATGCATGAAATCCAATTATGATAAAAGTAACATTTTTATAATATAATAATCATCTTTTATGCATACCTTTATGCAAGAATTTCAAATGTGATAAAAGTAACACTTTTACAATAAAATAATTATTTTTAAAAAAATATTTTTATAATAAAATAATCATTTTTTTTCCTATCCCTATGCATGAAATTCAATATGCTAAAAGTAACACTTTTGATATAAAAATTTATCCATTATGCATACTTCTATGCATGAAAATAAAAATGATAAAAGTAACACTTTTGGTATAAAAATTTATCCATTATGGATACTTCTATGCATGAAAATAAAAATAATAAAAGTAACACTTTTGATATAAAAATTTCTCCATTATGCATACTTCTATGTATGAAAATAAAAATAATAAAAGTAACACTTTTGATATAAAAATTTATCCATTATGCATACTTCTATGCATGAAAATAAAAATGATAAAAGTAACACTTTTGATATAAAAATTTATCCATTATGCATACTTCTATGCATGTAAATAAAAATGATAAAAGTAACACTTTTGATATAAAAATTTATCCATTATGCATACTTCTATGCATGCAAATAAAAATGATAAAAGTAACACTTTTGATATAAAAATTTATCCATTACGCATACTTCTATGCATGTAAATAAAAATGATAAAAGTAACACTTTTGATATAAAAATTTATCCATTATGCATACTTCTATGCATGTAAATAAAAATGATAAAATTAACACTTTTGATATAAAAATTTATCCATTATGCATACTTCTATGCATGATAACAGTAACACTTTTGATATAAAAATTTATCCATTATGCATACTTCTATGCATGAAAATAAAAATCAATTTCTCCATGATTATAATGAAATTATTTTAATTAATCTAGGATGATAATTCCTAGAATATGGTAGGAAGTCCTCTTTTTATGCCTTGAATGAAATTATTTTATGCGTAATTTTTATAAAATTTTTGCCATAGCTCCGCTGCTATGACTGATAAATCTCAATTTTTCTAAGGGATAAAGCTTATCATTAAGGAAATAATTAGAATGGTCTCTAATTGGATCATCAATCCATAATGGATTGAATCATCAATATACATAAACTAAAAGCATAGAAATAAGCCATTCATTTGGCCTCAAGCATAGCTTAATCTTGGATTAAGGAAAAGCTTTATGAAAAGCTTCATTTGGATTGAGAATGGGTCATGAGTATGACCATTTCTTGAGTGAGAGAGAGAAATTACATAAAAACCATTAGAATCAAGTATAAATGAAAATTTATGTAATTCTTAACTATCATTAATCAATTAACTTCAATAGCATTCATCAAATTATGTAACTCTTCACTAACATTCATCAATTAACTTCAATAGCATTCAAAAACCATTCCAATTAAGCTCCTCAAGCTTGAGAGGGGTTGAGAAGAGAGAACATTGAGGAATTATAGAAAAGATCAAAATTCACCATTTACCTTACAAATTGCTTGATTCTTTGTTCACGGTAGAGGCCCCCAACCAATCAATTGGTTAAGTATGTTGATGGAGCCACTAATGGGGATTGAAGAACGAGGGAAGCTCCAAAAACTAGTGAATTATTAATGAATTCACAGTTCTTGGCTTAGGTGGAGTAGAGTAACGATGCATAAACACTATATATTTTTCAACAAGGGTGAGGCTTCTATTTATAGGAAAAATTGAGCTCCTAACCAAACAAACTGATTCTAGAATTTTCCAAATCAGTTTGGTCAATTTTTGACCATTTTTAGGTCGGTTAAGCTAACTTTTTGGAACTAGACTTGAATGAGGAGAGAGGAGAGATGAAATATCTCAATTTTTATGAGTTTAAAACTCATTCAAGCATGTGAAATATGCACCTCCTTTAAAGAACTCCCCTTCCTTACATATGTGTCAAAATAGAATCATTATACCCAAATATCTCATATTTTTAATATTGCTCATAGTTTTTTTACTAATAAACCTTGTACATTTTCAACTCTTCATCTTATGTGAAATATGCACCTCCTTTAAAGAACTCCCCTTCCTTACATATGTGTCAAAATGGAATCATTATACTCAAATATCTCATATTTTTAATATTGCTCATAGTTTTTTACTAATAAACCTTGTACATTTTCAACTCTTCATCTTATGTGAAATATGCACCTCCTTTAAAGAACTCCCCTTCCTTACATATGTGTCAAAATGGAATCATTATACCCAAAATATCTCATATTTTTAATATTGCTCATAGTTTTTTACTAATAAACCTTGTACATTTTCAACTCTTCATCTTATGTGAGCATTTACTCATTTTTGGGTATCTTCTTTTACAAATTGGATTTATCTCCTCCCTACACACGGATTGATGCTATTGGCCCATAGGAACCTTAATTGGACCATAATCCAAATTTTTTTGAAAATCTAGACCCTTAGGCTAAGGTCCTTTATACCCATTTCCAATTAATTCCAATTGCACATTGGAAAGTTCTTTTTGAATTTCTGTTTCAGAGGAACTTATTTTAATAAGATGAGATAATTTTCTATCCAAAAATATTAAAAATCTGAATATTCTCTCTCTAGAATATTTTCTCTCTCTAGGTTAAAACAGTTAGAAACAAGGTCTTTTATATTTCTGAAGAGGGATTGATTATAGGGGAAGATGCTGGACAATTTGAGAGGCTGGGGAGGAATCTTACACATTCGAAGTTGAAGTGCAACTGGCCATGACCTATCATTGTTAGGTGAATTCGACACGATATTAGAGGAGACCGAAGGATGGCAACACATGGTTGGGAAGATGTTTGTTGTTTGGAATTGTAACCATCGACTCAAAGCTTGTCAAGAATGGGTGAATACCAATTGAGTCCAAAAAGAGAGGATTCCCAAGGTGAATTACAGAGTGGTCTGGTTCCTTGAGGAAGAGGAGGCATAATTCTTGTTGGTGTTGTGCATGATCACCAAGTAAGTGCATTGTATTATGTTCTTTTGTGTATAAAATGAGCAAACATTGTGTATGTCCTCATTTTCCTTGTTTAAAATGCATGCAAATTTTTAAGGGTCACTACCACTCACATTCCGAACACAACAGCACATGATATATTTATGATGCAACATGTCGGTCTTACCGATCCAGAATCATTGTTGTCAAAGTTTAGTGACGTTGATCGTGCATGGGCCCAGAAAATGCTTACTCATCGGGGACCCAACATATCCAAGGGGTTGAAGCTTCCCTGCCCCCTCTGCGCAACAAATTCCACAGGTGCTAGCAGCGGAAGTAGCACTTCTTGTGCAGGCAGAACCTCTCGCTCGGGGCCTCGCCCACCACGGATATTCGGACAAGAGACTAATCCCTCGGTTCTTCCAAAACCAAAGTCGAAAAAACTTCCCTCACCCAGCAAACATAGGGGATTCCTCGAGGATATTTTTATTCTAACGTAGTCAAGAGCCTTAACTAACCAAACTGATCCGATCGAACCTGTAAGTCACATGGTCAGACAAGGAAAAGACTTGCACTTGGATCATAGAGTCCAATGCTTTTTCCTCATCAAGAGGCATAGCCATTGATTCTTTTCCATAGAACAAGGGTTATCCAGGACTTTCTTCAACTATCGTAACTTAACAAAATTGAGTCTCATTTTAGGGTTCCATCAGTCCAACCTAACCCCATCCAATCCCATGGGTTAGCCAACTGCCCAACCATTGTAGTGATAGGATCCATTTAGGAATTTGGTTATGTTTTGCCCTGGGTACCAGGGAAAAGAGTTCCGAGTTCCCCTAGCCGACGCTTCAAGCAAAGTTCAAGATAGTCACACCACTTACACACCTAATATGAAATTACCTTTTTCACAGATTCAGCTGTCTTTAAAATAATATTTTAATGAAACCATAGTATCACTGATCATAATCCTCCAAAATATCTAGCTTGAATTCTAATTTCCAATCATTCCTTCATCGGTGTACCTATGGCATCATTGGCAACCAGAATGCTCACCACCTGTTCAGTGAGGGGCCTTTTCAATAGTTGCTAGCTCATGGTACCCGGCAATATAATCACATAAGAAAATCCGGATGGACTCCCATTGAAGATCAGCAAGATTATATAAAAGAGCCATGGACTCATCCGTTGAGGACCAGCAAGGACAATCAACCAAATCCATGCCCGAGTTCAGAAAACAACTCTAACACCTTATTCCATTTTTCTTCCTCGACACACGCGTGGGTATCTTTGCTGACCCCCCAGAGCCCGAGCACCGTATGGTCAGCACCCTCTAGGCTCCTTCATAGGTCACCTAGCGCTTCACTCATAGGCCGCTTACTTGGTCCCTCATCCACCGTACCGAAAGCTTACCATTTAAATCGAGCCGAGGCTAGTCAAGACCTTGGCTGACCTTTCTACGCGAGACGTCCTCCGTTGACTCTCCATGAGCTGTTGCAACTTTATCACTTAGTGGTCTCTGTCGCTTCATCATAGTATTCTTTATGCTTTCCACACACACAGGTGTTTTCTTAGATACTTCCACAACTGGATTATGTGCATGCGTAGGAGATTTCTTGAGCCTCTTGGATTATGCTTTCTCACAACTTGAATTCTTTCACTTTACCTACATCAAGTATTCTTGCAAGAAGGTGTCCTTACACACTTTGTCGACATAAATTCTTGCACATAGATAGCATGGCATTTTAGGCAAGAAACTTGACACACCAAGTACAATATTTTACATTACACAAATTGAATTGTCAAAATGGCAACAAACCAATTCATCATTCAATGTTTTCATAATCATACTTTGAAACAATGAATCATCGTATGCATGGACAACATGCTCAAGATCACGTGCACCCTGAGATACATGCGTGACCCCCATTGGCACTTGCTTTCCTTCACCGCCTTTCTATCGCTTTGCCTTCTTCAAGAAGTCATGCAAGGTGTCCCCACATGCTTTATCCACATTACTTTGTATCTGTCGGTCTGTACCAATATCAAGTGACCTCTTGGGTGAAGATGCTACCACAAAACAGTAGGAAACAATTAACAACTATCAAAAAAATCTAAAACTATTAACAACTAGCACATCCATCAGCATGTAGACATCACACAACTATTGGCTGCTGCTAGCAACAAAACTATTAGGTTCCACCATTTGTTACCTATGCTATCAAGACTAACATTTTTGGCAACATTTTGAACCATGGCAGAGCCTTCAATGGCAACATCCCAAGGGTCACTGACATTGGTTTCTAGTTCAAGTCTGCTCTTGAGTGGGCTACAACAGACCTGCTTGGGCCACTTTCAAGTGATACCCTCCTAGGTGAAGGTGCTAAAAAATAGTAAAGAATGTCATCAACTATTATTACAACTTTAAACACAAGTGCTAAATGTATTACTACAATTATTAACACAACTATTAACAACAACTATTAGAAAATATTAGCACATCTATTAACAACTATTAACACATGTTTAGAATTTAGGACTTAACAACAACTATTAAAAGCTATAATCATAGCTATTAGCTTAATTATTAAAAGCTATTAACATAGTTATTAACAATTACTATAGCATAGCTATTAATACCAAAACTATTAGCTACAGAGCTATTGACAGCTATTACCATCTATTACACAGCTATTAGCACAACTATTTTGGTAGCTATTAGCATAACATGCATATTAAAAGCCTATGCATAGCTATTAGGATCTATTACTTCAGTTATTAGTAGAATTAGGAATTACCATAGCTACTAACAACTATTACCATAGCTATTAACATCTATCACCACAACCACTAGCATATATTACATCCCACAACGATTATACAGCTATTACAAAACTATTGCATAGCTAGGGGTAACTATTAGCACAACAAACGCTTCTTAGCACAACATTCATACCCACAGCTATTAGCACCACAAGCATATTAAAAACTAATAATATCTATTACATAGCTATTAGCACAATTGTTGGTAGCTATTAGCACAACATGCATATTAAAAGCCTATGCAGAGCTATTAGCAGATATTACCTCAGCTATTAGCAACAACTATTAGTACAATTAGGATTTACCACCACAACTACTAACAGCTATTACCATAGCCATTAACATCTATCATCATAGCCATTAACAGATATTACATAACTATTAAAGAACATATGTTTGTAGCTATTAGCATAACAAGCATATTAAAAACTATTAACATCTATTACACAGCTATTAGTATAACTATGGGTAGCTATCAACATCTACTAGTAGTTAGTAGATATAGATAGCCATCATCATTTATTAATTCCTATCAGTAGCTATTCACAGCTACCAAGCAACTACAAACATCTAAATAATATAACTATGAGCCCAATGTCTTGAGAACTAACTATTAGCATAATTATTTGGGACATACCTGGTAAGTCAGGTTCTTGGACATGGGTTTGTAATCAAGCAAACATAATCTCTACAGCATGAGTAATCTACCGGCTATAGTTTGTTTCCAAGCAACAATCCTTATGAAGGCACAATATAGTAAAGCAAAAGATGTGGTATGGATGATTGCATAGTAGCATGCAAGCACCCATAACAATTTGAGCTTCTATCCCTAAGCTGCATGCTATACAAGAACCCATATTGTTTTGTCTTCCTTTTATGATCCCCTGAGTCTGGTGGCAACAGCTGAGGGGCTTTACCCTATTGCAGCAAAGTCATACCATGGTTAACAAAAGTCTCATGCTCATTAAGGCCTTCCAGAAGCATGGATTTGTGTTGCATCTTTTCTTGCATTTCCAATTAAGCATAGAATCAGTTAACATGTTGAGAATTTGTGGTAAAGTATGAGATAAAGTCATGGTGTTAACCTCAAGAACTACAACTACATCTTGGTTTGTTGTGCCATCCTCTGCAACACTAAGAACACTTTGCATCTATGATAGCTTGCGACTTCACACGCCTCTCCTTAGGCACATTATTGCTTGCTTAATGTGTGAAATTCCTGTGATGCATCCCTTAGGTGTTGCGAGAAGGTGTCAGCCTTTGAAGAAACCTTCAGATCCACTCATGCTTCTTGCCAGTGTGCATTCTTCTATTTTGCATAAAATTTTCCTTCTCGTCGTATTTGATCTCTTTCTTTTATTTCCAAAGCTTTCTTCATTCTTTCCCATCTATTCATATGTCATGGCAAAGCAGCATAGCATCTTGGACTATAGTTCGCTTGTTACCCTTAACCAAAAATTTGATTTGCTTGCTGAAGCCATTCACAAATTCAGAAGCTCTTTTCTTTTTTGTTAAAGAGGGTGAACATTTCTGGAAGTCCCAAAATTATCATGATATTCTGGAACAGTAAGTGCTCTCTGTTTCAAGTTTAAAAATTCATTCAATTTCTCCATGTGATATTCTGGTGGTGGATAGTAATGCTGAATCATATGCCTTTTTATTAGAGGCCATGCGATGTCCTCATTCCACAAGTCCCTACTGCACATAATATACTTCCACCATAATTTCGCAGAACCTTTAAAAAGAAGTACTATCGTCTTTGCCTTAGCTTCATCACTAAAGTTACATGTTTGAAAATAATCTTCAAGTTGCACGATCCATGCTTCCGCTTCTTCACTCTTCTTCCCCTTTTCATTAAAGGTTGGTAATGACTTTTTCTTTGTAAATTGTTTGAGGGAAAATTCATCTACATGTCTCGATTTTAATCATGTGCCCACAGCAGCTTTCATGGCACTATATCCTGTAGCTCCTTAATAGCTCGATGTATTGAAAGATCAAAACCAACCTATGTAGCAACTCTTGCTTGTGGGCTTATAGGAACTTCACCAGGTTCTTCTTGCTACTCGAGAATTTATTTCTCCTTGTCCTTCTCGTTCACCCTATCTATCATCAAAATTTATACGATCTTCCATCCTCTCGGTCATCTCTATCTTCTTCATTCAAATTCATGGAGGCTCAAGCGCGCATGGCTCTTATTCTTTCCTCCAATTCTTGATTCCTATCAGCAAGTGTGATAACTTCCTCTGGAGTTACACCCACATGCAATAATCCTTGTAAAATCTCCTCTTCTTGCCTTGGGTTGACTACTGAATTTGTTTGATGTGTAGCCATCTTGTGACTGTACATCAAATTGTAAAACAATTCTCAAGAGAAAGAAACTCCTGATTGTATCACAAAAATAAAAAAAATATTAGTCAACCGAGACCTATAATATCCGCAATCAAGTGCGGATTGCCCAACCTAAAAGCTCTGATACTAACTGAAACATATCCATATTCTATTTCATGATTTGTGCACATAATTTCTCAAGCTTTAGAGAAAAAACAAATCATACTTTAGAAAACAAAGAGATTTTTAATAAACCATAATCGTTTGACAATCCAAAGTAACATAATAATTGCCAATACAAAATATCAAAATCAGAGAGAGAATCATCTCAACAAAAAGATCTAGCCAATCTAGGACTTTTCTTCGACGCCCGTCCACCCAACCTCCACGTTGGACATCACAGCTATCCTGAGTGTGCCTCTTCTAAAACTCGTCCTCTCTGGGTTCTACCACATGGCTTCAAGAGGGCATAAATCACGTTCTTTGTCCGGCATTCCATGTCTAAGGATGGTCGGCCCAAATCTCAAAATCTCTCTCTCTCTCTCTCTCTCTCTCTCTCTCTCTCTAACCTGCACAGAAACCACCTCAAGGCTCCAGAAGAAGCCAAAAAAAAAGCCCATAAGAATTAGTAGATTATCATGCACAAAAACGATAAAGATAGAAAATCTCTTCTAAAAACATGATCTTGAACCAAATTAGAGATGTTACGTTAAAAAAAAAACCCACTAGAAAGTGGTGTCGGATTCGTTTTGCGAATACCGGCCACCTTGTGTGCGGAATCTCCAAATTATCCAAATAGGGACTTTGTTCTTCTTGTGATGAACCAACTTTCTTTAATACTTCTCTCTAACAAATAAAGTTATCTACCCCCTCATGCGATGTCGTTACTGAAAATTAAGGGTTAATTTGGTGTCTGGGCCCTGTTTTGGGCACCCATTGCAGTTACATTTACTATGTCAACTCATATGAGTTTCCTCTCGGGCTAAACTACTCACTATGGCCCTTTTATATATTATCTAACATAGTTAAGTATATAATAGAAATCGTGTACAAATGACACTACAAAACATGCATAAAAAGTCTCAAAATTGACACTTAATCTTTTATGTCCTCTAAGTATTTCCCACTTTTCAACATTAAATGTAGATGCTAAAAATCACTGATTCAAATGCGACCAAAAATACATACATCTGAGTACGTTACATTGACCTCAACAAAACTTGGCAACAATCGATCCTTACATCCAAATACAAGGGCTAACACAACATTGTTGTGTTATCCCTTATAGTCAACCTCAAATCAACATGGGAATCATGGGAATAATAAGGGCTAGCACAACATGGTTGTGGTGGTGATCAATGCACTAGTTGGTTATTGATCAATGCACTAGTTGGTTATTGCAATCAAGATAGTGACTTCCAATCAATGAAGGAAGAGAGAGAGAGAGAGAGAGAGAGAGAGAGAGAGAGAGGGTTGCATGAGTAGAGAGATAGGTTGAAGATCTACTTAGAGTAGAAAGAGAGAGAGAGAGAGAGAGAGAGAGAGAGAGAGAGAGAGAGAGAGAGAGAGAGAGAGAGAGAAGGTTGCACAGTAGAGAGAGAATGAGCTATGGAGATTTGAGGTTTGGGGTGAAGAGGATGATGTTAGAGAGAAGAATAATGTGTAGGGAGAGAAATCTGAGGTGAAAAAATAAGTTTTTTGATATAATATGGTTTGGGTTGGGTTTTTAGAGAGAAAAATGCACTTTTGAATGTTTTTTGAGAAAAATCCAAATTTTAGGGTTTTCTGACCCACTAGAATGATGAGGCTGAAATTGATGGAGCGCTCTGCTTTTTAGAAGCTACCCCCTGGCTTTATGGCACCCTCCTACTCTTTTCACTCCACCCCCCTAATTTATGAAGGCCACTCCCTACTTTTTGAACCCCACAAATGTAGTAATGAGGGAGACAAGCCTAGTTGCTCCCTGCTTTTGGAGGAGACCGAATGTGCACACTCCTCTCTTCCTATTGGTCCATTGCTAATGAAGGTCATTAGCAATGGACCAATAGGAAGAGAGGAGACCGAATGTGCACACTCCTCTCTTCCTATTGGTCCATTGCTAATGAAGGTCATTAGCAAAGGGCCCAAAAAATGTACAAAGGTTTCCTTATGCACCCTTTTTCTATTCCTTTAGACTTTCTGTTAGCAATTCCATGGCATATACATGACAACCTTTTCTTGCTGCTTTAACAAGCTATATAGCAGACATTATTTTAATCTCTACATCACATCTTTGACCCTATAAGCAATAATCTTTACCATCATCTCTAATCATGCAAACCTGCTTCTCATGACACAATATTCTAGCATTTCTAGGCACTAACCAATCCATCCCTAAAATGGCATCATACCTTCCTAAAGGAAACACATGAAAATCTGCTTTTGACTTGAGGTCACTATGACAAAAGGAATATTCTTAACATAATCCTTACATGTCTATTGCTTTCCCAAAGTAAGATCTACCATATGCTTCTTTTGATAAAATTCAAATATTCCTAATATGGGGTGATAGAAAACTATGCGTGCTTCCCAAGTCAATCAACACTTGAAAAACACTATTCGTAAACTTGATAGAAATGTTAATAATTGAAGCTCGGTTTTGACCTTACCTACATGAACAATATCGCTGGCATGTGCATATTCTCCAATCTCCTCGGCCATAGTTGCAGCAACTTTTCCTCTTGCTCCACGAGCATTGTCATTACTTGAAAATCCACGTACATTCTCCTGCACATTTTTCCTTATTTTCTGATATCTTGTAATTAATCCCTCATGCTCCTAATGTGATGCGGGTTTTTTTTCACACTCATAAGTTCTATGACCCTTTTGTAAACAACAAAAACATAGGCCTTCATGCCATGCCTTTTCTACCATCTCTAGGATAAATATGTGAAAGGCTGATTACCATTCTTCTTCTTGCCAGTCTCCATTCTTCTATTTTGCATAAAATTTTTCTTTTCCTCACATAAAACGTTTTTGATCTCTTTCTTTTATTTCCAAAGCTTTCTTCATTCTTTCCCATCTGCTCATATGTCATAGCATCTTGGACTATAGTTGGCTTGTTACCCTTAACCAAAAATTTGATTTGCTTGTTTAAGCCATTCACAAACTGAGAAGCTCTTTTGTTTTCTGTTAAAGAGGGTGAACATTTCTAGAAGTCCCAAAATTATCATGATATTCTGGAACAGTAAGTGCTCTCTGTGATATTTTGGTGGACCGTAATGCTGAATCATATGCCTTTATATTAGAGGCCATGTGATGTCCTCATTTTGCAAGTCCGTACTGCACATAATAGACATCCACCATAATTTCGCAGAACCTTCAAAAAGATGTACTGTCGTCTTTGCCTTAGCTTCATCACTAAAGTTACATGTTTGAAAATAATCTTCAAGTTTCTCGATCCATGCTTCCGCTTCTTCACTCCTCTTCCCCTTTTCATTAAAGGTTGGTAGTGACTTTTTCTTTGTAAATTGTTTGAGGGAATAATCATGTACATGTCCTGATTTAAATCATGTGCCCATAGCAGCTTTCATGGCACTATATCCTACAGCTCCTTAATAGCTCGATGTATTGAAAGATCGAAACCAACCTATGCAGCAACTCTTGGTTGTGGGCTTATAGGAACTTCAGCAGGTTCTTCTTGCTACTCATGAGAATTTCTTTCTCCTTGTTCTTCTGGTTGACCCTATCTATCATCAAAATTTATACAATCTTCCATCTTCTCAGTCATCTCTATCTTGTGCATTCAAATTCATGGAGGCTCGAGCGTGCTTTGCTCTCATTCTTTCCTCCAATTCTTGATTTCTATCAGTAAGTCTCATAACTTCCTCTCGAGTTACACCCACATGCAATAATCGTTGTGAAATCTCCTCTTCTTGCCCTAGGTTGACTATTGAATTTGTTTGATGTGTAGCCATCTTTTGACTGTATAGTAAATTGTAAAAACAATTCTCAAGAGAAAGAAACTCCTGATTGTATCATAAAAATAAATAAATAAAAATTCAACCAAGACCTATAATATCCGCAATCAAGTGCGGATTGCCCAACCTATGCTCTGATACCAACTGAAACATATCCATATTCTATTCCATGATCTGTGCACATAATTTCTCAAGCTTTAGAGAAAAATCAAATCATACTTCAGAAAATGAAGAGATTTTCAATAAACCATAATCATTGACAATCCAAAGTAACATAATAATTGCCAATACAAAATATCAAAATCAGAGAGAGAATCGTCAACAAAAAGATCTAGCCAATCTAGGACCTTTCTTCGACGCCCGTCCACCCAACCTCCACGTTGGACATCACGGCTATCCCGAGTATGCCTCTTCTAAATCTCATCCTTTCTGGGTTCTACCAGATGGCTCCAAGAGGGCATACTCTGTCCGGTGTTCCATGTCTAAGGACGGTCGGCCTGAATCTCAAAATCTCTCTCTCTCTCTCTCTCTCTCTCTCTAACCTGCATAGAAACCACCTCAAGGCTCTAGAAGAAGCCAAAAAAATAGCTCACAAGAATTAGTAGATTATCATGCACAAAAATGATAAAAATATAAAATATCTTCTAAAAACATGATCTTGAACCAAATTAGAGATGTTACGTTAAAAAAAATCCACTAGAAAGTGGTGTCGGATTCATTTTGCGAATATCGGCCACCCTATGCGGAATCTCCAAATTATCCAAACACGGACTTTGTTCTTCTTGTGATGAACTAACTTTCTTTAATACTTCTCTCTGACAAATAAAGTTATCTACCCCCTCATGCGAGGTCGTTATACTAAAAATTAAGGGTCAATTTGGTGTCCAGGCCCTGTTTCGGGCACCTATTGCAGTTATATTTACTATGTAAACCCATATGAGTTTCTTTTAGGCTAAACTACTCTCTATGGCTCTACTATATATTATCTAACGTGGTTAAGTATATAATAGAAATCGCGTACAAATGACACTACAAAACATGCATAAAAAGTCTCAAAATTGACCATACTTAATCTTTTATGTCCTCTAAGTATTTCACACTTTTCAACATTAAATGTAGATACTAAAAATCACCGAGTCAAATGGGACCAAAAATACATACATCTGAGTACGTTACATTGACCTCAACTCAACTTGGCAACAATTGATCCTTACACACCGAGTCAAATGGGACCAAAAATACATACATCTGAGTACGTTACATTGACCTCAACTCAACTTGGCAACAATCGATCCTTACATCCAAATACAAGGGCTAACACAACATTGCTGTGTTATCCCTTATAGTCAACCTCAAATCAACATGGGAATCATGGGAATAATAAGGGCTAGCACAACATGGTTGTGGTGGCGATCAATGCACTAGTTGGTTATTGCAATCAAGATAGTGACTTCCATAGTGACTCAATCCATTGCCAAAAAGGGGGACAACAGGGTCTGCACACCTCTGAATATAGAAAACTACCACATTTGCATGCCAAAGAAAACTCTAGCACTCACATTTACACCCTTTTTTCACCTCTTTTATTACCATCTTTCTCAAGCAAGTTATGGCATAAAATCCTTACTACAATCCACAGAGCATTCTGTTGAGTTTGCATCCCCACCTGTGAATATAGAAAACTACCAGCATGCCGAACAAAACTCTAACACACTCACATTTGCAGCCTTTTTTCACTTCTTTTATTACCATCTTTCATAAAATCCTTACTACCCTCCAAGGAGCTGGTTGACGCCCGACTAGTGAAGATAAGAGGCTCAGAATATCGAGAGCAGTAATCACTGTATTAGTATGGATTCATGCATTCTATTAGTCCGCATCACTGTGTTATTATGGATTCATGCATTCTATTAGTCCGGATCACTGTATTAGTAGGATAACGATCACCATGATTCTCTCTGCATGTTGGATTTGTGCCTTGATGCACTTATCCTTGGTACAAATTCGTTGGTAAGTTTAGTTACTAATCAGCCCATCTCTTGTAGCAACGGGGCTTAAACTCAAAACAAAAGGAATAAAACATTTTGTTGAAATTTGTTTACTTAAAGAAACCTAATGTTTATCAACGTAGGAAAGGCCGACGATGTGACAGCTGCTAATTTTATGGGATATTTATGTGGTCAGCGCCTACTAACTATGTAAGAGCTTGTGTTCATGGTGCTAACACTATGATTACACATATAATTAATATTGCCTGCACATGATCATGAGGAGGAGGAGAGCCAGCTACTAGTAACATTGTCTTCTATTGTTAAAACCCAACGTTGGCATTGCAACTACAAGCAATGCACAATCGAAAAATAATTGTTTGAAGAGAATGAAATCTGCAATAATGTTGCGCCAGTTTATGCTCCCAAGTTTAATATGCTACATATACCATGATTAGCTTCCATACCTCGTACAAGGAGCTTGCTTTTGTTCATTCTCTATATAGGAAAAAAAAAGGCTTCACCAGATAATTCCCTAGATATAAATGAACATATCTAGGAAAAGTGCAAACTAGAGAAAATGAAACACCTTCCTAAATAGGCTAACTAGGAAATATACTGCATAGATTTATCTATATAGGAAAATTTTCCTACATAGAGATATTTTCCTATATAGAAAAATTTCCCCATACAGAGAAAGGAAAATTTGCCTACATAGGAAAAAAATCCCATGTAGGAAAATCTATGCATTATGTTCCCTAGTTAGTCTATCTAGGAAAGTGTTCTATTTTCCCTAGTTTACACTTTCCCTAGATATCCTTCTTTGTACCCAAGAAATTATATAGTGAATACATTGTCTCCATATGCTAAGAATAGAGTAGCATATCTCCAATTGTGTAGCTACTTGTTTGGGTATTCTCGTCTATGCAAGATAGTTTTCTCTCAACCTTTGCCTATCTACAATAGTAGTTGGACACACATCAGCCAAGATGCCATCATTTCCACCCTCTTGATCTTGCCTCTTCACATATTCCATTAGGTAGGCATGGTTTTCTATGTGCTCACATTGATGGTGGCTACCACATGCACGGGTTGTGCTTTTATCAATATTATATTCGTGAGACAAGGTACCCATAGGCTTTTTATCTCAATAGAGAACGATCGAGTGATGGCGGTTTATGTGTGTAACAAAGGGACAACCATGGTACCCATAAAGAGGAAATAGAGAGGGAGAACTAGGTGGGCCTAGCCAAGGCAGCTAAGCCAACCCCAGCCAGTCCTTGTGGCTAGGCCCATAGAGCCACTAAAGCATAGTCAGAGAGCTGCTGCTATTGTGCACACAAGTGCAGGCCCATTATGGGCTTGAAGAGGCGGCCATAGAAAGAGTACTTGGGCCTTGTTTTTACAGAATGGCTCCTATCTGCTCTGCATTGAGGTTTGTGAAGAGGCTGCTCCTACTAAAGCTATTTGACTGCAGCACTCTTCCTTCCTAAGCAAACCCATCTTTTCTTGTTGCAACCCCTCTATTACGCACACAAGCCTTGCTCATGCTGCACTCCAAGGTACCCACTTGTGCATGCCGCCCATGAAAAACATGCATATATACACACATAAATATCTACCTACCACATACACATGCAGAAATACCCACCCATCCACCCACCCACCCACTCACACATATGCATGCATACTAAGGAAGCAATTAATTCATACATGTGTTCATACTAAGCAAGCAATTTATAAATACATACATGATATGTCCAAAACAATGGACTGAATGCTATAGAGATATCGAAAAGAATTGAGTCTTAAGGTATCAGGATTGAATGCTATAGAGATATCATGTTCTCTTCTTGACCTAGCCTTGATTTACATGTCTACTCCTTTGCCTCAAATCTGAATTTCTTGCTTCCTTCTACAAACAACCCAAAAAGCGAGTTAAGTGTAAATTCAAGCCCAAACTGTAGGCATACAGGATCCCCCATGATGCTACTCTTGCTACGATGATGACAGTAGCCAAAGACTTTCAAGAATGGCCACCCAAGCCAATGGACCCGGATGTTCAAACAATAGAACCAAAATCATTCTAGCATGAGAGACAGAACCTAGCATATGAAAGAGCAAACTCTAGCATCTGGGAGATGTACAAAATCCATGGAGAACTTACCATAGAGACGGTTGTAGAAGACCTAGGAAAGAAAGTAACTTAGGCTTCTTGGATGCATCCTTGAGACTTCACCACCTTGCACATAATTGCCACACTAATAGTCAGCTTACGAAAAATTGATACCATTTTATAGGGTAGCATCTTTCTCTCTTCTCCATCCCCTGGCAGCTTGAGATGACTTTCATTGGCAAGTTATAGCACAGCTGATTGACCTCCTTATCGCGATATTTTTCCCACTGAATGCTCTGAAATTGCCTCAATGTCAGACATTACTTGTTTACCCTGAAACTATAAACCCCTTTTTCAGTTGTTTTTATGATCTGATGATCTACTCCAATTAATGCCCCTGATAAAGTCATTAAGCTCAACACCTTCCATGTCCACATCAGACATCGCTAGACATTCTAAAACCTCTTCAGCCTGCCCAGGTATGTGGCTTGAATGCTGACTCTGTCTAGAGTCAATTTCTTGATCCGAATGTTTGTTCAATTTAGCCTTAGCCTCCACTTGTTTGCGAACTTAGAGTTATAAACTCTACAAGAAGCCAGACCGCTTACCTACATGTTGAAAAACAAATAAGAAACTCTCTCTCTCTCTCTCTCTCTCTCACACACACACACACACACACACACACACACACACACACTCACAAACACCACACACACACACACACACACACACACGCATTCATGTGTGCACACACAAATAGAGGTTTAAACTGGTGAAGATGCACGTGTGCACGAATTTGTCAAATGGCTCAACCCAAAACATGCCTTAGCACTAGTTCACACTAAACATATTTAAGTCCTTCACAAGATTCAACTTCAAGAGAATCCGTCAAGGTTTATAGAAAATTAAAACAAGATAGTCTGCCTCTGATCTACCTTTGAATTGATGGAAAGACATCAAAGTTTGGAGGCCATGAACCTTATTCAAGATAAACGAGCAAGTCGTACCATATTTATGTTCTTTGTTGCAACCCATGAGAGCAGACCACACCATTTCGATAGGACTTATTCATCATCTCAGTAACAAGAGATGACACCTATAAGATATGCTTATAACTAACAAGAATGAAGATACAAACCTACATCCAAGAAAGACAAATCTTGAAACTGTAAAAGAATTACCTCAAACAAATGGCATGTCATGACTTGGCAACTTGAGGTGAAAAGGTAACATTCATCATCTCAATAACAAAAGAGAGGACACCTATAACTAACAAGAGTGAAGATACAAACGTGCATCCAAGAAAGACAAATCTTAAAACTGTAAAAGAGCTATATCAAAGAAATTAGTTGGAAAATGTAAAGTGTTCAAAAAGGAGAAAACCACTACAAGTTAGACATGAGGAAAGGAAACCTACTACCACCTAGTATGGCAGATTTTATGACGACCAACCATACCAACCCTTATTATGTAGAACTTGCCCGTTGCATTTCTATCATGAAGCATATGAGTTCTAAGAATATGGCATCGCTATACTCATTACTCTTGTTCCCAAAGGGAAGCACTTGTTGCTACTGCCCCTTCTAGTCTAGAGTGTGGCAAGTGCAGAGTCCTTCCAGGCCTTCCACAGTCTCTTGTTGAAAGAATTTGGTGTAATCCATATTATGGAGGAAAGATGTCTCTAGAATCCCCTTTGCATCATCAAGGCGTTGCCTTTTACTGGGACTTGGTGTCTCTTCAGCCCTTTGTCATTTCCCTATATCCAATGGCTCTTTGAGGAGTTCTACTAGGAGTGATGTGGCTTCTTTGTGTCCTTAGTGCTATGCTTCTGGCAATGCTTCTTGTTGAGACTCTTTATATAGCTCAGCAAAACCAAGTGTATCTGACATTCAAGGGGGGCAATATTTTTGACAATGAGTTGTGCCGGACTTGGAGGGGGGGGGGTTTGATGATGTGTCTATGCTGTCGTCCCCTCTGGAGGTGCTAACAAGCTGAGAGTTGCTGCTTCATGCTACCCCTGTACTTCCTGGTATGACGCTATTTCCTGGGCTAGCTCGGCCTCAATCCTTTGTGTTTCCTCAGCAACATCAGGCATAATTCCTCTCATCTTCTTTTCAGTCTTCTTCTTTGTTCCTTTCTTGAGCTACTTCATGGTTTCTTTTTTTTCCATTGGTATGGCTTGTCCTTCCTACATTTCTTCAGAGGTAAGTGGTGGTGGTGCTATTTGTATTGCTAGTTGCATTCTTTCTTCTAGTTTTGGATTTGGAAGAGGTTGCTGAGCTATATGATTTAGCACATGTGTCATCAAATAAAGATGACATATCTTGGACTGGTGTGCCTTTAGATAATTCTCCATTTCTCTATGGATGTAATAAGGCTAGTCATCTTCTTTTTCTTCATGTAATTTGGCTAGCCTGTTAAGGAGCGCCTTGTTTGTACCTATCTACTGGCTTAACTTGCATTATGAGTGGCATTGCTCTACAAGCCTTTTCTATCACTTCATCCCTGATGTTGTCATACTCGACCCTATTCGAGTTGTAAGAACATTTCTTCAGCATGGCATCCCAGGGGCATCTTTTCATAATTATGAGTGTGTATCTTAAGTGGTGGTGGTAATTGTAGAGCCTCCTGTATCAATTCTTCTGTGAGTGATTAAACCTGCTATGTGGTGCCATCTCCTTTAGTTACCTTTCCCCTCTTAGTGGCCTTGTCGTATGTCTTGAGGTACTCTCCACACAGCTCTATATCAATGGTTTGGGGGAGACATTGTGCCATCCGACCACCCTCTCTGGTTTTTCCTTGACTTCAGCATCCTCCAAAATCTGCAAGCACTCACGACTGTGGTATTACAAATATATCTTTCCATATACACTATGAACTTCTTTGCTTATGATTGCGCCATGGAATGCCTGTGCATACTGACCCAAATAGCTCAACTTTGTGCCTCGTGTGGGTCTTTTCCTTCTGCTAACCGGTTATCCCGTTCCATTGGCTTGTGTCACTGCCTAAGTCTCTTTGGCTTCTAGGTCAAAGATAGCTGAGGTCGACATCTATAACATTGAGAAGAAGGTTAATCTACTGACTGGTGAGGGCGTCTGCCATACCTTGTTGTTTCCTCTTCTTCTTTTTCCTCTTTTTTTTTTTGAAAGTGTCTCAAGGTTATATTTTATGAGAAGTCTGTTAGTAGTGTGAGCAAATGAGGTATGAATTTTAAATTGAGAAGGTGCACATTGTTATAGTATCGTAAGATGACATGGTATAAAACCTATGAGGTGGGTAAACACCATGAAAGTGCAAGGTTTAAAAATGCGACATGTGTTTCCGTGAGCTAGCCTAAACTCGTGAAATGGTATTTCCATGAAAGTGCACATTTTAGTTCTGTGAAACATTTTTTTGTGAAATGGTGTTTTCGTGAAAGGGCTAAAATCATGAAAGTGCAGGTTTTAGTTCCGTGAAATATGTTTCCGTGAATTGACTAAAACTATGAAAGTGCAGGATTTAGTTCCGTGAAAGATGTTCCCGTGAAATGGCTTAAGCCGTGAAAGTGCGGGTTTTAGTTTAGTGAAAGATGCTCTCGTGAAATGGCTAAAACCGTGAAAGAGTAGGTCAGTGCAAGTTTTATAGCATGTTTGAAGAGTGAATGGGTAAGTGCAGTTTATGAAGTGGTAGGTTAAGGTACAAAAGATTCGTATATGCAATAACGAGTTTTTGTGAATATATAGTACGGTGAGAGTGCAGGATGCGATTTATCAATAGATTGTGAGGTTTGCAAGATGATGAGAATGTATGTAATTGAACATATGGGGAGCAATCAATGACGCCTATGCAATCAACCACTCTCGATTATGCAATCAATGATGAGAATGTATGTAATTGAAGATATGGGGAGCAATCAATGACGCCTATGCAATCAACCACTCTCGATTATGCAATTTATGCTCAAGAAGGAAAGAACTAAAAACACGAAAAAAAAATGCAAAGGCAACAAGGTACAAGATCCCACCTCAATCTAGATATGTCGATTTTGCAGGCAGATACTCAGGCGGGAATCGAAATCGTGGAGATGCAAGCTCGAGAGTTGCGCACACAATGAAGAAAACGAACACAAAATGCACAAAAGGGAAATAAAATCAATTTTATGGCACGGGCCTTGGACTAGGCGATTGTCTTAATGAAGAATGCCACATGGCTTCCCATGATAGGTCAAACAAAATGTGACCTTTTCACGACGTGAACCTTTGAGAAATTGGTTCACGGTGTGAACTGATTAGTCTGTTTCACGACGCGAACTTTTGAAAACCAGTTCACGGCGTGAACCTTTTTAAACCAGTTCACGCGTGAACTGTTTTGTGCTAAGTGTTTGCAAGGTTAATACCCTACGTTCCTTTTATGCTCAGACACTCAATCATGCATTCAAAGGTTAGATGAAGTGAATGATCCCCATTTTTCCTTGTATCCATTTTTTAGTAATGGATACCTTTATTTTGTTTATTGCCATGGAAACCAAGGTGGTACTCGGGCACTTTGGGACAATTGTTGTTGTTGCAATCATTTTAACTCCGTGTGAGAGTGCTTGATCTTGCCCATCCAACTGAAGAGTGCTTCTACGGAATCCTGTTGATTGGGGTTTGTATCTATGTCCATTTGTTGGACCTTTTCCTTCTTCTTTTCAATAACATTGCCTTGATCCTCTATCATGGTGGTTATAAGTAGCCAATTTTTTATATTTAGTTCATCCTTTTGAATTGACTTCTTCCTCCACACTAATGTTTGTGCATTCCTAGCATTTGTTTTAGTCGGGATTTGGCTCTGAATGCCCATACTGTCCTTAACTTTGTATGTGTAGCTGTTTTGCAACAATAGGCTTTGGGTGGAATTCGGGCTCCCATATTGTTGTATTGCCCTACTAATAGCCTCATGCCTCTAGCAATTCCTTTCAAACCCATTGCTTATGAGGGCCTTGTGGAGTGCTGTTTTGTTTGGAATACTGACAGCTTACATTTAAAGATCATTTATGTCCCTTGTCTGATCTTTGAACTTTTTTCGTTGATTCCTTATTTACACCCTTCTCATCTTTGTATAGCTGGTTTCCAAGTTGACCCTTAGGCACCCATTGTTGAGTACCTTGTGACTTTGGCTATTTTTTTGTATCAATTGTGGGGTTGACGCCTTCTCTAATACGTGAATTGTTGTTACCATGCTTGGTGTTTCCATGTCCTCAATCATGGCTTGCTTCCCTTTGTTTATCAGGATCCACAAGGGCACGAAAATGACGTTGTTACCCTCGTTCAGTTGTGTCGTTCTTTTTTCCCATTGGATATTACAATTACTGGCACAAATCCAAGATGGTCGCAGGATCGTTTCCTCCTCCATCGATCATGCAGGCATAATAAACACCTTCCCAACAACCAAGGAATTATTTCTAATGGAAACATTAACACTTAAAAATCCCTCAGCTTTCGTAGTTGTCAAGTAGTGCACACTTCTTACTTGTGCATTGGTGGCCTCAAGGTGCGGTTTGTCTAGAGCTACCCATGTCTCATATGAGATCAAGTTATGACTTCATCTCATATCTATCAATGCAATGCTCCTTGCATGACATTTAGTCATAGAGACTCCAACCTTGAGCCATGCTGGCTCAATGTCTAGTTCATCTTCGTTAAGGAGAGTTAGTGAAGCCATGTTCACATGCAACATCCTCATTTAGATTATCTATTTGGCCTTGGCCACTCTTGCCTATGCTTCTGCTTGATCTTGCTTGATTTTTTCTTTTGTGAGCTGCTTCCATTGTTTTAAAAGATGTTCTTGCAAGAGAATCTCTTGGGTTAGTGGTCCAAAATATTTTTTAAGCTTGCTTCCATTGACATAACCATCCACTTGTATGCCCTCAATTGTTTCAATTCTAACTGACCCTTGAGGTGTGATCTCAGACACTCGGAAAGGTGCTAACCCTCTGTACTTAAGTTTCTTTATTCTGGTGCTCCCTACACCATACATGATGAGGACAAGGTCCTCCGTTTCTAGTTCCTTTTGTTTAAAGTTATTGTCAAACCAATGTTTTCTTCATAATTTGTTGACCATAGGTCCATGTGATGCAATCCATTCCAATCATTCCTTCATCGGTGTACCTATGGCATCATTGGCAACAACCAGAACGCTCACTACCTGTCCACTCAGGGGCCTTTTCAATAGTTCCTAGCTTATAGTACCTGGAAATATATTCACCTAGAAAAATCCAGATGGACTCTCCGTTGAAGATTAGCAAGATTAACCAACAGATTTATATAAAAGACCCATGGACTCATTCATTGAGTCATCAAGTTTCTCTAAATCTATTAGCCTTTCATCTAATGCATTCTCAATCAAACATTCTTGCACTGCAATTCTCAATCTTGGAACTAGGTACTCCATAGGCATTACCGATTCAACACCATAAGCTAGATGGAAGCACTACCTTATATGATGTTCAGTATGCCCATAAAGCTGTCGTTAGATTATGTTGCCAATCCGTTTCACTTGCTTCTAATGTTTTTATCAAGATAGCACACAAAATTTTGTTTGTACTCTCTACTTGACCATTAGCCTGTGGATAATACGGGGATGACTTCCAGTGGACTACAAGGAATCTAGCACGTAAGTGATCAATCAACTCATTAATGAAGTGTGAACCACGATCACTAACTAAATCTAATGGGCATCCGAATCTCAAAATGATTTGTTCATATAAGAACTTAGCTGATGTTTCTGCATCCGCTCGCTCAGAGGCTCTGGCCTCTGCCCACTTCGTGAAATAGTATGTGGCCATGATCACACAGATCGGGCTTGTGAGATGGATGCGTAGCTAGACCAATAGGTCCAACAAAATCAATTCCCCATTTCTCAAAAGGTTGTCTTACAATAATAGGGGTAAGTGGCATCATGTCCCTTTGTTGCGGGATAGAAAATCGCTGACACTCTTCACACCTTTTAACAAACTCTATGGCCTCCTCGAACAACATGGGTAACCATAGTCCTACTTGAAGCACCTTGCGACCTGTAATCTCTCCAGCCAAATGTCCTCTATCTACCCCTAAATGTGCTTCATCCAATATTGCGAGGAACTCGTCTTCCTGCACACGTCTCCTTAAGACATTGTCCTTACCTAGCTTGTATAGTTCTCTAGAAATTAATTGATAAGGTGCAGCTAGCTTAACAAGCTGCCACATTTTATCTTTGTTCAAGGGTCGTTTTTGGTGGGAAACCATAAGCTAGATAATATGATATTTCTTCGCTCGTCTTCCTGCACACATCTCCTTAAGACATTGTCCTTACCTAGCTTGTATAGTTCTCCAGCAATCAATTGATAAGGTGCAGCTAGCTTAACAAGCCACCACATTTTATCTTTGTTCAAGGGTCGTTCTTGGTGGGAAACCATAAGCTAGATAATATGATATTTCTACGCTCCATTCGGGCATAATGTCTAGTTTTAACAAACAAGCATCAAGGAGGTCATCATCAACACCTGTTGCCAGTTTCTCATTTGGAATCCTTGACATATGATCGGCCAACACATGTTGTGTTCCCTTTCTCACCATAACCGTGAAGTCAAATTCCAATAGTAATAACAACGAGCACGTGATTCTTCCCATGTTGAAAGGCTTGTTTACCAAGTATAATAAACCCTGATGGTCCACAAAGAATATAAATTTGTTGGCCCCAATAGGTAATGTCAATACTTCTTGACTACATAAACCATGGCCAACCCTTCTCGTTCTATGGTGGTATAATTCACCTTTGCATATCACTCAATTGGCGACTAGCAAAGCAGATTTGGGCAGTCCAATTTGAACTCACCAGGTTGTTCCAATATGCATCCAATAGCAAAGTTTGATGCATCAATGTGCACATGAAATATAAGGTCCTAATTAGGTGGTCTCAGAAATGGCACGTTGGCCAGTGCTTGCTTCAATCTATTATATGCTTCCTAGCATTCTTCAGTCCATTCAAAGACAATGAGTAGCATATATAATGGTCTGGGAATTTCAACATAAAATACTATGAAGTGACGGTAATACCCAATGTGGCCCATAAATCCTGTACACCTTTGTAATTAGTGGGTGGGGAAAATTCCAAGATCAAATTGACCTTGCTATCATCCGTGGATATACCGTTCTTAGAGACAATGTGTCCCAATATCGCACCGTGTTTGATGCAAAATTAACATTTTAAAGGGTTCAAGGATATATGATACAATCGACGTCGCTCAAACACCTTCCTTAAGTAAGTCAAATGGTCTGTCCATCGAGAGTGTGCACAAAGATCATCAATGGTCTGTCCATCGAGAGTAGTCCTTGAAGGCTATGCACATTAATCGTTCGAATGTTGTTGGGGCATTGGTGAGACCAAAAGGCATGACTTTGTAAGCAAACGTCCCCCACATTGTATTAAAGGTTGTCTTATGCTGGTCTTCAGGCACTATAGACACCTAATTATATCTTGAAAATCTGTCTAGAAGCTGTAAGCTTCCTCACCAGCTCCTACTCTCTCCAAAACGTGTTCCGTATAAGGCAATGGGTAATGGTCCTTTCTAGTAGCTAAATTGACCTTTTTGAGATCGACACATACCCTAAGTTTCCCATTCTTCTTTACCACTATTACGATTGGTGACAACCAATCCATATGTTCTATCTCATAGATGAAATCCGCAGCAATGAGTTTATTAATTTCCTCCTTTACAATTTTTGCATATTTAGGATTTATCTGGTATGGTTTTTGCCTGGTTGGTCTTGATCCATCCATGATTGGGATCGTATGTTGCACCACTTCAGGTGGTGCACCCTTCATCTCTTTGTAGTTCTAGGTGAAATAATCCTTAAACTCTTTAAGGAGAGCAACAATCTCATTTTCTTCAATCGAAGTCAAGTCCTTAGTGATATAAACAGGTTTGGTTTCCTCTCTTGGTTCTGCAGTATCAATTTCCTTGACTTTAGCTGGGCCATTGTATGATGTGGACAACCCATCTTCCTTAACTCTTTTTGCCATCAACAATTGGACCACCTTTAATTCATCAATTGTGTATGTTTTGAAATGGTCTGGTACTGAAAGTAGGTCTGGTTTATTCTCATTCTCACTTTTTGTTTTAGCCATGACTTTCCTAGCCTCTTGCTCTAATCTTTGTTTCATTTTCGGCGCCGAGCTTTCGTAAGCTTAGGAATTTTGGATTCTCAAAGGATAACTTCCTCTCTATGTTTCCCGTCAACAAGGGATATCTTACTCAATTCCTCACCCCAATCCTTCGAAAACTCGTCATGTACCTTAGAAGCTTTGAGGTATCTCAACCAATGTGTGTTTTGGCATCTTCTAAGGCATTGGGCGCTAGTACGGCCTTGTGATCCAGTCCCTTCTAAGCTAGAAACTCACCCCTTTGATTCCTCACATCAATTTTTTGGCAATTGACCATACAAACAAAGGTAGCAGGAATAATTCAAGATTCCACATATTCGGTTCCTCGAGGTTGCATCACATCTATGGTGGCTAGCACATGCATCCGATTTTCATTGAAATCCGAAGGACGAAGTGATGCATACATTTATGTTTCTTATTCCTCTTTGGAAATTTCCACCGTGGGCTAGCATATTTGTACAGATGTGGTTTGCTCTGTTGTGACCGAATCATTACCAAATAGTTGCCCCTCCATGGGGTGTGCTTTCCATGTTCTCAGATCTATCTTTAGAATTTGAGAATCCCTGCGAACATACACATGGTCTAATGCCCAGTCATGCACCAATTTGGATTCCCTCATGAAGGGTCTCCCCAATATTATGTCATATGAATGTGGTTGGCACAAAAAGTCCATTACTACAAATGTATGATGGTAGCAAAACATAAAGAGTTTGAGTCGCACATTCTCTAAAATACCAATGGGCCTTGAAGATGTTCCGTTTGCCATTTTAACAATAAGATTTGCTCTTTCTAGATCAGGTTTTCTGCAATTTTCCCAACAGCATTTTGCAATGATGCTAACCCCCTCCCCACCACCAAGGATAGTCAATGCCTACTATCCATTATGATGATTTGGGATCGTAGCATTAGTGTCGTCACTTTCGTAATAATGCCCCAATTGATTAACCGATATTTTGAGGACTCTCTCTGGTTGTTCTTTCCCTTTTGTGTTTTATAGTCCGTTTTGCTAGAGGTGACTGAACATCCTATGTAGTGTCGATGTTATGGCTCACCCTAACCCTCCTTGAAACACATCCAAAAAGAGATTACCTAGTGAACCGCAACTGTCGCGTGAGGATATTTCCAATGGCAAAGCTGGTAACCCTTTAGGTCTCCAAGCACTATAACTCCTTGAGAAGCAATTCCACCGCGTCTCCCACGAGCGTTGTCACACCACTGCACTTCGGGTCCTCTCACCTCACTTCACTCACACACACTCACTAGCATGCATTAGGGAGAGAGACATCCCTCCTCTCACCTCACTTCACTCAAACACTCACTAGCATGCATTAGGGAGAGAGATTAGCAAGAGCAATAATCAATTGCACAATGGGAGAGTATGTTGTATCATGAGAGAAATTCACTTATATACATGGCCATAAGTGTTCACAGTCACTTTAACTCTGGCTGGCAAGACACTTTAGGCTCATAATAGGCCTAATGCTATTACAATGACTACTCTCATAATATATCCATAATATATACATGAAGTACATCACTTAGGACTTCATCCTAACTTGCTACCACACGCTCTTGAAGCGGGAATCACCCCATAAATACTCTATCACACCATTACGGGCGCCCGTCCAAGTTGTAACTTTGGACATTATTGCTTCATATCTTAAATGTATGACCCTTTGGTGTATCTATCATGACTCCTTGATGTGAGATAATGGCGGTAGCTCTTATTAGTCCTGGAATTGGATTAACATTCAACTGGCCTTAGTTCGCCCTCTACCCATTCTTTTATGTCTGCCCACACAATGTTGGTGAACTCTGTAGTAGTTGCCCCAATGGAATTTGTACAAAAGTGGACAGTATAACTCCGAGACTGCTTATGTCTTTGGGTTCTCTGGCAATTGAGAGTTCCTTACATGTGTGCGTCTCATATCCATCCCTAGGGAATGAATGGATGGACTCGTCCTGCGCAACCTCCTCGAACATTCTTGACATCATGTTTCCTTGAGAGATCCCTCTTCTGACTATTTTGGAATTAGAGTAGGTACATCCAATTCCCTTTCCCTTGTTGGGTATTTTCTTGGATACATTGTATTCCTAACTCGGTTATCCCGTAACTTGGCTCTGTGAAGTCGTTGACACTCTTCTACTAGGGCCCTGGCTTCTTCAAGCTTCCTTATCTCCTCTTCAACATTTGGGTATTTAGTGACTCCTTTAGGAGTTGATGGTCTTTTCCCTTACATTTCTTGGTCAAGCTCATTGGTTTGAGCATTTTATCCCTCTCTTCTCTTGATTGAGTGGATCTGGTGTCGATTGTATCTTCCTCAGATCCATCTTGAATTGTGACTCTGGTGTCACCCTTACCCACAGTCTTTTTTCACCCTCCTTCTCATGCCAGTTCTACAAGTGGTTGCATCTGTTGGGTTCTTCCCTTTCTCCCCTAAATGGACTTGGGCTTGTGTCACGACATTGAGTGGCGTGATGTTTCTAGGTTGCACACTTATGGTCTGGACGATTTCGTGGTTAGGAGTGGAAGTTGAACCCCTTGCGCGGTATGGATAATCTTTGATCAAATGATCAATCCCACATTTAGTACAAGTAATTAGTGACATATCATTGGGTGGTGTAGTCAATTGTTGAGGTTGATTTGTATGAACCATATTCTTGTTAGGACATTCAATGATTCGATGCGGTCCACCGCAACCAAAACATTGTAGTGGTCCAGTGCAACCAAAACATTGTAGTGGTCCTCTCCTCATATTTGTGTTTATGTCCTTACCCTTCCACTGTACCATGGTTTGAAACACAGGTACTCGCATGTTATGCTGTAAGACATAAAATTCTGGTACAATCTCCACAACTTCCTCATAATACTCACCAACTGATTTCTACTTCATGCATTGTGGTCTCGGACTCCTCTTCAGAAACCAAGGCAATAAGTGATCATGAATTAGCCTTTCTTGTAGTTTGCACCTTGAATTCAAGTGCTTTAGCCTGAGACACATAGTCTCTCATCGACTCCATTTCTTTTTGTTTGATGTTGTGTAGCTATGCCACGGGACTTGTGAGATCCCTCTGTCCCCTCTGCGCACCGGCGGACTCCCGGTAGGCTGACACAGTGGAAGCAGCCCCCTCATGCGCGGGGCAGGGTTTCTCACTCGAGGCCTTGCCCACGAATGTCCGGGCACGAGACTAGGCTGGTGGTCACTCCAAAAACCGAAACCGGGAAAATTTTCCATGCCCGGAAAGCGGGGACGATTCCACCTTTTTGAATTTTCTTAACGAATTTTTCTAACGAGATCAATTCTAAACTATTCTTCACTTGAATAAACTAGATAGAAGGAAACTATCACTGATATAACTTGATCATCTGAGTAATTTCAACGCTTTTTTCCTAGTCAAGATCAAGCACAGCCGTTGATCCACTCAATTGAGAAATTTATTAGTATGTTTATGCATAAAAATTATTTTATGAACATCACACTTTTAATATTAAAAAAATATCTTTTATGCATATGTTTATGCATAAAAATCATTTATGATGAAAATCACACTTTTAATATCAAAAAATATCTTTTATGCATATGTTTATGCATAAAAATCATTTAAGATAAAAATCACACTTTTAATATAAAAACATATCTTTTATGTGTAAAAATCATTTATGATGAAAATCACACTTTTAATATAAAAACAAATATCTTTTATGCATATGTTTATGCATAAAAATCATTTATGATGAAAATCACACTTTTAATATAAAAAATATATCTTTTATGCATAAAAATCATTTATAATAAAAATCATACTTTTAATATATAAAAAATATCTTTTATGCATAGAAATCAATAATAATAAAAGTAACACTTTTATAATAAAAATAATATTCTTTTATGCATAAAAATCAATATGATGAAAGTAACTCTTTTGTAATAAAAAAATATACTTTTATGCATAGAAATCAATAATGATAAAAGTAACACTTTTATAATAAAAAAATATTCTTTTATGCATACTTTTATGCATAAAAATCAATATGATGAAAGTAACTTTTTTGTAATAAAGAAATATACTTTTATGCATAGAAATCAATAATGATAAAAGTAACACTTTAATAATAAGAAAATATTCTTTTATGCATAAAAATCAATATGATGAAAGTAAATCTTTTGTAATAAAAAATATACTTTTATGCATTATTTTATGCATAAAAATCCATAATGAAGAAAGTAACACTTTCATTAAAAAAAAAATCAATAAGTATCTTTCATAGAATTTAATTCTATTGAAAATCAATCTTTTATAAAACTTAATCAATATGCATCTTTCTATGCATGAAATGAAAATGACACTTTTAGAATACTCTAACGATGGGGATTACTCTTTTTGATTAATAAAAGATGAAATTTATTTCACAAATTTTCAAAAAAAATTTACCATAACCTCCTTTGTATGGTTGACCATTTTTCAATTTTTAACTCACTAAAATTAATTAGAAGTTCACCAAGAGTATTTAAATCATTCTAGTGTAAATATTTTTTACTTATTTAAGAGAACAATATGAAAAACTTGATTTTATCCAATAATCAATCATCTAGGATAAAGAATGGTTGGATTTACTAAAGAAGAGAGGGGAATGCCTCAATGAGGCATAACATCCATTCAATTTAGAGAAGACAAAAATCATAAAAAACCATTAAAAAAATAGAAAAGAGAAGAATCTCCAACTTACATGGATAATTTGAGAGCTTTCCTTTGGCTTGATGGTTTGAGGATTCTACTCTTGTTTGAAACAAGAGTGGCCACCAATCTTTTAGAAGAGGGAAGGTCAAAAACTAATGAATTATGAGTAAAATTCACAGTTTTTGGCACTTGGGAGAGGTAGGGTAACAGTGCAAAACAATATTGAGTTTCAACAAAGGGAAAGGCTTCTATTTATAGGAAAAAGTGAGCTTCTAACCAATCGAAAAAATCTTGACCCTCAGGATAATGCCTCTTGAACAGATTATACTTAATTTCTAATGCACCTTTTGAAAATCTTTTTGAACTTCTGTTTCAGGAAAACTTATTTTAATAAGATGAGATATTTTTCTATCCAAAAATATTTAAAAACTGAATTACCACTCTCTAGAAGATTTTCTCTCTCTAGGCCAAAACTAGTAGAGACAAGATCTTTTATATTTCTGAAGAGGGATTTGATAACAGGGGAAGATGCTGGACATCTTGAGAGGTTGGGGAGGAATCTTACATTCTCTCCCACTTGAAAAACGCGAGATGCCCTCATCTCGCAAACTGGGGGTAATCATGCATCAGATTGGCTTCATTCTCCCAGGTGGCATCTTCAAAAGGATAGAACTTCCATTTTATCAATAATTCTCTGAGAATTCTGTTCCTGAGAATCTTTTCTCGAACATCAAGAACTTCTTCAGGTTGGAGTTTCATTTGCCCTTGGGTTGAAGAGGCTACGATTTCATCATCAAGTACATGATTTGGGCTTTGCACATATTTCTTTAGAAGGCTTACATGAAATACATTATGAACTTTGAGATGAGGAGGCAGAAGAAGTTCGTAGGCTAAGTCACCTACTTTCTTTGTAATCAGATATGGCCCACAATATCTGGGGAGAACCCTTATTTAATTATAAAGATTCTATATGCATCTAATTATGCATAAAATCTAATTCTGATGAAAGTCACACTTTTAGCATCATAAAAATCATTTATGATGAAAATCACTCTTTTAACATGAAAGAATTTCTTTTATGCATATGTTTATGCATACAAATCATTTATGATGAAAATCACTCTTTTAATAAAAACATATCTTTTATGCACCCATTTATGCATAAAAATCATTTATGATGAAAATCACACTTTAAATAAAAATAAAATAAAATCTTTTATGCATATGTTTATGCATAAAAATCATTTATGATGAAAATCACACTTTAAAATATCTTTTATACATATGTTTATGCATAAAAAACATTTATGATGAAAATCAAACTTTTAATATAAAAAAATATCTTTTATGCATATGTTTATGCATAAAAATCATTTATGATGAAAATCACACATTTAATATTAAAAAAATATCTTTTATGCATATGTTTATGCATAGAAATCATTTATGATGAAAATCACACATTTAATATTAAAAAAATATCTTTTATGCATATGTTTATGCATAAAAATCATTTATGATGAAAATCACACTTTTAATATAAAAAAATATCTTTTATGCATATGTTTATGCATAGAAATCATTTATGATGAAAATCACACTTTTAATATATATAAAAATATCTTTTGTGCATATGTTTATGCCTAAAAATCATTTATGATGAAAATCACACTTTTAATATAAAGAAATATCTTTTATGCATATGTTTATGCATAAAAATCATTTAAGATAAAAATCACACTTTTAATATAGAAACATGTCTTTTATGCATAAAAATCATTTGTAATGAAAATCAGACTTTTAATATAAAAACAAATATCTTTTATGCATATGTTTATGCATAAAAATCATTTACGATGAAAATCACACTTTTAATATAAAGAATATATCTTTTATGCATATGTTTATGCATAAAAATCATTTATGATGAAAATTACACTTTTAATATAAAAATATATCTTTTATGCATATGTTTATGCATAGAAATCAATATTGATAAAAGTAACACTTTTATAATAAAAACAATATTCTTTTATGCATACCTTTATGCATAAAAATCAATATGATGAAAGTAACTCTTTTGTAATAAAAAAATATACTTTTATGCATACTTTTATGCATAAAAATCAATATGATGAAAGTAACTCTTTTGTAATAAAGAAATATACTTTTATGCATCGAAATCAATAATGATAAAAGTAACACTTTAATAATAAGAAAATATTCTTTTATGCATAAAAGTCAATATGATGAAAGTAACTCTTTTGTATTAAAAAATATACTTTTATGCATTATTTTATGCATAAAAATCCATAATGAAGAAAGTAACACTTTCATTAAATTTTTTTAATCAATAAGTATCTTTCATAAAATTTAATTCTATTGAAAATCATTCTTTTATAAAAATTAATCAATATGCATCTTTCTATGCATGAATTGAAAATGACACTTTTAGAATACTCTAACGATGGGGATTACTCTTTCTGATTAATAAAAGATGAAAATTTTATTTCATAAATTTTCAAAAAAAAAATGCCATAACCTCCTTTGTATGGCTGACCATTTTTTAATTTTTAACTCACTAAAATTAATTAGAAGTTCACCAAGAGTATTTAAATCATTCTAGTATAAATATTTTTTACTTATTTAAGAGAACATTATGAAAAACTTGATTTTAACCAATAATCAATCATCTAGGATAAAGAATGGTTGGATTTACTAAAGAAGAGAGGGGAATGCCTTTTTTCAATGAGGCATAACATCCATTCAATTTAGAAAAGACAAAAATCATAAAAAACCATAAAAGAAATAGAAAAGAGAAGAATCTCCAACTCACATGGATAATTTGAGAGCCTTTCTTTGGCTTGATGGTTTGAGGGTTCTACTCTTGTTTGAAACAAGAGTGGCCACCAATCTTTTAGAAGAGGGAAGGTCAAAAACTAATGAATTATGAGTAAAATTCACAGTTTTTGGCACTTGGGAGAGGCAAGGTAACAGTGCAAAACAATATTGAGTTTTAACAAAGGGGAAGGCTTCTATTTATAGGAAAAAGTGAGCTTCTAACCAAGCCAATTGATTCTAGAATTTTCCAGATCAGTTTGGTCAATTTTTGACCATTTTTGGGTCAGTTTAGTCCACTTTTTGGATCTAGTTGAAACAAGACAGAGAAGAGATAAAAATATTTCATTATTTGGGAGTTTAAAACTCATTCAAGCATGTGAAATAGGCGCCTCCTTAATGAGGGAAATTTCCCCATACCGAGGAGTCAAAAATGCATCATTTCACCTAGATATCTCTCTTTTTTAACTATTAACTTTGTCCTTAGTCCACTCTTCATCTTATGTGAGTATTTACTCATTTTTGGGAGATTTTTCTTTTATTCTTCTATTTATCTCCTCCCTACATTTGGATGAATCTTATTGGTCCATAGGAACCTTAATTTAAAATTTTGAAAAAATCTTGACCCTCAGGATAATGCCTCTTGAACAGATTATACCTAATTTCTAATGCACCTTTTGAAAATCTTTTTGAACGTCTATTTTAGGAAAACTTTTTTTAATAAGATGAGATATTTTTCTATCCAAAAATATTTAAAAATTAAATTACCACTCTCTAGAAGATTTTCTCTCTCTAGACCAAAACTAGTAGAAACAAGATCTTTTATATTTATGAAGAGGGATTGATTATAGGGGAAGATGCTGGACATCTTGAGAGGCTGGGGAGGAATCTTACACTCTCCCACTTGAAAAATGCGAGATGCCCTCATCTCGCAAATTGGGGGTAATCCTGCATCAGATCGGCTTCATTCTCCCAGGTGGCATCTTCAAAAGGATAGAACTTCTATTTTATCAATAATTCTCTGAGAATTCTATTCCCGAGAATCTTTTCTCGAACATCAAGAACTTCTTCAAGTTGGAGTTCCATTTGCCCTTGGGTTGAAGAGGTTAGGATTTCATCATCAAGTACATGATTTGGGCTTGGCACATATTTCTTTAGAGGGCTTACATGAAATACATTATGAACTTTGAGATGAGGAGGCAGAAGAAGTTCGTAGGCTAAGTCACCTACTTTCTTTACAATCAGATATGGCCCACAATATCTGGGGGATAACTTTTTGTACTTTCCAAGAAATAGAGAACTTCTTTTGGGCCGTACTCTAATGAAGACCATATCTGCTCTTCAAACTTTCTGTCTGTCCTCTTCTTATTTGCATACTGCTTCTGTCGATCCTGGGAAGCTTTAATATCTTTACGAATTGACTGCATCTGCTGCTCCATGTCGTCAAGCATCTGTTTGGACATCTCGACCCTAATCAATGAGTCGGACTAAGTTAATGGAGTTAAGCAATCTTGTCCATACAGAGCTTTAAAAGGGCTTATCTCGATACTTCAGTGATAAGAAGCATTGTAGGCGAACTCAACTAGGTGTAGATAGCTTAGCCACTTCTTGGGTTCCCTCCCACACAGCATGATGACCGAAGTATATCTTCAATTACTTGGTTTACCCTTTCAGTTTGACCATCGGTCTCAGGGTGATAAGCTGCGTTGAGATCCAATAAAGTTTCCACTGCTTCGAAAAATGCAGTCCAGAACCATGAAGTAAATTTGGGATCTCGATCACTTATTATTCTCCTAGGTAAGCCATGCAATCTGAAGATTTCTTTGAGGAGTACTCTGGCCACATCCACTGCAGTGTAGGTTTCTTTTATTGGGATCAGATGGACAACTTTGGCTAGTCTGTCAACTACCACGAAAATGGAGTTGTAACCTGATTGCACTAAAGGTAATCGAGTAATAAAATCCATACTGATACATTCCCACTTCATTTGGGGGATGTCCAATGGATGTAACTTCCCAGGCATTTTTACTCTTTCAGCTTTGACTTTCTGGCATGTTAGACATTGACGTACATGATTCAGTACATCCTTTTTCAGACTAGGCCAAAAGAAGCTTTTCTTTACAGACATGTAGGTTTTGATGAATCCTGGATGTCCTACTATAAAGGTTGTCATGGGCTTCATTTAAAATTTGACCCATTGGTTCCCTCATCATTGGGAACAAAATCATCCAAGTATTCTCTGAGGATGTCCTGCATTAGGCGATTGAATGTAGCTGGGGCATTAGTTAATCCGAGCAGCATGACAGTAAATTCATAATGCCCATAGCGAGTATTGATGGCTATTTTCGGTATATCTAGATCATTGTTCCTGATCTGGTAATACCCGGGTTTGAGATCTATCTTTGTGAAGATCTGGGCTCCATTTAGCCTATCCAGAAGCTCATCAATTCTTGGGATAGGATACTTATTCTTAATTGTCAGCTGATTTAGACCTCTGTAGTCCACACAGAGTCTAAGCGTTCCATCTTTCTTTTTCTGAAAGAAAACTGGCGCACCCCAAGGTGAAACACTGTGTCTTACAAACCCTTACTCTAACAGTTGTCTAAGCTGTTCCTTGAGTTCGATGGCTTCAAGAACTCGCATTTTGTACGTGCGCAGGGCTACTGGCTGAGCTCCGAGGGTCAATTCAATCACATGATCTACTTCTCGAATTGGAGGCATTTCAGTTAGTTCTGCTGGGAATAGATCATCAGATTCACTTAACCATTCTGGTTCTTTAGCCTTAAGCTTTGAGTCTACTGGGTTCATTTTGACAACATAAATTTGCTGCTTCTTCCTAAGTCCTTTCAGCAACCTGGAAGCTTTTACTAGTAGCTGAACGTCTGGGGATCCTAAAACTCCAGTTCCTTGAACTTTGTTCCCGTGAAGGTCATGGAAGGAAATGGTTCCATTGTGACAGTGTATCAAAAACTCCCAGAGGTAAGACTTTGAACTGACAGTTGGCTACATTACCATCTAGATTGAATTGGATAAGATCTGTCTCATGGTGAGTGAAAAGAGTCTTCCCACTGGCCAATTCAACTTGCATAGGTTTCCCTGATTTTTGTTCTAAGACTAGCTTACGCAAGCATCCAGGGGAAATGAATGAATGAGAACTGCTTGAATCAATCAAAAGCTTAAAAGGCTTACCCTCATATTCTACTAGAGTATGGATGACTCAGAATTAACGGTTAGGTCCTTGGTTTTCAATTGCAGCAAAGCTCTGCCCTCTTTCCTCTTCTACTACATCTGAAATTGTGATTGCTCTATCTACTGCAGTCTGAGGTGGACCTCTTTCTCTTTGGCTGCCCCAGCTCTGGGAGGGAGGTTTGAGGTTACTCTGGACAGAGGCACATGGCTAAGCTAGAGTTCTTACGGGGTTTCCCTGGCTTGGGCAAGACGGACCCTGATTAGACTGGTATGATGGGGTTGGTCTCTGAACTCGGGGTCCTTGACTTCCCTGTCCCCTTGACATGGAAGGAGTCGGGCAGTCTTTCAGTTGGTGTCCGAAACCTTGGCATCCAAAACATCAGTTTTCACTTCTAAGTTCATCCTTCTGATTTCTTGAAAGAGGGGGGCTCCTGAGAAAGTATTCTGAGGGAAGGGTCTTCCTTCACTTCGGAATCTTCCTGCATCCTGATTCTGATTCGGGTCTTGCTGCCTCTTCGGGGGTGGAAAGTTTGAAGTACTTCCTTGGGCTTGGAATCTTTTAAAGTTAGAGGGTGCAGGCTTTGGCAGGACCTTTACTACAAAGGCTTTGGCAAAATCCTTTGCCATTCTTACAGCTTCAGCCATGGACACTAGCTTGGCATTTTTGACCAGTGTGTCCAAGGGTTCCTTCATTCCCCGAATGAACCTGGCCATGAGTTGTTCTTCATCTAGAGGTGGTGAATATTTGAGTAGAAGAGCAAAGGCCTGGTGATATTCCTCGATGGTTTTCCTCTCCTACTTTAGCTCTAAGAATTCGTTCATTTTGATTTCCAAAAATCCAAGGGGACAAAATCTCTTTCTTAGATAGGTTTTTAGGTCATTCCAGGACTGAGTATTTTTATCTAGACGGTTGTGTGTCACAGTGGTTCCTCCATGCTACCCTGGCTGTTTCCACTATTTTCAGCTGGGCAAGAGCCATTTTGCTCTGCTCATTGTAGCCTGTGATGTCAAAATATTCTTCCATGGCTTCCACCCATTTCTCCACAGCCTTGCCTAGGTCCTCCCCTTCTCTTTTCAAGGGTCCTGGCTGAGTCCTATGAAGAGCCTTGCGAACATCAGGGTCAAGCTCGTCATCTTTAGAGAGGGTCTGGCTGACGGCCACGGTTTCCTCGTCTCATGATTCTGTCAAAAATTTATCTATTATTAAATTTTTATTTTGATATCATCCACGAGATCCTAAGACTTAAGAGGTTCGAAAAACAATTTCTTAAACAAGACAATGATCTTATTGGAGATCTATGACATATGTCCGATAACAGATTTTTCTTTATTAGATCGTCTGTAAACAATCACTTATACAATAAGAAATTTTTCTTCAGAAAACATTTTTATATTTATATAAAAGTTGCAACATGTACATAGAGGAGCTCGGCTCCAGAATCACTGCCTCAGACGTAATCGTATAAAGAAGCGAAACTGTGAAGAAGACGTACCATGGTACACAGGATTCATTACACAAAGAGGTGCTGTAATTCTATTTCTTAGGATAAAGCGGCTAAGAAGTTAAATCGGCATGAAGTTTTGAAGTTCCTGCGTGAATGATCAAAGAGTTGAACATGTTGAACAAGCCCTAGTCTTATCAGAATCATGGCCAAGGAAATATTTTGCTTGAGCCTGTGACACACTGATTGGTACTGATATTAATACACCGTCCTCCATTGAACCACATATACCGATGTCGCTCAAGAGGATCAGGAAAGTAAACACTCTCAAAATGGCGAGCGAGTCTCACTCTGCTCATTCGAGTCGTAGCAGAATTGACAAGGTGATCAAATGCAAAAATTATCATATCCTGACCCTGAGAGAGTCCAGGAATTCCAGATAGGTTCAGGGTGTCTATCTAAAAATTTCCAATTCAATTTATAAGTTTTCAATTTTTGAAGTTCATTCTCATAGTATTAACAAGTGAAAAACATTTCTTTCCCAGATTTCTATTAAAAAGTTAGGCAATTTCTGCTCTGATACCAACTGTGAGATCCCTCTGCCCCCTCTGCGCACCGGACTCCCGGTATAGCTGACAGCGAAAGCAGCCCCTCATGCGCGGGGCAGGGTTTCTCACTCGGGGCCTCGCCCACGAATGTCCGGGCACGAGACTAAGCTGGTGGTCACTCCAAAAACCGAAACCGAGAAAATTTCCCATGCCTGCAAAGCGGGGACGATTCCACCTTTTTGAATTTTCTTAACGAATTTTTCTAACGAGATCAATTCTAAACTATCCTTCACCTGAATAAACCAGATAGAAGAAAACTATCACTGATATAATTTGATCATCTGAGTAATTTCAATGCTTTTTTCCTAATCAAGATCAGGCACAGTCGTTAATCCACTCAATTGAGAAATTTATCAGAGAATTAATTAGCTACTCGAATCCTAGCGTAATCCTAAGATTTTTTAGTTTGATTATTAAAACTCCACTGATTCCAGCCTAAAGATGAAAAAACATCACTATTTTTTGGCTCCCACCTAGTTGCGAGAATGATGATGGGAAAAGTGATAGGATAATCTAGAGGCATTTAATGAGGGTGATTTGGTGGGGGGGAAATGGAGGCAATAAATGAGGGAGAAAAAGATGTCACATTTAAGGGGATAGAGGAGGTTTTGGGGGGAGATGGAGGTTGAAAATTGAATATTTGATATATATAAGGGTCTGGGAAGTTTCAAAGCAAAAAAACTTGTAAAATAAAAAACAAAATTTACTTTTTTGCCCCCCCCCTTAGCCCATCCGGCCCATGGGTTAGCCACCACCCTACCACTGGAATCGGTAGAACCAAATAAGTACTCATCCACCCATAATTGAAATGCCTTTCTTAACTTTAGCTTTAGAAAACAGATACGCACACACTTCTCACTTTAATAAAAAAAATAATCCATTGACAAAACAGATATGATCACAGATTTCATAACTCAAAATTTCCATTCAATCCCTTGTTTCACAAAAACAGTACCACTCTAGACTCTCCGTTGGGACCAGCTGGTCAGCAACAAGATCCAGTAACAGATAACAATAATCATTTCGTCACAACATACATATATATATCTTTCTCGACATACATATGGGTGTCCTAAGCACCGCGAGCCCGTGCATCGCCTGGTCAAAACCCTCCAGGATCCTCCTTAGGTGTCCTGGCACTTCACTCAAGGACCGCTTCGTCGGCCCTCGCCCATCGTACCGGAAGCACACGATTTTTCATCATACCCAGGCTGGTCAAGACCTGGGTAGGTTTTTGCCGCGTGAGCTGTCCCTCGAACAGTCCCCACTAGTTGTTGCAACCGAATGCTCCCTCCAGCATTCTGGCGTAAGACAGTCTTTTAAGAAAATAGGGTTTGTATGCAAGTTTTCAGTTTTGATTTTGTTTTTTTTGAAAACCATGAATAATCTTAAATCCGTATCTCAATACTTCTAGATCCAGGTCTGAATTCCAAACATAATTCCTCGAATTCTGTTAACTTGATCCTCAGATCAAAATCAAAAGTCTTAGCTTAGTTTCAGATTCGGTGGGGATTTGAGTAAATTTTTTCAGAACACGGCACATCGTCATTGATTGAAATTGACGAAGGAATTAGGTCTGGTCAATAATATGAATCAGAGTTTGGGTTTGGAAAGGTTCTTACTAAACTATCTTTCTTGAAGGGTAATATTTCAATTTCTCTTTTTCTAAATTTCGTTCATTGAATATTTGCCTACATATTTCTAAACTAAACATGAATTCCAAGGAGGAATAAAATAATCATTTATCTCGATGTCCGACTTTGATAGTTTATTTGAATTTTCTCATTCCCATCTTAGTGAATATGAAACGCTAGAATTTCCTCTCACATATTATCTACTTATTCATTTTTCCACTTTTTACGAAAATTAACAGAGGATTAAAGAGAACCCTTATTTAATTATAAAGATTCTATATGTATCTAACTATGCATAAAATCCAATTCCGATGAAAGTCACACTTTTAGCATCATAAAAATCATTTATGATGAAAATCACTCTTTTAATAAAAAAATATCTTTTATGCACACATTTATGCATAAAAAACATTTATGATGAAAATCACACTTTTAATATATATAAATATCTTTTATGCGTATGTTTATGCATAAAAGTCATTTATGATGAAAATCACACTTTTAATATAAAAAAAAATCTTTTATGCATATGTTTATGCATAAAAATTATTTATAATGAAAATCACACTTTTAATATAAAAAATTATCTTTTATGCATATGTTTATGCATAAAAATCAGTTATGATAAAAATCACACTTTTAATATGAAAAAAATATATTTTATGCATATGTTTACGCATAAAAATCATTTATGATGAAAATCACACTTTTAATATGAAAAAAATATCTTTTATGCATATGTTTATGCATAAAAATCATTTATGATGAAAATCACACTTTTAATAAAAACAAATATCTTTTATGCATATGTTTATGCGTAAAAATCATTTATGATGAAAATCACACTTTTAATATTAAAAAAAATATCATTTATGCATATGTTTATGCATAAAAATCATTTATGATGAAAATCACACTTTTGATATTAAAAAAAATATCTTTTATGTATATGTTTATGCATAAAAATCATGTATGATGAAAATCACAATTTTAATATAAAAAAATATCTTTTATGCATAAGTTTATGCATAGAAATCAATAATGATAAACGTAACACTTTTACATTTAAAAAAATATTCTTTTATGCATAAAAATCAATATGATGAAAGTAACTCTTTTGTAATAAAAAAATATACTTTTATGCATAGAAATCAATAATGATAAAAGTAACACTTTTATAATAAAAAAATATTCTTTTATGCATAAAAATGAATATGATGAAAGTAACTCTTTTGTAATAAAAAAATATACTTTTATGCATAGAAATCAATAATGATAAAAGTAACACTTTTATAATAAAAAAATATTCTTTTATGCATAAAAATCAATATGATGAAAGTAACTCTTTTGTAATAAAAAAATATACTTTTATGCATAAAAATCCATAATGAAGAAAGTAACACTTTCATTTAAAAAAATTCAAAAAGTATCTTTCATAGAATTTAATTCTATTGAAAATCATTCTTTTATAAAAATTAATCAATATGCATCTTTCTATGCATGAATGAAAATGACACTTTTAGAAATCTCTAACGATGGGGATTACTCTTTTTGATTAATAAAAGATGACATTTATTTCATAAAATTTTAGAAAATTTTGCCATAACCTCCTTTGTATAGTTGACCATTTTTTTTAATTTTTAACTCACTAAAATTAATTAGAAGTTCACCAAGAGCATTTAAATCATTTTAGTGTAAACATTTTCTACTTATTTAAGAGAATATTATGAAAAACTTGATTTTATCCAATAATCAATCATCTAGGATAAAGAATGGTTGGATTTACTAAAGAAGAGAGGGGAATGCCTTTTTTAAATGAGGCATAACATCCATTCAATTTAGAGAAGACAAAAATCATAAAAAACCATAAAAGAAATAGAAAAGAGAAAAATCTCCAACTTACATGGATAATTTGAGAGCTTTCCTTTGGCTTGATGGTTTGAGGGTTCTACTCTTGTTTGAAACAAGAGTGGCCACCAATCTTTTAGAAGAGGAAAGGTAAAAAACTAATAAATTATGAGTAAAATTCATATTTTTTGGCACTTGGGAGAGGTAGGGTAACACTGCAAAACACTATTGAGTTTCAACAAAGGGAAAGGCTTTTATTTATAGGAAAAAGTGAGCTTCTAACCAAGTCAACTGATTCTAGAATTTTCCAGATCAGTTTGGTCAATTTTTGACCATTTTTGGGTCAGTTTAGTCCACTTTTTGGGTCTAGTTGAAACAAGAGAGAGGAGAGATAAAAATATCTCATTATTTGGGAGTTTAAAGCTACTCTCCCAATACCTAGACCTCGTCCTCTTCCAACATTGGCTCTTCTAGGCATTTCCGGTCTATAGGATGGTCCGGCCACTTCATTATGGATTGGTTCATCATTAGTCGCCTCTATATGCCTTTGTAGAATTAAGAGCTCCATGTCTTGTAAGAATGTGGGATGATTGATCATTTGCTCAATGTCCTTCCTGGTGTACATGTGGTATTCTACTTCACCTATTTCCCTTGGTAGATTATCCCCTTCATCTATGGTTACAAACCCTTCCTCTACTCTTGGCTCTTCATTAATGGGCTCTAGGTTTGGAATTTCTCCCTCACTCCTGCCCATGACTATTTTTGGCTCTTTACGATGTGATGGAAATAGGTTCACACTTTCCATCTCCTTTTGTTCGGCCCTAACCCTTCGTGTATCGAGCTCTTATTTACTTAAGCTCAATTCTTGTTAATGTTGTTCTGCCTCAATCCTTTTCAAATCTAATTCTACTTCCTATGAGGTTGGGAAGAATACTTGACCTGTCTTGTGGCTGTGCTTTGCACGTCTCTTCTCATTCGAGAGGTGCCAGTGTGTTCGACAACCTAGAATTTGAAGGTTGGATAGGTAATTATTTTCTTGGACCAAGCCCAACATTGGTTGACAGACCCTTGCCCATGGAGTTTTTGTCCTCATCGTTGCTGGTTTGGAGATCAAAAAATCCCCAAGCTATATCAATGATACCACTGGATCTGGTAGGGGAGGGTGATTTATCCTCTTCCCCAAACCCAAAGTATCGCAGCCCTTCTTCCATGGATTCTTCACTACTAGTCTCAACGGTGGTTAAATTCCTTTAAGACACTCAATTGAGTGCTCACTGAAGTGGCTTGAACCGACACTCTTTTGATAGGAAGATCTTGGGTGATTTTTGGATGCACTATCGTCAGGAGTGAGGTCGTCTCCGATGAGCTTTCTAGACCAAGTGCATGTGAATATGATTTGATAAGCTAATTTTATACCCTAATTAAATTCTTGTAAGATACTATTGATTTATTTTCTGAGGCCCTGAGAATGTAGAGAACAGTTCATAGTGGCGTGAAAAGTCAGAAAATCATTCACGTCGTGAATAAATTTTTGTACTTTCACGTGCCCAAAATTTTTGCTTCGGACTCATAAATCCATGTTACCTTGTTATGATTTTTACTGGTTAAAGCATGAAACTACAGAAATAGTTCATGCCATGAAGTGGAAACCGTTCACGTCGTGAGTTCCTATCTAGTTCACACCATGAAGTGGAATTGGTTCACGCTGTGAAAGGAAATCGGTTCACGCCATGAAATATAAATCATTCATGTCGTGAAGGATTTAATGTTTCATGTCGTGAAACATTTTTTGCTAGTTCACGGAGTACAATTTCGTCAAACCCGCGGTGTTAGGATAAGAAAACCTATTTTTAACAAGGTAATCTCATGAACTGCGGCAGTGATGATTTTGGGAGCGTTGCTCACCTTGTTAACTAGCTTCCTACAGTTTCATGCGAAGAATTCATACGTCAACAAAGAGGAGTTTGGGTGCAAAATACCTATCCCTGCATGCTTCCAAAATGATTATGCCATGCTTAAAGAATGTAATATTACGAGTTCAAGACACGACCAATGGCTAATTATTTTTGTGAATTTTATAGAATTTTTCAAGGAAAGAAAAACAGAATATAAACCTGCTTGTTCACATTCACGATTGTGGTGATACAAACATCAAAATTGAAAGGAAAAAATAGTGGAGCTTTCCTCCAAGGCCACTCCACTACACAACCACACAATAAAAACAATAAATTTCTCACAACTTCTCATTTCCACGCAAATCTTATCCATTCATTCCATACACAATGCACTACTGGACAAACTGTCATAGGGCACTTACCAATGCTTCAAGCTCATGTCCCTTGAGGTCTCCAAGCTCACTTGTTGGGAAGCTCCAATCCTCCAAGCTACACCTCCACGCTGTCACCGTAGAGTCACTCACACCACCACACAAGGCAATTACTCTCTCTCACTCCTCCATACAAGCATACAACATACAGGTGTAGAGAAGGCACATGTGCAAGAATACTCTCTCTCAATCTCTCTCTCAAGACAAAATCAAGAACTCTCATAGGACAAAGGGGGATTGTTTCCATTCATTATGAGAAAATGCCTTATATACAATTGGCCCTTATTCACACTTGGGCGCCCAAAATTTACTTAACTAAGGCCTTGGGTGGCCAATATCTCATAATGTATAGCTTTTATAGTACCTTTGCATGACACTTATTAATGTCCTCAATGGAGGAGCATATTTGTTAATCCAAAATGGGATTAATAAAAGCTCATGCATACAGCTTATTCACAAAGCTCATGCATAAAGCTTGTATAGGCTTTTTGCAAACTTTAGGCATAAGCCTTTTGCAAGCTTTAGGCATAGGATTTTTGCAAGCTTGCATGAAACTTATGCCTAGACCTTGCATAGGCTTCTTGCAAGATCTATGCATAGGCTTCTTGTAGGCTCTATACATAGGATTCTTGAAAGCTTGCATGAACCGTATGCACACAGATTGCATAGGCTCCTTGCAAGCTCGATGCATAGCCTTTCAAGTCTTCCTTGCATAGAGCTAAATGCATGCATGCTTATTGAATTAAGCTCTATGCATGCCTCTTGCATTAAGCTAGATGCATGCTTCTTGCATTAATCTAGATGCATAGAGCTTAATGCATGCATGCTTCTTGCATTAAGCTCTATGTATGATTCTTGCTTTAAGCTAGATGCATAAAGCTTAATGCATACACTAAGCTCTATGCATAGACCTTAATGCATGCATGCTTCTTGCATTAAGCTCTACGTATGCTCCTTGCATTAAGCTAGATGCATAGAGCTTAATGCATGCATTAGTCTCTATGAATCTAGCTCTATGTATAGAGCATAATGCATGCATTAAACTAGATACATCTATCTCTATGCATAGAGATTAATGCATGCATGCTTCTTGCATTAATCTAGATGCATAGATATTAATGCATACATTAAGCTTTATGCAGAGATCTTAATGCATGTATTAAGACCTATACAGCTAGTTCTATGCATAGAGCTTACATAAAGCATGGGCCTTGCCTCTTGGCTATGTAAAGCAAGCATGATATATGTAAAGCAAGCATGATATGCACTTTCTGACAAACTCTAACTTTATGTATGTGTGTGGAATCATGGTCGATACTTCGGGATGTTACAACCCCTTGGACACACCGCAGTACACCTCTATCATGCCTACACCACAGGCTCTTAGCCCAGAGTAGTTCTATCAGTTCATCTCACAGACTACCCCCCCAAGCACAGAGTCATGGCACAATACTACTTTGGGGGGGTTGGGCCCTCCAATCTATCCACCACTGTAGCCACAGTGATCCCCACTCTTTCACTTACACTAGCAAGCACCCATAGCCATCACACGACTATGCGTAGACAAAGTAGTAGTGGGGGTGGTTGTTCTGGGAGTGATGGCACAGATGTAATGTCTCCTACACGTCAGCGTGCACCCATCTCCTCAGCTAGTACACCACACACACTTAGGAGTCCTTACACTCCTCGCATGGCATCCACAAAGAAAGTGTATTATTTGTGCAATGGAGCTGTGTTCATGGATGACCTAGGGAAGGAGATGAAAGGGCACATCTGTCAGCTTCTAAAGATTCAATTTACGCATAAAGTGATGAAGAAGTGGGATGATTTAGATAAAGAGAGAAGAAAATTCACCATTAAGTAAATCAAGGATGAGTACATTCCTTCAGGTGATGTAGTGCCAAATCTATGGATCAACGGTGTAGTTAAAACCATGGCATTGCGTAGATCCAAGGTACGAGATGCTGTGAGATAGGGGGGAAGCCAGAACCTACTTGGCTCAATGAGGAGGAGTGGCACATGATCCATGCCGAGTGTAGAGACACGCCTCACAGGTACAACGAGCAAACAACAGTTGCATGGGCTCAGATCAAGATTTGAGGCTCATCACACCTTGTTGTTGATAGTGGAGGCTATGAGTCCTTACGCAAGTACTTTGTAGGTTTTTTTTTGTAAATCTCTTTCATTGGTTGTTTATAATGTGCATTGGTTGCATTCCCTAAACCTTGTGTTGGTTGGTTTGTGTAGGAGAGCGTGGTAGGCCATCCTACATTTCTACAAGTCTTGCACATAGGTGCTAATTGAGAAAATGGAGTTAGAGGGTACGCCTATCAATTGTGGAGCGACAGTGTGAATGCGGTAAGCATCCTACTACTACTTGCATCCATCTACTCATTTATATTGGCATGTTTTCATTGAATACTAATTTCTTCTTATGCATGCATTGATATAGGATATGCCTTAGTCCTCACCTAGCGAGGAGTAGTGAGGTGCTAGCTAGGTCTACATTGGGCTTGTACACATGATATTTTGTCATGGTGCTATCCACCATGATTTGGATCAACACTTTCATCTAAGTGACATGACTTTGTTACACCTATTTGAGGTTGCCATTTTGACTTGTACATATGATGGCCTAGCACATGGAAAGTGTTGTTATCCATGCCATGGATCAACACCGGCATGTATTCACAAAAAATGTAATCATCTTTTTGAATTAATATAAAATCCATGTTTTCTCTCATTTATGAGTAGACTTGGACAAGTACTCTTATCAACTGGCAAAATGGGGTAGCCAGCTATCTGGAGGTAGCTGGCTGCACGACTCTGTCCAAAAACATTTCTTGCATAGGAGGTCGGTATAAGCATCGATATCGGCGATGAAATTTTAATATTATCGACACCTTTATACTGACGTCCATACCACCGCTGATGTATCGGGGGTATACCGACGTGTGGCATTCGCGCCATTTATCATGCCTTCTTTAGGCATTGATAAACCATCATTCCCTTGTTGATAGTGATAGCTCACCCATCATGCTTTTGGAGTACTTTTGGAATCTCCCTAGCTACTTATACTCAATATACTTCACAGCAACGTTCTTAAAAGCTTATAATCACGCCCTTAGAAGCTCATAATCCCATCTAGCATCTACTCTTATTCTTTAGTTACTATGAGACTACATTTAATGGTTCACTACATGAGAAAAACCAGCATAGAGGAAGTATCTCTTGATGGATTTATGGCTCTAGATAATGATTCTAAAACTCTCAACATATAAGATTCTAAAACTCAAACTAAGCCACTTTATTCTCTTGAATGTAGTAACTACACATGGTTTGTTATAGCTCACTCACTCTCAAGACGTATTATCTTAAGCTTAATACAGTTCACCCAAAGATCCTATTGATGATGTAATAAACAATAATTAATAGAACAAGTGGTGAAAGGTGCCAATGGTTTAGCAAATGAGTAGAGTTGAGATCATGAATTGCTCCATGCCAGGCCATGAGAAAAATAAAACCATTTGTATGCTGAACCAATTTTCATCGACATGCTTGTGAACCCAATCTTACATATCGTATATTTAAGTAACTTCATAATCATAATTTGTGAGAAAAAAAATGTAATATACAAATCTTTAAGATTTAACATCTTAGTTGTTCACTAACCGATGGCTTTTTATGTGCTAAAATCCAATTCGAGTGTGCATTCCGAGAATCTTTGCACTCACAAGATGCCATCAAAATGCTCTATCATTTTACCTATTAAAGTGATCAACTTCACTTTTGTGAGGTTTACTTGAAATATGCAAATATTGTCATCTGAGTTCACTAGAAGAAGTTTTTTTATTCACATTTTTGGGATAAAAATGTACTTACATGAGGTCTTCGTTAAGTATATTGGGTCATTTTAGATACTAAAAACTCACACATAAGGGATTCTCACAAAATACCCTTTAAATGCAATAGGTTTTTTATAGAGAAAACCCTCCTAAGGCCACACTCGCGACCACCTCATCAATTGTATTTGCAACCTACTTGCCAAGTGGGTGTTTTGGTGCCTCTTTGAGAACACCGGAGAGTATATTTGAAAGAAAATATATAAAGGATATTAATAGTGAAATCTAGCTACGCTAAAGTACCCTAGTAGTAGAGTCTTTGCCTTCTTGAAGGTGCATATATACCTGATTGACATCTACTTTTGTGGTTTAAAAAAAAGGGTTGTAGTGGGGGTGGGGGCTTATGAGATAACCTTTAAGGTGTATTTATAGCGGCCAAAAATAGATTTTGCTTTAAAAAACGATTTAAATGGTGACTTTTTCCACTAAGAAATGGGGGCTTTCCAATTGCCTTTCTTTATCTATTCTCAAAGAAAATGGGGCTCTTCTTAGACCCCCTTTTTTTAAATCAAGAAAGGGGGCTTCCCATGGCCCCCCATTTTTCTCCACTATGAAATTGGGACCTTTCCCTTTTTTTTTTCATGACTATAAAATCGGGGCTTTTCAATGGCCCCTATTCTCTATGCTTTGAAGGCTTAGTGTTCTAGCTCTGTACGCCTATGTTGTACTTAGGTTGAAGGAATTGCTTTTGTTGCTATAGGAGACCATGGTTCATTGTTTTGGTCGATAAAAGAGGAAAGCACCAAGCTAATTCAGCTTTTTGTGTTCTTGTCTCTCACATTTCTTAATAAGTTTTATGCCATTATAGAGATATCTATCTAACTATACTCCATCCTTTAATTTGCACTCATGAAAGTACGTCTTTGTGTCTTATAGATTTCTCGTGTGTCTCACTTAAATAAAAAATTATATACTTATTTTTTTTGAAAACAAAAACAAAATATCATTCCATCCTTTAATTTGCTCTCATGATAGTAAGCCTTTGTGTCTCATGGATTTCTCTTCTATTTCACTAAAGTCATAATTTAGCTACTTTCTTGGGATATTTATTCAACTACACTCCATCCTTTAGTTTGCACTTGTGAAATTATGTCTTTGTTTCTTATGGATTTTTCTTTGGTCACTTAAGAAAAATTTATATACTTATTTTGTTTGGATAATCATTTTGCTACACTAAGTTCTTTAATTTGTATTTGTGAAAGCATGTCTTTGTTCCTTATATATTTTTATTGTGTTTCACTCAAGCAAAATTTTATATACTTGTTTATAATTATCTAACTATACATATATCCTTCAATTCGTACTCGTGAAAGTACGTCTTTATGCCTTATTGATTTGTCTTGTGTTTCCCTTAAGAAACATTTTGTTTACTCATTTTTTGACTTATTTTTTAACTCCACTTTTTTTTATAAGAGCCTAATTCTTCTCTTTTTTCTTGGTTTTGGTATTTGTGCATTATGTAGAAGAGCTATATATAAGAGTCCACTAACACATAGCTCTTATGCATTCTCCACAAGAGCATATGCATAAGAGATATGCATTTTTAAAGACACTATTAATTTTATGCCATTAACAGCTTTATGCATATAGCTACGTATAAAAGCATAATGGTTTTTACACATAAGAGTTTGTGTATACATCTATTTCCATAAAGAATAAAGTGTAAGAGTGATCTTACATATAGTGGTATGCATAAAATTAATGGAGTTAATTTATAGTTCTTATGCATTATAATATTTTACTATATAGCAATATTTTACTATATAGTAATTTGTTGATTATTGATTACTATATAGCAATATTTTACTATATAGATTGCTGTATAGGAAAGATTTTCTACATCAGCTACCATATAGTGAATGCTTTCCTGACTTTTGCTATATAGCAACTTTTTACTACATAGTTTACTACATAGTGAATTATTGCTAGTTTAATTGCTATATATTAAGTGTTTTCCTAAAATGAAGAAGTAGGAAGTGTTCCACTCTTCCTGCGTCCAGACTTTTACTATATATGTTCATTTTTTCTACTAAACCATCTAAAAAAATGTCTTTTTTGCTATATAAGAATGTGTTTAAAGTCCCTTGTGTGAGAAAATGCAAAGGAACAACTGCTGCTACTTTTATGAGATATTTATGTAGTTATTGGATAATTGATAGGTCAGCACCTACTAACTATGAAAGAGCATATAATTAATATTTCTTGCATGTGAGGAGGAGGACAACCACAACTACTAGTAACATTGTCTTCCGTCATTAACCCCCAACATGTGAGGAGGAGGACAACCACAACTACTAGTAACATTGTCTTCCGTCATTAACCCCCAACATTAGAATTTGGCATTGCAAAATAATGAAATCTACAATAATGTTGTGACAGTTGATACTCCCAAGCTTAATATATTAGTAATGGCCAAACGAGGGGACAAATAGATTAAAATGCCATTGTAATAAAGAAATGTTAGAAATGTGTGGATTGACATGCTCATTCACATATATATTCCAAAGTCGTGGTACCAATGCCATGACATGATAATGTACATGACGTCTTCTCCATGCTAATGATGCTTCTGAAATCTTCTCCATGCTAAATATGCTTCTGAAGTCTTCTCCATGCTAAATATGCTTTTGAAGTTCACATAGCCTTGAAACTGAAGCCAATGTTTGCATCGATGTCTAGAAAAACATAACTTAGTAGCATAGAATGTGATTATTAGTCCTAAGATATGGTTGTGGTCAAGACATTCATGATCTTAAGTGGGTATGTGTGACACAAAACTTCCCGCGTGGGTGTGGAAAACGTTTTTAACTACACATGAGATTATAAAAACTATAAACTTATAATAAATTTCATGTGCAAAATGAACTACTCGTTTTTTTGAAAAGTGGGAGTTTTTTGCCATTTTTAGGCAATGGGTAGGTTGTGAGGAAACATGCATGAACCACTCGATCTTCAGTTAGAAATAGCCACCCCACATAGTCAGTCAGACAAGCATAGCAATGGGGAGACTATGCTTCAAAGATGCATAAGTCCAAGTTCTCGAATCAACACTGACATAGCTTTGAGGAGCCAACTTATGCATTGTTATTGCCACTTGATTATTGTGGGTGAGATGGAAGAGAAAATTGCAAGCCTTTGAAACTGCATTATATGTGGGTGCAATATGAATGTACATTCTAAACTAGAGCTAGAATTAAAGAAAGTGGTCAAGTATGAACCACGAACCACACCTGAGCATATCCCATGCCGTATCCTAGAGACAACTAGAGAACTAGTTAGGCGTCTTTGGAGTTTCCCTATGGCCTCAAATAGACCCATATGCATTCTCAAGAGGCCACAAACAGAACCACTCACCCTCTCTAGAACCAACCTAACCAAGCCTCACATTGTTGGATGCAGTGAGGGAGGACTTAGTGTGAAGTGAAAGCTGGCCTTCCATGGGTCACCATAGCCAACACAACATCTTTTATGAGGTGATCAATGCCAACTTTATCTAATCCCCTTCAGAGGCATCACCTCCTAGGGAAGGAATTACAATTCACATATCTTACATAGTAGGAGTTCTTAGCCTAGGCCTCATAGTCTTCTTATCCTCATAGGTCCAAGTTTCAAAATGTTATCTTTTATACAAAAATTCTCAAATTTAGAAAGACTTTTGAGACTAGATGAATGGGAATTTAAAAGCCTATACAACTGTATGTAAGCCAAATGAAGAAGAGGACGCACCATGCCCCATTGAGCACCCTTTCTCCATAGCTAAAACCAAAGGACAACCCAAAGTACCATGCTTGGACACTGTTTTGAAATTGACAAAATGAGCAGAGTACATATAATTTGAAATTATTGGCCATGCATTGAGTGTATGGAGGCATTGTCTCCTTGGAGTTAAGTTTCAGACATCAATCTGCTTTGAGGCATTTGTTTAGCCAAGTGGAATTGAATGCAAATCAAAGAAGGTCAATAGAATTTTTTGCAGGAATATGAATTTGAAAACACTTATAGACCACGAAGAGAAAACAAAGTGGTTGATGCATTGAGCAAAAAACCAAAAGTTGCTTTAGTGAATGCAATCCCTGTCATACATAATAGTTTGGGAGAACATTTAAAGAGTGAAATCCCAAGAGATTCTTTCTTCAAAACAACTTTTACAAGTTTGACAAAGAAATACAGGTCACAAGAGGAAATAGATGCATTCACAAAGTATGAAGTAATTGATGAAATATTATATTATGAGAAAAGGTTATGCATACTTGATGTTGTGGAGATCAAGAGCAAGTTGAAGCATGACCTTCCTGATATTGCTATAGGAGAACATCTAGGATTTCAGAAGACATACACTAAGGCTAGAAATAGTTTCTTTTGGCCAGGAATGAAAGCTTATGTAAGGGATTATGTGGTGAAAAGTCTAAAATGTCAACATGTGAAAGATGAGCATGTAAAGAAGCTAGGCTCTTGTTACCATAAGATGTGCCAAAGATGGAGTGTGGCAATGTATATCAATGGACTTTATTACTGGGCTACCAAGGACTAGAGGAGGTTATGATAACATTTTGTGGTGGTAGATAGGCTTACAAAAGCCGCTCATTTCTTGCCTATGAAGAGTTCATATACTACTATGGATGTGACAAATGTGTTTGTGAAGAATATTTTCAAGTTACATGGTATGCCTAACAGTATAGTATCAAATCAAGATTCTTGATTCACTTTAAATTTTTGGCAGACATTCTTTAAAGCTATTGGGACATCACTTGATATGAGTACAACATATAATCCTCAAAGTGATGGGCAAACAGAAAGAGTGAATCAAATCTTGGAGGACATGTTAAGAATGTATTGCATGGATAAACTTGGAAAGTTGGATGAATACTTACATATGGTGGAATATGCATACAATAGTAGTCCATAGTCTACTATTGGAATTTCTCCATTCAAAGAATTATATGGCAAAGATTTCATGTCACTTGTATTATGGTAAGATCCTATTGGGAAGGTTGAGATAAGTAAATAGATGCTTGATAAAATGGAGATGCAGACAAGAGACATAAGGGAATGCATAAGAGTTGGTGAAAGTTGTCTCAAAAGAGTTATGTAGATAAGAAAAAAAAGCCAAAAGAATTCTATGAGTTTGAAATGGTATTCTTAGAAGAGTTCTTTAAGATTTGGAAAGTTTAAGAAATTGGCACCTAGATATGTAGGACCTTTTAAGATAGTTAAGAAGATTGGAAAACAAGCTTATTGCCTACAACTTTTAGAAGAAATTAAAGCACATAATGTATTTCACATTAGCTTACCGAAGAAGTATGTCACTGATCCAATTCACATACTTGGTGAAAGTACAAGAATGGAAGAAGTGGAAATTTTTGAGATAGAACTAGAGACAATTTTCGATCGTAGGGTTAGGAAGCTTAGACATCGAGACATAGTTGATATCATATTAAAATGGAAGACTTATCCACTTGAAGATGCCACTTGGTTGTCCGAGGATCATATCCTCAGTTCATGTGCTTAGGACAATGCTCCTCTTTTAACCTAGGGAGAATGGAACGTACTCATATGTATGTATTTTTTCATGGTGTCATTTGTAAGTGATTTCTATTCTATACATAACTATGTTAGATAATGTATAAGAGGGCCATATTGAGTAGTTTAGCCTAAAGGAAACTCATATGGGGGTTTACATAGTTAATATAACCACAAAAACGGGCACCCAAAAAGGGTCTAAGCACCAAATTGACCCTTAATTTTCCATAATTGCCTCGCATGAAGGGATAGAAAGATTTATTTGTTAGAGAAAAGTATTAAAGAAAGTTACTTCATTACAAGAAGAACAAAGTGCATGTTTGGATAAGTTGGAGATTCTGCCATGGGGTGGCCGATATTCACAAAACGAATCCGACACCACTTACCAGTATTCAAAAGAAAGCGTATCATCTCTAATTTGGTTCAAGATCATATTTTTAGAAGGGATTTCTATCTTTATCATTTTCATGCATGATAATCTACTGATTCTCGTGGGTGGTTGTTTTTGGCTTTTTCTAGAGGCTTGAGGTGATTTCTCTGCAGGAGGATAGAGAGATAGAGAGAGAGAGAATCAGAGAGGCAACATTAGCACATATCCCATATGTGGTCATACTCTTGATGATGTAGTGTGAAAGCTCATGCTACGGATCCCATGAATAGATAGGTCGACAAAATGTCATAAGAGTGACCTCAGAGTGAACTAGTACATGTAAATCCTATGCAATAAAAAGACCTCGATCCCCACCAGCGATTGTAGATTGCACGATCACATAGCGACCACCCGAGAAGCTGAAAGCTTCTCCATCCAGCTGGAAGTGATGCTCCTGACAAGTTGCAACCGTAATGTCTGCAATAATATGTCTCTATGAGAGGTAGGAGGCAACTAGGTAAGGGATGGTTGCCAAACATCTGCACTGAGAACCATGAGGTAATTGGTGTGCACATGCCTCCTTCTAACTAAATAATGGCTTTACTATGTAACGTGCGGGAAAGAATAGATCGATCAAGCCCATGAAAGCCATCATCATCATCAGAAAGATGTACAACTAGATTTGGCCATGATGGTTGTACCTAGATGCATGTTATATATCACTTTATCTATCAAGATCATACATATTTTGAACCAGTCAATGTAAAATTCTTAGAAAAATAAACATCACTTACCATAGGCTGAGCATGTCTAGCTACTACTAGTGCATCATAACATCTTCCAAACTCTAGCTCGTACGGCATTGCAATCATGTTTGTTAGTGAGTGCCTTGAAAATTCACACACCAATATGGAACTCTTTTCTCGTAGTATGTCTGCTCCTCTCATCAGCTTCATGCTCCATGGATATAGAGGATGACGTCACAGAAGATATCGATGAAGACGAGGAAACACCTCCTCACCCTACCACATAGGAGCTTGTAGGAATGCTCGAGGTGGTGGAGGTGTACCGAAGGATGAGTCGAAATCTATTTACCATTGGAACAAAAGAAAAATTCAAGAAACTACTCGCGTTAAAGTTGGATATGTATGAGTTTGTAGTAAAAGTATTCATAGCATGTTCAATTTTATGGATTTCTTTACTCATACGAACCTAGGAAGTATTATCTCTAGTTGTAATCTATATTTAGACTCATTGTAATTTGTTGCAACCTATGTCTACATGACATGAAATCTGGTGACTTGATGGGCAAGTGTTTCATAGCTCACAATTGTTGACACATGTATTATTTTTTTATTCTAGCTTCTTGGATGTGACTGAGAATACCCCACTAGTATGCATCTTGAGTATGGAGGGCCACTTGGTGGGAGATGCGACTCAAGACACATTGGGATCAGCAAATGGTATGCAATATTTGCTCTCTAGCTATGTACTAGTGCCTGTCTTAAATCTTAGGTCTATGTATACATGTTTTTTGATTCCAAATGTATGTCTATAGGATGTAGCATGAGCTAGGATACAGGCTCGACATTTATGACGTCTTGGCAAGATGGGCACGAAGGGATTTTTGTAACATTTTTGTAAGTAATTATTAGAATGTTTACATTGTTGATATGAGAAAGAGTAAGAGAGGTACACGAGACATCGCTCTCAAAGTAGTGTGTATTATTGATAGTGCATAGGTATATATAGGTGATATCTAGCTCAAGATAGGGTGAGCTATACATAGTCCGACATTGTGAGAAAGACTAAGAGAGAAAAAAAGGTACACGAGAAATCGCTCCCAAAGTAGTGAATATTATTGATAGTACATAGGTAGATCTAGGTGAGATCTGAGTTAAGTTAGGGTGAGCTATATATAGTCGAACAATCTCAGGTACAGCGTAAAGCCCTTTCCTGATTTTCGACCACCCCTCGAACCTCGGTAAATGACTTGAATCAAAAGAAGGGAGGGGTCCTAAGTCGGTAGATCTTGTACACTTGAGTGTTCTCGGGGAGCAATACCAAATGTTGGACTATATATAGCTCACCCTAGCTTGACCCAGATCTCACATATATATACCTATGCACTATCAATAATACACACTACTTTGGGAGCGATGTCTCATGTAACTCTCTTTCTCTCTTGCTCTTTCTAATATTTGTCAACATGGTATCAAAGGGAATTACCCTTTCAACAACAAAGAAGATTGGTTTTGAACAATTTTGTCTCTTTATTTTTGCTCTAATTTATGGATTTTGTAGGTTTCTTTCAACAATAATCCATGTTTATCTATGTAAGTATCTATGATTTTGCATGAAACATCAACTTTGTCCTTGTGTATTGAAACAAGTTGCAAGATTTTGACCCCCTAAGCTTGCCGATAAGTTTTGAGGGCCTTTTGGTCTAAATTTGAAGATTTGCCCAACAAATACGATATGATAATATTGTGACGACTATTTCTAACAAAGATGGTAATAATTTTGATAGTGGTTGCATTTCTCTTATTGAATATTCACAACGTCATCATGAACGATGTACAGAGCTCTCTGCAGCAGATACTCTTCTTACATGTCACTGAGATTCTTGTGAGGCTGCTCTTCTTACCTCCAAAAAGCACGCATTTTCACTATTCCCTCATCGTGGAAATCGTTTCTCTCATGGAGGATGCTCTAATCGACAGTATGGTTCTAGCAGGTATTGCAATTATTGTCACAAAAACGGACATTATGAATCTGATTGTTTTGCCAGATTATATGATGAAGAACATGGGTTCTCTCAATCTAATAAGAGACCGACTACAAGTCCACCTACGGCATGTACATATTGTGGTTGTACAAATCATACCACTTCTCAATGTCTAAAGAAAAAGTATGATGATGAATATAATCAAGCTTATGTGGTTGATAACTCTCATGATGATATTGATCTCACGAGAAGGTGAATTGGTTAACCACCATATTTCATCTGATCAAATGTTTCTTGTTCTTGATGGTGGTACATTTATAGTGGATTCTGGTGCCACTGGTAACATGACATATCAAGCTCAATGGCCTCATGTTTATCACACTTTTCCAATCACAATGATGGTTTATCTTGCTAATCATACTACATGTTAAGTTATGGGTATTCGTGATCTTTACTTGGGAACACACTCCTCTACTCAAACTTTGTGAGGTGTTTTACATGTTCTTGATCTTCAACAGAATCTTCTATTTTCGTTGCTCGTCTTGTGGATCTTGGTTCATTTGTTGATTTTGACCATACTCAATGTCGACTTGAGAAGGATCTTCTATTTTAGTTGCTCGTCTTGTGGATCTTGGTTCATTTGTTGATTTTGACCATACTCAATGTCGACTTGAGAAGGATGGACATACCATACCAATTGTGCCTCGTCAAGGTAATCTAGTTGAGCTTTTATTTAACAGATGATGTAGCTAATGTTGTGACGTCACCAAGCAATCATGATAGAAAACTCTCGCTATGAACTATTTATTTTTAATGAACCGTCTTTATGTGACGATAGGCATCATTTACGCCCTGCAGAAGGTGTCTCTTCAAGGATGCACAAGCAATGCTCATGTGACGATTGATCATCATTTTGAGTGTCGCAGACACGATGGTAAGAAGTGACATGTATGATGATGCCTGTAGTGACGGAAACGGGCATCGCTAAGGGGGGATTGTGTTGTAGTGTGCCAAGCTCCTCATTAAGTCTCTCCTTGGAGACACTAGTCACTATCCACATATTACTCCTCAGTCTCTTCATGTAGTTTGTATAAGACATTGAATAACATGGCTGCTCGGCCTCTTCATTTAACCATTTAATTAATTTATACAAGACATTGAATAGCATGGCATCTTGATCTTTTATTTAGGAGAGGTTCCATTAATATAGGTTCAAAAGCATTAACATTAGCAATACTAGAGTCACGAAAAAGTCACTTTTGTGGCTTTTAGAGACTGTTATAATTTAAAAAAACATTTCTCTGCATGTATATTGTTTCAAAGAAATTCCTTAGAGGGAAATACTCTCAACATTAGATATTGGTGGAAAAAAAATATAAAGTGCCAAATTTAGTAGGTGCATGACTTTCTTCCATGACAGAAGGCATTTATGTGATACTGTATTCCTTCCATACAGTCATAGTGTGTAATTACCACAATGAAAACAAGCTCTTTCGGGTGAATTGGAAAGCTGGTCTGCGACGACGACTGTATCTACCTTATAACCATAAACATAGCTCCTCTGCATTACATCCATCATCAGCATCAGCGCTGATACCCTGGGCCGGCACTGTAATAGAGTGCAAACTGGAGCAGGGTGGTGCACACAGTACTGCCATAGCAGCTAATTGGTCCTGCATATGCATGAGCTCATGATCATAACCCCAATTATCAAGCGTGCTGCAGAGAAGAATGTGCTGATCATTATCTGTGCTAGAGCCTGACAATATAGCAGACCAATCGTCATGAGCTGTTTTCTGCGGAAGAAGATTAGTGGTGGATGAATCCATACTATTTTGATTGGAATCAGCAGAATGCATGCCGCTTTCCAGAACTTCAGAATCTAAGACATCAATATTCTCCTTAAATCGCTTGCTTTTCTCATTGCAATTAGTAGGCCTAGGAGGCTCAGAGTTTATCTCTCTGGCATGGGATTAAGGGCAGCGCTAGCAGCGGCTCGGATATCTCTAGGTGAGGGGTGATAAGGCCGCGCGGGAGGACATCAACAACCTCCGGAAATTTGAGGAAAGCATCTTTTCCTTTAAGGCAATGGGCAGCAACATCATAAGCCCTGGCTGCCATCTCTGCTGTACGGAACGAGCCAAGCCATATCCGGGATTTCTTGCTAGGCTCTCTGATCTGAGAGACCCACTGCCCCAACTCCTCCTCCTAACACCACAGTAGTTACTCATCGAGGAGCTTGAAGAAGAAACTTCATCCTTAGTTAGTAGTAGCATAAAAGCATCAAGCCCAGCGGATGCATCCATGAAAGCAGAAGCTTGAGTTCGCTTCTTCTTCTTTTGATCCTTGTGTGCCTTCTTCTTCATCTTCATCGACTGATCTCTGCATGGATGCTAAAAAAGCCAGATCTCATCGCGCAACTTACAAACTGGTTGCGTTACACGTTCAACTGACATGCCACCAAATAGAGGGCCATGTGTTAGCGTCCTCATGTCACGAAATAGAGGGCCATGTGTTAGCGTCGTGATCATGGGTCTGTCTGATTTGACGTCTCTACTCTCTACTAAACGCCCATTTGTGGGCACTCCTTCCGTACCCTTGGCGCCATCAAAAACGATATTTCTTTATTGTCTTGACAATAATCCTTGATTTGCCTCAGAAAGGTCTTTGTAATGTTTGTTGCCTATGTGGCACACGTCAGGATTGGTTGTCTAGGAAGGTCAAGTCTTTGTCCACGTCTCAAGAAATTGTGTCATGGCATGTGTGAAAGGCATGCAAGTGAATGGTCACTAAAAATGATTATTTTAGGGGCCATACATCTAGACAACCCATAAGCACCCAATTGGTGGACCAGATTTTGGGACTATCGAGAGGACGAGCTAGGGTTGGTAGAGGGAATCAATGTGAAGGGACATTAGGGCACATCTTTGCTGGGCCTACCCTAAGTCCACAAATTGGGGAAAAGAATATCATCTTATCTTCATTCTTGTCCTAGTAGTGTAATAAGTTCTCAACCTGAAGCGAGAACGAGAGTTTTATGGATCTATTTCTCAATTGGCCAAGAGGATCTTGTAAGCCATAGTCCACGAACTTGTCACACTAAGTGCCTATGTCATTAGTTATAGAGTCCAAATATGCTTATGACACATATCTTTGTAAGTTCTCTTTGCATGATGTAATGTTTGTTCAAGCCTTACCAAACACTTATTGTAAACCCTCTTTGGAAGATGTAGTGTTTGTTTAGGCCTTATAATGACTTGTGCCTATCATCAAGGCAAACCAAAGTAACACATAGTAGCAGGTACAAAGGTGTCCAAGATGAAGGTCCAACTAAATATTTACATACTTTTGGGTTTCTTAAAAAAAGCATTTACAAATTATGTACATTTACAAAACTTTATGCAATAGACTTCATATGTTTTTTTGGGTTCGTATCGCAAGGTCCCCACCATGAAGTGGGGACATGCTTTTACCCTAGAAAGGCATAGCGAATGGTAGAAATAATGGGTTTTAAAATTTGAAACCCTTATCAGTTGCTAGATGTGAAATGCATGAGCTTGCTATGAGGAATCCAAATTTTTTATTTTGTGAGTATTGAGAGAAATTGATAGAAAGTCTTTGGTAAGTTGTTGTGAGTGTGCCACATAACATGTCATATGTAGACATCAATATTCTAGAATGGATGCTTTATGGTAAATGATTCTTTTCTTCAATGTAGCAATAAATATTTATGCATGCGTTTCATCTTTAAAGACATGAAGTACAAGATCATAGTACATACAACAAGAGTAGATTACTATTTACAACTTAAGATGTGTTCTTGTGGAGTGCACATAAACACCTATAATGGATTGGTTATAATATTATGATGTCTTCTCCTTGCTTTTGCCCCATTGAAACATTTCTACTCCAACCACCTTTTGAGTCTTTATTTTTGTGTAATTTATTTATTTTTAGATCTATTGATAGTGGACCTCAAATTAACATGGAAATATCTCCTTACTTTTTTTTTTCATAGTTTAGCAGTTTTCTAAGCTACCGATAGTTGACTTCAAATCAACATGACAAGAAGGGCTAACACAACATTGTTGTGCAAGGTATCCCTATTTTTTCCCACCTGTGAATATAGGAAACTCCCAGCATGCCAAACAAAACTCTAACACACTCGCATTTGCAGCCTTTTTTCAACTCTTTTATTACCATCTTTCCCAAGCAAGTTGTATTAGTATGGATTCATGCATTCTATTAGTCCGGATCACTGTATTAGTATGGATTCATGCATTCTATTAGTCCCGATCGCTGTATTAGTAGGATAGCGATCACCATGATTTTCTCTGCAAGTTATTTCATGAAATCCTTACTACAATCCTTGATAGCGATCCCCATGATTCTCTCTGCATGTTGGATTTGTGCCTTCATTGCAAATTTTAGTTGCTAATCAGCCCATCTGTGTAGCGACGGGGCATAAACTCAAAACAAAAGGGATAAAACATTATGTTAAAAATTTGTTTAATTAAAGTATTAACGTGGGAACGATGAGACAGCTGCTATTTTTATGGCATATGTATATAGTCAGCGCCTACTAACTATGAAAGAGCTTGTTTTCATGGTGCTAACGCTATGATTACACATATTGCCTGCACATGATCATGTTGCAAGCTTCTATAGTAACATTGTCTTCTGTCTTCTGTTGCGCCAGTTTATGCTCCCAAGTTTAATATACTACATATACCATAATTAAATTCCAGACCTTGTACAAAAACTACCAGTCGTGAAATGCCGCTGTAATAAAGAGACGTTAGACGTGTGGATTTCACATATATATTCCAAAGTTGTGGTACATATGCCATGATATAATGCTTAGATCAAGTATGATATTATTGAAAATCTCTTCGTTTTCTGAAGTAGGATGCTAATGCGTAGATCAAGTATAATGTTATGGTTTATTGAAAAGCTCTTCATTTTCTGAAGTGTGATGTGATTTTCCTATAAATTTTGAGAAATTTTGTGCATAGATCATGGAACAGAATATGGGTACGTTTCAACCTTGTACAAAAACTACCAATGGAGAAATGCGGTTGTAATAAGGAGATGTGAGATGTGTGTGGATTTTACATATATATTCCAAAGTTGTGGTACAGATGCCATGATGATAATGCACATAAAGTCATCTCCAACCAAGTGATGCTTGACATAGGCTTGAAATTGAATCCAAAAACATAATTTAGTCTCATAGAATGTGATTATTGGTAAGATATGGTTGTGATCAAGAGATTCCTGATTGGGTATCTATGGCACAAAACATCCCACGTGGGCGTGGAAACCTTGTTTAGCGTGTGCATGAGATTATAAAAACTATAAACTTGTGATAAATTTCATGTGGAAAGTAAACTTCTCATTTTTTTAAAGTGGTTTTTTTTGCCATTTTTAGGCAGTGGTTAGGCTATCAGGACACATATATGAGCCACTCGATCATTAGTTAGAAAGAGCTTCCCCACATAGTTAGTTAGACAACATAGCAATGGAGAGACTATATGCATAAGTTTGAGTTCTCGAATCAAGAGTGGCATAGCTTTGAGGAGCCAACTTATGTATTGTTATTGCCTGCCGATTATAATTTGTGGGTGAGATGAAAAAGAAACCAACAAGGTATATGTGGGTGTGACAGGAATGTACATGCTAAACTAGAGCTAGTGTTGGGGCAAGTGGTCATGTATGAGCCATGAACTACACTTGAGCATATCCCAGACCCTATCATCGTAGAGCCAACTGGAGAACAAGTCAAGGATCCTTAGAGTTTGCCCAAGGCCTCAAATAGACTCGTATCCATTCTAAAGAGGCCACAAACTAAACCAGTTTTGAAGCCCCAGCGTTTGGAATCAATCTAATCAAGCCACACATTGTTGGGTGTAATGAGGGAGGAATCACTAGGAGGTGAAAGCTGGCCTTCCAAGGGTCACCATAGCCAGCAACACAATATCTTTTATAAGGTGATTGCCAACAACTTTATCTCATCCCCTTCAAAGGCACGGCCTCCTAGGAAGCCACATTGCACATATCTTTACCATTATTAGGTCTTAGTCCAAGCCTTACAACCATCTTATCCTACGAGGTCGGAGTTTCCATAAGTTCTCTTTTAAAAGGAAATACTCAAATGTAGAGAGACTTATTAGATTGGATGAATGGGAATTTAAGAGCCCAAGGAAGAGGATGAACCATGCCACATTAAGCACCTCCTCTCCAGGGCCATAACCAAAGGACAGCCCAGAGTTCTCATGAAGTAGCTCGGAAACTATTTTGAAAGTGACAAAATGAACACAATATTACTTGTCATGTATAAGAGACTTACAGTCCAGTACAAATTAGACAATCATAAAGAAACAATAATTCATAATAAGAAAAGCGCCAACAAATTAATAAGGCAAGAGACAACAAAGCATGCATAAACAGATTTTCAAAGTTGCATCAAATGTTCACAACATGTACACATGTTGTTTCAAATATACTCAAATTAATAGGACTGGCAATGCCACAAGATATAATAAGTAAAAAATGTAAATATATTCCTAGAATTTCATGGATCGAAGTCTGTTATAAAAGACATCTATTCTCTATGTGGAGATGCTGGTTGCCTACACCCATAGTTCACTTCTAACTTCTCACCAATACACAACGATCTAATAGCATTGACTACAATGTATCTAGGCACATCTATGCTCATGTGCACTGGATCATGACCATTGTGCCACTCTAGAAAGTATAATTAGTTCTTTCATTTGTCCTTTTGCCACTATTGATTAGCCCTAATATATTTCCTGCATAGTGTAAGGTCTTCTATCCATATACAATCTCTCTCATTTGTTATGGGTAATGCCTCTTCGAGTGAGAGATTCTACATTAGCACATAGCCCATATGTGGTCATACTCTTGATGATGTAGTGTGCAAGCTGATGCCACGGATCCCATGGATAGATAGGTCCACAAAATGTCATAAGAGTGACCTTAGAGTGAATCAAGTACATGTAAATCCTGTGCAATAAATATGTAGAACTAGATTCGGCCATGATGATTGTACCTAGAAGCATGTTACATATCATTTTATCTCTATCAAGATTATATATAATTTGAAAAAGTCAATGTACAATGCTTAGAAAAATAAAGATCACTTACCATAGGCTGATCATGTCTCCCTGGTACGAGTGCATCATGAAATCTTCCAAACTCTAGCTCGTGGATATGTATACGTGACATAAAATTTGGTGACTTGATGGGCAAGTGTTTCACACCTCACAAATGTTGACACATGTATAAATTTTTTATTCGAGCTTCTTGGATGTGACTTAGAATACCTACCCCACTAGTATGCATCCTAAGTGTGGAGGGCCTATTCGTGGGAGATGCGACTCAGGACACATTGGGATCAAGAGAAGTTATGAAATATTTACTCCATAGCTATGTACTAGTGTCGATATTAAATCTTAGGTCTATGTATACATATTTTTTGATTCCAAATTAATGTATGTCTATAGGATGTACCATGAGCTAGGCTACAGGTTAGGCATATATCACGTCTTGGCAGGATGGATAAGAAGGTCTTTTTGCCACATTTTTCTAATTAGTAATTATTAGTAGATATGAGAAAGACCAAGAGACAAAGATAGGTACACGCGACATCACCCTCAAAGTCGTGTGTATTATTGATAGTGCATATGTATATATAGGTGACATCTACGTCACGCTAGGGTGAGCTATATATAGTCCAACATTGTGACAAAGAGCAAGAGAGAAAGAGAGGTACATGAGACATTTCTCCCAAAGTAGTGTGTAATATTGATAGTGCATAGGTATAAATAGGTGAGATCTAGGTCAAGCTAGTGTAAGTTCTATATTGTTGGACTATATATAGCTCACCCTAGCTTGACCTAGATCTCACCTATGTATACCTATGCACTATCAATAATACGCACTACTTTGGGAGTTATGTCTCCTATACCTCTCTTTCCTTTTTCTCTTTCTCATATCTGTCAACATGGTATCAGAGTGAGTTACCCTTTAAACAACGAGTAAGATTGGTTTGAAAATTTTTGAACGTTTTTTTTTGCTGTAATTTATGGATTTTGTAGGTTTCTTTCAGCAATTATGTATGATTATCTATGTAAGTATCCATGATTTTGCATGAAACATCAACTTTATCCTTGTTGTGTATTGAAACAAGTTGCAGTATTTTGACCTCTTAAGCTTACAGGCAAATTCTAAGGGCCTTTTGGTCCAAATTTGCAGATTTGGCCAGCAAATAGGATCATTGATTTATTTGTCGTGGTTTGTAAATCATAGATCCGCTTGTGCCCTCGATTTTTAACAAGAATCTCTGAAAACGGAGTTACACGATGAGAGTTATGACTGTTTTACTGTTATGCAATTTTTTGGTGTTCTGCACACATTGTCATGAACAAGTTTCTTTAGCTTTTTTACTAATTATTTTTGCCTTCGATCGCTATTTCTGGTGACTGCATACCCTTTTAACATATACGCTTTGGGAACCTTTTCCTGTTTTTAAACATATTATTCTTTATGTATCAAAAAGCATTAACACTGCTATTTTGGTTGATGTTTGTTTTTATTATAAAGTTTTTTCTACCTCATACGTTCTCTACGTCATCTTGAAAAGCATTAATACTACTATTTTGGTGACATTTGCTTTTATTATCAAGGCGATTGCCCTGAAACATACCTTTTATTATTCACAAATTTTTTATATTCATCATGCTCTCTCCATGGCAAAAATTTCTCTTATTAATGGTTATCCTTCTGGTCACAATGCGCTTTATTCCTATTTTTCAAGGTCATGGTTTTCCTAATTGGAAGGCAAAGATGACTTTGATTCTTAAACGTGATGATCTTTTCGACATTGTATATGGAAATTCTTTATGTCCTCAGCAGTCTATTGATGTTGCTAGTTCACTTATTCTGATGGGCAATTATTTATTAATTGGCATTCATCCGAATGGAAAAAGAAAGATAAGGCTGCTCAAAGGTATATTTTGTCTGCTCTTCATGATTCTCTTTTGTTGGATGTATTTATTCACACTTCCAACAATATTTGGAAATATCTTATTTCTGCATTTGAGAAGAAATCTATCATTGAAATTCTTCATTTGCGTAATATGTTGGATGGGCTAGGTTACAAAGTTTCTACTCTATGACTTCTCATGTTGAATCATTCAAAGACATTGTTAATCAACTTGCTGTTGTTGGTGCTCCTATTGCACGACCTCAACTTATTGCCTAGCTTCTTCATACTATAAAAGATGGTAAATACGATAATATTGTCACGATTATTTCTAACAAAGATGGTATTGATTTTGATAGAGCTTGCATATCTCTTAATGAATATTCACAGCGGCATGAACGAGGCTTAGAGCCCTCTGCAGATATACTCTTCTTACACGTCACTCAGTCTCTTCTTAGGCTGCTATTCTTACCTTCAAAAAGTGCCCCTTTTCATGATTTCCTCATGGTGGAAATCATTTTTCTCATGGAGAATGCTCTAATCAACAATATGGTTTTAGCAGGTATTATTGTCACAAAAATGGACATTATGAATCTGATTGTTTTGCTAGATTATATGATAAAGAACATGGGTTCTCTCAATCTAATAAGAGACCAACCATAAGTCCACCTACGACATGTACATATTGTGGTCATACAAATCATACCACTTCTCAATGTCTAAAGAAAAAGTATGGTCACATGAATGTAATCAAGCTTATGTTGTTGACAACTCTCATGATGATATTGATCAGGAGAAGGTGAATTGTGTTAACAACCATATTTCGTCAAATCAAATGCTTCTTGTTCGCGATGGTACTACATTTATAGTGGATTTTGGTGCCACTGGTAACATGACATATCAAGCTCAATGGCTTCATAATTATCATACTTTACCAATCAAGAAGATAGTTTATCTTGTTGGTGATACTACATGTCAAGTTATGGGTATTGGTGATCTTTACTTGGTGATCTTTACTTGGGAACACACTCCTCTACTCCAATTTTGCGAGGTGTTTTACATGTTCGTGATCTTCAATGGAATCTTCTATTAGTTGCTGGTCTTGTGGATCTTGGTTTATTTCGTGGTGCTGACCATACTCAATGTCGACTTGAGAAGGATGGACATACCATAGCAAGTGCACCTTGTCGAGGTAATCTATTTAAGATTTCATTAATAGATGATGTAGATAATGTTGTAGCTTCATCAGGGAATCATGATAGCAAACTCTAGAATTCTTGACTTGCCCATGCTGACTTCTAAAAATTTGTTGATTTATATCATTTTGAATTAGTGTGTGTCTTCAACTGAAGCCTTGCTCAACTGTTGGTGTTTGTGAACATTGTGCTTTGGGCAAACATCATCGAAAATCTTTTACTTCTTCCACTTCTCATCACTCTCAAGATCTATTAGAGCTTATTCATACTGCATTTGTGATCCATTCTCTCCATCCTACTCCAAATTCCACTATTTCCATACATTTATTGGTGATTTTTTCTGATTTATATACATTTTTCTTTCTACGACATAAATCATAAGTCCTCAGTGTATTTCAACGATACTACAAACATGTTAATTTGCACTGGTCTGGCTATCAAAACTATACAAAGTGACAATGGTGGAGAATACATATCCAATGATTTTGAAGAATATTGTGCTGTTATTACTGGCATTCATCACTCATGAACTTACTATTCCCTATTCTCCTAAGAGAAATGGAGTTGAGCACCATTGAGCATCCTCTCTCCATAGCTAAAACCAAGGAACAACCCAAAGTACCATTGAACAAGTTGGGACACTCTTTTGAAAAATTGATAAAATGAGCACAATATTACCCAATGTCATGTACAAGGGACCTATAGTCTCCCGCATTCTTGGATGGTGGTGTTGGTGTTAATATAATCACCATTGTTGGGAGGCCTACGTATCGGTCTTATAACCTGCCATGTCGAACTAATCTTGTCACTTGTGTGCTCCCTTCTAGAGAGAGAGTTCTTTAATGTGTGCTCAATCCAATTTGAGAGAGGGAGAGAAAGAGAGAGAGAGAGAGAGTTGTGTGAGAGGGAGAGGGAAACAAAGAGAGATGTGAGTATGGTAATGTGTATATGTGAGAGAGACAAAGAGAACCATCACACTATTATGCTAGTTTTTAATCGGGTTAAAGAGATGTTAGGCATCCCTTATGCATCTGCCATCATTGCATAAGCAACGAACTATTTATTTTTTATGGACCGTCTTTATGCGACGATAGGCATCATTTATGCCACGCAGAAGGTGTCTTTTAAAGGATGCACAAGCGATGCTCATGTGATGATTGATCATCATTTTGAGTGTCATAGACACAATGCTAAGAAGTGACATGTATGATGAGGCCTGTGGTGACGGAAACGAGTAGCGCTAAGGGGGGATTGTGTTGTAGTGTGCCAAGCTCCTCATTAAGTCTCTCCTTGGAGACACTAGAGTCACCATCCACATATTACTCCTCAGTCTCTTCATGTAGTTTGTATAAGACATTGAATAGCATGGCTCCTCAGCCTCTTCATTTAACCATTTAATTAATTTACATAAGACATTGAATAGCATGGCATCTTGATCTTTGATTTACGGAGTGGTTCCATTAATATAAGTTCAACAACATTAACATTAGCAATACTACAGTAAGGAAAAAGGCACGTTTGTGGCTTTTAGAGACTTTTAGAATTTAAAAAAACATTTCTCTGCATGTATATTGTTTCACAGAAATTCCTTATAGAGAAATACTCTCAACACAAGATATTAGTGGAAAAAAATATAAAGTGCCAAATTTAGTGGGTACATGACTTTCTTCCATGACAGAAGGCAGTAATGTGATACTGTATTCCTTCCATACAATCATAGTGTGTAACTGGAAAGCTGGAAAGCTGGTCTGCTACGACGACTGTATCTACCTTATAACCATAAACATAGCTCCTCTACATCACATCCATCATCAACATCAGCGCTGAAATCCTGGGCCGGCTCTGTAATAGACTGCAAGCCGGAGCAGGGTGGTGCACACAGTACTGCCATAGCAGCTAATTGGTCCTGCATATGCATGTCTTCTCTGCATATGCGTGCTGCAGAGAAGACAGTGCTGATCATTATCTGTGCTAGAGGCTGACAATATAGCAGACCAATCATCATGAGCTGTTTTCTGCGGAAGAAGATTAGTGGTGGATGAATCCATACTATTTTGATTGGAATAACCAGAATGCATGCCGCTTTCCAGAACTTCAGAGTCTAAGACATCAATATTCTCCTGAAATCGCTTGCTTTTCTCATTGCAATTAGTAGGCCTAGGAGGCTCAGAGTTTATCTCTCTAGCCGAACAGACAGGGTTATGGATGGGATTAAGGGCAGCGCTAGCAGCGGCAGCTTGTGCAGCGGCTCGGATATCTCTAGGCGAGGTTGATAAAGGGCGCGGGAGGATATCAACAAGCTCCGGAAATTTGAGGAAAGCATCTTTTCCTTTAAGGCTATGGGCAGCAACATCATAAGCCCTGGCTGCCATCTCTGCTGTACGGAACGAGCCAAGCCATATCCGGGATTTCTTGTTAGGCTCTCTGATCTCAGAGACCCATTTGCCCCAATTTCTCCTCCTAACACCACAGTAGTTACTCCTTAGTTAGTAGTAGCGTAGAATCATCAAGTCCAGGGGATGCATCCATGAAAGCAGAAGCTTGAGTTCGCTTCTTCTTCTCCTTCTGGTCCTTGTGGGCCTTCTTCTTCATCTTCATCGACTGATCTCTGCATGGAATGCCAAAAAAGACAGATCTCGTCGCCCATTTGTGGGCACTTCTCCGTTCCCTTGGCGCCATTAAAAACGATAATCCTTGATTGCCTCGAGAATAATCCTTGATTGCCTCAGAAATTTGAAACTTGAAGTAATACTTGATTACCTTAAAAAACTAATAGTAAGAGGTCTTTGTAAAGCTTCTTTGCAAGATGTAATGTTTGTTGCCTATGTGGTACATGTCATGATTGCTTGTCTAGGAAGGTCAAGTCATCTTTGTCCACGTCTCAAGAAATCGTGTCATGGCATGTGTGAAAGCAATGCATGTGGACAACTCATAAGCACCCGATTGGTGGACTAGATTTTTGGACTCTCGATGACGAGGAGCTAGGGTTGGTCAAGGGAACCAATGTGAAGGGACATTAGGGCACATCTTTTTTGGGCCATCCCTAAACCCACAAACTGGGGAAAATAATATCATCTTATCTTAATGATTTTCCTAGTAGTGTAATAAGTTTTGAACCCTAGGAAAGAATGAGAGTTACAGTTAGAGCCCAAAGGCAAGAAGGGGAGAAAAACACACATTATCTAGGAGGTGGTCATATCATCATTCTGTTGCATAGGTGATCTCAATCCTAAAAGGAACTTCCTAGAACATGTTATTGAGCAACAAATGCAACCCATAACCTATAGGCATCCATGCTCACAAGGCATCCAACATCTATAGTAAAATGTACATATGTACGCTAGCTAGGTGCATTCTAGTAGGTTAAGTAGGGTATAAAAAATCTCATCATCAAGGCAACCTAAAGTAGCCCAAAGTAGCAAGTCCAAAGCTACCTATGAAGAAGATCCACCTTCACCATATCCTATGGACAACATGGGTTCTTGTACATCTCATTTTCTTTCAATAAAGACAATAAAATACTTCGACCAACAAAGGGGGTCCTTCTCTGGGTAGAGAACATGTTTATCATGACATCTTTCCTACCATTCGTAACATGCAGATAATGGGTCTCACATGGCTTTAGTTCCACACTCAACAACATTCAGCCCATTTTTCATGGAGGGGATCACAAACGACTACCCAAGGTAAAACTCTAGCTTGACAGATTTGTGTTAGGTCAAAGAAAGTCAAGTTAGTGTGTAAACCACCTTAAATTGTTGATTTTTAAGTAACTTTCAACACACATAAATGCCAAGATGTTACATAGATGGGCCATGACCTTTATAATACCTAGAAGTGTGTGTAGCTTATCTTTTTTGAATTTCCATGATTGAGTTAGGTTAACACTTATCCAACTTAACCTAATGCCTACTTTAAGTGGGGATTCAAAAAAGGTCGCCACTATTTTAAAAATATACTTTTTTATATCTAAATATTACTTGTCTCACTTGAGATATTTGGATATATCCATCAAGATTACATATGTGTTATCACATAAGATTAAAATTTGGAATATTTGCCAAATGCTAAAATACTTTGGGGTTTATATAAGAAAAGAATTTAAAAATTATCTATATTTACAAAACTTTATGCAATAGACTACATCATATGTTTTTTTTGGGTTCGTAGTTGGGAAACTGTTTTGAAATTAATAAAATGAGCACAGTATTACCCAATGTCATGTATAAGGGACCTATAGTCTCCTGAATTCTTAGATTGTGGAGTTGGTGCTAATATACTCACCATCGTTGGGAGGCCTACGATATCCCACCACTCATACACCCAATTGTATGAATTGCACAAGACTTCCCCACCCTAAATACCCGAAGATATGATGTCCTCAAGATTGGAACCCATGGTTGTTTTGCTACTGATAGGATTAAAACCCATTTTTAGGTTTTAAATATGGTTTGTACTTGGTTGGATGGTGTGTCAGCTATGATCACGTACCTTAATGGCTTGTTTGTATGCTTGAAAAGAGATCATCCTTACAACCAAGCTTGTGCTTATCTAACATTTAAAGATTTTGAAGTTAAAAAAGATTTCAATACATTTATGAAATCTATTTAATCTACGTTTTCCAAAAGCTCTCTTAAAACTTTCATATTAAAAAAGTTTAAAGAGATAATTTAGATGTACAATGTTGCATATGAGTAGAATTTATAATCAAAGATGGCACTCTGATACGGGATAAGATTTGTAAGTCATTTGAGGCTTTATTAGAGTTCACAAATTTGAAAGTTTGAATTCAACTATAATATTCACTTCATTTTGCAAATATTTTAGATTCATGGAACTTTAGATAAGGTATTTAAATCAAATTTATGCTGAATGATCAACATTGGCTTTGTTAAGGTGGAGAGTTTTAGGATTAGGAAGTACTAGATATTACTATAGTAGTAATTTAGGTACTAGATCATGAAATACTAGATATGTGTGAATTAGCAAACAAGCATAATTATCAAATCATTTGAGACTATAGACTTGATGATGGACTAGTCGCCTTATGCCTTCAATTCACATTGGAGGTAACATCTATAACAGAATTATAATTAATAGAGAGGTAGATGTATCTCGCACTTGGATAGATCAATTTTACTTTACAATTATTTTGTTTCTTTGGTCATTGAAAAATTTGAGGGAATGATTTTGTGACAATTATAATTTGAGATGGTTTAGAACTTGATCTCCTTGTAGCTTTCCCATAGGAGAGAATTTCAAAAAATGTGGTCATTATGGGATTGAAGTGTTATCCATCTTGAAGACAAGGTGGGGGTGAATGATACTTGAATTTTTTTCTACATATGTTGTTGCATTAAACATATGTAGAGATAGTGCATTTTATTTCTAGGTGGTGTGCAATGTTTTTTCTCTTTATTGCACTTCACTATTTTTTTTTCCATTTTTTCTCTTTGTCTTGTGGATCTTGGTTTATTTGTTGGTTTTGACCATACTCAATGTCGACTTGAGAAGGATGGACATACCATAGCAAGTGCGCCCCATCCAGGTAATCTATTTGAGCTTTCATTAATAGATGATGTAGCTAATGTTGTAGCTTCACCAGGAAATCGTAGAAAACTCTGGCATACTCGACTTGCCCATGCGACTTCTCCAAACCTCTTGATTTATATCGTTTTTAATTAGTGAATGGTCTTCAACTCAAACCTTGCTCAACTCTTTGTGTCTATAAACATTGTGCTTTGGGCAAACATCATGGAAAACCTTTTATTTCTTTCACTTCTCATCACTCTCAAGATCTATTATTAGAGCTTTTTCATACTGACATTTCTGGTCCATTCCCTCCATCCTACTCCAAATTTTGCTATTTGCATATATTTATTGATGATTTTTCCTGATTTATATAGGTTTTCCTTCAACGACATAAATAAGAAGTTCTCAATGTATTTCACGATACCGCAAACATGAACTTCACATTGGTCAGGCTATAAAAAACTATACGAAGTGACAATGGTGGAGAATATGTATCCAATGATGTTGAAGAATATTGTGATGCTAATGTAATTCATCATGAACTTACTATTCCCTATTCCCCTCAGCAAAATGGAGTTACTGCTTGCAAAAATCGGACCATCATCAAAGCCATGAGGTGTCTTCTTATTCAGGCCAGTTTATCAAAGATGTTTTGGGTAGAGGCAATTCTTATGGCAGTTTATGTTCAAAATTATTTACCTACAAATGCTCCTTTTGGTGGTATTTCCATTGCAAGTTGGACACGTACAACACACTCTGTCTCCCATTTAGGTGTCTTTGGTTGCATTGCCTATATTCATGTTCCTAAAGAGACACGAACAAAGATTGATCCTCTTGCTAAGAAGGTCATTTTCATTGGGTATCCTGATAATGTCAAAGGCTATAAGTTCTATGATCCTATGTCCAAAAAGGTCACTCTAAGCCATGATGCAATTTAATATGAGCATACTATTGGTGGTGAATGGTCCATTGATGTATCTGATGATTCACACAAACCATTCTCACATCTCATATTATTGATTCTCAAGTTGATGTCTCTATCCCATCCTCTTCATTGGATTTTGACAAAAATAGCCCTGACATTGATATGTACATTGACATTCCTATTAAAAATGAACATGGTTCTCATATTGAATTTGATTCCATGTCCACTATTGAAGACCCTATTACGTACGAGCAAGCTATTTCTTCTCCACAAAAGGATTAGTGGAAAGATTCTCTCATCTCAAAAGGTACTTGGATTCTACCTGATCTTCCTCATGCACGAACACCTATCAAGTGTAAGTGGGTGTACAAGGTAAAAGTTAAGGCCAATGGTTTTTTTTTAGAAATTTAAAGCTTCTCTAGTTGCCAAAGGGTACTCTCTATTAGCAAGTGTTGACTATCATGATACATTATCACCTGTTGTTCGCATGACAGGTATACATGTTCTTTTGGCATTTCCCACTCAATTTGATTTAGAAATTCATCAAATGGATGTTAAAATAACTTTTCTAAATGGTGACTTGAAAGAAGAGATATATATGGAACAACCACTTAGTATTTTTATCCCAAGATAGGAACATCTGGTATGTCATCTTCATCAAGATTTGTATGGTTTGAAATAGGCTTCTCGTGTATGGTACTTAAAGATTGATGCCTTTCTTCAATCACATGGATTTTCTTCGTTTTCTTATGATCCAAATTTATACTTGAAATGATAATACACTTATTTATTATTATTGCTTTACATGTGGATGATACCATCTTGGTTGCCAATGATTTATCCTTCCTTCTACATACTAAGGAGCTCTTATCCTCATAATTTGAAAATCGTGGATATTGGTCAAAATCCATTCTTGTCTTGGCATTCAAATCAATCGATCTTGCAAGAAAGGTACTTTGCTTCTTTGACAAACAAAATTCATTACTCACGCTCTTGAAATTTTTTTATTGGTTCATGCGCATCCGGTATGTACTCCTATTGTTATGCATTCTACTAAGAATCGACCTTGAAAACATGATCATCCTGATGGATGATTGCCCATATGAAAATATGGTTGGTTGTCTACAATTTGTTGGTCTCAATACATCCCCTGAAGTTCTTTTCAGTGTAAATCTTCTTGGTCAATATATTGCTCAGCCTTCTCATGGCAATTATATTGAAGCAAAGCGTGCTTTAAAGTATTTAAAGGGAACTAAAGATCATGGCCTCGTCTATCATCGACAGGCATCTTCATCTCACTATTCACCTTTATGGTTAATGGGTTATTCTGATGCTGATTGGGAAAGTTCTCATTCTTAAATGGGATCTACAAGTGAAAATTGCTTATCTGTTAATGTATGCTTGGTTTCTTGGACGAGCAAGAAACAACGTTGTGTTGGAGTTTCAACTACAAAAGTAGAATATGTAGAGGCATCATTGGCAGCTCGTGAGTTGATATGGTTACGTCAATTAATTTGAGACACTGGGTATCCTCCACCTTCTAGCACTCCTCTTAGATATGATAATCAAAGTGTTATCAGTCTTGCGAAGGATTATGTTCAGCATAGCCAAACCAAGGACATTGTTGTTCATTATCACTATGTTCATCGTCCTGAAGTGACAAAGGGATCTATTAATGTTGAATATTTCCCAACTAATCAAATGGTTGCAGACAGTCTTACGAAGGGACTTGGTGAAGCTCAATTCACTTTTCTACGCAATGAACTTGGAGTGACAACGATAATTTCTTAGAAAGTGATCTATGATCATCATTGTATATATTCATTCAAAAGTTTAGACAAATGCTCCACACAAAACATTCATACATGGTTTATGGACATCGTTGTATATGTATTATTCAACAGTTATCACATTCATGCACATGTGGATTATCACATTTGTATATAAATTTTCAGAGATATATATAGGAGCTCGGGTTATTCCCTTGTACTCGCCAAGGGTTTCTTTCATCCGCACAGCTAGAGACCCTAGTTTGAGAAGGGGTGTTGGACTATATATAGCTCACCCTAGCATGACCTAGATCTCACCTATACATACCTATGCACTATTAGTAATACACACTATTTTGGGAGAGATGTCTCGTATACCTCTCTTTCTGTCTTGCTCTTTCTCATATCTGTCAACAACATTTGGTCTTATAAGTGCATGTAAGTGTGTGTCATATGTTCTTCGCATCAGTTCGATAACTCATGTGTTTTTTAAATAGCAACCCACTCCTCATGAGATAGAGAAGGGCACTTATCAGGTTTATAGACATATGATGACCCACCTACCTCCACCATCTACTTTTGTAAAGTAATCACAATTAAATGTCATTCTACTTCTAATTAAAGTATTCAAACATTAGCTAATTAAGTTTTCTAAACTTTAGGAGTTGCACAACAATGAGGACATGAGAAAGGTAGATCGACAGAGTGCCATTGGGTGCATATCTACATCGATGGAGCATCCTGTCTCGAGGTACGATGATCATGAGGACGAGGATGAGGATGAGATCATGCATACTAGATGACCCTCCTCCTGTTTGCTCTAGATCTTTAGCTTGTCCCGAGCATCATTTTGTATTTTGAGGTATTGTACATAGTTATACTATTACCCACATCATTTGTATAGGATAAGGATGATTGTGCTATCCTCACACTCTATAAGTTGTATGCATCAGATTTTACTATTTACAAAAATTTGATCACTTTATATACTTTGTACTCTTGTGCATTTATATATATTTACATGAGATTTTATTATTATGCAACTTTTTGCACAAATGTACATTGTTGAAGTATAGTTTGTGCTTACCGGTGTTATAATCCACCATGTTAAACTGATATTGTCACTTATGTGCTCCCTGAGAGAGAGAGAGTTCTTTAATGTGTGCTCAATCCAATTTGAGGGAGAGAGAGAGAGAGAGAGAGAGAGAGAGAGAGAGAGAGAGATAACCCCTTTTTTCTCTTTCAAGAAAGGGGGCTTACCATGGGCCCCCATTTTTCTCCACTATGAAATTGGGACCTTTCCCATTTTTTTCCATGACTATAAAATTGGGGATTTTTAATGGCATCTGTTTTCACTCTATGCTTTGAAGGCTTGGTTTTCTTGCTCTCTAGAACTATGTTGCACTTAGGTTGAGCAAACTGCTTTACTTTTTCTTATTGCTATAGGATACCATGCTTGATTGTTTTGGCCGATAAAAGAGGAACGCACCAAGCTAATTGAGCCTTTTGTGTTCTTTTCTCTCACATACTTTAATAGGTTTTATGCCTTTTTAGATTACACTTTTTTCTTCTCGTTCAATATCTGTTGCATAGCCTTTTCCTATGGCTTCATTTCTCAATTGGCGAAGAGCATGTTGTCAACCATAGTCCACAAACTTGTCACACTTAGAGCCTATGTCATTAGGGATTGAGTCCAAATACGCTTATGGAACATATCTTTGTAAATTCTCTTTGCAAGATGTAATGTTTGTTCAAGCCTTACCAAACACTTATTGTAAACCATCTTTTAAAGATGTAGTGTTTGTTTAGGCCTTACAATGACTTGTGCCTATCATCAAGGCAAACTAAAGTAGTCCATAGTAGCAGGTAAAAAGGGATGAAGGTCCAACTAAATGAAAGAGAAGGTTTGTCAATGATATATGCAGTGAAAAAGTTTTGCCATTATTGGCAAACAAATTTATATTAAAGTCAAAAACTAAGAGAGAGAGTATGAGAATATTCTCTTTAAAAAGTGAAACTAGGGGGATATGGCTGATGTGGCAAGGCAAAAAATAGGGGTCATCACAGCCTTTGTCTCCCTTAAGCCCAGCTTATTAAGCTCTAATCCCTTAAAATTAGGAATCCTTAGGAGGCCCTTTTTGGGTCCAAAAAATTAGGAATCCTTAGGAGGCTCTTTTTGGGTCCAAAACATTCCTAACGGGTCACTTTTCCTTGTAGTGTAAATGCCCCTTCTTAATCATGCACATATCTTAAAGACTTTGATTGGGCTTGTTTAAAAAAAAATACAACTAAGTGGCTTATGTGTGCACATGAAATAGCCATAATCATGACCTTACATACTGGGATCCTCCATTTATGCTTTCTTCTCTTTAAGAATAACCATCCATAGTGGGAATCTTTTATCTTTCTTTTGTTCTCTTTAAGCACCTTTTATAGGTTGCTTTGTAGTCTACCATGCATTATTAGAAAAAGACATGTGATAAAGAGGAAATAATTTATCATCAACTTCTACTTTTGCAATCACAAAGTAAAGATAGTGTTCGACACACCTTCTTTCCTAACTTGACATGTTCATCAACTTGTACTAATCACAAAGTAAAGATAGTGTTCGACGCACCTTCTTTCCTCACTTGGACATGTCTCTACATGTTTACTCCTTTCTTGATATTATAATACCTATTGTAATGAATTACTCCTTGAAAATATAGTTGAAAGTGATGGTCTTTTGTGTGAATGACTCTTTAAAAATATAGTTGAAACTTCCCTTACACAATGTTAAACTAAGCACTATTAGGATCCTATTACTAATCTTTAAAGGCTATGTAGGTAGCTTCTACATATAACATAAACCCTTCAAACAATCTACATACATCTTCAAACTAACCCTTGAATGCTATGTAGGTAGCTTCTGTCAAAACATTCACTCTTTATTCCCATGCTTGTAGGTTCATTTGATTATCGTTTTGAACTCAAAACTTGCTCTACTTTTGAAACTAAGCCACATTTAGCATTCGTAATGATCAACATGTGACTAACAAAATTTTATTTCCCATCATTTGGCAATATCAACATAGAACTTTTGTCCTCTTTACATATATATTAACTTAGTGCAAGCCTAATATAAGTTAGACATGGATTGGTAAAACCATTCTCTTACTTTTTCATATAAGATGAGAGCATATTTACTGTATATTGTATTGAGTTTTTGTGTGTGTGTATTTAATGTATATTGTATTGAGTTTCTGTTTGTGTGTGTGTGTGTGTGTGTGTGTGTGTGAGAGAGAGAGAGAGAGAGAGAGGAGAATTTAAGTATTTCAATTTGTAATAATATTGATGCATAAATATTAAGTATTAAAGTTTTAAAGTAAATTTTTTTTAATAGCCAATTAATCATTTGTGGTTCAAGCCTCCACATAGGCAATCCATTCTCTATATAGGAAATTGAAATACCTAGATAATAGCTCATATTCTTATTCATTCTCTATATAGGAAATTTAATTATATAGATACTCGCTCATATTTCTTATATAGGAAATTGAATTACCTAGATATTGACTCATATTCTATATATAGGAATTTGAATTTCCTAAATATTGTCTTCTTCAGTGTTGCCAACTCCCCTGGTATCATCGTCCGAAGACTACCCAGCACCTAATGCATCAAATGGACAAACATCCACATCATCCACCGCAGGTACCAGAACACCATCAAGCTATCCAAGAAAATCCATAATAATGGAATCTTCCTCAATTCTCTCCACATCTGCATCACAAGCCATTTTCACTTCACCAGAAGTCTCTACCCCATCCTCCTCCCTTGTAGCATCTGGCAAAGAATCTTCCTCAAAACATTCTATATCCAATTCCTCTTCCTTCTTATCATCAGCCAATCCCAAGGCATCATCCTCTTTACTTCCATGTGCATGCATGTCATCCAAATCCGAATGCAAATGATCTCCATCAAAGAAGAATCCACTAGCAACTTCTTATCTTCACTTTGCTCCTTCACCTGCTTTTCATCCACTTTCACATGCTTTGGAAAAAAATCAGAAGGCATATAGAACATACCCCTTTGCACCTGTATAGGCCTTTGAGACTCCTGTCTAATCAAACTTTGCATAGGACTCTTATCCACCTCAACCAAATTTACATGCATATCCCTTGCAGACATAACACCTTCATACGGATAAATACCCATCTCCATCTGCTTCAAAATCTTGCCTTCCTTTTCCCTAGCAACCCTAACTGCATCATCAAATGACTTGGGATTCTTTAACTCAACCCTGACCCTTAAATGAGGTATTAAACCATCAATAAACAAGCTCTTCTTCAAAAACATAGGAGGAATTTCCTGCTTCAATGTCATACACCACTTACCCCACAGACAAGTAAATATCTGCACAAAATCATCCAGTGATTGCCCATGGACCTGCTTCAAGACGCTCAACTCTTGCCAAAGCACACTAGAATCCTCCACTTGCTGAAAATGCTCCAGAAGACCTTCTTTCAACCTGTCTAAGGTCAAAACACCATGTGGCTCACCTGCCGCATCCTGTGCTTCAAAATCCTTAAGCCAGCTTCGGGCATCTCCCTTCAAGAAAATCTTTATCAGCTTCAGAACCTGCTCTTCATCTGTCACATGATTGCTAATGCATGCCAGCTCCATCTGCTCCAAAAAGTCACACACATCTTCACCTTTCCGGCCATGAAACTCTGGATAAGACCACATCATGACAAACCTGTAACAATCCCTGAGCTCTCCTCAGTGGAACATACGCCCTTCTAGGCAAAGAACAATGCTAGAGTTATCCTCAGTTGGGGCACTAGAAGGATGTGAGGTGAAGAAAAGAAGAAAGAACCACTGCCTCTATAGCCCTTCACCCCGCAAACTTGGAATACAACACACGAACGAAGGCACCACCAGCCACCAGCTGGAACACTTCTGTCACTTCACCACCCAACCCATGCCAGACAGACAGCACTAAACAGGGGCACCATAGACCAAAGCAAACACCCAGCAATATATTCCCAGTCAAAACATTTCATACAAGCTTCTCCCGACACAGAAGCCTTACTCACACAACCATAAACAAAACACTCAGGCTTGGATTTACTGCCAAGGATACACCACATCCACAATCACCACGAACCTCTCGCCTGCATGCTGTACCAACCACACAAGAAAGAACCCGGCCACTCACTCTTCAGAGGGCGTCCCACCAGCTAACCCTCAACTCTCTGCAGCCCATCACTTCTGCATGTGTCGTCAGCAGCAGCTACCCAAACACCTCTCTCTCTCGCTCTCTGTCTCTGTGCTGATCCTCTGCCAGCCTCACCGCACAAACCCAAGCAGCTTATCTGCCTTGCTACCGGCCCACCACCAAGCAGCAACACCTATCTCTGTCTCTTCTTCACTCGGCACCCTGCTCTCTGTCCACTCTGACTAACCGAACCAAGGCCACACCACCTCAGTCCGTCCACTAGTCGTCACGAGCCCTCCTGGGCATCCAGCCTCTCTTACGTTCACCAGCCACCAAGCGGCTTCCACCATTCACCTGTCCTTCAGCAGCTGCACCCCACTTCACTCACACTCGAGCTACCTGCTCTTGCTGTCCACGAAACTCCAAAACCCAACAGCTCCATGGTGCCTTCCACTTCCGGCTTCAGCTCTCTCTCCGCAGACTGACCAAGCTCTCCACCTTCATACAAGGCGGCGGCCACACAAAACCAAAGGCCCAGCAAGGGCTGCGCCGACTTTCTCTGTCACCAGTACCCGTCGCCAGCACCCACAATAGCCAGCCCGTCTATCCTTCGCTCTGCACCTGTGTACTCACACGCCCTTTTAGGCGGCTCCCTCTGTATCGTCACCTGCGGGCAGCTGCTCTAGCCACACGAGAAGCCTCTGGCCCACACCAGCCCACGCTTCTGGTGCCTGTGGTGGCTGCAGCTCACCAAAGCCCTCCTCAGCATGCACTTGCGACTCCACACGCCCGAGAAACCCCCGTTTCTTTCTCAGCCGCCGCTCTACAGCTTTTACCCTTGCACCTGCGTACTCCACCGAGAGCCCTCGACCTTTATCACATGGGGGCCTTCTCTGCATGCACCCAGCAGCTATCCGCTCACACTCGTCACCACTTCTCGTACCCCAGGGCGACCACCCTTCGCCTCAGTGCTTGCGTGTTGGGCCCACCTGCTCTCTGCAAGGCCGCTACTTGCGCTTCCACTGCTCTACTGGAGAAGCCTCCCCCGCCTCTACATGACGGCCGCCTCTCCCACACTGTCTTCTCTGCAGAATGACGAGGCCCCCCAGTTCAACGCGGCGGCCACCTCTTTTCTTCCTCTCCTCGCCAGCTTCTAGATTGCACGCTGGCAACTCGTAAAGCTTCCACACGGCCATTCTTTTGAGTGGCCACGTTTATCATTAATTTTATTTTGTTCTAAGGCCTGCCACCTCAACATTCCTTTTCACACCATTGCTTTTGCATACTATCCACATCTTTATTTGCCCATGTCTCCATACACTGCAAACACAACCTTCCGAGTGCCCATGTATACTTGGACACGTACACAAACAAGCGACCGAGTGCTGATATCAACTCGAGCTGACCACGTTCCGGACCGGCCTCAAAACAAAACCATCCACAAAATCACTCTGCCAACGCATTCACAGGCAAAACCTTTCACTCTGCCAACACATTCACAGGCAAAACCTTCCACACGCCACGCATCCATATATACACAGGCCCAAAAGATCTTTCAGAAAAACGCCTGACAACGCCATATCCACGAGCTAGAGTTTGGAAGATGTCATGATGCATAGGTACAAGAGAGACATGATCAACCTTGGTAAGTGATGTTTCTTTTTTCTAACCATTGTACATTGACTCATTCAAATTTTGAAGTGATTAAAGTGGTTCATAATGATCAAGAAACACCATAGTAAAGCATAATGAATCACTTAAGCTAGAAGGATTAAAAATTTGATTTAGTATAAGCATAGGTGTGATTAGTATAATCATGCATACTTTGTATAAGATGAGTGGCCTCTTAAATAGGCATCAAAGGTATATTGATTCTCTGAGAAAACTGGTGGGAATGAATGAAGAGGGAAACTCCTTCATCATCTCCTAAACCTCATCCATAAAGCCTAGATTCTCTCCACCTCTCCATAACTCATGGGATCTGACTTTTAACTCAACTATTGGTGCTTTTACATGGATAAAGTCATAATTAACCTTAGTCCCTTGTTCCCTTATTCATAAAGAATATTTCAGAGTATTAATCGAACACCCCCCCTCAACAAAATATCCATGACTCAAGTTGATGACAATTCTAGTCGTATTTCTTGTTTAGAATAATGGATATGATGACCATGATGGTGCCCGTAGATCTTACTCTAGTTAGGTTTACAATCCCATATGATATATCCTAGTTATGTTTAACTAGTTTAAAATATGGGGATGACTGTGGAAAGGGTAAGTTCTCTCCCAGCTATTATGTAGAAGAAATTTGGCCTCATGTGAGGCTCCTGCTTCTTCCTTTGCTTCATCTTCACTTGAATTTACTTCCTCTACAAGTAAGGCTTTTTGAGACTTTTTCCTAGAAAAGAGATCCTTATCTTCATGGTTAGATTTCTCGTAGATGTTACAAGACTTCTTAGGAAACTCCTTTTTTTGAAAATATCCTTTAAAATATGTCATTATTATCCATGTTTCTTGTAGCTTCCTTGGTTAAAGTAAACACCCTGATATTGTAAATGTGCCCTTGTCTTTTCTTGATCTTCTTCTCTTATTCAAGTAGAGAAGCCTCTACATCTAGTAGTGAAGGAGAAGGGAGGTTGATGAGTGTCGTAACAATGTTACCATACTCATCTTGTGGTAGACTCTTTAGAATGTGTTTGTTGATTCCTAAAAGTTGGGTTAGAATTCTCTTCATATACTTTAGATGAGTGGGAAGAGAATCCCCCACATTCATTTTTAATTCAAAGAACTTTATAAGAAGAGAGATTTTGGAGTTCTTGACTTGTGCTCCAAAAAGTATATCAAGTTTCTCCCAAGATTCATTTGAGGTTTCTTTCCCATCAATATGGTGGATGAGATTATCACTGAATCCTAAGGCTAGAATGGAAAGTGCTTTTTCATCTTTTGTGGTTATCCATGTAGCCTCTGCATCCATTGTGCTTGGTTTTTTATCTTTACCATTTGCAACATTCCACAAATCTTTCTTCATCAAAGTATATTTAACTTTAGTTCTCCATGTGTGGAAATTCCACCCTTCAAACTTATCTTTCTTAGGTGAACCATTTTAGGGAAGGTCTTACTTTTGGGATGAATACCCAAAAAGAAGTGTCCGGTCCCAATTTGAATGGCAACACAATCTAGAATTCACCTCACCATACACATGCATGTTGCTGCTTAAGCATAGTAGTGTGGCTTCTTTTTTAACTTTGTAATCTTATTTTTAATGTGATTTTTATTAGATGATTCACTGGATCTTGGCATAATGAAAGTTCAAAACAAGAGTGAGCATGAGCTTCCACTACTAATGAGTAATAAACTTCTAATGATCAATGATCTTGCAAAACTAATGGGCAACCACAGTCTGAGTTGATACAACTTTGTAACACCTTCCCAATAGCATGAATAAAAGCACTCAATTGTAAAGAAACTCATATATTAAGCCCAATTAACCTCTAATTAGTGGAGCTCTCTTACTATTTTCTATGCGAAAAATAGTGCACTACTGGAGGATGATTATGACTAAGTTATGCTTCTTTGTTGTTAAATGCGTCAAGTCGGCCATATAGCAATGATTCTAGGTGAGAGTGAAAGAATTAATAATAGGATTAGCCAAAAAATGAAGTGATTAGTTTTAATTTGTGACTTTGCAAATGTGTTTACTCATGCTTTGTTGTAACTATTCTTATTACTTTGTTGAAATTTGTCTAATTATGAATTATTATGCCTTTATGATTGTCTAATTCATATTGGATCGTAGGTTCTTGATTATGATATTGTAGTTATTGTTCCCTTACATCATCAAGGTCACTCTCGATTTTCAGTAGAGTTTAAGTGTATGCAGGTTCTTAGAGTGCAGGATCCTAGTACTTTTCAAAGGTTGAAAGAGAAATACACATGTCAAATAGAGCAACTTGATGATGTGGAGCATGATGCTGACAGCATGAATGAATTTCTTGATGATTCGTTTCAAAGTAATAACAATAATAGTGATCCTCGTGAAAAATATCTGCAAGAAGAAGCACTCACAAAGATCTATTGAGGGTTCTTCTAACAAGATTATCTATGACCTTCCTCATCTCTACTCCTAGAGAAATGTATCACTTTCAACTTTGCTAATATAAGTGGATCATATACATGGATGCCAAGTGATAGAGTATGTTTATTTTCTTAATAAATTGTTGTTGTTGTCAGATAACTTTCTAGTAAGATTCTATGACCTCATAACCCCATCCCAAAAACAAGGAACCAGGCACAAAAGATGATGATGGATCATGGACTCAACTACGAGATGATCCATGCATGCATCAATGATTGCCTTTTGTATCGAGGAGGACAGCATCAAAACTCCATTCTTTGTCCCAAATGTGGTGCATCATGTATTAAGGAGGGAGCAACACTTATTACTCATAAGTATCTAAGACATTTTCCATTATCCCCACAAATAGAGTATCTATTTCGGAGCCCAAAGTTATAAAATCTTATGGATCTGGTGGAAAAGAATGTGAGCACAGAAGGGATCCTACGCATTCCATATGACTGTGAAACCTTGAAGCACATTGATAGAACATGGCATGAGTTTATTCAAGAATCCTATCACTTGAACCTTGGTGTTGGTTGAGATGGAATCAATCCACTTTTGCATAAATCAAGGAAGTGGTCAACTTGGTTGGTAGTACTGATTAATTAAAACCTACCACCATTCATGTCCATAAAGAAGGAGCATCTAATATTGAGTTTAATAATTCCAAGTACATGCAGAAGCAACATGATCTAAAATTGTATCCACCCAATATGTTTATACTTCTTGAAAACTCTGTTTTGATACGGCACTTCGATGTAGGAAAACGACAAGTCAAAGACATCAATGTGTACCTAGCATCACTCCATCAAATATCTACACAACCATGGAAAGGGATAAAAGTTCTTGACATGCCTAAGCATATATGTAAATGAAGCTTTGAGGTTCGTGGCATTCTAGCATGGACTATTCACATGACTATCCCTGCCTACAATGATTATTCTTCATGTAGATGATTGGAGTTACTTTGTTTGGGTTTGAAAGTGACATGGAATAAAAATTGCACTAAGACTTGGATTGTTTGTAAGTTTACCAACAAATTAGGATTACAAGGCATGTCACCATGAGGGATTGTCTACGATCAAAATAAAGCTAGAATCTCAACAGGAATATACATCTCTGACGTTGTGACACCCTTGCCTCCTCCATGATGCCCCATCCCCAGGGGTGCTGGCGACGAAAGGAGCATCAGCCTCTCATGCAGGTCAGGGATCCACACTCGGGGCCTCACCCCCACAGATATCCGGACAAGAGACTAGCCCGACAGTTCCTTCGAAACCTCCTCCAAAACCGAACCCGAAAAAACTTCCCTTGCCCGAAAGGCACGGGTGATTCCACTAGGAAATCATCTGACGAGAGAATTGATCTAACGAGTCAAAGTCTTAAATAACCAAACTGATCCGACCGAACGTGAAAGTCACATGGTCAGATCAAAGAAGAGACTTGCACTTGGTCCATAGAATCATCGTTTTTTTCCTCTTTAGCGAGGCACATCCCGCTGATTCCCTCCCATAGAACAAGGGTCTTCTAGGACTTAATCTAACTAACGTAACTTAATCATAATTATTTGTATCCCAGGAATCCCCCCGATCCAGCCCATGGGCTAGTCAATCGCCCAACCACTGTATTGGTAGGATTCCTTTAAGAAAATTTGGTTGTTTTTTGCCCAAGTACTGAGAAAAAGAGTTCCCAGGCCCCCTAGCTGCGCTTGAAGAGATAGGCATACCACTCACACACCCAATATGAAATTGCCATTATAACAGATTCGGCTGTCTCTTTCAATGAAAATCATAGTATTACCGATCATAGTATTACCGATCATAATCCTCCACCCAAAATATTGAGTCCATTGTATTACAAAATATATCATCTGGACTCTCCGTTGAAGACCAGCTGGTCAACCAACCAGATCCAATATCAAAATTTGATTCACAAAAGTCGTTCTTTTCAGTTTATCTAAATCTTCCTCGATGTACGCATGGGTGTCCTAGCAACCCGCGAGCCCGTGCATCACCTGGTCAGAATCCTCTAGGATCCTACTTAGGTGTCCTAGCACTTCACTCAAGGACCGCTTTGTCGGTCCTTGCCCATCGTATCGGAAGTGCACCATTTTAACCACATACCGAGGCTGGTCAAGACCTGGCAGGCTTTGCCGCGAGAGCCATGTCCCTCGACGACTCCCCGCCAACTGTTGCAAAAGAAGACTCTTCTTAGTTAAACACATGCCAAATGCTTCCTCCAGCATTCTGGCATAAAACAATCCTTTAAAGAAAATAGAGGTTCTATGTAAGTAAAATTCTCGGTTTGAGATTGGTTCTACAAAACCCTTTTTCATTAATCCATTCTTTCTTAATGAGAATCATTGATCTCTCATCAGGGTAATCTACCCATCATTTGACTGAATGTCCAACTAGATTCTTTATGATTTCGGTCAAGGGAAAACTATGGTAATTCAACGGTAGTCTATTCTTTATGTCAAAAATTGGAATTGGTCACACGACGTTTTTGCTTGATTCAGATTTGAGAGATGGGCAAGTAGTTTACTGCATTCTCACGGTTGAGAGATGGGCAAGTAGTTTACTGGCCACCATTCTCATAGTCCTGGTCTAACCAAAATTATTTGGTTTACTTCTTTGATTCCAAGGATTTTCTTTAGATAAACATCTACTGAACTTGTAACCGTAAGGAAAATTTTTATATAAAAATACTCTTCTTCCATTAATCTAATTTTGGGTAAATATCAATTTGGTGATTTATCCACCTAAAATATCCAAGAATATTCTTTCTACCAATTTAATTATCAACCCTAATTTTTTAGGTGGAATTATGGTGAAAATTTCTCTTTTGTCACCAAAATTTAATTTAAAATACCATAAAAATTCTTCTTTTAATTGAATACAAATATCCATTTTTTAATATGCTTAAAATTCCTCTTTTTGCATTTAAATTATTGAATTCCAAATGTCATGGGAATTCCTTTTTTATCACTTAAAAATTCTTATACATAAAATAAATTTATCTAAAATATCTCTTAAAATTAAATTAAAATATCCATTATTTTAATATCCCAAAATTTTTCTTTTTCCATTTAATTACATGGATCTCCATTATCATGGGAATTCCTCATTTTGCATAAAATAAAATTACCAAAAAATTCTCTTTTCTTTAATTAATTATTTATACATAAACACTAAAATTTTATTTCCCATGAATTTGATATAAGTCATTCTTCTAGCATAGGATGTCTAATCCTAGAATATGGTAGGAAGTCTTCTTTCAGCATTATGCATTAAAAAAAGTTATGTATTATTTTCTAAAAGATTCGCCATAGCTTCGCTGCTATTACTGATAATTTTTAATTTTTCTGAAAAGAATAAGATTGTGTAATACGATAGAAGAACTATCCTTAAACTTAAATCCAAATTATGGAATCAAATCATAAATTTACCATAATTTTATTAACATAAAAGCATAAAAATACTATTTTCTTAACCTCTAGCTTAACAAGCTTAGAGTTTGGTTTTGAATTAAGAATATTTTTCTAAAGAATTAGCCATAGGAATGACTATTCTTTTGGGAGAGAGAGAAATACATAAAAAGCATTCTAAATAAACATAAAGATTAAATTTTTTGTTATTAATCATTAAAGTTCTTATAGAAAGCTTGATTTGCATTAAAAACAACTAATTACAAACTTCTCAAGCTTGAGAGGGGTTGAAAAGTGAAATCATTTGAGAATATTAACAAAAACCATGAGGTTTGGCTTGCTTCTTTATCTAGAAGTGAAGCCCCCAACCAATCAATTGGTTTAGTGAGCTGAGAAGAAAGCTCCAAGAGTTGTTGAAGAGAGAGAGAAGCTCCAATCTCTCCAAAAGTAGAGGATTTTTAAGGGATAATTGAAAATATGATTATTTTAATGTAATAGTGACATGGTTTCTAGCTTCAGTTTGACTGAATTTGGATAAGATTTGGACTAGTTTGGGTCCCTTTTTGATCCAGTTTAATCCAGGAGAGATAAAAATATCACAATTTTTTTGAATTAAAAAACCCTCCCACATGTTAAGGAGGCACCTACCTCAAAGGTCTCCCCTTTCTTACCAAGGTTTTAAAAATTCATCATTTCTCCAAAATATCTCATTTTTTTAGTAATATCACTTTGTTTTTAACTAATAAACCTTGTACTCTTAGTCAACTATTCATCTTATGTGAGCATTTACTCATTTTTGGGTATTTTCTTTTATTCTTTGGATTTATCTCATCCCAACACTTGGATTAATCCTATGGGCCCATAGGAACCTTAATTGGACCATAATCCAAAAATTTCTCAAAATCTAGATCCTTAGGCGCTAAGGTCTCTTATATCATTTTTAATTGATTCCTAATGCACATTAGAGAATTTATTTTGAACTTCTGTTTCAGGGAAATATATTTTAGATATTAGGAGAATTTTTATATCTAAAAATATCTCAATATTGAATTACCTCTCTCTATAATTTTTCTTCTCTCTAGGCAAAAACAAGGAAAAACAATATTTTCTTGCATTCTGAAATAGAGAATGATTACAGGGGATTGAGGTAAAAGCTTATTCATTATTCAGACTGAGGAGGAATCTTACATCTGACATAGAAGATTTCTGCCTGAAGGACACATATTATGATCAAAAGAACAAGCAAGACATTTCAATAGAAGTATTGAGGGTGGAGTGTTTCCTATACAAGTGCCTCTTATGGACTCGTACAAAAAATGGACAATTGTGCCTTTATAGATCCAAAAGCAAAGCTCACAAAGTGACAAGGAAGACGAGAATAATCGGAGAGATAGATCCAAATACAGAGCTCCTTTTAATTAAGTGCACTTAGCTAGGTGATTGTACTCCATGTCTTTGTTTCATATTCCTCTACTGTAGAGAGAGTGTGTGAGAGAATATTTTCGGCCATGGATAGTAGCCCTTTGTCCATGTGAATTTGTTGGCTGGGGAGGTCTGCCTCCAAATTTTTGGAAAATTTGTCCCGGTGACTCGGCCCTTCTTATGCCTTATGTGCCAATGCTGTTACCCATGGTTGTAGTTGCGTTGGTATAATGAGCTCTATCCTAGCAAGAGTCTTTTGCTGCTTCTTCCCTCTTTTTTTGATGTTCTCCTTCTCTCCTCTTCCTCTCTACTTCCTCATGTTGTTTCCTTTCTTCTTCCTCCTTTCTTTTCTCTACTTCTCCAGCTTTTTTCTTTCTTTCGGCTTTAGCAAAAGCTTCCTGTTTCTTCTTCTCCTCTAGTTCCTTTTTCCTTTCTTCTTCTTCTGCCTTTTGTTTCTTGACCTCTTCTGGGTCAGGCAGTAGTTCTTCATCAACTATGTTCTTCCTCTTTTGGCTCGCTTTCTGGGCAATGTTTTGCCACTCCTCCTCATCATGCTTATCTTCCTTGAATGAGCTAAAAGTTACCTTAGGGGCTTTTGAAGATCTTGTGGCTCCTTTGTGCTTCTTCTTCTGGAGATGTCTCTTGTTTGTTGGTCTACAGATCTCGGCGCTTAGGCAATTTCCCTTAGGTGTGCATGCACTATAGTGGGTTGTTTCTCCTTTGCCCAGGTGGCTACTCTCTTGGCCATATTCTCCTTATAACTTTCCACCCAATTTATATTTTCTCCCACTTTTGCTACTTTGAGAAATCTGTAATTCATGTTGGACATGTCCTCCGGCTTTCCCATAAACATGGTGTTCTGTAAGAAGAAGATAAACTACTCTCACCGTATCTCATCTACTACATCCTTCACCTCGTGTATGTTCCCTATCTTAGGAATCTCTTCTTCTACCCTTGGCATGCTGGTGTCTAGAGCACCATCCATAGGCAGACCAAGCACATGGTGTACTACATTTTGTGATATTTATATTGGGTGGCTGCTTCCCTGCCACATGCACAGTGTTTGTTTTCAAAAATTGATTAATGAGTTTTCCTCCATCTTCTGGGTCCTGGAGCTCCTCCCATTTTCAGTCAAAAAGTTTTTTGAATCTAGAACTTTTTGCCATTCTTGATGCTCCTCCTTTCTCATGTCTAGTATGAACATGGGCATGCATAAGCTCCTGTCTGCTTTTTTGTTGGACCTGAGCATCTTGTTGATTTTCGGCATGGTGCTATTGTTTGAAAGGATGCTGCAGATGGGTGAGATTGTTTCAAGTGAGAGCATAGAATGAGAACGTGAGTGTTTGTGCTCTTTTTGCCGATGTTTTCTCTTCTTGGCTTCCTTTTTTGGGGTGTTGTCGCTTTCAGCTTCCCTATTTTTGATGTGATGTGACCTTTGATTTATATCATGGCCACTACCTCAGTTTATTGGAATCAAGGCGTTTTTGCCATTTTCTCACCTTACCGTTGCAAATGGAGATTTAATGATGCTATTAAACTTGTCCTTTATGCAATTATCCACGTGGCTCGGGCTAACACATGTTTGGTCACTTGATCTTTTGTCATTCAGGCTCTAATTTGTTGTAGTAACCATAGATTTTGTGGTCTAATCATTTTTACCGTGAGACTGGCCACTCTTTTGTAGTCTTGCAATTTGTGGAATCTTCCGCATTGACCTCTACAAGTGAAATCATGCCATAGTTGATGCTCTTGATTGTCTCTTGGTATTTCGCTCCTTCTTTTTCTCGTAGAACCTCCATCAGATGGCCTTTGTATTTCCTCATTCTGAAGTCATTGAACGTTTTTGGGAAGGGTGTACCGTCCAGGTTCTCTAGGAAAAAAGCATTTTGGCTGACCATGTCTTTCACTACTATGCATGGTCCTATTCACTTGATCTTGGGAATCCCTCAATTTGGGCACTCGAAACTTACACAGCGTCACCTTTTCAAAAAATTCTTTGCTTGAGATGTCTATATGTCCAAGACTTCCTTCTTCGTTGCACTATTTCTTCTTTCATAGAGCTAATTTGTCTTTCTTTTTCTTAGTCTAGAAGTTCTTATATTCTATGCTCTTGGGATTCTTCCATTGGAAGCTTCTATTGGATGGCCACTCTTAGACTAGGCACCACATCCTCCATTGGCATGACAACTTCCAAAACCATAAACCAGTTTGAATTGTGTTTGCCCAGTCGCAACCTTGAATGATGTTTGGAATGCCCATAGGGCAGTATCTAACTTCTGATCTCAATAATTTTTGTTTACATTTATGATTTTCTTCAAAATTGTTGTAAGGACCTTGTTGGTAGACTCTGCTTGGCCGTTGCACTATGGATAGTAAGGTGAGGACTTTTTGTGATTGATCAGGTATCCATTAATCCCTTCATTACCTTGTTCATGAAATGTGATCCTTGATCACTGACTATTTCTACTGGTGGCAACCAATGCCTTGTAATAATGTCTCTGAAAAGAAACCTCACCACCTCTTCTACAAAATTGCTTTTCATAGCTTTGGCTTTTGGCCACGGTGAAGTAATCTTTTGCTTCTACAATGATGTACTCACATTTACTGCCTTTTGCTGGTGGTTTGATAGGTCCAATAAAATCCAATCCCCACTTTATGAATGGTGCTAGTGGTAGTATGGGTGTGATGGAAAATTGATCAGAATTTCCACGCTGACCCATCTATTGACAAACATCATAGTTCTTTGCTTCCATGTTGGCATCTCTCATGATAGTTGGCCACCATAAGCCTATTTGTAAAAATTTTTGGGCTGTTATTTCACCACCCATGTGTCCTCTAGTTGCTAGTGATGCGGTGGTGTGCTTCCCTTAGCACGGCTAGTTGTTCATGAGACCCAAAACACATCTTTGAAGAATCTAATCTATGCTTCTTTTGTAGAGTTACCTAGTAGTCATGGTGAAAGTTTTGCTTCTCATGGAGATTCTCTTCTTCGTGTCAGCGGTATACCCCTCCGAAAAAGACCCATCTTCCAAAAATTACATCATATCATAATACCAATCTTTTTCTACTTCAGATGATGCAATTGTGAACAAGTTGGCATCTAGAACCTGATCCTCTACACCCTCCAAAGCAAGTTCTCTAGAATCTAGTTGTGACAAAAAGTTTGCCACTACATTTTCTTTTCCAGGTGTGTGGTGAATGGTGAACTCGAATTCTTGAAATAAGAGCATCCATCTTGCCATTTTCCCTACCATGAAGGGTTTTTTCACCAGATAGATGAGAGCTTGATGATCCACGTGGAAAACGAACTTGTTTACCAACAGGAAGTGCCAAAAATTGTTCACAACAAAGATCATGGAGAGGGATTCTTGCTTTGTTGTATTGTAGTTTCTTTCCACTCTTGTGAGAGCCTTGTTGGTGTAATGTATAGGCTGCATGTACCCTTTTTGTTTCTCTTGCATGAGTACACTGCCTACTGCTCTATTTAAAGCATCGACATAAACATGAAATATCAAATTCCATTGAGGATTGATCATTAGTTGTGTAGATGACACCATGCACTTTAGCCAGTGGAATGCCTTTTGACACTCTGGGCTCCATTCATATTTAGCATCCTTTTTTGTAAGCACATATAATGGATATGCTACATGAGCAAAGTATTTTAAAAACATTGTATGCCACTTCACTTTGCCAAGAAATCTTTCAAGCTGATTTATGTTCTGGGGGGGAGTGCACATTTTGGATATGGCCTCCGTCTTAGTCGGATCTATGGCCAATCCTCTGATACAATTTGTGTCCTAATAGTGTTCTGAAATTTTAAGCTAATTTATGTTCTAGGGGGGAGCGCACATTTTGGATATGGCCTCGGCCTTAGCCAGATCTATGGCCAATCCTCTGATACAATTTCTGTCCTAATAGTGTTTCGTATTTTACAACAAATGCACATTTGGTCAGATTGAACCTCAGCCTTGTATCTATACATCTTTGCAAACATAACCTTAAGTGATAGATGTGTTTATCCTTATCCCTAGACACACTAAAATCATCCACAAAAGCTTTCATGAAATCTGTCAACCAGCAGGTAGAGTCATAGAAGATTTCATGCACCATTCTCTAGAAAGTTGCTGGTGCATTCTTCAAGCCAAACATCATGATTTGCCACAAAGACCCCCCCATTCGATGACAAAAGTAGTATTTTCTTGGTCTTCATGAGCCATCTTCACTTGGTTGTATCCACTAAAACCATCTAAGAAGGAATACATCTCTTTTTCGGCTACCTCATCTAGCCAGGCAATCTATGAAAGGGAGCGGAAAAGGATAAGAATTGGTTGCTATATTCAGTTTGCAGTAATCAACACATATTTTAATGTTCATTTTCTTTTTGGAGGACCAGTGCAATAGGAGATATCCATGTAATGTTTTTTACTGGTATAATGAAACCTACCCTCAATAATCTGTCAGTTTCTTCTTTTACTTGTTTTGCATAATTTGAGCTCATTATGTACCTCTGTTGCTTGATAGGTATAGCTCCTTCTTTGAAATTGATGTTGTGTTGGAAGAACATAGGGCCGATGCCCTCCATGTCTTCATATGACCAAGTGACGATGTCTTGGTATTCCTTTAGCAGTGATACTAGCTCCTGATTGAAGTCATCTTCCAGTTCTAGGTTGATCTTTACATTTCTTTCTTCTTTTCCATCCCCTAGATTTACTTCCTCTACAGTTTGTTTGGGCTCACCTTAACTGCATTGTTTTCCTGGTTCTCTTTTTGCTTTTTCACCCAATCTCGGATCTCCTGGATCTCTTCTTCTTTCTCCAAATTCTGAGCCCACTTAATTTCTTCAATTGCTTTCTCTTGTGTAAGGCTTTGCTTAGCTTTGAGTCTTCTACTTTCCCAGAATTTTCTACCATGTACAACGGTATCAAGTCTAGATGCTCGTGGAGTATTTTGGTTTCTTCATTATCATCAAAACCTCTTGACATGTTGTATATTTTGGAATGGAGTGGCCTCTGAACAGTTTTTAGTGGTTTCTTAGTATCCGTGAGATCCACATACACCTTCTACTTACCCTTTTTTATGGTAACTTTGTTTCTATCCTAGTCCTGTTTCACCTTACCATGTCTCAGCCAGGGTCTTCCTAGTAACACTTGGTAAGACCCATTGTGATTTTTTGTAGTGATAACCACTAGATTTACCTTCTTGAAGTCAACTTGTTTGATTCTCATTGAGATATTTTTGATAACTCCATTTCGCACCACTATTCTATTGTCAACCATTCTTATGTTGAGTTGAATGGCCTCTCACTTGAAGCCTAAACTTAATGTGGTTTCTTATGTGACCACATTTACTCCAAATCCTCCAGTACCGCCCCCAAGTGTCAAACTCGCCGAGGAAAACTCCACAAACTACAGTATCGGTGTTCGCACGTGGTCTTGCAACAAAAGAGTCTGGCAGAAGGGGATACATAGCAATTCTCAACATCACACAATGACGAGCTACATCTCTGTTAAGTCTAGTCCACTCTCTCATGTAGTTCTCTATGCAGTAGTATGCGATCCGTCTATCCACTTCCACCTCATGAACTAACTGTCTCTGGTGCTCAATTTCCTGGGGTGACTCCTGCAACTCTAGAGTGAGCTGTGATAATTGTCGACGAAGCTCATCTAGCTTGGTATTCTGAAAAGTGAAATTGATCAATATTGTGACAAATAAAAGGAAGCATATTTGAGCATTGGGAAAATAATTTAAACAATGCTCTCACATGGCTAGGGGGTGCTAGTAATGGTGATGCTATCCCAACTCTCTTCTCGGCCTAGCCTGAAGTAGAAGTGTGGGTGTGAAACTGTGCGGGGCCCTACACCAACAAGATAAAATATAGGTGGATGGCTTATCAACATAGAACTACACATCATAATTAAATTACTTTAGAAGGGTTTGGGAGAATCCCGTGCTAGTGTTCAGCTTTGATGATAAAAGAGAGCCATGACATGTTGAATAGACTCTATAGCATGATGGAATTGGTGAACGATCTGCACACCTAGCTCATGCACTATGGCAAATGGTAGCATCTACAATCCACGAGGTGTCCGAAAAGTAGGTGGAAGACGCCTAGACTGGTCACACCAGGCTCCTATCCTAGTCCTAAAGCTGGCCCACACCATGGCCAGCACGCCAAGTCAACGATTATGATAATCTACCTTGATCCCCAACATGAACTATGCATATAACTGCTGTGCAAAATATATTGAAATCTCATGATGATGGGGCAAGGAGCCATAATATGCCACATATCATGGTAGAATGTGGACTACCATAGTTGCATGGGTGCACCAAGCTGCCTTATGCAGACCGACAATCATGACTCGCCCATCATCACGAATGAAGAGCTAATGTCCTCTCTTTGATAGAGGTCTCTTTGATAGAGGGCATTCGAGATACCTCTCCATGAGAGAAGCCACAACGTACTAATCCACCTTGGTGTGTCTCTAGACATGCTCTCAAAGACTCTACGTCATTGAGGGATGTGGATGTCTCTGTCTGCTGAGTGCATGAAGCCTCTAAGAGTGCGACCATCTCTGGGATGGTTTTTGGACATGACTCATGACTCATGATAAAAACTATAGGGTGCCACGTAACCAAAAGGTCAACTCTCTCTCTCTCTCTCTCTCTCTCTCTCCTCTCCACTTTTCTCTCTCATTCTCAATAGTTTGTACCACCTACCCAAGTGAGATGACTACTTTCTCTGTAGGAACTGTTTAGGGCATCTATGGGCTCTTTTATGTACCTCAAAAAGCAAATAGGCCGCTTTGGGGTCCAACCATGTAGGCTTGAAACGATTTTAGAAATGTTGTTACAGGCCATTATAGTCTACATGGGGCAAGAGGGTCTTTTGTTAATGATTGACAAAATATCCTCATTGATCTAGGAGCAATGATAGGTTGCAGGGTTGGTGATACATGCATATGTTCCAAGGGGTGTGAGTGGTTGAGTGGACACTGTGCTAGTACTATGACATGTAAGGTTACTAGGGGAGTACTATAGAGTTAATAATGATGAGAATACTAGCTTAGGGGAGCATAACATGTTCCAAAAATGTTGTTTTTATCATTAATTAATTAAACAAAGATGGGGAAAACACACAAAGACTGAGGCATCTAGGTCACTGCACAACCATAAAGCCATTTAGGCTCACCCCCAAGCACAAGGGGATAGTAGACTTCTGGCATGTGGGAGATGTGGTGAACATAAGGCCTGATTCTTAAGCCTTTAAAGATGTGGTGAACATAAGGATTGATGCTTAATCCTTTATGCATAAAGCCTCTATCCATAAGCCTTAAGCATAAAGCCTCTACGCATGAAGCGTGCGGGGCTTAAGCATAAATTCTCTATGTATAAAGCCCTATGATAAAGTCTTTATGCATAAAGGCCTTATGATTCATGCATAAGGCCTCTATGCATAACGATCTGAGGCTTAATCATAAATCCTCCATGCATAAAGGCTTCATGCATTAAGCCACGATGTATCTTGCATAAGGCTTCATGCAATAAGCCCTTATGCAAAAAGGCTTCATGCATGAATCCATAATTCATGTTGCATAGGGCTTCTTGCATTAAGACCTTATGCATAGAGGCTTCATGCAATAACCTGCTGAATGGGTTTGGATAGGTTTTGAGAAATGGTTTTACATGCATAACGACCATAATCTAAGCAGCTTCTATGTTTTGATCATTTAATTAAACTGCTTAATGGTTTTGTTAATTATTTACTGGTCTCATTAATTATTGGTGCAAACCCTATTTTGATCATTTAATTAAACTACTTAATGGTTTTGCTAATTACTAGTGCAAACCCTCGTTTCGAATGTAGAGCTTTTGTTAATTATAGTTTTCTCGCACATAAACAAATGTAGATCTGCGCATACACAATTATACGTTGGTTTCATTAATTACGCTTTATAATAATCAGGTTACATTAATGAAGGTGTTAATGGAAATTTTTCTCTCAAAGCTTTAAAAAACCATTACTAATTAAACTAGGGGCCTTACCTTGGAAAAAGTCTAGGTTTGATGATAGAGATTTGGGGCAGCTCGCGCGATATCAACAACAGCAGCAACTTGATCGAGCTCTAGCAAAACAGCGACAAGTGCTCCATCAAAGGCAATATATGGCAACAAGTGCTCGTGAATAGCTCCGAAAAAGATGAGAAAAGGACAACACATAATGCAAGGCGGGAAAAGTTTAGGGAGTTTTAGGGTTCCCATATCTTGGGCGAGATACGTGGCATTGACATTTATTTTCACTTTTAATATCTCGCACGAAATGAGATGAATATATAAATAATCAATTTGATTAAAGTATCTCGCTTAAGATAAGATGAATATATAAATAATCAATTCGATTTAACTATCTCGCCCTATCTAAGATGAATATATAAATAATCAATTCAATTTAAGTATCTCGCTCGAGATAAGATGAATATGTAAATAATCAATTCAATTTAACTATCTCACCCCAGATAAGATGAATATATAAATAATCAATTCATTTTTTAAGTATCTTACTCGAGATAAGATGAATATATAAATTATCAATTTGATTTAAGTATCTTGCCCGAGATATGATAAATATATAATTAATTTGATTTACGTATCTCACCCACGATAAGGTAAATATATGTATATATGTATATATATATAATTAAGTCAATTTTTAGATCTCGACTCAGATATGATAAATATAAAATTATCTCACCCAAGAAATATTTTATCGATTTTAATATCTTACCCGAGAAATATTTTATCGATTTTAATATCTTCCTGAGATATAAATATACATGCTGAGTTGGCACACCACCATGACAGGGAAATCTAGTTAGCATCTCCAGCTATCTCGACCAAGATACGTTGAGATGCTGACTAGATTGCCCAATTATGTTGCCATGTATCTTGCCCGAGATATTGCGTTGCTAATTTTTCTAAACCTACGTGGCCGACACATACATTGACCAAGATATGTGGCCGCGGGGGGTAGCTGATTAATGGTCATTTTGAACTTGCCCAGACACGGATTCGAGAGGCTAAAAAATATCCCACTTCTCACCAAACTGTCACGAATTAGCCATCTTATCATGTTACCACCCTAAGTTACAAGTAAATTATCAGAAGAGGTGTTATGTGTGGAAAGGGAATCTTGGTACTTCTTGATGACGTTTAGGGAGAGAATTTAAGTGTTTTCATGATCTATAATAAATAATGTATGCAAAAAATGGATCAAAGAGTACGACAAAGAATGGCAACAAAATATACGAAGAAGATCCAAGAGGCAAATGGGCAACCCCCACCATGTCAATGATGACATGGATACAAGAGTGAGTAAATAAGGCACAAGAAGAAGGTGTCCAAGCTACATGTGAGGAGTTCGAGCTCAGTCTCGAGTGTGACAAGGAGGTAACATATGGAATGGCTCACACTTTTGATATTCTATGTCCGTGCTACACTTGTCGATGATGATGAGCTAGGTTACATTGCGGATCTAGAGAGAGTATACAAAGTTAATTATTGTTTTATTAAACAAGTATAAATCAACTAGATATTCATTAAGTCTCTCACATGATGTATTTGGTGCTAATTCAAGAGCATGTTTATTACAAGTCATTTTGAAGGTTCACTAGTTTTGTACATAATATAGAAGCAAAGATGCTATCGTGAAAAGAGATCCCATGAGTTTTTAGTCTATTGACTCCTCCAAGTTGCTACGAGCAAGAAAAGAACCTTACCTTATTTCCATGTACTATGAATAAGAATTCTTTTACAAGAATCCAAATGGCAGTCTATGGTGGAAATTTTTGCAAGTCAATCCTTGAGGTTGATGAATTTTTGATAGCACACTTGCCTCCTTTCTCATGGATAGCAACCATATTGATATACCTCAGTGGGTGGCTGAGGAGTGTACACATCCAGACCTCAGCATTATAGTGATTTCTCAAGGAGATAGACCAGGACCATCTAATGTGAATGAGGAACAGGAGGAGGAAGTTGAGAGGATGGGGGGTAGTAAGACCTCCCTGCATTTGGCATTGACCAGGTAATAGAGTTTGTAACATTAACTTTACCGATACCACTTGGGCTGGGCCTAATAGAAGAGGAACTACAAGAAGTGAGCAAAGACAATAACAATGAACATCTCTTTTACATTGACTTTTTTCTCTAGACTTGTCCTTGAAACTCAAGTATAATCGTATTTCTCCAATAATTTCCCTAGTTTCAATATGTCACATGCTTTCAGAGAGCTTTCAAACATCACACATATGTTTATCCGCTTAGTCTTTCAAATAAGGTTGCACATTATTACTGTGCATAATCTCTCCGGTACTTGAGCAATATTGCCCACTCCTCTAGAATACCCTTGTGACTCCAGCCAACCCTAAACTCTCGCTCCAGCTATGCGATGATAAATTCTTGCTAACCTCGTCCTGGTCCCTACATTTAAAATAAAACTCTATGTTTATTAATGAGTTTAATTATAATGTACAACCATCTCATATTACAATTAAAGATCTCTTATACCCATATCTTGTGGACCTTAGGCATATAGAGGTCCATGAGGTCTCGGAGCCATGAAAAACCTTGCCTCCCTCTCGGACCATAATGTATCCACGTTCATTGATGGAGCACTTTACACCCAAGTCCCTTATACAAGACTTTGGCAGCACCAACGGGTGGTGGGACTAGTTGCTTGGCCGGATCTATGATACTCCACTCACCACTCCTATAAGGAAGTTAAAACAAATCGTTATTAGATGTTGAAATAACTAGTATAACATACAAAACATACTTTATACCTGGGTCGACAATGTCGGAGAGCCTTGGGTGACATAACAAGGACATAACCAGGCCCCTGTGTACCTCTCCTCTCTGCATTCTACCATTGACCAAATATAACAATTTTAGAAATTCTTAAACAAATGATAGCAAAAAAAAGATAAATTATAGAAATTATACATACTAATTTTGTTGTGTGGTGTCACGTCCTGCTCTTGATCCTCCGATGCCACATCATTTTCTTGATCCTGGTCCTCTAACATCCTGCTCCTCACCCTAACCCTCCTCCTTGTGGCAGTCCCAAATCCAACCATATATTAATCATATAACTTAATCTAAGAAAACATTAAAACTCACTTGTGTTTGTTTTGTTTTGCAGGTGTTTTTCTTCTTCTCCTTCTCTTTTCCTTATCTCACTACTCAAGGTAATGGTGTCAAAACAAAGGTCCTTTTTTTCCTTTGCCTTCCCTGGCTCTTGTATGGTCTGATTTGTGCTTGCTGATTTGTGCTTGTTGGTTTGCTTGTGTTGTGTGTATTCATTTACGGGACAAGTTCTTTACACGATCCCTTCACTTTCATGTATGGACCATAAACCCTTACTTCTTATGTTATTTTTATGTTTTTTCCCTTGCATACAAGAGGCCCCAAGATGGGGAGGTGGGTAGAGAAAGGTTCTGTACATGCTTTTTTTTGCTTGTATAGAGTTTATGCATAAAGCTATTATGGGCTACCACACCTCCAAGAAGGAACTCAATGCATTCACCTTTGGAGAGAGAGCAATAGAACACAACTATCATAGGACACATACCAATGCTTCGAGCTTGTGTCCCTTTTGAGGTCTCTAAGCTCACTTGAGAAGCTCCAATCCTCCAAGCTTCGCCTCGAGGCTATCACCGTAGAGTCACTCACACCACCACACAAGGCAATCACTCTCTCTCACTCCTCCATACAAGCATGCAACATACAATATAGAGAAGACACATGTGCTAGAATACTCTCTCTCAATCTCTCTCTAAAGACAATATCTAGAACTCTCATAACACAAAGGGGGATTGTTTCCATTCATTATGAGAAAATGCCTTATATATAATAGGTCCTTATTCACACTTGGGCACCAAAAACTTACTTAACTAAGGCCTTGGGTGGCCAATATCTCATAATGTACAACTTTTATAGTGCCTTTGCATGACACATTAATGTCCTTAAATGGAGGAGCATATTCGTTAATCCAAAACGGGATTAACGTCCCCCGCTACCTGATGTAGGCTCTGTCCTGAGACCTTGTTACCAAGGTCTAAAGGCTTGGTCACCGAACTCATGATGATAGAAGTTTCGGAGTGACTGAAGCTTTTTGAGGGTTCTTTTGAAATGCATCGTGTGATCTCCATAACCCAGTGTCAACCATATCATTGAATGTGACATGCATGTATGTTGGTGGACACCTTAGGCAATGATAATATAACATCATGCCTCTATCACTAAGTCCTTGATTCATGTTGAATTGCAGGAGCTAATCCGGGCCATATCCATCATATCTTTCTTTAGGTTGATACATGAGGACCACGACGATTAGTTTCAGGAACTGCTCACTAGCTATAATTTCCTGGTCCAGAATGTGGTACCATGCATGTATCCACGTCAGCAATTGCTTTCTTTGCTCTCCTATATCTGTAAATGTTGCTGGAAAGAATATAGGGAAGTTATGTGAATCTCTTTGCTTTGCCTCTTGAAACTGCAATTATGTCCACCTTCTTTTCAGTGACATGTACAAAGGTTCCACTCTCTATGTTAGTGATGCACACATATAATGATGGCTATATTCTGGAATGGTAAGGTACTCTTTCCTCCAATTCGATTGTGTACTGAAATCTTCGAGTTTGGGGTTGGCATCATCTGTGTCAATGGCTGTATAACCCCCTCTTGTGTGGACTAAATTAGCCTTTCTCCACCTGCAAAAGTAGTAACTCATCATGAATGTAACAATTTTGATTTCAAGTAGATCTGCCAAGTGTGGGTTTGCTAGCCTTGCATGTTTTGCCACCTTTAACAATGATGTGTCCTTTCTAGCCGAAGACAATAGTTCTTCTAATTCTAGTCTTAGTGCTCGAGAGGGTATGGTACATACGGTTGCTTTGGTGGTGTAACATCTGAATAGGCTTATGGCAGAATCCACTGAGTAGGTTTTCAAAAGGTGTTATTTGCATTAATACTTTGAACATTAATTCTGTGGCCGGAGTAGAGGACTCTGGCTCTTATTAAACCTTTGTAATCTGTAGCACACAAAGACTCAAGAATAGAATCAACAATAAATGGCTCAAGTGTATCTTGTGGTAGAGTGTGACTAACCTCTTAAGTTGGCCATGGTGGAGACGGGTGTGGTGCCTACAAATCCTTAGGGTGAGAGTGTTATTGGGAAATTCTAAGTGTTGAGAAAGAAGTCTGGAAAATATATAGTCGGCCTAAGATTTGTTAGTAGGTGGAGCACTTGGATATGGAGGAGTAAGAAATTTACTTGCAACATTTGAATATACAGGGTAAGTAGGATTAGGTGATATACTTTATGCTTCTTCTTGACCCTCTCAAGAACTAGGGGGTGGGTGGCTGGGTTTATGGAGCTTCATAAATTATTGCAGCTCAGTGATATCCTACGAAGATGTGTTAGGATACTCAATATGTATTTTATCAAAATTGTAAATGACGGTGGTCAACATGGCTTCTAGATGTTTATGGATATTTTGATATAGTTTAAGAATACCAAAAGGATGATATAATGTAGAATCACAAATATTTAAATGTTGGTGAGTATTATATACTTCTAACCACCCATGGCTTATGATCCATTGGTCACTCCGAGCTACAACCTTGTAGTTGGCCGATGTTTCAGGAATATCATCTCGAACAAACAAGTCTAATTTATCGATGTTGTTGTCGAGGATGTCTAAGTTTTGTAGCACCTGACACCAACTAAAAAGTTTGAGGCAATGGATAGAAGAAAATATCTTTAGGATTAGTGATCACTAAGTCCCCTCGAGGGGCATCTTTTCATAACTATGAGTGTGTATCTTAAGCGGTGGTGGTAATTGTAGAGCGTCCTGTATCAATTCTTCTGTGATTAAAACCTGCTATGTGGTGCCATCTGCTTTAGTTACCTTTCCCCTCTTAGTGGCCTTGTCGTATGTCTTGAGGTTCTCTCCACATAGCTCTGTATCAATGGTTTGGGAGACATTGTGCCATCCGCCCTAGGCCCACTCTCTCTGGTTTTTCCTTGACTTCAGCATCCTCCAAAATCTGTAAGCACTCAAGACTATGGTATTGCAAATCTATCTTTCCATATACACTATGAACTTCTTTTCTTATGATTGCGCCATGGAATGCCTGTGCATATTGACCCAAATAGCTCAATTTCGGGCCTCGTGTGGGTCTTTTCCTTCTGCTAACCGGTTATCCCGTTGCATTGGCTTGTGTCACTGCCTGAGTCTCTTTGGCTTCTAGGTCAAAGGTAGCTAAGGTCCACATATGTAACATTGAGAAGAAGGTTAATCTACTAACTGGTGAGGTCGTTTGCCATGCCTTGTTGTTTCCTCTTCTTCTTTTTCTTCCTCTTTTGTTTTTTTGAAAGTGTCTCAAGGTTATATTTTATGAGAAGTCTGTTAGTAGTGTGAGCAAATAAGGAGGTATGAATTTAAAATTGAGAAGGTGCACATTGTTATAGTATCGTAAGATGAGAGGGTATAAAACCTGTGAGGTGGGTAAACACCATGAAAGTGTAGGGTTTAAAGCTGTGACATGTGTTTTCGTGAGCTAGCCTAACTCCGTGAAATGGTATTTCCATGAAAGTGCAGGTTTTAGTTTTGTGAAACATTTTTCCATGAAATGGTGTTTTTGTGAAATGACTAAAATCTTGAAATGGCTAAAACCATGAAAGTCCAGGTTTTAGTTCTGTGAAATATGTTTCCGTGAATTGGCTAAAACTGTGAACGTGCAGGTTTTAGTTCCGTGAAAGATGTTCCCGTGAAATGGCTAAAACCGTGAAAGTGCAGGTTTTAGTTTAGTGAAAGATGTTCCCGTGAAATGGTTAAAACCGTGAAAGAGTAGGTTTTAGTTCCGTGAAAGTGCAAGTTTTATACCATGTTTGAAGAGTGAATGGGTAAGTGCAGTTTATGAAGTGCTAGGTTAAGGTACAAAAGATTCGTATGCAATAACCAGTTTTTGTGAATATATAGTACCGTGAGAGTGCACGATGTGATTTATCAATAGATTGTGAGGTTTGCAAGATGATGAGAATGTATGTAATTGAAGATATGTGGAGCAATCAATCACGCCTATGCAATCAACCACTCTTGATTATGCAATTTATGATCAAGAAGGAAAGAACTGAAAACACGAAAAAAAATGCAAAGGCAAGGTACAAGATCCCACCTCAATTCAAATATGTCAATTTTGCAGGCAGATACTTAGACATGGGAATCGAAATTGTGAAGATGGAAGCTCGAGAGTCGTGCACATGATGAAGACAAACGCAAAATGCATGAAAAGGGAAAGAAAATCAATTTTATGGCACGATCGTTGGACTGAGGCGATTGCCTTAATGAAGAATGCCACATGGCTTCCCATGATAGGTCGAAGAAAATGTGACCGTTTCATGGCGTGAACCTTTGAGAAGTGGTTCACGGCGTGAACTGATTAGTCTGTTTCACGACATGAACCTTTGAGGATCAGTTCACGACATGAACCTTTTTAAACCAGTTCACGATGTGAATTGTTTTGTGCTAAGTGTGTGCAAGGTTAATACCCTACATTCCTTTTATGCTCAGACACTCAATCATGCATTCAAAGGTTAGATGAAGTGAATGATCCCCATTTTTCCTTGTATCCATTTTTGAGTAATGGATACCTTTATTTTGTTTATTGCCATGGAAACCAAGGTGGTACTTTAGCACTTTTGGACAATTGTTGTTGTTGTAATCATTTTAACTCCGTGTGAGAGTGCTTGATCTTGCCCTCCATCCAACTGAAGAGTGCTTCTACTAAATCCTGTTGATTGGGGTTTGTATCTATGTCCAATTGTTCGACCTTCTCCTTCTTTTCAATAACATTTCCCACATCCTCTATCATGGTGGTTATAATTAAGTAGCGAGTTTGTTATATTTAGTTCATCCTTTTGAATTGACTTCTTCCTCCACACTAATGTTTGTGCATTCCTAGCATTTGTTTTAGTTGAGATTTGGCTCTGAATGCCCATACTGTCCTTTTCTTTGTATGTGTAGGTATTTGCAACAATGGGCTTTGGGTGGAATTTGGGCACCCATATTGTTGTATTGCCCTAGTAATAGCCTCGTGCCTCTAGCAATTCCTTTCAAATCCATTGCTTATGAGGGCCTTGTGGAGTACTCTTTTGTTTGGAGTACTGCCAGCTTACATTTGAAGACCATTTATGTCCCTTGTTTGATCTTTGAACTTTTTTCCTTGATTCCTTATTTACGCCCTTCTCATATTTGTATAGTCGATTTCCAAGTTGACCCTTAGGTAGCCATTTTGAGTACCTTGTGACTTTGGCTATTTTTTCATATCGATTGTGGGGTTGATGTCTTCTCTCGTACGTGAGCTGTTGTTACCATGCTTGGTGTTTCCATGTCTTCAATCATGGCTTGCTTCCCTTTGTTTATCAGGCTCCACAAGGGCAAAAAAATGATGTTGTTACCCTCGTTCAGTTGTGTCATTCTCTTTTCCCATTGGATATTACAATTACTGATGCAAATCCAAGATCATTGCAGGATCGTTTCCTCCTCCATCGATCATGCAGGTATAATAAACACCTTCCCAACCAAGGAATTATTTATGATGGAAACATTAACACTTAGAGATCCCTCAACTTTTGTAGTTGTCAAGTAGTGCACACTTCTAACTTGTGCATTGGTGGCCTCAAGGTGCGGTTTGTCTAGAGCTACCCATGTCTCATATGAGATCACGTTATGACTTGATCCTATATCTATCAATGCAATGCTCCTTGCATGACATTTAGTCATAGAGACTCCAACCTTGAGCCGTGCTGGCTCAATGTCTAGTTCATCCTCGTTAAGGAGAGTTAGTGAAGCCATGTTCACATGCAACATCCTCTTTTAGATTATCTATTTGGCCTTGGCCACTCTTATCTTAGCTTGTGCTTGAGCTTGCTTGATTTTTTCTTTTGCGAGCTGCTTCCATTGTTTTAAAAGATGTTCTTGCAAGAGAATCTCTTGGGTCAGTGGTCTGAAATATTTTTTAAGCTTGCTTCCATTGACATAACCCTCCATTTGTATGCCCTCAATTGTTTCAATTCTAACTGACCCTTGAGGTGTGATCTCGGACACTCGGAAAGGTGCTAACCCTATGTACTTAGGTTTCTTTATTCTGGTGCTCCCTACACCATACACAAGGACAAGGTCCTCTGTTTCTAGTTCCTTTTGTTTTAAGTTATTGTCAAACCAATGTTTTCTCTATAATTTTTCGATCATAAGTCCATGTGATGCAATCCATCAGTCCAGCCTAACCCCATCCAGTCCCATGGGTTATCCAACCGCCCAACCACTGCAATGATAGGATCCGTTTAGGAATTTGGTTATGTTTTGTCCCAAGCCCCCTAGCCGGCGCTTCATGCAAACTTCAAGATAGTCACACCACTTATACACCCAATATGAAATTGTTTTTTTCATAGATTCAGCTATCTTTAAAACAATCTTTTAATGAAACCATAGCATCATTGATCATAATCCTCCAAAATATCCGGTTGAATTCTAATTTCCAATCATTCCTTCATCGGTGTACCTATGTCATCATTGGCAACCAAAACGCTCACCACCTGCCCACTCAGGGGCCTTTTCAATAGTTCCTAGCTCATAGTACTCGGAAATATATTCACTTAGAAAAATCCAGATAGACTCTTCATTGAAGGTCAGCAAGATCAACCAACAGATTTATATAAAAGAGCCATGGACTCATCCGTTGAGTATTAGCCTTTCAGCTAATGCATTCTCAATCAAACATTCTTGCACTGTAATTCTCAATCTTGGAACTAGGTACTCCATAGGCATTCTTAACATGTCCTACAAAATTTGATTCACTCTTTCTGTTGGCCCATCACTTTGAGGATAATATGTTGTACTCATATCAAGTGATGTCCCAATAGCTTTAAAGAATGTCTGCCAAAAATTTGAAGTGAATCGAGAATCTTGATCTGATACTATACTGTTAGGCATACCATGTAACTTGAAAATATTCTTCGCAAACACATTTGCCACATCCATAGTAGTATATGAACTCTTGATTTGTAAGCCTATCTACCACCACAAAAATGTTATCATAACCTCCTCTAGTCCTTGGTAGCCCAGTAATAAAGTCCATTGATATACATTGCAACACTCCATCTTTGGCACATTTAATGGTAACAAGAGCCTAGTTTCTTTACATGCTCATCTTTCACATGTTGACATTTTTGACATTTCACCACATAATCTCTTACATAAGCTTTCATTCTTGGCCAAAAGAAACTATTTCTAGCCTTAGTGTATGTCTTGTGAAATCCTAGATGTTCTGCTATAGCAATATCAAGAAGGTCATGCTTCAACTTGCTCTTGATCTCCACAACATCAGGTATGCATAACCTTTTCTCATAATGTAATATTCCATCAATTACTTCATACTTTGTGAATGCATCTATTACTTCATAATGTAATATTCCATCAATTACTTCATACTTTGTGAATGCATCTATTTCCTCTTGTGACCTGTATTTCTTTGTCAAACTTGCAAAAGTTGTTTTGAAGAAAGAATCTCTTGGGATTTCACTCTTTACTTGTTCTCCCAAACTATTATGTATGACAGTGATTGCACTCACTAAAGCACCTAGTTTTTTGCTCAATGCATCAACCACTTTGTTTTCTCTTCCTGGTCTATAAGTTTTTTCAAAGTCATATTCGTGCAAAAAATTCTATCGACCTTCTTTGCTTTGCATTCAATTCTGCTTGGCTAAACAAATGCCTCAAAGCAGATTGATGTGTTTTCAGCTGAAACTTAACTCCAAGAAGACAATGCCTCCATACACGCAATGCATGGCCAATAATTTCAAATTATATGTTGAATAATTTGTCTCATGAGTTTTTAGCTTACATGATTCAAATGCATTTGGATGCCCATCTTGCATCAAAACCCCACCAAGCGGTAGATTACTAGCATATGTTTTACAACCAAGAAGGTTCTTCCAAGCTCATGAAATTTAAGCACAAGGGATGTAGTCAATGCATGCTTCAGAATTTGAAAACTCTGCTCCCATTGTAGAGTTCATATGAATATTCTAATTATTAAAATTCCTATCAAGATTGCGAATAGTGTTTTTCAAGTGTTGATTGACTCAGAAAGCACCCATAGTTTTCTATTATCCCATGTGAGAAAATAGTTAGGAATAACTCAATTTTGTCAAAAGAAGCTTATGGTAGAGCTTGCTTCGAGAAAGAAACATAAATGTAAGGATTATGTCAAGAATATTCCTTTTGTCTAGTTCACCTCAAGTTAAAAGAAAATTTCCATGTGTTGCCTTTAGGACATTTTAGGGATGGATTGGTTAGTGCCAAGAAAGGCTAGAATATTGTCTCATGAGAAGCGGGTTTTCATGACTGGAGATAATAGTAAAGATTATTGCATATTACAAGGTCAACGATGTGATGTAGAATTTAGAATGATGCTGCTATACAGCTTGTTAAAGAAATAGCAAGAAAAGGTTGTCATGTATATGCTGTGGAATTACTATGGCAGGAAGTCTTAAGGAACAGAAAAAGGGTGATGATCATTCTATGCTTCAAGAATTTCAAAATTTGTTTCCTGATGATTTGATTGATTTGCCTCCACATAGATTTGTAGATCACGAAATACAGCTCATACTTGGTGCAAAACCTGTATGTAGAGCTCCTTATTGTTTATCTATGGAGAAAAGTGTAGAGCTAAAAAATGCAATTGCATAAATTGCTTGAGTAGGGATTTATTAGGCCCAGATTGGCATCAGAGAGACAATGATATAGCAAAGACTGCATTTAGAACGCGTTTTGCGCATTATGATTTGTTGTGATGCCATTTAGATTAACAAATGCACCTACTACTTTTCAGTGTGTGATGAATTGCTTTTTTCAGGAGAACTTGAATGAGTTTGTGTTGGTATTTTTGGATGACATATCGGTGTTTTCACAAAAAGTAAAGAAGAGCATGAAGAACACTTGCAGAAAGTGTTTCACATATTGCTAGAGCATAAGTTTTAAACAAAAGAGTTCCAAATGTGAATTCTTTAAATACGGGGTGGAGTACTTGGGAGAGATATTTCAATGGATCCCCAGAAGATTGCAGCCATTGTGGAATGGCCAACTCCCATTTCTATTAGAGAAGTTTGTGGATTTCCGGGACTTACGATTTTTTACCGAATCTTCATTTTTGAGTTTTCTCACAAAGCAAGTCCTATGACAGACCTTTTGAAGGATTCCTCTTGCTCCATGAGCATTGTCATTATTTGAAAATCCATATACAATAACTTGCACATTTTGCCTTGTTTTCTGATCTCCTGTAATTAATCCCTCAAGTTCCTCATGTGATGCTGGTTTGTTTTTGCACTCATAAGTTCTATGACCCTTTTGCAAACAATAAAAACATGAGCTAGCTTCACATTGCGCCTTTTCTACATCTCTGGAGACAAATATGTGAAAGGCTAATTACCATTCTTCTTCTCGTGAGTCTGCATTCTCCTATTCTACATAAAATTTCCATTCTCATCATAAAATGGATTTGATGTCTTTCTTTTATTTCCAAAGCTTTCTTCATTCTTTTTCATGTGTTCATATGTCATGGCGCGCAACATAGCATCTTGGATTGCAATTGGCTTGTTACCCTTAACCATAAATTTGATTTGCTTGTTTAAGCCATTCACAAATCTAGAAGCTCTTTTCTTTTCTGTTAAAGAGGGTGAATGTTTCTACAAGTCCCAAAATTTATCATGATATTCTACAACAATAGATGTCCCATGTTCCAAGTTTAAAAACTCATTCATTTTCTCCATATGATATTCTTGCGGCGGCCAATAATGTTGTCGTCATATGAGTTTTTACTAGAGACAATGTGATGTCCTCATTTCTCAAGGCCCTCTTGTGCATAATAGATTTCAACCATAATTTCGCAGAACCTTCAAAAAGAAGTACTATCGTCTTTGCCTTAGCTTCATCACTCAAGTTACATGTTCAAAAATAATCTTCAAGCTTCTCAATCAATGCTTCTTCTTCTTCACTCTTCTCCGCCTTTCCATTAAAGGTTGGTAGTGACCTTTTGTTCGTAAATTGTTTGAGGCAAAAATCATCTATATGTCCCAATTTAAATCCTATGCCCATAGCAGTTTTCATGGCCTGCACTATAACCTGTAACTCCTTAATAGCTTGATGTACCGAAAGATCGAAACCAACATGTACATGCACAGCTCTTGGTTGTGGGCTTAGAGGAGCTTCACCAGGTTCTTCTTGTTGCTCGTCAGAATTTCTTGCTTGCCCTTCTCGTTGACCCTCTCTATCATCAAAATTTATACAATGTTCCATCTCTCCATCTTCTCGGTCATCTCTATCTTGTTCATTCAAATTCATGGAGGCTCGAGCATGCATGGCTCTCATTCTTTCCTCCAATTCTTGATTACTATCAATATTTCTTATAACTCCTTTTGGGGTTACACCCACAAACAATAATCCTTGTAAAATCTTCTCTTCTTGCCCTTGGTTGTTTGCTGAATTTATTTGATGTGCAGCCATCTTGTGACTATACAACGAAATTGCAAAACAATTCTCAAGAGAAAGAAACTCCTAGCTCTAACACAAAAATAAAAAATAATATTAGTCATCCAGGACCTACAATATCTACAATCAAGACCTACAATATCTACAATCAAGTGCAGATTGCCCATCAAAAATAATATTAGTCATCCAAGACCTACAATATCTACAATCAAGTGCGGATTGCCCATTCTAGGCTCTGATACCAACTAAAACCTGCCCATATTTTGTTCCATGATCTATGTACAAAATTTCTCAAAATTTATAAAAAAATCACATCATACTTCAAAAAAAGAAGATATTTTCAATAAACCATAATCCTTGACAATCAAAAGTAATATAATAATCGCCAATACAAAATTTTAAAATCAGAAAGAGAATCGCCAACAAAAAGATCTAGCCAATTTAGGGCTTTTCTAGAATGCCCGTCCACCCAACCTCTACGTTGGACATTGTCAGTGGCTATCCCGCATATGCCTCTTCTAATCTCGTTCTCTCTAGGTTCTACCACATGGCTCCCCCAGAGGGCATAAATTGCATTCTCCATTCGGCGTTCCCTCTCTCTAAGGATGGCCGACCCAAATCTCAAAATCTCTCTCTCTCGCTCTCTCTATCCTATACATAAATCACCTCAAGGCACTCGAAGAAGCCAAAAACAATAGGCCATGAGAATTAGTAGGTTATCATGCATGAAAATGATAAAGATAGAAATCCCTTATATAAACATTATCTTGAACCAAATTAGAGATGATACATTTTTTTTAACACTGAAAAGTGGTGTCGAATTCATTTTGCGAATATCGTCCACCCCGTGCGAAATCTCTGAATTATCTGAACACGAACTTTGTTCTTCTTGTCATGAGCTAAATTTCTTTAATACTTCTATCTGACAAATAAAGTTTTATATCCCCTTAGGTGAGGCCGTTACTGAAAAATAAGGGTCAATTTGGTGTCTGGGCCCTGCTTTGGGTGCTCGTTGGTGTGGTTATATTTACATTATCTAACATGGTTATATATAGAATAGAAATTGCTTACAAATGAAACCGTAAAACATGCATAAAAAGCCCCAAAATTAACCAAAAATCAACATCTCTAAAATTATGAAATTTGTGACCAAACATAATCTTTTATGTCCTCTAAGCATTTCCCACTTTTCAACATTAAATGTAGATGCTAGAAATCGCCAAGTTAAATGGACCCAAAAATACGCACATATGAGTATGTTACAAAGGTATGGAAGCTAATCATGGTATATGTAGTATATTAAACGTGGGACCATAAACTAGCACAACATTATTCAAGATTTCATTCTCTTGAAACAACTATTTTACGATTGTGCATTGCTTGTAGTTGCAATGCCAATGTTGGGTTTTAACAACGGAAGACAATGTTACTATAGTAGCTGTCTCTCCTCTTCCTCATGATCATGTGTAGGCAATGTGCATAATCATAGTTTTAGCACCATGAAAACAAGCTCTTTCATAGTAAGTAGGCTCTGACTGCATAAATATGCCATAAAAATACCAGCTGTCTCATTGTCGGCTGTTCCTATGTTAATACTTTAATTAAACAATTTTTTAGCATAATGTTTTATTCCATTTATTTTTAGTTTAAGCCCCGTTGCTATAGACATGGGCTGATTAGAAGCTAAAATTTACAATGAATTTATACCAAGGGTAAGTATCAAGGCACAAATCTAACATGTATAGAGAATCATGGTAATCGCTAAGGATTCTAGTAAGGATTTCATAAAATAACTTGCTTCAGAAAGATGGTAATAAAAGAGGTGAAAAAAGGCTTAAATTGTGAGTGTGTTAGAGTTTTGTTTGGCATGTTGGGAGTTTCCTATATTCACAGGTGGGAAAAATTAGGGATACCTGTACAACAATGTTGTGTTAGCCCTTATATTTGGATGTAAGGATCAATTGTTGCCATGCTTATTTGAAGTCAACTATTGGTAGCTTAGAAATTTATTCAACTATGAAAAAAAACAAAGTAAGGAGATATTTCCATGTTAATTTGAGGTCCACTATCGATAGGTTTGAGAAATATTAAATTACACAAAAATAAAGTCTCAAAAGGTGGTTGGAGTAGAAATGTTTGAATGGGGCAAAAGCAAGGATAAGGCATCATAATATTATAACTAATCCATCATAGGTGTTTATGTGCACTCCACAAGAACATCACTTAAATTGTAAATACTAATCTACTCTTGTTGTATGTACTATGATCTAGTACTTCATGTCTTTAAAGATCCAACACAGCCGTAAACTATATTACAAGGAGCCTATTTCAATACATTTATTTCTACAAAATGAAAGAAAATAATCGTTCACCACCATGAAGCGCCCATTCTAGAATACTGGTATCTACATATGGCATGTTATGTGGCACACTCACAACAACTTACCATAGAATTTCTATCAATTTCTCTCAAGACTCACAATAAAAATGTCATGAGAATATATTTTAAGTCCTCTAGAAAAATATTATTTATCCCCTCTTAAGTAATTTGGGGACGCCTAGATTACTCTTGCGTCATGCCGGCTAGGTTAATATCGTGGGTGACACCACTATCAATATTAATACGTGCGGTATATGATGTATGTTTGAGGCCACCTATGATTATTTTAGTTAGGTTTGTATGGCAGGGTGATTCCTGGGGTACTTACGCCTGGTAGTCATGAGTTGGTGATTATTTGTGCCTGTTTAATATTTGTGGGATTAATTTAATAATTAATTGGGCTTATATTTTCAGGTGATGAAGACTATGGGAATTGAAGAGTTTACTTTGGAAGAAATGTCTTGGATCATCACATTTCATCTTTGGCAAGCATAGTAGCTTGTAACCTTATCAAATGATTTTTCCATTTTGAACTTTAGGAAAGATACATTTATTTTTGTGGAATTTATTAAAGCCTATGGCTTTACCCTAGTCCCAATTTGACACTCTATTTTTGTTAAAGAAGAGTGCCGTGCTCTCTAAAAAGCACATCTTGTATTTTGGGGGCTATGGCCTAATTTTGGTGAAAAGGAAAGCTAATAAAGAAATACTCTTGTGTGGGGAGAGGCCACGCACAAGAGGGGGGAAGATTGCACCCAATATGTCTATGAGCTAAGTATTTTTGTTTAAGTGTTTAATTTTTCAATTGATTTGATTTAGTTGAAGCTTACAAGCAATGGTTTTTATGATTGAATTAATTCTCTACTTTTCCACAATCAATTCCTAGAATAAGATTCCGGTTGCAGTGGTATCAGAGCTTGGGCTAGGAGATTTGTGGAGAAGATAGGAAAGGGCTTCAACTTCTCAAAAATCAAGAAAGTGCAGGAATTTATCCAGTGGACAGAAGGGTGTTTTGCAGGTCTTTACCCAAAGGACAAAGATTCAAAACTAGATCTACTCTCAAACCCACTCACCACCCTGCAAAACCATCCCTCTCTATCAAAAAGCGGTTTTTCCAAATACTCAGTGAAATCAAAATCTGACCGTATGGATGAAATCCTCATAGCCAAAAACCTCACGGGTATCTCTCAGAAATCAAAAAGCTTCAAGGTTGAGCAAACCTATAATGGATGGAGCAAATTAAGCATGTAAAAAGCTATTAAATAATTCTCAATAAACTTTTGGACAAGCAAGCGCACGGCGGCAGCCTGCCGGCGCAAAAACGGCGTGGAGTGGAGAAGAGAAAAAAAAAATCAAGCCTAATCTCCATAAGCTAATCTCTCTCTAATCCTAATCTCTTACTTTTCCCAATCCCCATGCAAGTCACATCACTTTTTGAACCTCTACTCTTCCCTATTTTCAAATTTGAGGAGAAATTCAAAGGTTTCCAATTTTGAAAATTTCTGGGTGCAGAAAAGTGATTTTCAGGTTTTAAAAAGCTTGAAAATTGCTTAGAAAAGGCCAGAAATTTTCGAAATCGCTTCTGAAAAATTCTGAAAAATTTTGAAAATTTCAAAAAAATATTACAGAGATTGGGCAAGGTTTACAGGACTGTTTCAGTAGGTTTCAAAGTGCTGAAAAATTATTTCATCAACAATTCGACTAGCCCAAGGCTCTTGAATCACGCGGAATCGTTCGGGATTTGTTTGAGGCGACGAGAATTCAATTCAGCCATTGAACAACGTCTTGTTCAGCTTCAACCAAGATCAAATTGCGGGAGAAAAACAAGATAAGTACTCGTTTTTGCTTTATTTATTTACATCAAATAAAGTAAAATTTTATTTATCTACATCAATTGCACAAGCACTATGGCAGATTTGCCTATCTCGCCATCAATTCAAGAGCAACTCCTTTCTTTACAACATCAAATTGTAGAAGAAAGAGAGAAGCGTATTGAATTGGAGAGACAGCTCTCGAATCGTAGACGCAAGCGTGACTCTTCGCTATCTTTTGATGACGAAGATGACACTATTTAAAGGGCTGTAAATGCTACATTGCAAGCACAAAGGTCACAAAAAGAATCCAAGATTAGTCGGAAAGCTTTCACATTTCAAAATTATGATGGAAAGAAGGATGCTAGGGTCATTTTAGCTTGGCTTAGTCAACTAGATGACTATTTTTCTGGAGAAAAATTTTCAGAGAATGATAAGATTAAATGTGCAGTCAATCATATGGTAGACAGTGCAGCTCTATGGTGGAGTGTAATTAAGCAAGGTCGTGACAAGCCAGATTCTTGGAAAAGATTTCAACGGCTGGTTAAAAAGCACTTTTTACCCTCACAATTCAAGTCCAAAGTTAGGCACCAATGGGACACTTTGCATCAATTGGAAAAGGAAACTATGTCACAGTATGTAGAAAAGTTCTGGAATACTTTATTACAGGTGCAGGTTGTGGATAGAGTTAGTGAGAAGGATCAAAAAAGGAAGTTCATATTGGGCCTTAGATCTACCATTAGGGCCGATGTGAATATGTTTCGACCTCATTCATTATCTTCTGCAATATCTTTGGCAACTAATTCAGAACGTAAAAATGGTTTTCCTAAAGAGATTAAAGCACATGAGGGTACTTCTTCTAAATCATTTACTAAATCTTTTTATGCTTCAAAGAAGATGTATAAACCAGGTTATGACAAAGGCAAGGACGAGGCTAAAGGCAACATGAGTACCAATAAGAAAGTCAATGGTGGCAAACCGAAGACATCTCCTATCAAATGCTTCAAGTGCCACAAAGAAGGTCACATAGCACCGAATTGTCTGGAGCGTACCAAGAATTCAACACCAACAGCAGTAGCTCGAATCAACATGATTGAAGAAGACGACAATGAAGAAGAATCATTCAAGCAAGAGGGTAATTCCGATCCAGATTACTCAGAACAAGAAGGTAAACCTCATGTTCATTCGTTGCTTAAAATAAAAGGAACGATAAATGGACATGAAGTTCTTATTTTGCATGATGATAGTAGTACACATGATTTCATTTCTGAAAAGGTACTTAAAGCATTAAATCTTCATTCTTCACCTACGCACTATAAAGTCAAAGCAGCATTTACTGGAACAAAGTATAATTGCATGCAAGTGGTGAAAGATTTGGATTTATGCATCAAACCTTTAACAGAAAAGAGGGATTTCTTAGTTGCACCTTTACAAGGGGTAGATATAATTTTGGGTATGCCTTGGAGACACAAATACAATCCTATTATAGACTATGACACTCATAGCATTTCTCTAAGGAAGGACAATGAAAATATTATCCTCCAGTGTCAAGTCAAAGGAGAAATGAGTCCTTTGTTGAGTCACACTCAAGCAAAGAGAGCTCTAAGAAAAAGAGACAAGACTTATATGGTATGGGTTAACCAGCTTGATGCTGAGTTGGACACATCCAAAAGACCAAAGTTTGATTCTTTTATCTCCAAATTTAGTGACTGTTTCATGGAAGATCTGCCTCCAGGATTACCTAAGTCTAGGCCTGAAGATCATAGTATTGACTTATTGCCTGGAAATTCCCCGCCTTGTAAAGCTCCCTATAGAGTCAACAATTTAGAGCAAAGAGAAATCCAAAGCCAAATAGAAGACTTGCTAGAGAGAGGTCTTATTCGACCTAGTAGTTCACCTTTTGGAGCTCCAGTACTTCTTGTTAAGAAGAAGAACGAAACTTACGGAATGTGTGTAGACTATCGTGCATTGAATAATATTACTGTCAAGAACAGATATCCTATTCCTAGGGTAGATGATCTTCTTGATAAGCTTAGAGGATCAAAGGTCTTCAGCAAGATTGACCTAAAGTCTGGGTATCATCAAGTTCGTATGACTCAATCTGACATTTTCAAGACAGCTTTTAGAACCCAAACTGGTCATTATGAGTTTTTGGTTATGCCATTTGGTTTGACCAATGCTCCAGCTACTTTCAGCTGTATGATGAATCACATATTCCTTAAGTTTCAAAGTTTTGTTATAGTGTTCTTTGATGACATTCTTGTTTTTAGCAAGGATTGACAAGAGCATGAACAACACTTGGAACAAGTGTTCAATCTTTTGAGAGAAAATGAATTGTATGTCAATCCTGAAAAGAGTTCTTTCTTTCAAGAGGAGATTGAATACTTAGGTCATATAGTGTCGGCCGAAGGGATTCGTGTAGATCCTAAGAAAATTGAGTGTATTGCTTCTTGGCCTACGCCTAGAAACATACATGATCTTAGATCTTTTCTTGGCTTATGTAGTTATTATAGGAAGTTCGTCAAGAATTTTGCTTGTATTGCTCATCCTTTGACTGAACTCCTTAAGAAAGCTACAAATTTCAATTGGACTGATAAGCAAGACAAATCTTTTGCAACACTCAAGAATGCTTTAACACAAGCACCAGTTCTTACACTACCTGATTTTCAAAGACCATTCTTTATAGTAGTGAGTGATGCTAGTGGCAAAGGATTTGAAGCTGTTCTTATGCAAGATAACCATCCTATTGTTTATCAAAGTAGAAAGCTTAAGCCTGCAGAGCAAAATTATAGCACTTATGACAAGGAATTAGCAGCAGTAGTGCATGCTTTGAAAATCTGGAAGCATTACCTAATGGGCTCTGAATTTCTCATTAAGACAGATCAACAAAGCATTAGGCATTTGCTTACACAACCTCTTATTTTAGATAGGCATATCAAATGGGCAGCTTTCATTCAAAGTTTCCAACCTATGATTCAATATCAACCTGGAAAAGAAAATGTTGTTGACGATGCTTTGAGTCGAAGACCAAATATCAACAACATTTCTATAATTGAAAGTGAACCATTTGTACTCATGAAAGAAACTTACGAAGTTGATCCAGATTTTTCTCAAATATGGATTAAATTGCGTGAAAACAATTGGACACCTCAAGGAAGTTATTCTCATAATGATGGCTATCTTTTCTTTGAGAAGAGATTGCGTGTTACTCAACCTTATAGACAACTTGTCTTGGAAGAGATGCACCAACCACCATTTGTGGGACATAGAGGAGTTTCCGCAACACTTCAAGTAGTTTCTCGAGAATTTTACTGGCCCCATTTGAAGAATGATGTAGCTAAGTTTGTAGCTGAATGTAACATTTGCCAAACAATCAAAAGCTACAAAGGCAAAGCTTTAGGATTGCTTATGCCTCTACCTATTCCTGATAGACCATGGGAACAAGTGTCTATGGACTTCATTACTGGCTTCCCTACTACTTCCAGTCACCATGACATGATTTGGACAATAGTGGACAGATTTAGTAAGCAAGCCTATTTCATTCCATGTAAAAAGACACTAACTTCCGCGAACATATTTGTTAAGCAAATTTTTGTTCATCATGGTCTACCCAAAGTGATAGTTTTTGATAGAGATTCTAAATTTTTTAGTCACTTTTGGGTTGCTCTTTTCTCAAACTTGGGCACTAAGTTAGATTTTTCCACGGCATTCCATCCGGAATCGAATGGACAAACCGAAGTTACAAATAGCACTATCTTAGATATGCTTAGAGCCTATGTTTCCCAGCAACCTAGTGCATGGGATAAGTACATACACCTACTCCAATTTGCTTATAATAATACTCCTCATACTGCTACTGGTCGAGCACCATTTGAGATTATCTATGGAAGAGCATTGCCTATTCCGGCTACTAGACTCTCTCATAAGATTGAAGCAGCCGACCAATATGTTAGAGACTTTGATCGCATTCTATCTGAAGTGCGTGATTGTATTCAAAGAGCTCAAGAGAAGTATACATCTCAAGCAAATAGGAAACGCAAAGATTTTTCATTTCAAGAAGGTGATTATGTACTTTTGAGAATTAAAAAGCGTCGATTAAAGAGTGTGGAAAAATTCCCTGCAGAAGTGAAGCTAGCGCCTAGATATTATGGGCCATTTAAAATCCTTCAAAAGATTAATGATGTGGCCTATAGACTACAGCTTCCATCTAATTGGAATATCCACAATTCTTTTCATATCCATCTCTTGAAACCTTTTCGAGGAACATTTCCTACTCATCCAACATATGAGGAACCACCTCTTATTGAAGGAGAGGAAGAAGTACTAGTTCCTGATGCTATCATTGACCAAGAGATAACAACAACAAGGACAGGTAATCAATACTTCAAGTATCTTTTAACTTTCAAGAATCATCCACAAGAAGATGCTAAATGGATGCCTGAGAAATTTTTCCGAGTTTACCCTGAAATTCTTCATTCTTTTCAAACCCAGCAAATCCGCAATTGAGGACAATTGCAAACTCAAGCAAGAGGGATGTCATGAGAATATATTTTAAGTCCTCTAGAAAAATATTATTTATCCCCTCTTGAGTAATTTGGGGACGCCTAGATTACTCTTGCGTCATGCCAGCTAGGTTAATATCGTGGGTGACACCACTATAAATATTAATACGTGTGGTATATGATGTATGTTTGAGGCCACCTATGATTATTTCAGTTAGGTTTGTATGGAAGGGTGATTCCTGGGGTACTTACGCCTGGTAGTCATGAGTTGGTGATGATTTGTGCCTGTTTAATATTTGTGGGATTAATTTAATAATTAATTGGGCTTATATTTTCAGGTGATGAAGACTATGGGAATTGAAGAGTTTACTTTGGAAGAAATGTCTTGGATCATCACATTTCATCTTTGGCAAGCATAGTAGCTTGTAACCTTATCAAATGATTTTTCCATTTTGAACTTTAGGAAAGATACATTTATTTTTGTGGAATTTATTAAAGCCTATGGCTTTACCCTAGTCCCAATTTGACACTCTATTTTTGTTAAAGAAGAGTGCCGTGCTCTCTAAAAAGCACATCTTGTATTTTGGGGGCTATGGCCTAATTTTGGTGAAAAGGAAAGCTAATAAAGAAATACTCTTGTGTGGGGAGAGGTCACGCACAAGAGGGGGGAAGATTGCACCCAATATGTCTATGAGCTGAGTATTTTTGTTTAAGTGTTTAATTTTTCAATTGATTTGATTTAGTTGAAGCTTACAAGCAATGGTTTTTATGATTGAATTAATTCTCTACTTTTCCACAATCAATTCCTAGAACAAGATTCCTGTTGCAAAAAAAAAAATTAAATGCTTTTCTTAATAAACCCAAACGTATTTAAACATTTGGCAAATATTCCAAATATTAAATCTTATCTGATAACACATAGTGAAGTTTTGATAGATATATTCGCATAGCTCAAGTAAGACTAGTAATATTTAAATCTAAAAATTATATGTTTAAAATGGTGGAAGCCCCATTTAAAGTATTTGTTGGTTTAAGTTGGATAAATATTAACATTAATGTTTTTTCATGTCCCTAACTCAATTATGGAAATTCCAAAAAGATAAGCTACACACACTTCTATATATTTTAAAGGCTCCCTGCCCATCTACTTCACATTTTTAGGTGGTTTATACACTAGCTTGACTTTCGTTGGCCTGCCTACAAATCCCTCATCTATAGTTTTATGTGTTGAATGCATAACTAACACAATCATCTAAATACATAAATTTTACTCAAATTTATAGGGTCATATCAATTCCTCAACTTCATGATCTTATCAAAGTTTCAATGTAAAGCTAAATGGGATGTGTAGTATCCTTGATAGTTCCCATCAAAAAGTACGTTAGATGCTACAGGGAACTTTTTGATCATTTGAAAACTAGAATGCATGAATAGCATCTTAGATGCATGGAACCAAAAATAACAAATGCCATGTTTTGTATGGCATTAGCACGTCCTATAAATACAAAGCACTTTAAGGGGAGAAAACGATCTTCATGGTCTTCAACATTGTATCATCCACTAAAGCTACATGAATCTAAACTATATACCTTGATTTTACCCCAAAAAGAAATTTAGTACATTGATTGATTCATATAATGTGAATAAAGAGGATTAAAGAATTATAGAGTTCCCTAATTCACTGTAAAAATTATAAAATATAAGAGTATATTGAAATTATGGACTTATACACATTGATTAAATTTGTGTAGTGATTTAAAAAAACAAAAAATTAGTAATAGACAAAATGTAATCCTTTAAAAGCATATGTACAGTAATAAATCTTAACTTTTATGCAAAGAGAAAATGTATAAATTTTGATAAACATAAACACACACAAAGAGAGAGAGAGAGAGTTAAAACTACAAGCTTGAAATAGTTGAAGGGATGAAGCTTAAGAGGCAAATGGGTTGGCCATATGAAGATATGGCACAATGAAAGAAATACATCTTAAGTTATTGAGATTGGTACAAATTTCTATGATCCATAATTTTTGAATTGCATCATGTAGGATGGTCACACATGTGAAGTTTTGAAATACCCCAATAAACCCCCCTTTGCGGTGAAGGTGGTGAGACCCTCACACAAAAGGGTTACTATGACCTACCCCTCATAGCTATACTCACAATCTACACCTCCCATGCCATGGTCAAAGAATCTCCTCCTATCCCGAAAAGATCGAGTGTAGGATGGCCAGTACTTTGTCACCTTTCTTACTCTTGTCATGAGATAAACTCAAGAAATATAGAGCATTTTATAACACAAGATGGTATAAAACAAATAAACATCAAACAATTAATACATCTCATAGGCTTGGGTAGCATGTATCTTCAAGTAGTTGTGTGAAGAGCCTAGACAAACTCTAAAGTGTTTTATTACATTTTGTTAATCACACGATGAGATGCATGAATGTTGTTGAGTGTAGAATAAGGGCCATGTGAGAGCCATTATCTACATGTTGGGAATGTTAGGAAAGATTTCATGATAGACATGTTCTCTACCCACACAAGGACCCCCTTTGTTCGTCGGAGTATTGATTATCTTTATTGATAGAAAATGAGATGCATAGGAGCTCATGTTGCCCATAGGAAATGTTGAAATTTGACCTTCATCTTGGATAGCTTTGTACCTACTACTATGGGCTACTTTAGTTTGCCTTTATGATGAGATTTTTGATGCCCTACTTACCTTGATACAATGCACCTACTTACCCTGCTATAATGCACCTAACCTTTACTTCCATACTTACCCTGCTAGAATGCACCTACCTAGCACACATATGAGCATTTTAGTATAGATGTTGGATGCCTTTTAAGGATTTATTCCTATAGCCTATCGGTTGCATTTGTTGTTGAATAACATCTTTAAGATGTACCTTTTAGGATTGAGAACCCTTGTGCACGTGGATGATGATATGGCCACCTTCTAGATAATGTGTGTTTTGCTCCCCTTCTTACCTGTAGGTTCCAAGTATAACTCTTGTTCTTGCTTAGGGTTAAGAACTCAATACACTACTAGGAAAGGCATAAATATGATGAAAGGCATAAAGTTGATATGATAGTATTTTCTCGTGATGTGTCCTATATATGTGGGATTAGGGTTGGCCCAAAAAAGATGTGCCCTAATGTCCCTTCAAATCGGTTCCCTCGACCAACCCTAGCTAGTCAATGGTCCCTAAATCTGGTCCACCAAAAGACTGCTCATAGGTTGTCCACGTGCATGGCCCTTAAAATAACCATTTTTAGTGACCATACACATGTGTGGCCTTCACACATACCATGAAACAATTTCTTGCGAGTTGGACAAAGACTTCACACGTGACTTGGCCTTTCTAGACAACCAATAATGACCTATGCCACATAGGCACATGTTATTGTAAGGCCTTAACAAACAGTACATCTTACAAAGAGGGTTTATAAATAAGTGTTTGGTAAGCCTTGAACAAACATTACATCTTGCAAAGAGGATCTAATGTGCCATAAGCATGTTCTAGAAAGACATAAAACAAATTAAGGAATGTGAGAGATAAGAACACAAAAGGCTCAAGTAGCTTGGTGCTTTCCTCTTTTATTGGCCAAAACAATCAAGCATGGTCTCCTATAAGCAACAAGAAAAAGTAAAGCAGCTCGTTCAACCTAGGCTAGGAGATAAAGAAAAACAAGCCTTCAAAGCATAGAGTGACAACAGAGGCCATGAAAAAGTCCCAATTTTATAGTCCTGGAAAAAAAAATAGAAAAGTTCCCAATTTCATAATGAAGAAAAAAATGGGGGGGCATGGGAATCCCCCTTTCTTGATAGAAAAAAAAAGGGGGTCTAAGAAGAGCCCCTTTTTCTTTGAGAATAGAAACAGAGGGGCCATTGGAAAGCCCCAATTTCTTACAGAAAGTGTTACCATTTAAATCGCTTTTTGAAGCAAAATCTATTTTTGGCCTCCATAAACACACCCCAAAGGGTGTCTCATAAGCCCCCACCCCCCACCACAACTCTTTTTTTGTTACCACAAATGTAGATGCCAATCAGGTATATTTGGACCTTCTAAAAAGAAGGCAAGGACTCTATTGCTAGGCTACATTAGCCCAAGTGCCTTTTACTATGAATATCCTTATAGATTTTCTTTCAACTTTACTTTCCTATGTTTTCCAAGAGGCACTACCACAACCACTTGGCAAGTAGGTTGCAAATACAAGTGATGAGGTGGTTTTGCAAGTGTCTCCTTAGGAGGGTTTACTCTTTAAAAAACCTATTGCATTCAAAGGGTATTTTGAGAATGCCTTTTGTGTGCATTTTGAGTATCTATAATGACCCCCCTTTAATATAAAATATACTAAAAGAAGCCCTTATGTAAATAAATTTTTATCCCAAAATTGTCAACAAAAAAACTCCTTCTAGGAAATGCATATGATAATACTAGCATATTTTAAGTAAACCTCTCAAAAGTGGAATTGATCACTTTAATAGTTAAAATGGTAGAGCATTTTGATGGCATCTTGTTAGTGCATAGCTTGAATTGGTGAATATCATGATACATTATCACATGTTGTCCACTCAATTCGATTTAGAAATTCATCAAATGGATGTTAAAATAGCTTTTCTCAATAGTGACTTGAAAGAATAGATATATATGGAACAACCACTTCATTTTGTTATCCTAGGAAAGGAACATCTGGTATGTCATCTCTTCATCGAGCTCTGTATGGTTTGAAATAGGCTTCTCGTGCATGGGAACTTAAAGATTCATTCCTTTCTTCAATCACAAGGATTTTCTTCTTTTTCTTCTGATCCAAATTTATACTTGAAAGGAAAATACCAGTCATTTATTATTGTTGTTTTATATGTGGATGATACCATCGTGGTTGCCAATGCTTTTTCCTTCCTTCTACATACTAAGAGGCTCTTATCCTTAGCATTTGAAATGGTGGATCTTCATGAAGTTCATTCTTGTCTTGGCATTCAAATCCAACAATCTTGTGGAAAGGTATTTTGCTTCTTCGACAAACAAAATTCATTATTGATGCTCTTGAAAAATTTTGATTGGTTGATGCACATCCGGCATGTACTCCTATTGTTATGCATTCTGCTAAGATTATTAGGCCTTCAAAATATGATCATCTTGATGGATGATTTCCCATATGAAAATCTCGTTGGTTGTCTACAATTTGTTCGTCTCAATACACGCCTTGATGTTCTTTTTATTCCAAATCTTCTTGGTCAATATATTTCTTAACCCTCTCATGGGCAATCGGATTGAACCAAAGCGTGCTTTAAAGTAGTTAAAGGGCACTAAAGATCATGCCCTCCTCTATCATCGACATGCATCTTTATCTCACTATTCAACTTTATTCTGAATTGGTTATTCTAACGGTGATTGGGAAATTTCTCATTCTTCAATGAGATCTAGAAGTGGAAACTGCTTTTTTGTCGATATATGCTTTGTTTCTTGGACGAGCAAGAAACAACATTGTGTTGGAGTTTCAACTACAAAAGTAGAATATGTAGTAGTGTCATTCACAGCTCCTGAGTTGATATGGTTACGTCAGTCAATTTCAAACATTGGGTATCCTCCACCTTCTAGCACTCCTCTTAGATGTTCAGCATAGCAAAATGAAGCACATTGTTGTTCATTATCACTATGTTCATCATGAAGTGAAGAAGGGATCTATTATGGTTGAATATTGCTCAACTGATCAAATGGCTATAGACATTCTTACGAAGGGACTTGTTGAAGCTCGATTCACTTGTCTACGTAATGAACTTGGAGTGACAACGAAAATTTCTTAGAAAGTGATCTATGATCATCATTGTATATATTCATTCATAAGTTTAGACACATGCGTCACAAAACACATTCATCCATGGTTTATGGACATCGTTGTATATATATTATTCAGCACTTATCACATTCATGCACATGTCAATTATCCCATTTGTATATAAATTTTCATAGATGTATATAGGAGCTCAGGTTTTTCCCTCGTACTCCCCAAGGGTTTTTTTCATCTGTAGCTAGAGACCCTAGTTTGAGCAGGGGTGCTGGACTATATATAGCTCACCCTAGCTTAACCTAGATCTCACCTATATATACATAAGCACTATCAGTAATACACAGTACTTTGGGAGTGATGTCTTGTATACCTCTCTTTCTCTCTTGCTCTTTCTCATTTCTCTCAACAACATTTGGTATTATATGTACATGTAAGTGTGTGTCATATGTTCTTTACATCAGCCAATAACTCATGTGTTTTTTAAATAATATTTAAAGGACTATGGTCCCAAGTCCACTCCTCATGAGATAGAGAAGGGCACCGGAAGACCCATCTAGCTCCACCATCTGCTTTTGTAAGTAATCTCGATTGAATGTCATTCTACTTCTAATTAAAGTATTCAAACATTAGCTAATTAAGTTTTCTAAACTGTAGGAGTTGCACGGTGATGAGGACATGAGAAAGGTAGATCGACAGAGTGCCATTAGGTGCATATCTACATCGTGAGAGTAGCCTACATCAAGGGACGATGATCATGAGGACAACAAGGATACAGATCATGCAAACTAGACGACCCTCCTCCTCCTTGCTCTAGATCTCTAGCTTGTTTCAATCCTCATTTTGTATTTGGAGGTATTGTACATAGTCATACTATTACCCACAACATTTGTATAGGATTAGGTAGACTGTGCTAGCCTCACATTCTACCATTTGTACGCATCAGATTTTATCAGTTACAAACATTTGATCACTTTATATAGTTTGTAGTCTTGTATGCTTACATATATTTACATGAGATTTGATTTTTGTTTAAATTTTTGCACAAACATAAATTGTTGAGGTATACTTATGTGCTTATCGGTGTTATAACCTACAATGTTAATTTGATCTTGTCACTTGTGTGCTGCCTTCGAGAGATAGAGTTCTTTAATGTGTCTCGATCCAATTTGAGAGAGGGAGAGAGAGAGAGAGAGAGATGTGTGTGAGAGAGAGAGACACACAAAGATGTGAGTAATGTAATGTGTATATGTGAGAGAGACAAAGAGAACCGTCACACTATTATGCCAATTTTTAATCGGGTTAAAGAGACATTGGGCATCCCTTAAGCATTACCCATCATCGCATAAGCTATGAACTATTTATTTTTAATGAACCGTCTTTATGTGACGATAGGCGTCATTTATGCCATGCAGAAGGTGTCTCTTCAACGAGGCACAAGCAATGCTCATGCGATTGATAATCATTTTGAGTGTCGCAGACACGATGGTAAGTAGTGACATGTATGATGATGCCTGTAGTGATGGAAACGGCCATCGCTAAGGGGGGATTGTGTTGTAGTGTGCTAAGCTCCTCATTAAGTCTCTCCTTGGAGACACTAGTCACTATCCACATATTACTCCTCAGTCTCTTCATGTAGTTTGTATAAGACATTGAATAACATGGCTCCTCGGCCTCTTCATTTAACCATTTAATTAATTTATACAAGACATTGAATAGCATGGCATCTTGATCTTTTATTTAGGAGAGGTTCCATTAATATAAGTTCAAGAGCATTAACATTAGCAATACTAGAGTCAGAAAAAGTCACTTTTGTGGCTTTCAAAGACTTTTATAATTAAATAAAACATTTCTCTGCATGTATATTGTTTCAAAGAAATTCCTTGGAGGGAAATTCCTTAGAGGGAAATACTCTCAACATTAGATATTAGTGGAGAAAAAATATAAAGTGCCAAATTTAGTAGGTGCATGACTTTCTTCCATGACAGAAGGCATTTATGTGATACTGTATTCCTTCCATACAGTCATAGTGTGTAATTACCACAATGAAAACAAGTTCTTTCGGGTGAACTGGAAAGGTGGTCTGCGACGACGACTGTATCTACCTTATAACCATAAACATAGCTCCTCTGCATTACATCCATCATCAACATCAGCGCTGATACCCTGGGCCGGCTCTGTAATAGAGTGCAAACTGGAGCAGGGTGGTGCACACAGTACTGCCATAGCAGTTAATTGGTCCTGCATATGCATGAGCTCATGATCATAACCCCAATTATCAAGCGTGCTGCAGAGAAGACTGTGCTGATCATTATCTGCTGTGCTAGAGCCTAACAATATAGCAGACCAATCGTCATGAGCTGTTTTCTGCGGAAGAAGATTAGTGGTGAATGAATCCATACTATTTTGATTGGAATCAGCAGAATGCATGCCGCTTTCCAGAACTTGAGTCTAAGACATCAATATTCTCCTTAAATCGGTTGCTTTTCTAATTGCAATTAGTAGGCCTAGGAGGGTAAGAGTTTATCTCTCTGGCCGAACAGACAGGGTCATGGATGGGATTAAGGGCAGCGCTAGAAGCGGCTCGGATATCTCTAGGCGAGGGTGATAAGGGCGCGGGAGGACATCAACAAGCTCCGAAAATTTTACCCTCCTCCTCCTTGCTCTAGATCTCTAGCTTGTTTCAATCCTCATTTTGTATTTGGAGGTATTGTACATAGTCATACTATTACCCACACCATTTGTATAGGATTAGGTAGACTATGCTAGCCTCACATTCTACCATTTGTACGCCGCATCAGATTTTATCAATTATAAACATTTGATCACTTTATATAGTTTGTAGTCTTGTACGCTTACATATATTTACATGAGATTTGATTTTTATTTAAATTTTTGCACAAACATAAATTGTTGAAGTATACTTATGTGCTTCTCGGTGTTATAACCCGCAATGTTGAAGTGATCTTATCACTTGTGTGCTGCCTTTGAGAGATAGAGTTCTTTAATGTGTCTCAATCCAATTTGAGAGAGGGAGGGAGAGAGAGAGAGAGAGAGAGAGAGAGCCAGCAGCCAATAGTTGTGTGATGTCTACATGCTGATGGATGTGTTAGTTGATTTGTTAATAGTTTTAGAACTTTTTTGATAGTTGTTAATTGTTTCCTACTGTTTTGTGGTAGTATCTTCACCGAAAAGGTCACTTGATTTTGGTACAGATCGACAAAGATACTAAGTAATGTGGATAAAGCATGTGGGGACACACCTTGCAAGACTTCTTGAAGAAGGCAAAGCAACAGAAAGGTGGTGAAGGAAAGCAAGTGCCAAGGAGGGTCACGCACGCATCTCAGGGTGCATGTGATCTTGAGCATGTTGTCCATGCGGAAGATGATTCATCGCTTCAAAGTATGATTATGAAAACATTGAATGATGAATTGGTTTGTTGCCATTTTGACAATTCAATTTGTGTAACGTAAAATATTGTACTTGGTGTCAAGTTTCTTGCCTAAAATGCCATGCTGTCTATGTGCAGGAATTTATGTCGACAAAGTGTGTAAGGACACCTTGCAAGAATGCTTGACGTAGGTAAAGTGCAAGAAACCAAGTTGTGAGAAAGCATAATCCAAGAGGATCAAGAAATCTCCTACGCATGCACATAATCCAGTTGTGGAAGTATCTGAGAAAACACCTATGTGTGGAAAGTATGAAGAATACTATGCTGAAGTGACAGAGACCACTAAGTGATAAAGTTGCAACAGTTGACGACGGAGAGTCAACGGAGGACATCATGCGTAGTACGGTCGGCCGAGGTCTTGACCAGCCTTGGTTCGATTTAAATGGTGAGCTTTCGGTATGGTGGATGAGGGACCAAGGAAGCGGCCTATGAGTGAAGTGCTAGGTGACCTACGAAGGAGCCTAGAGGGTACTGACCATACGGTGCTCGTACTCTGGGTTGCCGAAGATACCCACGCGTGCATCGAAGAAGAAAAATGGAACAAGGTGTTAGAGTTTTTTTCTGAACTCGGGCATGGATTTGGTTGATTGTCCTTGCAATTCCTCAACGGATAAGTCCATGGCTCTTTTATATGGATCTGGTGGTTGATCTTGCTCATCTTCAATGGGAGTCCATCTAGATTTTCTTATGTGATTATATTGCCGGGTACTATTGAAAAGGCCCCTCAGTGAACAAGTGGTGAGCGTTCTGGTTACCAATGATGTCATAGGTACCTCAATGAAGAAATGATTGGAAATTAGAATTCAAGCTAGATATTTTGGAGGATTATGATCAGTGATACTATGGTTTCAGTAAAAGATTGTTTTAAAGACAGCTAAATTTGTGAAAAAGATTGTTTCAATTAAAGATTGTTTTAAAGACAGTTGAATTTGTGAAAAAGGCAATTTTATATTGGGTGTGTAAGTGGTGTGACTATCTTGAACTTTGCTTGAAGCAACGAGGCTAGGGGGCCTAGGACTCTTTTCCCTGGTACCCGGGGCAAAACATAACCAAATTCCTAAATGAATCCTATCACTAGAATGGTTGGGTGGGTGGCTAGTGGTTGGCTAACCCATGGGAGTGGATGGGGTTAGGTTGGACTAATGAATCCCTAAAATGAGACTCAATTCTGCTAAGTTATGATAGTTGAAGTAAATCCCGGATAACCCTTGTTCTATGGGAAAGAATCAACGATTGTGTCTCTTCATGAGGAAAAAAGTGTTGGACGCTATGATCCAAGTGCAAGTCTTTTCCTTATCTGACCATGTGACTTACGGGTTCGGTCGGATCCATTTGGTTAGTTAAGGCTCTTGACTACGTCTGAATAAAAATATCCTGGAGGAATCGCCAATGTCTGCTGGGTGAGGGAAGTTTTTTCGGGTTCGGTTTTGGAAGAATCGAGGCATTTGTAAGATTCCTCCCCCAACCCCTTTTTGATGTCTAGTATCTTCCCCTGTAATCAATCCCTCTTCAGAAATATAAAGGCCTTGTTCTAACTGTTTTAGCCTAGAGAGAGAAAAATATGCTAGAGAGAGAATATTCAGATTATGAATATTTTTGGATAGAAAATTAACTCATCTTATTAAAATAAGTTCCCGTGAAATAGAAATTCAAAAAGAATTTTCCAATGTGCAATTGAAATTAATTGGAAATAAGTATAAAGAACCTTAGTCTAAGGGTCTAGATTTTCAGAAATTTTTAGATTATGGTCCAATTAAGGTTCCTATGGGCCAATAGCATCAATCCATGTGTAGGGAGGAGATAAATCCAATTTGTAAAAGAAGATACCCAAAAATGAGTAAATGCTCACATAAGATGAAGAGTTGAAAATGTACAAGAATTATTAGTAAAAAAACTATGAGCAATATTAAAAATATGAGATATTTTGGGTATCCAAAAATGAGTAAATGCTCACATAAGATGAAGAGTTGAAAATGTACAAGGTTTATTAGTAAATAAACACATATGTAAGGAAGGGGAGTTCTTTAAAGGAGGTGCATATTTCACATAAGATGAAAAGTTGAAAATGTACAAGGTTTATTAGTAAATAAACACATATGTAAGGAAGGGGAGTTCTTTAAAGGAGGTGCATATTTCACATAAGATGAAGAGTTGAAAATGTACAAGGTTTATTAGTAAAAAAACTATGACACATATGTAAGGAAGAGGAGTTCTTTAAAGGAGGTGCATATTTCACATAAGATGAAGAGTTGAAAATGTACAAGGTTTATTAGTAAAAAACTATGAGCAATAAAATTTTGACACATATGTAAGGAAGGGGAATTCTTTAAAGGAGGTGCATATTTCACATGCTTGAATGAGTTTTAAACTCAAAAATAATGTGATATTTTTATCTCTCATCTCTCTTGAACCAAACCAAATCAAAATGGAACCAAACCGAATCAAAAAGTAACCAAACTAGGTCCAAATCTAGTCCAAATTCAACCAAATTGACTTGGAAAATTCTAGAATCAGTTTGTTTGGTTAGGAGCTCAAATTTTCCTATAAATAGAAGCCTCCCCTTGTTGAAAAAAATATAGTGTCTTATGCTTTGTCACTCTACTCCACCTAAGCCAAATTAGATAGTCTCTTATGCTTTGTTACTCTACTCCACCTAAGCCAAAATATATAGTCTCTTATGCTTGTTACTCTACTCCACCTAAGCCAAATTAGATAGAGTCTTATGCTTTGTTACTCTACTCCACCTAAGCCAAATTAGATAGTGTCTTATGCTTTGTCACTCTACTCCACCTAAGCCAAATTAGATAGTCTCTTATGCTTTGTTACTCTACTCCACCTAAGCCAAAATATATAATCTCTTATGCTTGTTACTCTACTCCACCTAAGCCAAATTAGATAGAGTCTTATGCTTTGTTACTCTACTCCACCTAAGCCAAATTAGATAGTGTCTTATGCTTTGTTACTCTACTCCACCTAAGCTAAAATATATAGTGTCTTATGCCTTGTTACTCTACTCTACCTAAGCCAAGAACTGTGAATTCTTTAATAATTCACTAGTTTTTGATACTTCTCTCTTTCTTCAATCCCCATTGGTGGACTCCATCAACATACTAAACCAATTGATTGGTTGGGGGCCTCTACCGTGAATAAAGAATCAAGCAAATCATAAGGTAAGTATATTGAATTTTGATCTTTTCTATAATTTCTCAATGATTCTCTCTTCTCAACCCCTCTCAAGCTTGAGAAGTTTAATTGGTATTGGTTTTTTAAATGCTATTGAAGTTAATTGGTGAATAGTAGGGAAGAGTTACATAATTTAATAAATGCTATAGAAGTTAATTTCCATTTATGTTTAAATTCAAATGGTTTTTATGTAATTTCTCTCTCTCTCTCTCAAGAAATGGTCATACTCATGACCCATTCTCAATCCAAATGAAGCTTTTCATAAAGCTTTTCCTTAATCCAAGATTAAGCTATGCTTGAGGCCAAATTAATGGCTTTTTGCTATGCTTTTAGTTTATGCACATTGATGATTCAATCCATTATGGATTGATGATCCAATTAGAGACCATTCTAATTGTTTTCTTAATGATTCAATCAGAGACCATTATGGATTGATGATCCAATTAGAGACCATTCTAATTATATCCTTAATGATAAGCTTTATCCCTTAGAAAAAAAAAATTGAGATTTATCAGTCATAGTAGCGGAGCTATGGCAAAATTTTTATAGAAATTATGCATAAAATAAATTCATTCAAAGCATAAAAAGAGGACTTCCTACCATATTCTAGGAACTATCATCCTAGATTAATTAAAAGAATTTTATTATGCATGAAGATGTGGATGTTTGCATGTAGATGTAGATGTATAGATGTAGATGTGGATGTGGAGGTGGATGGATGCATGTAGATGTAGATGTATAGATGTAGATGTGAATGGAGATGTGGATGTATGCATGTAGATGTAGATGTATAGATGTGGATGTGGATGTATACATGTAGATGTAGATGTATAGATACGGATGTGGATGTGGAGGTGGATGTATACATGTAGATGTAGATGTATAGATGTAGATGTGGATGTGGAGGTAGATGGATGCATGTAGATGTAGATGTATAGATGTAGATGGGAATGGAGATATGGATGTATGCATGTAGATGTAGATGTATAGATGTAGATGTGGATGTGGAGGTGGATGGATGCATGTAGATGTGAATGGAGATGTGGATGTATGCATGTAGATGTAGATGTATGGAGGTGAATGTGAATGTGGATGTGGATGTATGCATAGAGATGTAGATGTATGCATGTAGATGTGAATGTACGCATATAGATGTGGATGTATGGATGTGAATATACGATATGCGATGTGAGGGAATCTGAAGTGATGAGATAGAAATGATGTGATGGGATGAGTATACATATAAATGGAATATGGAATAAGTAATGTAGATTGATGAGGGATAATGTGGAAAAATGAAAGTTAAAATAGAAATTGTGTTGTAAACTGTTTGTAAATACTGTTTGTAAATGCTGTTTGTAAATGATTGTTTTATGTCAAGAATGCTGGGGGGAGCATTTTGACCGTCTTGTGATTAAAGTCGTGATGGTAAAGTTGCAACTGCTGACGGGGAGTCAATGAAGGACGTCTCGCGTAGCAAGGTCGGCCGAGGTCTTGACCAGCCTCGGTGCGATTAAAATGGTGAGCTTCCGGTATGGTGGATGAGGGGCCAAGGAAGCGGCCTATGCGTGAAGCGCTAGGTTACCTGCGAAGGATCCTAGAGGGTGCTGACCATACGGTGCTCGGGCTCTGGGTTGCCTAGGATACCCACGCGTGCGTCGAGGAAGATATTGGAACAGAGTTGGAGTTGTTTTCTGAAATCGAGCATGGATCTGGTTGATTGACCTTGCTGGTCTTCAATGGATGAGTCCATGGCTCCTTATATGGATCTGTTGGTTGATCTTGCTGATCTTCAACGAGAGTCCATCTTGTTAAGTGATTATATTGCCAAGTATTATGGGCTAGGAACTATCGAAACGGCTCCTGAGCGTTCTAGTTGCCAATGATGCCATAGATACTCTGATGAAGGAATGATGGAAAATTAAGAATCAATTGGATAAATTGGAAGATGGTGATCAATGATACTAGGGTTTTATTAAAGGATTGTTTTAAACTGGTTGAATCTGGTTGAAAAAGGCAATTTCATATTGGGTGTGTGAGTGGTGTGACTAGTTTTATTTTGCATGAACATCCGGCTAGGGGGCCTTGGAACTCTTTTCCTTGGTACCCGGGACAAAACCTAACCAAATTTTTAATTGGATCCCATCACTACAGTGGTTGGGCGGTTGGCTAACCCATGGGATCGGATGGGGTTAGGCTGGACTGATGGATCCGTAAATCGAGACTCAAACTTTTATTTTTACGATAGAAAAAAAAAATCCCGGACAGTAACTGTTCTATGGATAGGAATCAACGGCTGTGCCTCTTGAATGGGGAAAAAAGCGTTGATCCCAATGATCCAAGTGCAAGTTTCTTCCTTGAACTGACTAAGTATCTTATAGATGTAATTGGATCATCTCGATCAGAAATGATCTTGGCTACGTTAGAGTAAAAGTTATCCTGGTGGAATCGACCGTGCTTTCCGGTAAAGGAAGTTTTCCGGGTTCGGTTTTGGAACAATCGATGGATTAGTCTCTTATCCGGATATCCGTGGGTGAGGCCCCGAATGTGGGACCCCTGTCCTGCGCGAGAAGTGCTACTTCCGCTGCTAGTATCCCGAATCTGTTACTCGGTGGGAACAGGGATCTTACAGTTGGTATCAGAGCATTTGGTTAATAAAGATCACTTGAGAAGACAAATATGTCAAAAATTTATCAAGAAACACAAAAAGGTTATAATTGTGTGATATAACTCATACAATTTGATATTCAAACTGAAATTCATAATTTGGTAATTGGTTCTTCAGATGGAAGTACCGCAATTATATAGAAACCCTGACTTGCTTGAGGCCTAGACATGATAGTATTTACCTTATAATTCCAAGGGCCGTGACTACCCGTATATACCGAGAGTATACTGCAGCTCTTTACTGACAGTATATACGAGTAAATCTAAGACTTGAAATTATAAGCGTTAATGCTATCCAAATGATGATTTCGAATGTGATTGATATGATTTTTAATTCTGTTTGAGAATTGATGAATTGATTTGGATTCTGATTGAAAATGCTGATTGAAAATGCTGATTGAAAAAAAAAATGTTGATTTTTAAAAATTAGTTGAAATATAATGAAACCACAATGAGGGGGAATGGGACGAGTCCCTGTGATGATATTCATAACTAGAATGATGATAACGAATTCAGCAAATCACTATGAGACTAGTGGGTTGTGCTGTCAGATTGCTACTGTTAATACTTGACCGGTAGATCAAGTTAAGGGATGTCAAATTGAGAACTTGCTTGACTGAAATTTCCGTGGGGAGGAGTGTTCCGAAGGAAACTTTTCGATCTAATGGACCTTTATCATGTTAAAGATATGAATGATATGATCTGAATGAATTGTTATTTATGATGAGTTCTACATAAGGGATATTTATCCCAGTGTTCTGTTGGGTTGACCAGAATATAAGGAACCCAGAATAAAATTGGATCTTAAGAAAAAGAGCTGTCCTCTACCTTGCGAGATGAGGACATCTCGCACTTTTTAAGTGGGGTAGAATGTAAGATTCCTCCCCAACCTTCGAGGTATACTGGAGTAAGAATCTTCCTTTCTGATCTTATAATTATTCCCTCTCTAAAATAAAAGAAAATTTCTGTTTAAAAAAGGAAGACCCTTTTCCTAGAATACTTCTCAGGAGTCACGCCTATTTTAAGGATTTAGAACAATGAGTTTAGAAGTGAGAATCGGTGTTTTGGATACCAAGGTTTTGGTTTTCATTCAAGTACGGCCCAAAAGAAGTTCTTTATCTCTTGGGGAGTATAAGAAGTTATCCCCCAGATATTGTGATCCTTATATCTGAATTCAATGAAAGTAGGTGACTTAGCCTACAAGTTTCTTTTATCTCCTCATCTCAAAATTCATAATGCCTTCTATAGAAAAATGTGTCAAACTCAAATCATGGAAAGACGGAAAAACTTCAGTGGCAAGTTACCGTTGGCTTCTAGGTTACGCTAGCTCCTTCCTTTATATAAGTCGTAACTTTTACTTGTCGCTCACAGTAATCTTACTCCCATCAATCTCCTTCCTTTCTTAATCTCCTTCATGGCTTGGCAACAGGAATTAGTTTTATCCCTGATGATTTCTCACCTTCAAGACGCAAGAGAGTCTGTGAAGAAAGACTTTATAGAACAGTATGAGCGCTCACTTTTTCCTCACCTAGGAACTTCTGTAGCGCAGACCAAATGGCGGACCTATCAAAACATAACTAGGGTAACACCCTGGGGTCAGCAGCACTTTCGTAACAATGTCCGCTTGGCCATGGTTATTGAAGCTTTGGGTTTGGGTCCCCGATACTACTGCGTCATGAGATCAAGGCATCTTGGGTTTTCTGAGCGGGTCTTCTTACTGGCGTGTTTTCTTCCTCATGAGAAGATATGCCTTTATCCCGTTTTTGGCTTGCCTCTCAGAGGTCCTTTTGTTAGATCACCTCATTCCACTGAGATAGGTGCGGCAATAACCAGCAGAATCATTCCCATAGATGAGTTACCCTATACTTGTGCAGCTTGTGAGGACTGCTTTTGTGACCATATAATGGACGGGCTTATGGAAGTGTAAAGAGTTTTTCTATCTTTACTGTATAAGTTCCGTGAATGAATAAAGTTTAAATCTTGTTCTTATTTTGAATCTTGCTCTCTTTAAGACTTTTCTTGGTGGTTAATCTTGATTAAATTTTTTCTCTAAATCTCATATTCGTGCATCTTGTAAAATTATCCCAGTTTGCGAGATGAGGACATCTCGCATTTTTTAAGTGGGGTAGAATGTAAGATTCCTCCCCCAACCCCTTTTTGATGTCTAGTATCTTCCCCTGTAATCAATCCCTCTTCAGAAATATAAAGGCCTTGTTCTAACTGTTTTAGCCTAGAGAGAGAAAAATATGCTAGAGAGAGAATATTCAGATTATGAATATTTTTGGATAGAAAATTAACTCATCTTATTAAAATAAGTTCCCGTGAAATAGAAATTCAAAAAGAATTTTCCAATGTGCAATTGAAATTAATTGGAAATAAGTATAAAGAACCTTAGTCTAAGGGTCTAGATTTTCAGAAATTTTTAGATTATGGTCCAATTAAGGTTCCTATGGGCCAATAGCATCAATCCATGTGTAGGGAGGAGATAAATCCAATTTGTAAAAGAAGATACCCAAAAATGAGTAAATGCTCACATAAGATGAAGAGTTGAAAATGTACAAGAATTATTAGTAAAAAAACTATGAGCAATATTAAAAATATGAGATATTTTGGGTATCCAAAAATGAGTAAATGCTCACATAAGATGAAGAGTTGAAAATGTACAAGGTTTATTAGTAAATAAACACATATGTAAGGAAGGGGAGTTCTTTAAAGGAGGTGCATATTTCACATAAGATGAAAAGTTGAAAATGTACAAGGTTTATTAGTAAATAAACACATATGTAAGGAAGGGGAGTTCTTTAAAGGAGGTGCATATTTCACATAAGATGAAGAGTTGAAAATGTACAAGGTTTATTAGTAAAAAAACTATGACACATATGTAAGGAAGAGGAGTTCTTTAAAGGAGGTGCATATTTCACATAAGATGAAGAGTTGAAAATGTACAAGGTTTATTAGTAAAAAACTATGAGCAATAAAATTTTGACACATATGTAAGGAAGGGGAATTCTTTAAAGGAGGTGCATATTTCACATGCTTGAATGAGTTTTAAACTCAAAAATAATGTGATATTTTTATCTCTCATCTCTCTTGAACCAAACCAAATCAAAATGGAACCAAACCGAATCAAAAAGTAACCAAACTAGGTCCAAATCTAGTCCAAATTCAACCAAATTGACTTGGAAAATTCTAGAATCAGTTTGTTTGGTTAGGAGCTCAAATTTTCCTATAAATAGAAGCCTCCCCTTGTTGAAAAAAATATAGTGTCTTATGCTTTGTCACTCTACTCCACCTAAGCCAAATTAGATAGTCTCTTATGCTTTGTTACTCTACTCCACCTAAGCCAAAATATATAGTCTCTTATGCTTGTTACTCTACTCCACCTAAGCCAAATTAGATAGAGTCTTATGCTTTGTTACTCTACTCCACCTAAGCCAAATTAGATAGTGTCTTATGCTTTGTCACTCTACTCCACCTAAGCCAAATTAGATAGTCTCTTATGCTTTGTTACTCTACTCCACCTAAGCCAAAATATATAATCTCTTATGCTTGTTACTCTACTCCACCTAAGCCAAATTAGATAGAGTCTTATGCTTTGTTACTCTACTCCACCTAAGCCAAATTAGATAGTGTCTTATGCTTTGTTACTCTACTCCACCTAAGCTAAAATATATAGTGTCTTATGCCTTGTTACTCTACTCTACCTAAGCCAAGAACTGTGAATTCTTTAATAATTCACTAGTTTTTGATACTTCTCTCTTTCTTCAATCCCCATTGGTGGACTCCATCAACATACTAAACCAATTGATTGGTTGGGGGCCTCTACCGTGAATAAAGAATCAAGCAAATCATAAGGTAAGTATATTGAATTTTGATCTTTTCTATAATTTCTCAATGATTCTCTCTTCTCAACCCCTCTCAAGCTTGAGAAGTTTAATTGGTATTGGTTTTTTAAATGCTATTGAAGTTAATTGGTGAATAGTAGGGAAGAGTTACATAATTTAATAAATGCTATAGAAGTTAATTTCCATTTATGTTTAAATTCAAATGGTTTTTATGTAATTTCTCTCTCTCTCTCTCAAGAAATGGTCATACTCATGACCCATTCTCAATCCAAATGAAGCTTTTCATAAAGCTTTTCCTTAATCCAAGATTAAGCTATGCTTGAGGCCAAATTAATGGCTTTTTGCTATGCTTTTAGTTTATGCACATTGATGATTCAATCCATTATGGATTGATGATCCAATTAGAGACCATTCTAATTATTTTCTTAATGATTCAATCAGAGACCATTATGGATTGATGATCCAATTAGAGACCATTCTAATTATATCCTTAATGATAAGCTTTATCCCTTAGAAAAAAAAAATTGAGATTTATCAGTCATAGTAGCGGAGCTATGGCAAAATTTTTATAGAAATTATGCATAAAATAAATTCATTCAAAGCATAAAAAGAGGACTTCCTACCATATTCTAGGAACTATCATCCTAGATTAATTAAAAGAATTTTATTATGCATGAAGATGTGGATGTTTGCATGTAGATGTAGATGTATAGATGTAGATGTGGATGTGGAGGTGGATGGATGCATGTAGATGTAGATGTATAGATGTAGATGTGAATGGAGATGTGGATGTATGCATGTAGATGTAGATGTATAGATGTGGATGTGGATGTATACATGTAGATGTAGATGTATAGATACGGATGTGGATGTGGAGGTGGATGTATACATGTAGATGTAGATGTATAGATGTAGATGTGGATGTGGAGGTAGATGGATGCATGTAGATGTAGATGTATAGATGTAGATGGGAATGGAGATATGGATGTATGCATGTAGATGTAGATGTATAGATGTAGATGTGGATGTGGAGGTGGATGGATGCATGTAGATGTAGATGTATAGATGTAGATGTGAATGGAGATGTGGATGTATGCATGTAGATGTAGATGTATGGAGGTGAATGTGAATGTGGATGTGGATGTATGCATAGAGATGTAGATGTATGCATGTAGATGTGAATGTACGCATATAGATGTGGATGTATGGATGTGAATATACGATATGCGATGTGAGGGAATCTGAAGTGATGAGATAGAAATGATGTGATGGGATGAGTATACATATAAATGGAATATGGAATAAGTAATGTAGATTGATGAGGGATAATGTGGAAAAATGAAAGTTAAAATAGAAATTGTGTTGTAAACTGTTTGTAAATACTGTTTGTAAATGCTGTTTGTAAATGATTGTTTTATGTCAAGAATGCTGGGGGGAGCATTTTGACCGTCTTGTGATTAAAGTCGTGATGGTAAAGTTGCAACTGCTGACGGGGAGTCAATGAAGGACGTCTCGCGTAGCAAGGTCGGCCGAGGTCTTGACCAGCCTCGGTGCGATTAAAATGGTGAGCTTCCGGTACGGTGGATGAGGGGCCAAGGAAGCGGCCTATGCGTGAAGCGCTAGGTTACCTGCGAAGGATCCTAGAGGGTGCTGACCATACGGTGCTCGGGCTCTGGGTTGCCTAGGATACCCACGCGTGCGTCGAGGAAGATATTGGAACAGAGTTGGAGTTGTTTTCTGAAATCGAGCATGGATCTGGTTGATTGACCTTGCTGGTCTTCAATGGATGAGTCCATGGCTCCTTATATGGATCTGTTGGTTGATCTTGCTGATCTTCAACGAGAGTCTATCTTGTTAAGTGATTATATTGCCAAGTATTATGGGCTAGGAACTATCGAAACGGCTCCTGAGCGTTCTAGTTGCCAATGATGCCATAGATACTCTGATGAAGGAATGATGGAAAATTAAGAATCAATTGGATAAATTGGAAGATGGTGATCAATGATACTAGGGTTTTATTAAAGGATTGTTTTAAACTGGTTGAATCTGGTTGAAAAAGGCAATTTCATATTGGGTGTGTGAGTGGTGTGACTAGTTTTATTTTGCATGAACATCCGGCTAGGGGGCCTTGGAACTCTTTTCCTTGGTACCCGGGACAAAACCTAACCAAATTTTTAATTGGATCCCATCACTACAGTGGTTGGGCGGTTGGCTAACCCATGGGATCGGATGGGGTTAGGCTGGACTGATGGATCCGTAAATCGAGACTCAAACTTTTGTTTTTATGATAGAAAAAAAAAATCCCGGACAGTAACTGTTCTATGGATAGGAATCAACGGCTGTGCCTCTTGAATGGGGAAAAAAGCGTTGATCCCAATGATCCAAGTGCAAGTTTCTTCCTTGAACTGACTAAGTATCTTATAGATGTAATTGGATCATCTCGATCAGAAATGATCTTGGCTACGTTAGAGTAAAAGTTATCCTGGTGGAATCGCCCGTGCTTTCCGGTAAAGGAAGTTTTCCGGGTTCGGTTTTGGAACAATCGATGGATTAGTCTCTTATCCGGATATCCGTGGGTGAGGCCCCGAATGTGGAACCCCTGTCCTGCGCGAGAAGTGCTACTTCCGCTGCTAGTATCCCGAATCTGTTACTCGGTGGGAACAGGGATCTTACAGTTGAGATGAGGAGATAAAAGAAACTTGTAGGCTAAGTCACCTACTTTCATTGAATTCAGATATAAGGATCACAATATCTGGGGGATAACTTCTTATACTCCCCAAGAGATAAAGAACTTCTTTTGGGCCGTACTCGAATGAAAACCAAAACCTTGGTATCCAAAACACCGATTCTCACTTCTAAACTCATTGTTCTAAATCCTTAAAATAGGCGTGACTCCTGAGAAGTATTCTAGGAAAAGGGTCTTCCTTTTTTAAACAGAAATTTTCTTTTATTTTAGAGAGGGAATAATTATAAGATCAGAAAGGAAGATTCTTACTCCAGTATACCTCGAAGGTTGGGGAGGAATCTTACAGCATTAGTCTCTTGTCCGGATATCCGTGGGCAAGGCCCCGAGTGAGAGGTTCTGCCCTGCGTAAGAAGTGCTACTTCCACTGCTAGCACCCTGGAATTTGTTGCGCAGAGGGGGCAGGGAAGCTTCAACCCCTTCGATACGTTGGGTCCACGATGAGTAAGCATTTTCTGGGCCCATGCACGATCAACGTCACTAAACTGTGAGAACAATGATTCTGGATCAGTAAGACCGACATGTTGCATCATAAATATATCATGTGCTGTTGTGTTCGAAACGTGAATGGCAGTGACCCTAAAAAATTTGCATGCATTTTAAACAAGGAAAATGAGGACATACACAATGTTTGCTCATTTCATACACAAAAAAACATTGTACAATGCACTTACTTGTTGATCATGCGTAACACCAGAGCAAGAAATCCGCGTCCTCTTCCTCAAGGAACCAGACCACTCTGTAATTCACCTTGGGAATCCTCTCTTTTTTGACTCAATTGGTATTCACCCATTCTTGCCAAGCTTTTAGTCGATGGTTACAATCCCAAACAACAAACATCTTCCCAACCATGTGTTGCCATCCTTCAGTCTCCTCTAATATCTTGTCAAATTTGCCTAATATCTTGTCTCCTCTAATATCTTGTCAAATCCTTCAGTCTCCTCTAATATCTTGTCAAATTCGCCTAACAATGATAGGTCATGGTGGCTAGTTTTGCAGTTCGACGGTCGAATGGAACAGGTGATTTACTTGGGAATCCATCTGAGACAATGAACTCCACCATTATCGATCGGTATTTACTCCCCTCGATGCTTTTGATCAACCCCTTGATAGAATCCTCCTTTATGCGGATTGCTGGGTTTGCAAGGACATGTCAAAGTGGCACTCTAGAAAGGAAGTTTTGGTTGTTGACCAAGTGGTCCTCCAACCAATTTGTAGAGATGTGTCGATCAACCACTTGGGGGAAACTCTCTTTCATAGACTCCTCTTCATCTACAATCATGGCACTACTGCTAGTGGCCACATGATTATCAACAGACGTTGAAGAACCAACTCCCATAAGTCAATTGCAATTGTGAGGTGTTTGTTACCACCTCGCTTGATGTGGCCACTTGTGATATGCTCACATCTTGCGAAAGAGCGATCTCAGCTTGCGATCCAGTGAACCCCTTCGATTGCAACGAATCTATGGGAGGCATTTTGTCTTGAATATGCATCCATATTTAAGAATAGTTATTGAATTAGTCTTTAATCATTAGGATAATTATTTAAATTAATCTTTAATTATCATTAATTATTGATTCAAATAACATGTGATGCACTATTTCTTAAATTTTAGAAACTATTATGCCATTTATATCAATCAAAAGACGTTTACCTCAAGAATTTGGATGATTGAGAACTCTTGGGCAAGTGAGGACTGCTTGAGCTTGAGAGCGTTGAGACCGCTACTGCTTGATCTTCAAGGCACTTGAGGACGTGCATTGAGGCGCTTGTTGGCACTTGAGGGCGCTTGTTGGCACTTGAGGGATTTGAGAGGGCTATAGAGGGCGAGAAAGGGCAAGCTTGATTGAGAGGGTGATAGAGGGTGAGCTTGAGAGGTGCAGAGGATTGAAAGGGTTTGATGAGAGGGTGAGAGAGAGAGAAAGTTATCATTGAGGGCTCTTTTGTCAGCCCTCAACGTTGGTTGTGCAATGACTTTTAAAGCCGTTGCACAGCCACGTGTCCTGCTGCATGGCTCGCCCCACCACGCAGGCCACATGGCCACGTGCCTTGCACGCCACAGGCCACATGGCCTTTGCCACGTGCGTGGCACGTGGCAAAGGCCATGCGGCACTCCGCATGTAATGCCTGCATGCAGGCGTTACACATGGCGTGGCCACGTGGACTAAGTAGTCCACGTGTAATGCTCGAGCCTGGGCATTACACGGACCACCACATGTAAGTCCACACGGGCATTTCACGTGACGTGGCCAGGTGGACTATATAGTCCACGTAGCTAACCATGTGGACTAAACAGTCCATGTGGCATGGCCACATGGACTATATAGTACACATGGACCCCCGCCACCTGTAATGCCCGTACTACTCGAGCATTACACATGGCATTACATTCCTTTGAATACTATCGCAAGCACCCTAATGGTCTCATTAGATAATGGATGTGGTTCTTCCCTGACCGCGTGATTCATTGATATATTGTGGACAACAACATAGACCCAAAGCCTAATCAAGCACCCAAGATATGGTCAGTTTCTATAGGAATGAACCTCACAGACAAGGAGGTATATTCATTGTGGGAAGGTGGATACCAGGTGGAGAGCAAGAATGTAGAAGGTGTTATGCCCACCCCATCGCACAGCAGTGGGGCTTCAAGGTTTTTTACAACTACAACTTCAAAAGATCCTCCATATGGGTCCACTCCTAACATAGAGGCTAGTGGCTCAGGCATGCGAAATGGCATAAGAGTCAAGTACCACATGTTGATATCAGAGGAAGCGTCCAAAAAAATAAAGGCCTCTTTGAAAATGAAAGCTATGGCGGTAGAAGAAATGTGGAGTGGAGCACAAGTATGACGTTTTCAAGATCGAATCACACAGGGATGATGCACACATGGGAAAATATGATGTGCATGTGAAAGACGAACCATGTACATGTCTAGATTTCCCAAATCGAGAAGCCAAGAAGAAGCTGTATCTTGCATGTAAGCACTTTTACTTCATTTATTTACGTGTGCTAGGCTTAACCCATAGTGAGAATATGTTCATCCACCAACCTATCCTATCTGACCTTGAGCTTTACAAGGCCTTGTCTCATAGGAGAGCATACCCTAAATTAGATAATTGAGTGCAAGGATAATCAGTGGACCTTTGGTATTTTGGGACCTATGTAACCTTTGTGGAAGTAACCTCATTGTAGAGGGTTCTATTGTGCAATGTCTATCTCCTTCAAATACATACTCACTCTTTCCCAAACAAGTTCAAAAGAGGCATTTTTTATTGTGGTGCCAAAATCCGAGAAAAGATACCTTTATTATTAACATTAAAAAAGATAAATATATTTTATTATTTTGTATGTTGAAAAAGGAAGAGTGCACCTCTCCCATTGCTATAAATATAGAGGTAAGCTCCAAAGCACTTTGTTATACACCATTGCAACCAAGCCTTGTTAGTAGAGTACAACACCCTAAACCCTCCTTCGTTTCATTTGTTATCGCATCATCAAATGTTAGCATTGAAGTTGTTCTTGCATGTATCCAGAGGGAGGCCACCAATGTGGAGGTCAAGCAAAAGACCATAGATGGTGCATAAGCATGGAAAGGTCTCACATCCTTTCCACTTCTTGGAAATGATGATACTATTTCTCAAGTTAAGGACAAAGTGGTAGGCTTAATTGCAATTTGGCAAGCCCATGGTTTTATTGATGAATCATCTGAGCATGTCTTGGTAGAGGAAGTGTGAAAGGGTATGAACACCATTTGCTTACTTTGTGACTACACCCCGGAGAACAATCGAGGCCCATAGTAGTAAAGATGATGGTTTTCACATTTTTGTATTTGGAAGGTGTACGTGAATGAACTTGGTTTTATTTTTAGTTTGAACCAATAACCTCAATGTAGAGGATGTGATGTTGACATGTTTTTATGTGTTCACTCGACCCTCTGAAGTAATTACGTCATGTTGCTCTCTCCAACTTGCTTCACCCCTCTCTCTTCATATTTTTATGTGTTTACTCCTCAAGTAATTACGTCATGTTGCTCTCTCCAACTTGCTTCGCCCCTCTCTCTTCATCAAGGGAGGTTTCACATATATGTAATTGGAAGTTGTACATGAATGAACTTGGTTTAATTTCCACTTTGAAACAACAACCTCAATTGTAGAGGATGTGTTGTTGACATGTCTGCCATGGTTCAAAATGTTGGTCTTGATAGCATAGGTAACAAATGGTGGAACCTAACAGTTTTGCAGAGCCTTCAATGGCAACATCCCAAGGGTCACCCCGACATTGGTTTCCGGTTCAAGTCTGCTCTTGAGTGGGCTACAACAACGGGCCACTTTCAAGTGATACCCTCCTAGTAGGTGAAGGTGCTAAAAAAATAGTGGAGAATGTTATCAACCATTATTACAACTTTAAACACAAGTGCCAAATTTATTACTACAATTATTAACACAACTATTAGCACAACTATTAACAACAGCTATTAGAAAATATTAGCACATCTATTAACAACTATTAACACATGTTTAAAATTTAGGACTTAACAACAACTATTCAAAGCTATAATCTTAGCTATTAAAATCTATTAGCACAATTATTAAAAGCTATCAACATAGCTATTAATAGATTTTAGCACAGGTTTAGAGTTTAGGACTTAAAGACAACTATCCTTTAGAACTACCATAGCTATTAGCGACACAGCTATTGACAGCTATTACCATCTATTACATAGCTATTAGCACAACTATTTTGTTAGCTATTAGCATAACATGCATATTAAAAGCCTATGCATAGCTATTAGGATCTATTACTTCAGTTATTAGTAGAATTAGGACTTACCATAGCTACTAACAACTATTACCATAGCTATTAACATCTATCACCACAACCACTAGCATATATTACTTCAGTTATTAGTAGAATTAGGACTTACCATAGCTACTAACAACTATTACCATAGCTATTAACATCTATCACCACAACCACTAGCATATATTACATCCCACAACTATTATATAGCTATTACAAAACTATTGCATAGCTAGGGGTAACTATTAGCACAACATGCATATTAAATGCCTATTAGCACAACATTCATACCCACAGCTATTAGCACATCTATTGACAGCTATTAGCACCACAAGCATATTAAAAACTAATAATATCTATTACACATCTATTAGCACAACATGCATACAGCAGATATTACCTCAGCTATTACCAGGCAACTATTAGTAGAATTAGGATTTACCACAACTACTAACAGCTATTACCACAACCATTAATATCTATCATCATAGCCATTAACAAATATTACATAACTATTAAAGAACATTTGTAAGATTCCTCCCCAGCCCCTCAAGATGTCCAGTATCTTCCATTGTAATCACTTCGCTCTTCAGAATAATAAAAGATCTTGTTTCTACCTATTTTGGCTTAGAGAGAGAAAATATTCTACAGAGAGGTTATTCTGATTTTAGATACTTTTGGATGGAAAAATATCTCTTCTTGTTAAAATAAATTCCTCCGAAATAGAAGTTCAAAAAGATTTTCAGAAGGTGCATTAGAAATAAATTATAATCTGTTCAAAAGGCCTTATCCTAAGGGTCCAGATTTTTAGAAAATTTTAAATTAAGGTTCTGAGGGGCCAATCAGATTCATCCAAATGTATGGAGAAAATAAATTGAAGAAATAAAGAAAATCCCCCCAAAATGAGTAAATACTCACATAAGATGAAGAGTGGACTAAGGACCAAAGGAAATACTAAAAAAATAAAATTTTGACACCTTAGAGTGGGGATTCCCCCACATGAAGGAGGCGCCTATTTCACATGTGTGGTGGAGTTTTAAATTCTCAAATATTGAGATATTTCATCTCTCCTCATCCTAATTCAAGTCTAGTTCCAAAAAGTAAGCTATACTGACCCAAAAATGGTCAAAAATTGACCAAACTGATCTGGAAAATTTTAGAAACAGTTTGCTTGGTAAGAAGCTCACTTTTTCCTATAAATAGAAGCCTCCCCCTTTGTAGAAGATTAATAGTGTTTTATGCACTGTTACTCTACTCCACCCCAGAGCCAAAAACAGTGAATTTATTGATAATTGATTAGTTTTTGACCTTTCCCTCTTCAAAAGAATTGGTGGCCACTCTTGTTGCAAACAAGAGTAGATCCCTCAAACCATCAAGCCAAAGGAAAGCTCACAGAAATTCAAGTAAGCTAGAAATCCTACTTTTTCTTTATTCTTTTTAATGGTTTTCTAATTTTTGTTTTCTTTAAAATGAAAAAATGATGTTATGCCTTGTTGGAAAGGGTTCTCCCTTCTCTTCATTCTTAAATTCAGCCTTTCTTTATCCTAGATAAGTAATCAAATTATTAGAGTTAAACTTTTCATATTGTTTCTCTTTTAAAAGTGGAATTTGATTAGTTTAGAATGCTTTGAACCATTTGGGATAATTTTTAAGTAACTTGAGGATAGAAAAAATTAAAAAATGATCAGCTATACAAAGGAGGTTATGGTGAAATTTTTCTAAATTTTGTGAAATAAGTTTTATCTTTTATTATTTAAAAAGAGTAATCCCCACCGTTTGTGTATTCTAAAAGTGTTATTTTCATTCTAGGCATAGAAAAATGCATTTTTCAAGAAATGACGATGTGACCAGTTTAGGAAAATTCACTCAAATCACCCATCGAATCTGAAACTAAGTTGAGACCCTTTGATTTTGATTTGAGAATCAAGGTTACAGAATTCGAGGAATTTTGTTTGGAATTCAGACCTGCGATCAGAAAGTCTTGGGATATGGATTTAAGATATACTCATTGTATTCAAAGGAAACTCAAAATTGAAAACTTGCATAGAAACCCTATTTTCTGAAAGGACTGTCTTACGCCAGAATGCTAGAGCGAGAATTTGGTATATGTGTTTTTCTAAGGGAAGTTTGATTGCAATAGCTGGTGGGGAGTGTTCAAAGGACGGCTCACGTGGAAAAAACCTACCTAGGTCTTCACCAGCCTGGGTATGGTGAAAACTGGTATGCTTCTGGTACGATGGGCGAGAGCCGACGAAGCGGTCCCTGAGTGAAGTGCCAGGACACCTAAGGAGGATCCTAGAGGGTTCTGACCAGGCGATGCACGGGCTCGCAGTGCTTAGGATACCCATGCGTATGTTGTGGAAGATATATATATGTATGATGATGAGAAAATTATTGTAATCTGTTACTGGATCTCGTTGCTGACCTGCTGGTCTCAACGAAGAGTCCAGAGTGATACTGTTTTGTGAGAAACAAGGATTGAATGGAAATGTTTAGTTATGACATCTGTAACCAATAATTGTTTGTCAATGGATTGTTTTAAAAGTTAAATTCTAATTTTGGTTCATGTTCTATTCTTTACACGATCACTTTATGCTCGTCGTTTGGTGCATGCCTATTTTTGGCTATGTTTCTCATATCTCATACATGGTCTGCAAGTTCTGCGATCTTATCTTGTACGTATTCTCACAACCCGACATGGCAAACACCATACTTGTTAACGGATTTCCTTCTGGGCAGTGTTTTGTTCCTCTTTTCCAAGGCCAAGGATTTCCTGGTTGGAAATCCTTGGCCTTGGAAGGATTTCCTGGTTGGAAATACAAGATTCTATTAATTTTGGAAGGAGACGAATTGGCAGATATTGTTCTTGGTATTCTTGCATGCCCCCCTCAACCTATTGATCCACTTCAAAATGATGTTATTCTTGCCGAAGGTTCTATTTTTGAACACTGGAAAATTGATCATGCACACTGGATTCATCGTGATAAGGCTACTCGTCGGTATATACTTTCTGTCGTTATCTACGTCATCTGCTATATGGGACTATCTTATCACTATGTTTGAGAAGAAAACTATTACAGAGATTCTGTATCTCCGTAATCTTCTGGGCAAGCTTCAATTCAAGGTAGGTACATCTAGTCACATTGAATCATTCAAAAGTATTATGAATCAACCTTCTATTTGCAGGGGATCCTATTCCTCGAACTCAATTGGTTACACACCTTCTTGATACGATGAAGGATCCTTTGTATGATAATATTGTCACTATATTATCTAACAAGGATGGAATTGACTTTGAGCATACATGCATTTCTTTGATTAAATATTCTCAACGTCATGATCATCAGACGTTGGTACTCATGAAACGGTCATGATCTTCCAAGAGTACACCTTAGTTTGATTTGGAGATGCATCAAATGGATGTTAAGACGGCTTTTCTTAATGGAGATGTAAAGAAGGAAATATATATGGAGCAACCTAAAGGATTTACAATTCCCAGAAAGGAACATCTTGTATGCCAACTCCATCGTGCTTTGTATGGATGAAAACAAGCTTCACGATCATGGTACATCAAGATTGATCAATTTCTCACATCTCAGGCGTTTGTTTCTTGCTTCTCTGATCCAAATCTTTATATCAAGCGCAATGTGGATAACCATTTTGTGATATTGGCCCTTTATGTTGATGACACTATACTTGTGTCTAAGAATCTATCTTTCATGCAACTAGTAAAAAAGGTTTTATCCTCAGCCTTTAATATGGTGGATCTTGGGGACATCCATTCATGCCTTGTATTCAAGTTCAAAGTTATTGTCACCACAATGGTATTTTGCTTCTTCGTCAAACAAAGTTTATCCAAGATATTGTTCAAAAGTTTGGATTGGCTATTGCACATTCGGCAAACACTCCTTGTCTTGCAAGCTCTACTAGGAGTACTTCTGCAAATATTGAGGTTGAATCATTAGCTCTAAATCAACCCTATGCTAATCTTATTGGTTGTCTTCAATTTGTGTGCATGAGCACTCGTCCTGATATTCTGTTTGCAGCAAATCTGTTAGAACAATACTTTTCCTCTCCATCTACAAGACATTGGTCTCAAGCTAAACGTGTTTTGAAGTACTTGAAGGGCACTGTAGATTTCGGACTTGTATATCACCGTCAGGAAGACATATCTTCATCAACTTCTCTTAATCTTTTGGGTTATTCAGATGCTGATTGGGCAAGCTCTAACTTGTCCATACGATCCACCAGTGGTAATTGCTTCTTTATCAACGGCTGTTTGGTATCTTGGGCTAGCAAGAAACAACGCTATATTATAGTTTCTACTACAGAGTCTGAATATGTAGCTACATCTTTAGCAGCTTGTGAATTGGTTTGGCTTCGACAATTGCTGATATTGGTCATTCTCCTTCCTCAAGCACTCCTCTTAGATGTGACAACCAAAGTGCTATTAGTCTAGCCAAGGACTACGTGCAACATAGCAAGTCCAAGCATATTACAGTTCATTATCACTATGTTCGACATGAAATAAGGAAAGGAGCAATAATGGTAGAACATTGTCCAACTGATCAAATGATTGCAGACATTCTCACGAAAGGACTCCATGAAGCTCGGTTTACACTTTTGTGATCAGAACTTGGAGTTACGGCGGCCTCTCTTTTTGGAGATTAGCACATCTCACGTCATGTTAATTTTGTCTAGACTTGTACATAGCCTATAAACTTTAGGACACTTCACACATTACTTCACATGCACATTTATTCTTTGTACTTTGTATATAGAAGCACATTGCACATGGACTTTAAGGTGGCATTGTACATTTATATGTAGGAGCTCAGGTTTTTCCCTTGTGCTCCCAAGGGTTTTTTTACTCGCAGATGGAGACCTTAATTTGAGTGGGGGTGTTGGAGCTATATATAGCTAGCACTAACTCACTCTAGGTCTTTCCTATATATATGTGACTTGTGACTATTATGATTCATTCTTGTGGAGCGTATGTGGTGTCTCCTGTCTCGTCTCTCTCCCTCTCTCAACATTTCTAGATTACACTTTTTTCTTCTCGTTCAATATCTGCATAGCCTCTTTGTATGGATCTATTTCTCAATTGGCCAAGAGCATCTTGTAAGCCATAGTCCACGAACTTGTCACACTAAGTTCCTATGTCATTAGTTATAGAGTCCAAATATGCTTATGACACATATCTTTGTAAGTTCTCTTTGCATGATGTAAATTTTGCTCAAGCCTTACCAAACACTTATTGTAAACCCTCTTTGGAAGATGTAGTGTTTGTTTAGGCCTTATAATGACCTGTGCCTATCATCAAGGAAAACCAAAGTAGCCCATAGTAGCAAGTACAAAGGTGTCCAAGATGAAGGTTCAACTAAATATTTAAATACTTTTGGGTTTCTTAAAAAAAGCATTTACAAATTATGTATATTTACAAAACTTTATGCAATAGACTTCATATGTTTTTTTGGGTTCGTATCATCACAAGGTCCCCACCATGAAGTGGGGACATGCTTTTACCCTAGAAAGGCAATGTAGCTAATGGTAGAAATAAAGGGTTTTAAAATTTGAAACCCTTATCAGTTGCTAGATGTGAAATGCATGTGCTTGCTATGAGGAATCTAACTTTTTTATTGTGAGTATTGAGAGAAATTGATAGAAAGTCTTTGGTAAGTTGTTGTGAGTGTGCCACATAACATGCCATATGTAGATATCAATATTCTAGAATGGACGCTTCATGGTGAACGATTTTTTTCTTCAATGTAGCAATAAATGTTTACGCGTGCGTTTCATCTTTAAAGACATGAAGTACAAGATCATAGTACATACAACAAGAGTAGATTACTATTTAAAACTTAAGAAGTGTTCTTGTGGAGTGCACATAAACACCTATGATGGATTGGTTATAATATTATGATACCTTCTCCTTGCTTTTGCCCCATTGAAACATTTCTACTCCAACCACCTTTTGAGTCTTTTATTTTGTATAATTTAATATTTTTCAGATCTATTGATAGTGGACCTCAAATTAACATGGAAATATCTCCTTACTTTTTTTTTTTCATAGTTTAGTAGTTTTCTAAGCTCCCGATAGTTGACTTCAAATCAACATGACAAGAAGGGCTAACACAACATTGTTGTGCAGGTATCCCTATTTTTCCCCACCTGTGAATATAGGAAACTCCCAGCATGCCAAACAAAACTCTAACACACTCGCATTTGCAGCCTTTTTTCAACTCTTTTATTACCATCTTTCCCAAGCAAGTTGTATTAGTATGGATTCATGCATTCTATTAGTCCGGATCACTGTATTAGTATGGATTCATGCATTCTATTAGTCCCGATCGCTGTATTAGTAGGATAGCGATCACCATGATTTTCTCTGCAAGTTATTTCATGAAATCCTTACTACAATCCTCAATAGCGATCCCCATGATTCTCTCTGCATGTTGGATTTGTGCCTTCATTGCAAATTTTAGTTGCTAATCAGCCCATCTGTAGCGACGGGGCCTAAACTCAAAACAAAAGGGATAAAACATTATGTTAAAAATTTGTTTAATTAAAGTATTAAAGTGGGAACGGCCGACGATGAGACAGCTGCTATTTTTATGGCATATGTATATAGTCAGCGCCTACTAACTATGAAAGAGCTTGTTTTCATGGTGCTAACACTATGATTACACATATTGCCTGCACATGATCATATTGCCAGCTTCTGTAGTAACATTGTCTTCTGTCTTCTGTTGCGCCAGTTTATGCTCCCAAGTTTAATATACTACATATACCATAATTAACTTCCAGACCTTGTACAAAAACTACCAATGGTGAAATGCCGCTGTAATAAAGAGACGTTAGACGTGTGGATTTCACATATATATTCCAAAGTTGTGGTACATATGCCATGATATAATGCATAGAGCAAGTATGATATTATTGAAAATCTCTTCGTTTTCTGAAGTATGATGATAATGCGCGTAGATCAAGTATAATGTTACGGTTTATTGAAAAGCTCTTCATTTTCTGAAGTGTGATGTGATTTTTCTATAAATTTTGAGAAATTTTGTGCATGTTTTTTGAAAAGCTCTTCATTTTCTGAAGTGTGATGTGATTTTTCTATAAATTTTGAGAAATTTTGTGCATAAATCATGCAACAGAATAAGGGTACGTTTCAACCTTGTACAAAAACTACCAATGGAAAAATGCGGTTGTAATAAGGAGATGTGAGACGTGTGTGGATTTTACATATATATTCCAAAGTTGTGGTAGAGATGCGATGATGATAATGCACATAAAGTCTTCTCCAACCTAGTGATGCTTGACATAGGCTTGAAATTGAATTCAAAAACATAATCTAGTCACGTAGAATGTGATTATTGGTAAGATATGGTTGTAAATCAAAAGATTCCTTATGTTAAGTGGGTATCTATGGCACAAAACGTCCCATGTGGGCGTGGAAACCTTGTTTAGCGTGTGCATGAGATTATAAGAACTATAAATTTCATGTGGAAAATAAACTTCTCATTTTTTTCAAGTGGTTTTTTTTGCCATTTTTAGGCAGTGGTTAGGCTATCAGGACACATACATGAGCCACTCGAGCATTAGTTAGAAAGAGTTGCCCCACATAGTTAGTTAGACAACATAGCAATGGGGAGACTAGATGCATAAATTTGAGTTCTCGAATCAAGAGTGGCATAGCTTTGAGGAGCCAACTCATGTATTGTTATTGCCAGTCGATTATTGTGGGTGAGATGAAAGAGAAACCAACAAGGCATCAAAATTGCATTATATGTGGGTGTGACAGGAATGTACATGCTAAACTAGAGCTAGTGTTGGGGCAAGTGGTCATGTATGAGCCATGAACTACACTTGAGCATATCCCAGACCCTATTGTCATTGTAGAGCCAACTGGAGAACAAGTCAGGGATCCTTAGAGTTTGCCTAAGGCCTCAAATAGACTCCTATCCATTCTAAAGAGTCCACAAACTAAACCAGTTTTGAAGCCCTAGCGTTTGGATTCAATCTAAGCAAGCCACACATTGTTTGGTGTAATGAGGGAGGACTCACTGCTGGGAGGTGAAAGCTGGCCTTCCATGGGTCACCATAGCCAGCAACACAATATCTTTTATAAGGTGATTGCCAACAACTTTATCTCATCCCCTTCAAAGGCACGGCCTCCTAGGAAGCCACAATGCACATATCTTTACCATTATTAGGTCTTAGTCCAAGCCTCACAAACAACCATCTTATCCTACGAGGTCCGAGTTTCCATAAGTTCTCTTTTAGAAGGAAATACTCAAATGTAGAGAGACTTATTAGATTGGATGAATGGGAATTTAAGAGCCCAAGAAAGAGGCCGAACCATGCCACATTGAGCACGGTCCTCTCTCCATAGCCATAATAACCAAAGGACAGCCCAGAGTTCCCATGAAGTAGCTCGAAAACTATTTTGAAAGTGACAAAATGAACACAATATTACTTGTCATGTATAAGAGACTTACAGTCCAGTACAAATTAGACAATCATAAAGAAACAATAATTCATAATAAGAAAAGCGCCAACAAATTAATAAGGCAAGAGACAACAAAGCACACGTAAACAGATTTGCAAAGTCGCATCAAATGTTCACAACATGTACACATGTTGTTTTAAATATACTCAAATTAATTGGACCTGTAGTGCCACAAGATATAATAAGTGAAAAATGTAAATATATTCCTAGAATTTCATGGATCGAAGTCTGTTATAAAAGACATCTATTCTCTATGTGGAGATGCTGGTTGCCTACACCCATTGTTCACTTCTAACTTCTCACCAACACGCAACAATCTAATAGCATTGACTACAATGTATCTAGGCACATCTATGCTAATGTGCATTGGCTCATTACCATTGTGCCACTCCAGAAAGTATAATTAGTTCTTTCATTTCTCCTTTTGCCACTGTTGATTAGCCCTAATATATTTCTTGAACAGTGTAAGGTCTTCAATCCATATATAATCTCTCTCATTTTTTATGGGGGTAATGCCTCTTCGAGTGAGAGATTCTACATTAGCACATAGCCCATATGTGGTCATACTCTTGATGATGTAGTGTGCAAGCTGATGCCACGGATCCCATGGATAGATAGGTCCACAAAATGTCATAAGAGTGACCTCAGAGTGAATCGAGTATATGTAAATCCTATGCAATAAAAAGTCCTCGATCCCCGCCAGCAATCGTAGATGGTGCGATCACATATTCACTCGAGAAGCTCAAAGCCTCTCCATCACCTAGAAGCGATGCTCTTGACAAGTTGTCATAATGTCTATAATAATATGACTCTCTGAGAGGTTATGGGTGACTAGGCAAGGGATGATTTCCAAACATCTCGCACTGGGAACCAGGAGGTAATTGGTGCGCACATACCTCCTTCTAATTGAAGAATGGGTTGACTATGTCATTTGCAAAGAAGCATAGATCGATAAAGACCATGAAAGCCAGTCATCATCAAAAATATATAGAACTAGATTTGGCCATGATGATTGTACCTAGAAGCATGTTACATATCACTTTATCTTTCATGATCATATATAATTTGAAAAAGTCAATGTACAATGCTTAGAAAAATAAACATCACTTACCATAGGCTGATCATGTCTAGCTGGTACTAGTGCATCATGAAATCTTCCAAACTCTAGCTCGTGGATATGTATACGTGACATAAAATTTGGTGACTTGACGGGCAAGTGTTTCACAGCTCACAATTGTTGACACATGTATTAATTTTTTCTTTGAGCTTCTTGGATGTGACTTAGAATACCTACCCCACTAGTATGCATCCTGAGTGTGGAGGGCCTGTTCATGGGAGATTCGACTTAGGACACATTGGGATCAGGAAATGTTATGAAATATTTACTCCATAGCTATGTACTAGTGCGGATATTGAATCTTAGGTCTATGTATACATCTTTTTTGATTCCAATTAATGTATGTCTATAAGATGTACCATGAGCTAGGCTACAGGTTAGGCATATATCACGTCTTGGCAGGATGGATAAGAAGGTCTTTTTGCCACATTTTTGTAATTAGTAATTATTAGATATGAGAAAGACCAAGAGACAAAGATAGGTGCACGAGACATCACCCTCAAAGTAGTGTGTATTATTGATAGTGCATATGTATATATATAGGTGAGATCTACGTCAAGCTAGGGTGAGCTATATATAGTCCAACATTGTGACAAAGAGAAAGAGAGAAAGAGAGGTACATGAGACATTGCTCCCAAAGTAGTGTGTAATATTGATAGTGCATAGGTATAAATAGGTGAGATCTAGGTCAAGCTAGTGTGAGTTATATATTGTTGGACTTTATATAGCTCACCCTAACTTGACCTAGATTTCACAATGTTAGACTATATAACTCACCGTAGCTCTTGACCTAGATCTCACCTATGTATACCTATGCACTATCAATAATACGCACTACTTTGGGAGTTATGTCTCCTATACCTCTCTTTCCTTTTTCTCTTTCTCATATCTGTCAACATGGTATCAGAGCGAGTTACCCTTTCAACAACGAATAAGATGGGAAATAGCTATTTCTTCTCCACGAAAGGATAGACACAATTGCTATTTTGGTTGATGTTCATTTTTTTTATAAAGGCTTTTTTGCCTCATACATTCTTTACATCTCGAAAAGCATTAATACTGCTCTTTGTCACCATCCACATATTACTCCTCAGTCTCTTCATGTAGTTTGTATAAGACATTGAATAGCATGGCTCCTCAAACTCCTCATTTAACCACTTAATTAATTTATATAGGACATCATTAGGGCCAAAAACGGCTAGAAAAGGGTTGTTTGTTAATCTAAGGATTAAGAAATTGTCGAATTGTGAATTGACACGTATACAAAAGTATGGCATTCTTGTCTCCTCTAAATGTTTTCTTAACGGTTCTATTTTAGTGGCGAACGGCTAAACGGCTAAATTTAGACGTTTACGATGGCTAACATTAAAGTTTGGGTCCAAAATAGTGACATCTTGTTCCATTTTTAATTTCAAAAAATCAAGCATGAAGATACGAAATCCTCTTTTCAGGCCTTGAAAACAACGCTATTAATGACAAAACACCAAATTTTTTCAAACGTCTACTTTCCACCTTCCCTTCATTTTGGCATATGGTTTATTCTCCTTTCTTTGCACTTTCAAAAGATTCACTATTCAAAAGATTCACTATTTTTCTCTCATCTGTGAGCTTCTATGGCGTCCTCACGTCGTCCTTCTCATAATATAACTTCTTGTGATTTTCATAACACGAGAGAAGATGGTGTTTGGAAACCCATGTCTTTTCGTGTGAATGATTGGGTAACAATGCTTCCCTCTTGCAAAGGTGCCCACAGGGTGAAAAGAACCAAGCGAAATGAAGTGAAATCCCATTGGAAAGGTCGTGTTCTAGCCTTCAAAGTGACCGAAAATGGCTGGCTTGCAAAAGTTCAACATGTCTACATGGCCAAAGACATGGTGTTGAGCTTGGATGAACATCCAATTCTCCATTCTTATTGTAATTCAACAAAACTTTATCTATTTGATACAACACAATATTTCTCCTTCTGATATATTTGTTGTTTGTTTAATTTCAGTTATCTTTCCGTCAACAGCTGTGGAGTGGCAGCCTGTTGAGAGCTTAAGTGGCACATTCAAAGCAATTCACAAGGGGATTGCAGATGTCATGTATGCAGACAAACCACCTTCATTTTACAAATCAGTGGATTTATTTGTGTATTTTGCAGAATACAGGGTTCCATCAAGAGAAGGTGTTCATGGAGAATTATATGACATACCTATTCCCACATTAATGTCACTAGAATGGGAAGTTCCTGATCCAAATACCATAACAAGCTTCAAATCCAAAATCAAAGATGATATTCTTAAAGCTATGTCTCCTGGAAGGTTTCAAGAAGGATAAAAATTCAATGGTTCTTGCCTATACATGTCTTTGTGGCATGTTTCAAAACAATGGAATTGGAGAGGACAAGAACGATGTGGCTTAATAGAAGACTATCTCTGACTGATCTGGACACTGTACTTGGAGAAGGATGGAGTACCAAGGAAACTTTTCATATGGGGGACAATATCAGTTGTAGAGTAAGCCCAAATTCTTTGTCTATCTCATACCAATTGTGTCGCCAATTCCTAGTTTTGGGCTATGACTATAGGAGATGGAAAAGCAAGCTTGGTAGTTGGGTCCCTTTGGATTCTGAAGAGAATTGTCCAGAGTTTGAATTTAACATCATAGTCCATCCATTCATAGATCCCAGGAAACTCATAGTAACATCAAACTGGCGACTACAACATGTAAGAGAGTCGATTGAGTTTCTGGACGAAATATCACCTGAATATAGATTCAAAGTAGATGATATTGTTGTCAGTACAAGGATGGAGAGTGTAACCTCATGCATCACATGTCTCCCCCCAAAAAAAGTTGTATTTGAGCCACTTGCAAGGGCAAGTTTGTATAGTTGAAAAGGATTTCTCCAATAATGTAATCAATATATTCTGCTAAATTTTGTCTTGACTTCTTCACAAAAATGGTTAACATATTGTTCGCAACACAGAACAAGGTTTAACAGTTGAATATCAAATTATTGATACTGAATTTAAGTACAGAATATTGTCCCAAAAAGGGTGTGTTCATATGGACAAAATGAACAAAACAAAAGCCCATTGGAATCACTCAACAAAATCAACTTTCCTTTTGGCATGAGATGACCCTGCATCTTTAGAGAATCTTTCTCTCTTCTGTTTGCTTCGATCAAATTTTGCTGATTGAGGTTCAAGTTCTGGAGTTTTCAGCCCTTGAGGTGTTGGAGAGGAAGATTTTAGAGTGAATTCCTCAAATGGTGGTAAGTTGGGCTCTTCTCTGAGACCTTCAGGTGTTGGCGAGGGAGATTTGGCAGTGGGGTCTGGTTTTGGAGAAGGTTCTTTGGAGGTTGGCCTTGGAGACTTGGCAGTCTTCTTGGGGAACATGAAAAAGAAATTTAATGGAGAGCCAACATTTGCCCTCTTACTATCTTTGTTGGATAAACGACGCTTCTGAATTTTAAATTTCACTGGTGAGTGAAACGGAAGACCTTTAGGGGTCTTCTCTTTGATAGGTGTCTTCTCTTGAGCTGGAGAAGAGCTCTTCTCTTTGGCAGGAGGACTAGGGATCTTCTCTTTGATAGGAGACTTCCCTTGAGCTGATGAAGAGCTCATCTCTTTGGCAGGAGGGCTAGGGGTCTTCTCTTTAGCAAGAGGGCTAGGGCTCTTCTCTTTAGCAGGAGGGGTAGGGCTCTTCTCTATAGCCTGAGGGATCTTTCCTTTAGAATGGGTCTTCTCTTTAGAATGGCTCTTTTTTCCCTTGGAAGATCTGCTCTTAGTAGGGCTCTTCTTTCTTTTCTTCTTCTCTTTGGCAGAGGTCTTTTCCTTTTTGGATGAGTCATCCTTGACATTGCTTTCCTTCTTCTCCCTTTTCCTTCTCTTTGAAGTTGTATCCTTGGCTCCTTTATTAGGTGGAAAGGGGGAATCAGGATCATATGGATTGATGGATCTGTTCAAAACCATGGACACTGCCTTCTCCCTTACCCAACTTACCCAAGAATCTGGATACTCATGCAACTAAGACAAAAGAAAATAAGAAAGTAAGAAAATAGGTCACTAAATATATTCACTAAATCGATCAATGGTTTTCATTCATGAACTTACAGTAAGTGTTGTCATTCTAAATCTTGACTCAAGATATCTCCAAGCATTAGCAAGCACCATCCATCCACAAGATGTTGAGTCTTTCTGCAAAGGAACTTCCTGATTGTAGTACTTAAAATCTTCAAGTTTGTAGTCTACATAGGTAGAACCTAGAAAACTCAAGATAAGTTTGGCAGCACTACAAGCATAAAATATTGAGGGTCAACCAAATAATTGAAAACATACAAGAAATTGTTCTGGAACATAAACCATGGAAAAGTTGATTCTTACATTTTACTTCTCCCATGAATGGATGCTAAAGAGTTCATAAAGATCACATCTCTATCCAATAGATTGAAGATAATAAGACTCCAATGGCCTCTGTGATAAGATGAATACTGCAATTAGTTATGAATATTGTAATGTCTATTATAGGCAAAAGATAATTGAGTATGAGTCTTACACTTCAACATAAGGGTATACAATGTAATTGCAGGTAAGCATATCAAAGTTTTTGAGAAAACTTGCAAGATCCCCTTGCCTATTGAAAAGGCACTGTGTAACAAGGGGATCAAGAATGGTCACTTGCACAGCCATTGATTCATGAAGATCCCTCATAAGACATCTGGAGACATAAACAAAACATGTCAACAAAATATGGAGTCTGAGAAATTCATCAAGAAAACAAAAGCAAATCCACACAAACCTCAGACAGATGAAGAGGACTGTGTCAGATATCTCAATATTGTGATTCACAAGCATACTTGTGTCTTCAGGGGCAATGTCACAATAAACCTCATCCTCTCCATGCATGGACACATCTACTATCATTTGACCTGTCACATTCTAATAAAGCTCTGAATTGGATGCATGGAGAATTTCAGCTTGCTGAGAAAGAATGGCATCCTCTGTAATCTTCTCCTGCTCTCTCTCTTTCTCAACTTCTTCTTTGATATCCTGAGCTTTTCTTGTACCATAAGTATGAGAAATATCTTCAATAACAACTGATTGTTTGGGTTGCCTTGCTGGAGGGATATTAAGAATTTCAAAAGCTCTCATATCTTGACTTGGAATGGGCTCCAAAGCTTTGTCAAACTTATATCTAAGTCTGGACACAAGCACAAAATCTTTGTTCATAAGAGTGATCCTATGAGCAAATGCAGCAGCAATGTATCCATCATTCATAAAGTCGATTAAAAAATCTTCAGCAGCCTCTTGAAGACACATGAGGGCCTGGGTCTCCCATCGCACTTTCTGAAGATTTGTGTTTCTCATTTTGCCAACTAACCTTTCTGATATGTCCCTGACAACCCGAGTAAATGGCAGTCGAGGGATGAGAAGACTAGTAGATTTCTGTGCTGCTCTTATCTCTCTTAAGGACTTCACCTGATAATTTAATCTCTTTCTTGCTGTCGCCCTCGCACGAGGCTTTGGAAGAGGCTTTTCTTGTTTGGAAGGTCCTGGTTTGTCCTCAGCTTTTTCAGTCTCCAAAGGTGGGTAGACTTTCCTTGCAGTCTGTTTTGTCCTTGCCATTGAAGCTTAAAAAAAGAGACCCGATGGAAGAGATTTGTATAATAATATAAAAAAATAAAGTGGCCCGAACGAAGCGATAGAGCGAATCCAAAGATAATGGAAAGGGATAATCGCTTGATTCAGGAAATTACAAATGAAGGAGTCCCGAACGAAGCGATGAGGCAAATCCAAAAATGTCGGATAAGCTTAATCGCTTGATTCGGGCAATCAAGAAAAGGACGGAACCAAGCGATTGAAGGATTCCAAATGTCCTGGAAAGGTGCAATCGCTTGATATGGGAAAGAAATGAAAAAGTAGGTTTGGGGAAATAAGGTGGACTGATCTCGCTTGATACAGTGTCGGTGAAAAATAGGAATATTTTCAACAAAATTAACTTTTTATACCTCGAATCTGTCGTACAAAGGACCATTGGATACACGTGTCATGTAATAATTTTTACCACGTGGCATAAACGGTCACTATTTAAGGTGTTTTTATCACGCTACAAATATTCTTAAGAACTCTCTTTCAATTTTTTTCCCTGCTTTTGGACCACTTATTTTCGTCAAATCAAGCTGTGCACCATACTGTCTTCCTAGCCCTATTTTGCAAAACTCAATATTTTTTTTTGGGACCTTGGATTGCCAAAAGCCCGCACCAAGCGATAGAGGAATTCCAAATTTTTTGGACCTTTCATTTTCGCTTCGTTCGGGCTCATCAGAATTATTCAAACATTTTTCTCAAGTATCTCAATGAGTAAAAGTGTTGCGGGTCGACATGAACTTGTTGAAGAAAGCCCAAGTGAAAAACTCTTGAATGCTATTTTGCAAGATGGTCATGATATGAAGATATACGTTGATGCAGTGGAGATATTCAATCCAAGGTTTTCTCTTTCAGATGTTTTGTTGAAGCTTAAGGACATTCTTGAAGATGAGTACAAACAATTTGAAATGTCAATTGAATCTCATTATTTTCGTATCGGAGACCATGATTTTTGTCACCTTACAGATTTTACACAGCTGTCAGTGGAGAAAGCCAAAGTTACAAAGAGGTTCAGTAGATTTTCAAATAGAACCTCTTTCACATGCCCTTCATCCATTTCTTGTCCAATCCATAAAAAGCATTGCAACCTTGTCCCCAAGGATGTCTCCTTTCTTTTCTTCCTATTTTTGAAAGCAAAAATACAGGATAAAGAGCAACAACCAGAAATTGATGCAGAGAATGAGGAAGAAAACTTAAATGTCACCACAGTCTCAAAATTAGAGAAAAGTGAGATTTTAGAAGAGGAAGAAATTGATGTTTAAGCTGAGGAGAGAGAAAGTGCCAATCTTGATGTTGCAGAATTTAGGGCTTTCACTATTACTGAAGAGCCCTCAGAGGAAGCAAGCATATCTGAATCCTCTGTTACTCTTCCAAACCTTCCTTTCTTCTATATCAATGAGAAAGATTTTATTCCTCTGTCCTATCTTCAATGTCTCTTCAATATCAGAGAAGACTACTGTATTGCAGCAATTTCAGAAGCTTGTGAAGTGGCCAAAGACTTTATTGATACAGAAGTAGAGTCAAAGGAAGAGTTTTTGGCACTTGATTTGCAAACATCTGACCACTCATTTATCCCTGCTATACTGATGCACTTGCCTTGTGCCTTAAAAAAGTGGATGAGGGGAAACCTTCCCTTAGAGATGAGGATTTTGAGAACAGGCTTATTGAGTTAGGTATTGAGTCTTTTGGCAGAGATTTCAAGCTTCGGGCAGATTCTGATAAAGTGGAAAGGGTTGGCTCATGCAACTTGATGAAAGACAAAGTAGTAATTGAGGATGAGTTGCAGAAGGTAGCTTCCATTTAATCTTTTGTAAAATGTTATTGTGATTGTAATTTTTTTAAATTGAGGTTTTTGTCTTGCAGATTGAATTGCTTGATAAGGATGATTTTCTAGGAAGAGCTAGAGGCAGCAGAGTGAAATCTACAGACACTAGGTCAAGAAGGCCTTCATCTGCTCTCATGCACTACTTGCCTACATTGGATAAGGCTGTCTTCTGTGCATTCCACATGAACTTCTCTGAAGATGCTGAGTTGCCAATATTTGCCTTGAAGGTGTTGTGAAGGTTCATGGGATACACTCCCCTTCAAATAAATGCTAACAAGGTTTTGCTTCTGGAGAGAGCTGCTGCTCTTAGAATCTTTGGATATGCTGCAGGTTTCAATGCCTCAAGAGCAGGATACTTTCTTTGCTACTCTAGCTATGCAGCTGCAGCTGAGGTGTCAGATATCAATTTTCTTGGAGGTTATAGAAGGAGAAAATTTTTGAGATACAGAGGTGACATGCCAAATAGTCCCAAGAGAATCAAAAACTAATGTACACAATATTTTGCAAGGACTGATTATATTTCAGTAAATATTTTGTAAGAGGTACAAATGTGTTAGTAATCATTAGTCTCTGTCTTGAGGTGTTGGTGTAGTTTCAGATTGCTGGGTCTTTGATCTCATCCTTGTTGAGATATCGAGCTCGTCTAGTGAGGCGGTGGCCACTGATGACCCGCCTGGGGGATAGGCCCCACACTTACACCACTGGCATGGTTGGTGAGATCATGGGAGATATGCGGCCAGTGGGATGACAGGCTGTGTCACAGCCATTCTAGAGACTGGCATAGTTATAGCGCCAGCTCATTTAGTCGGGTTCACACTATAGAGAACCCGTGTATGTATTGGTTGAGTACCTTTCATATTATGTGTACTCTTATTCTTGTATATGGTGTGTTGAGTGTTGAGTAGAGAAGAAGAAGATTTTCAGTCTCTCACCTTGTGTGTTCTCTATTAGGGTTTTGTGAGTGTGTGTGTGTGCTTGCAAGAGCTCAAGCTCTCTTCCCCCCTGCATCTTTTCATGGTATCAGAGCCTGGTTCGTGCTAAGGGCTGAGCTGCAAGCAAGAGAACCACAGGAAGCGGTACGAGGGTAAGAGCTTCAACTACTCTTCCCTATTGTGTTGGTGACTACACCCTTGTCGGGAGCTCTACGGCAGGCACTGGCAAACGGTCTCTGATTGAGGAGCTTTCTTCGCAGGAGTAAAGCTACAGGGCAACTATACAGTCCTTTGGACTTAAATTTCTGGGCCGAAAACGCGTTTCGGGCGCGTCTGGACCTCCGTTTTTTAGAAAGCAGGCGATTTCGAGCACTGCGGGTAAGTCATCGATTCTCTGCAGAACTCTGTTTTAAGTACTGCAGGAAGACAGATTGACTGTGCAGACACTGTGGGTGCTGCAAAGAGGTCTACAATTGCCATTGGGTGTATGTATGCACGTTGAGGTCACTGGTTGTGACATTTGAGTGGACTGCAGTACCGCTGTGCAGAAAATACAGCAGTTGTGCAGGAAAAACCAGAGTGCAGTTTCTAGTAAAATTGTGTGTTTGGCAAGATGTCTAATGATGGCATAACACAGATTGTGGCTGAGAAGCTGGATAAGAATAACTTCCATGCTTGGAGGTTCAGGTTAACGAATTTCCTGATGGAAAAAGGCTATTGGGACTACATAGAAGGTGAATATGAAGAGGCACCGGAGATACCGGATATAAATCCGACTGCTGCAGATGTGAAAGAGTTTAAAGACTGGAACCAAGGAGCCAGGAAGGTTATGTATTGGCTTTCCATTAGTATACAGGACACTCGGGGGGGTCACTCACAAAAAAATGTAAATATCACGTGCGTTCAACAGAAGCATATTTTTAATTTATGAAACTTACAGAAATATATTTACAGAAGGGTATGATTTAATTTTTTTTTAAAAAAATTTACAGATTCATAAAGAAAAGGGGATATTATATGGATAAAAAAATTCACAAATAAAGGATTTAAAATATAGGCCTTGAACTCACGCGATAAGGGTATTCTACATATAGTGACCCCCCTGAGACAGGACACCATGATTGGGCACATTCAAGATGCCAAGTCCCCCAAGGAGGTGTGGGACACCTTGGTAAAGCTTTATGAAACAAATACCAAGGCACGTAAGATACAGTTGAAGAATGAACTTCATACTGTGGAGAAAAAGAGCATGTCTGTGAATGACTATGCGTTGAAGATAAAGGGTATTGTGGAATCCCTTGCATCTATTGGTGTGTCAGTAGATGATGATGACAAGGTGGAAGTCTGTCTACGTGGTCTCGGGTCACAATACAATATGCGTTCAAGATGTCTATTCAGACTCGGGAAAACATTCCCAACTTTACAGATTTGGTGTCTATGCTGATTATCGAAGAGAAGAACTTGGGTGAAGACCAACAGTCTTCACAAAGCAAAAACAGTTCAGAGCAACAGGCCTTCTACACGAGTTCAGGAAGAGGACGAGGTAGAGGAGGCCGTGGACGCGGTCAAGGAGGTGGTCGAACAGGTAATCAGAATTATGGCCAGCAGCAGCAACAACAATAACAGTCCCAGAATCAACAACAACAACAACACGCAGGTGGAAGAGGCAAATTCAGAGGCAGGGGGAGTCAAAGAGGCCATGGAAATTGGCAAAGGCAATATAATGATGCACGTGAATGCTATTATTGTGGTAAGCCTGGACATGTGCAGGCAGAATGTTATAAGAAGCAGGCTGACATGCAAAATGGGAAAGTGCAGCAAAACAACTATGCATCCTCAAGCAGAAATAATGAGGATAATGAAAGGTTGTTTGTTATGCAGCATGTTGTGAATGCCATGTCTGAAAATGTTGATGCAGCACAAAAAGATAATGTATGGTATGTGGATTCAGGCGCTTCGAACCACATGACGAGTCATGGGGAGTGGTTCAAGGAGATGAAAAACCCGGAAAGACCAGGTTTTGTGGAAACAGGGGATGACACTGCTCATCCAATTGCCCACATTGGAGATGTGCCATTGTCTATGCAGGATGGCAAAGTGAAGTACCTTGCATATGTACTTCATGTACCGAACATAACAAAGAATCTGGTTTCAGTTGGCCAGATGATTGAGCAGGGTTTGCAGGTTCGGTTTAACCCTGATGGGTGTTATGTTGAAGATTTCAAAGACAAGTGCAGGTTGGTTGCAAAAGGCAACAGAGTGGGCATAATGTTTACGTTGAATGTAGACATGCCTGAAATGAGTGCTGCGATGTTTGCAAATGGTTCAGGAGTTGTTGCAGACACAGACATATGGCATAAAAGAATTGGACATGTAAATGTGCAGAGATTGAAGTCTATGCAGACAAAAGGAATTGTGACAGGGCTGCCAAAATTTAAAGTGGAAGGTATGCAGAAAATATGTGAAGCATGCCAATTTGGGAAGCAAACAAAGCATGTGTTTCCACGTAACAGATATGTGAGCAGAAACGCACTAGATGTTGTGCATTCAGATGTATGGGGTCCTACGAAGACCATATCTATGGGAGGCTGCAGGTACTATGTGACTTTCATTGATGACCACACAAGGAAAGTGTGGGTATATTTCATGAAGGAGAAGAGTGAGGTGTTCACTCACTTTCAGAATTTCAGATTTTTGGTTGAAAAGCAAACAGGGAAATATGTAAAGTGCCTAAGGTCAGATGGAGGGGGAGAGTACTTCTCCAATGAGTTCTCTGAATATTTGAAGAAGAATGGTATTCGGAGACAGTATACATGCAGATACACTCCGCAGCAAAATGGAGTTGCTGAGCGGAAAAACAGGCACATTGTTGAGATTGCGCGAGCATTGATGGAAGAGAAGAATATGCCGCATTGCTATTAGGCTGAGGCTATTTCTACACAACAGTATACATCATGAACAGGACTCCAACTGCAGCCATACATGATGTAACTCCAGAGGAGAGGTTTACTGGCAGAAAACCAGATTTGTCTCATCTGAAAGTTTTTGGATGCATTGCATATGTGCATGTGCCAGATGAGCTGAGAACTAAGCTGGATCCGAAAGCTGAAAAATGTGTGTTTATTGGATATTCCCTTGAGCAAAAGGGATACAGGTGTTATAACCCTGCTACACGTGAGTTGAGGGTAAGCAGGGATGTTGTCTTTGATGAGAGATGGATGTAAAGAATGCATTCTTGCATGGGGATTTGCAAGAAGAGGTGTATATGTTGCAGCCACCTGGATATGGGGATGTGGGTCACCCCGAGTATGTTTGTAGGTTGAAGAAAGCTTTGTATGGCTTAAAGCAAGCACCACGAGCATGGTCTGACAAGATTTCTGAATATCTTGTCACTATTGGCTTTCATGTAGCCAATGCAGATTTCTCATTGTATGTGAGACATGGTGATAGAGGAGTTGTGCTTGTTGTCATCTATGTAAATGACTTGATCATTACGGGGGACCATGATGCAGAGATCTTTGATGTAAAGATCCTACTTAGACAGAAGTTCGAGATGAAGGATCTGGGGGAGCTCAGATATTTCTTGGGCATTGAGGTGATTAGGTCACCACATGGTATTGGATTACTGCAGAGACAGTATGGCTTGGACATGTTGTCCAAGTATGGTATGACAGGCTGTAAGCCTATTTCTGTGCCATTGGATCAGAATGGCAAGTTGAGTGCAGATTCAGGAGAGATCTTGGAGGATCCTACTATGTACAGACGCATAGTAGGAAGTTTGATCTACATGACGATCACCAGACCAGATTTAAGCTATGCTGTTGGGTTGGTGAGTGAGTTTATGCAGGTTCCACGGAAACCGCATTTGGATGCAGTGAGACGCATACTGAGGTATGTGAAGTCTACTTTGCATTGTGGACTATTCTATGAGACTGGGACAGAGATATGTGTACATGGGTACACAGATGCTGATTGGGCTGGTTGTATCTCAGACAGAAGATCTACCAGTGGATTCATATTTTCTTTGGGGAGTGCTGCTGTGACTTGGAGCAGCAAGAAGTAGCCTACGGTTGCTCTATCGAGTACGGAGGCCGAGTACAGAGGAGCTGCTATGGCAGCATGTGAGGTAGCTTGGTTGAGAAAGCTACTTGCAGATTTGGGTCTATCACTGGATAGACAAGTTGTCATTTTCTGTGACAACATTAGCAGTATACAGTTGGCCAGGAACCCAGTCTTTCATGCTCGTACGAAGCACATAGAGGTCCACTACCACTTCGTCAGAGAGGTCTTGGCAGGAGATCTTGACCTTGTTTATGTCAGCACAGAGGATCAGGTAGCTGACATCTTCACCAAAGCATTGGGTACCGAGAAGCTCCGCACATTCAGGGCTTCGCTTGGTGTACATGAGATGGAGTTGAGCTCGAGGGGGAGTGTTGAGATATCGAGCTCGTCTAGTGAGGCGGTGGCCACTTATGACTCGCCTGGGACCACTGGCATGGTTGGTGAGATCATGGGAGATATGCGGCCAGTGGGATGACAGGCTGTGTGACAACCATTCTAGAGACTGGCATAGTTATAGCGCCAGCTCATTTAGTCGGGTTCACACTATAGAGAACCCGTGTATGTATTGGTTGAGTACCTTTCATATTATGTGTACTCTTATTCTTGTATATGGTGTGTTGAGTGTTGAGTAGAGAAGAAGAAGATTTTCAGCCTCTCACCTTGTGTGTTCTCTATTAGGGTTTTGTGAGTGTGTGTGTGTGCTTGCAAGAGCTCAAGCTCTCTTCCCCCCTGCATCTTTTCAATCCTTTGTAATTGCCTCCTGTAGAACCAATTGAATAATTCTTTAAGTGCATTGATTCTTCTTTGACCACCTCCTCTTCTGGTACATCTAAAAAAGAAAGTTCTCGCTTGATAATGAGACTTTTCCATTCCTTGTGTATTCCATGTTGCAAGGGGTCCTTCTGTAGCAAAATATGGTCCATGCAAGTAAAGAATATGCTACAAAGATAATTTTTTGTTAGTACATTTAAGAAATTACACTTATATTTTAACTGTTTTGATAAGTCTGAACACTCACCAAGTAATAAGTTATGTCTTTTTCTCCCCAGGCATCTATGATAGCTTTGATCAAAAGCTTTATTGCTTTTTTGAAATCATCTGCATAAGTATTTGAACCAACTTGTTGTCTAAGGACTTTGAAAAAATTGTCGAGTTTTTTCCAAACTTCCATACGTTTGTTGGCTACATCTGGTCTACTTTTGACATTTGTGGTGATGACACATAGCTGTTTCCAGCAGTTCCACATTGCATTGACTTGTTTGGTGTCATGGTTGCTCAAAAATCTTCTCGCTTTTGCTCCTCCCATTCAACCATCTTGCAGAACATCACCTGTACCTCCAAAAAGAACAAGATCTTTTTTAAGATCACCATGAAAACCCATTTGAGAGAGCAAGGCTTCGCATTTTTCTATGCACTCATCTGCAAGTTTAGTCGACTTAATAGAATATGCATAGTCTAGCTGAAGTCTGAGCAATCTGTCCAAGATTCTTATCTCTGCATGCAATGTACATATATGCACATTTTTTAAATGTATTGGTAGAATTGGATCCCATATTTTAATAGAAGTTGGATAATCGACAACATTCACATTATTTCTGGATGGTGGTTTTCCAATCTCATTTTCTGCAAGCCATTCTCTTTTCCCTGTGCTTGCCATGCAATAAAGACATAGATATTTGGTATTTGCTCCTCCACATACACCAAACATACACTTCAACGCCTTGAGGTCGGCACTCAAATGCCATTCCACAATGAAATCACCTATGTCGTCTACATGAAGTTGTTCACCTGTATTTTGGCTCTGAATAGCTGAAGGAATGTCTGTTTGTGAGAAGAGCCACTTTAATGTTTCATGACTCTCTACTGGTACCTGAGCTGATCCAATCCACCATAGCTTCATTTCTGATTGAGTTTTGTGGTATGGAGAATCAAGCTTACCTTGACTATAGTCCAATGCTTTATTCATTAGGGATATAGATATTCTTTCCATTTTTTGACATTTTTGGATTTGAGCTTCATCTAATTTTAAAACAAATACAAGTTTTCCTTCACAATCTATTTCTCTTATGTTGTAATATCTCACCATAAAAGATTAGACTTTTCTAATGTTCATCCAAATATTATTATAAACGTTGTATTCAAAAGATGATTTTTTTTTGTCTCTCATATGGCATTGTTCCCTCAATATGGAAATACTCTCCGAAATGTTTAGAAATTTCCTCATTTTAGAGAGTTCTATATTTTCTAACATTGTGAGATCTAGGCAACCCAAAAGCTTTGATTTTGTAATACTTAGGGACCCTGAACCAGGTTTTAGAGATGGCTCTGTATCCCTTTCTACTCACTCTCACTGTGTCACAAACTTCTTGCATTTGGGAAGGCTGGACTAATAAGTCCATATCTTTTAATAGATGTTGAAAGACTAGTTTTTTTTTAGTTTGATTTTCAGGAAGTTCCAAAAGTTTCAAGATATCCGACCTATTCATAAGCTCATTCAAAAATCTTACCCTTTCCTGAGCATTAGACATGTCAAATCCTAGAAGGTTAGTAACATGATCTCTTACAAGTTTTAACCTTTTTTTCTTTGTCCAGATCTCTCTGTTAAGTTAACTACATCCCGCATTCGTTTTACTCGTGCTCTTAACCCTATTGGAGTTTCTTTTAAGGTTTTCAATTGATCATTTTCTTGTTTCAAAGACACTATTTTGTTTTCAAGTTCTATAATTTTTGTTGCATTCAAAGATGAAGTATTTTGAAGATATGTAGTATATTCTGCATAATTAATATGTGATTGAGATAGTCTTGAACTATAACCAAGTAAGCCATCTACCCCATCACCAACAAATCTAATCAAATCATATGGTGTGTGAAAAGAAGGATACCTTCCTGTTTTGGGATCCGGTGGATATAGACTTCCATCTGTCCATAGGTCAATATGCTTCTTTCCTTCGTTGCGAAGATATTGAGCTTCATTTGCACATGAAAGGGATCTTTGGTAGACACTCCGTGTAGTTGCATACTCTTGGTTGAGCTTGATATTCAAATGAAACTTACGATTAGATGTATCACTCATTACTAACAGAGCTAAAAATATAAGCAGAGCTATTAGAACATGAGACACAGAAGAATGAGAATGAGATGTAGCTTGTGAAATTCTTAGAGAAGCAGAGGAGTGAAATTTTTTTGGAGAATAGATAAGAGCGCGTTTGGAGGGAATGGTCATTTTGCCGCGAAGTCACTAAAAGAGGACAAATTTCGAGACGAGCCATTAAAGAGTAGCATGAAAACGATATATTTTTTTAGATTTTAAAATATGTACTTAGATACGTATTCAATCAGATAGATACGCTTTAAATATCCAAAACGGCTAAATTTGGAGCCGTTTTGACCGTCAACATTCTACTAATTAGCAAGTTAGCGAAATTCCTTACAAAGCCCATTTTGAGACGTTTTTGGCCCTAATGTGAATAGCATGGCATCTTGATCTTTGATTTACAGAGCGGTTCCATATTAATATATGTTCAAGAGCATTAACATTAGCAATACTAGAGTAAGGAAAAAATCACTTTTGTGGCTTTTAGAGACTTTTATAAAAAAAAAACATTTCTCTGCATGTATATTGTTTCAAAGAAATTAGGGAGATACTCTCAACACAAGATATTAGTGGGAAAAAAATATAAAGTGCCAAATTTAGTAGGTACATGACTTTCGTCCATGACAGAAGACATTTATGTGATACTGTCATTTAGCTGGCTTCCTTCCATACAATCATAGTGTGTAATTACCACAATGAAAACAAGGTCTTTCCGGTGAACTGGAAAGCTGGTCTGCGACGACGACTGTATCTACCTTATAACCATAAACATAGCTCCTCTGCATCACATCCATCATCAACATCAGCGCTGAAATCCTGCGCCGGCTCTGTAATAGAGTGCAAGCCGGAGCAGGGTGGTGCACACAGTACTGCCATAGCAGCCAATTGGTCCTGCATATGCATGAGCTCATGATCATAACCCCAATTATCAAGCGTGCTGCAGAGAAGACTGTGCTGATCACTATCTGTGCTAGAAGCAGCTGACAATATAGCAGACCAATCATCATGAGCTGTTTTCTGCGGAAGAAGATTAGTGGTGGATGAATCCATACTATTTTGATTGGAATCAGCAGAATGCACGCCGCTTTCCAGAACTTCAGAGTCTAAGACATCAATATTCTCCTTAAATCGCTTGCTTTTCTCATTGCGATTAGTAGGCCTAGGAGGCTCAGAGTTTATTTCTCTAGCCGAACAGAAAGGGTTATGGATGAAATTAAGGGCAGCGATAGCAGCGGCAGCTTGTGCAGCGGCTCGGATATCTCTAGGCGAGGGTGATAAAGGGCGCGGAAGGACATCAACAAGCTCCGGAAAATTGAGGAAAGCATCTTTTCCTTTAAGGCTATGGGCAGCAACATCATAAGCCCTGGCTGCCATCTCTGCTGTACGGAACGAGCCAAGCCATATCCGGGATTTCTTGTTAGGCTCTCTGATCTCAGAGACCCACTTGCCCCAACTCCTCCTCCTAACACCACAGTAGTTACTCATTGAGGAGCTTGAAGAAGAACCTTCATCCTTAGTTAGTGGTAGCGTAGAATCATCAAGCCCAGGGGATGCATCCATGAAAGCAGAAGCTTGAGCTTGCTTCTTCTTCTTCTGATCCTTGTGTGCCTTCTTCTTCATCTTTATCGACTGAACTCTGCATGGAATGCTAAAAAAGCCAGATCTCGTCGCCCAACATACAAACTGGTTGCCTTACACGTTCAACTGACATGCCACCAAATAGAGGGCCATGTGTTAACGTCCTGATCATGGGTCTGTCTGATTTGACCTCTCTACTCTCTACTAAACGCCCATTTGTGGGCACTCCTTCCGTTCCCTTGGCGCCGTCAAAAACGATATTTCTTGATTGCCTTGAAAATAATTCTTGATTGCCTCTCAAATTTGAAACTTGAAGTAATACTTGATTACCTTAAAAAACTAATTGTAACATGTCTTTGTTAACCCTCTTTGCAAGATGTAATGTGTGTAGCCTATGTGGCACACGTCATGATTGGTTGTCTAGGAAGGTCAAGTCATTTGTTAAGTCTTTGTCCACCTCTCAAGAAATCGTGTCATGGCATGTGTGAAAGCCATGCAAGTGTATGGTCACTAAAAATGGTTATTTAGGGGCCACGCACGTGGACAACCCATAAGCACCCGATTCGTGGACCAGATTTTGGGACTCTCGATGACGACGAGATAAAAGGACATGTATGCTAGTCATGTAAACAATAGGGAAAAATGTATCATGATAATCAACACCTGCAACTTGCGAGTATCCTTTTGCAACCAAACAAGCTTTGAACTTATCAAAAGATCCATCAGCCTTTATCTTTGTTTTATATTCCCATTTGCACTTGATAGGAACACGATCAAGAGACAAACGAGTAAGAACCCATGTACCTTTGGAAATCAAAGAATCATATTCGGCTTGCATAGCCTCCTGCCCCAGTGATCCTTTTGTGGTGAAGAGATAGCTTCTGTATAAGTTATCGGATCTTCATGAACATTAATAGCATCATCAAAATTGTCATCATAGACATGATTTGAACCATGTTCAATATCAATGGGAAGATCAATGTATATATCAAGATTATCACTAGAATCCTTCGTAGGGTCTTCAGAGTCTAGACCATGTACCTCCCATCGAATAGAGCATTACGATTGATGATGACTTTCTGAGAAGTAGGATCATAAAATTTGTATCCTTTAGAATTATCAGAATATCCAAAAAATATAACTTTCAAACTAGGAGGATCCAACTTTCGTCGCATATCTTTTGGCACGTGAATATAAGCAATGCATCCAAAGGTGCCAAAATGTCATACAAAAGGAGTTTTCCATGTCCAAATTGTAATGGGAATCTTATCTCAGCAGGTGCACTTATGGGAAGATGATTTTGAACAAAGATTGTTGTATGAACTGCTTTAGCCCAAAAGCTCCTGGATAATCTAGAATGAATAAGCATACATCTCATAGCATTAAGAATGGTTCGATTCTTATGTTCTAAAATGCCATTTTGTTGAGGAGAATATGGAATAGTGAACTCATGATGAGTTCCTTGTTTAATACAATAGTCATTGAAGAGATTTGAAATATATTCTGCACTACGGAGAGTCTTGATAGAGCGACCAGATGAAGTTCAACTGCTTTCTAATATTGCTTGAATACGGATAAGGCTTTAGACTTATGTCTCAAGAGAAAAATATATGTAAAACAAGAGAAATTATCAATGAAGGTAATGAAATAACGATAGTGATATTTTGAGGGAGGAAAAGGTCCACAAATATCCGTATAAATGAGATCTAAAAGAAACACCATATTAGGGAATTTGGAAAAATCCATATATTTAAGAAATCACAAAATTATGGACATGAAATTAATTATGGGGTAAGTTCATTTATTTTGATAATTCCATTAAATTTGGTTATCATATATTGTAAGGAGCTTGTATTTTAGAACATGTAAAATAGTGATCTTTGCAATTCCAATATAAATACAATTCTTTGCAGTAATAGTGAAGGGCAAGGTTGATCCAATGCATATAGGTGGTGTTTATAAACATCGATGTTAATGGAACACAATTTTACTTGAGCTACTCTATTTTTCTGAATTTAAAAAAAAATGAGCCTAACATACACTATCGACCTTCCAAATAACTATATGCTTAATGCCATTATTGGAGACATTCCACATTGTGTCTCTAGCCTTGAAGTTCATCACATCCTTCTGATCGCTGCAAACTCCCTTGAGCTTTTGCACATACATTTGGTGGAATCTTGACCCTCTGCGAAATTTTTTGATTCCTTGTGAGTGACGACCCACAAAAATACTACTGAGTCCACAAGTTTCCAATGAGCAGGATCTTTCTTGTTGCACATCCAATATTTATTCCAACAATCGGTGTAACCTTCGACATCACTTGCATTCCGCCTTTTACACATCCGTGCCCAATATTGTATTAAGACTTTCTTGTAGTTCTCAGATGACCTATTCACATCAATATTGCTTTGAGCTACACCTAGCCAAATTGGATAGATTGGCTCTACCGAGCAGAGAAGGACAAAGACATCCCCGTTTTTCCACAACAGTCAATGGTAGACAGTTGTGCCACTGCCTCTGGCCTTGTTCTTTTAGGAGCTCCTGTAGTTGTGATACTCCTTGCCTTGCCTCTTCACCATATAATACCTTCTCTTTTTATCTAGGAACTTATCACCATTGCATGCAAATTGGCTATCCATTCCTTGCTCATCTTGTATAACAACATGTACAAGTGGTGATCCATCTTCGAAAGTTAGTTTTTTATAGGCCACCTCACGAGATTAACACTATCCCTCATCGGAGCACTGCTGAATTATCTTGGCTTGCTTGGTCAACTACCACTCCCACATCTTAACTTCATCTTTAAAGCAGTGTAATCTAACCAAAGTTTGGAAATACTAGTAGGGTTTGGTCACATGACCAAATCATAGAGAGGATATGGCATCAGTCTCATTCCACTAATGCTTGTAAATAACAATAAGTTTTGGTCACAAAACCAAATATCCAAGACCACAGTGAAATGGTGACTTCATAAGATGTTTGCATGAGTATTTTTTACTCTCTAAGTAAACACATACACTCTATATCATACAATATTAACCTCCTCTTTAAAGCAGTGTAATCTAACCAAAGTTTGAAAATACTAGTAAGATTTGGTCACATGACCAAATCATAGAGAGGATATGGCATTAGTCTCATTATTGAGCCTTGCAGCTATCCACAATGTAGCCTTCATAAGATTTTGTCACAAGACAAAATGTTGGACACTTTGAACAAATAATTTGGAGATAGCCTCTCAATTACACGGGACTTATAGATTTGGTCACATGACCAAATCTGCAAGAAATTAGAGGTCAAATATACGAGGGATGAAAATATTTAGAAAATGACCAAATCTTTGGAGCCAAGCCATTAAGACTATGTAGACCTATGTATATATATTTATATTATGTGTGTGTTTGTAGGTATACACACACGTGTGTGTGTGTGTGTGTGTGTGTGTGAAAGAGACACATATACATAAACACATACATATGTATATACTTACATACACACATAATATATGTAGCTTATTGATACAAGATTTGGTCATGCGACCAATTCTTGTCAATCTAATGGAATTTACCACATGTACACATCAAATAGCTGCCTAAAGAATACTCAAGAAATCTTCACGAGGTTTCCACTAACATCGTATGGGACTTATAGATTTGATCATGCGACCAAAACATTGGAGAAGAATGATCCCAAATGTAGGGGATCCAAAGATTTGGTCAAGTGACCAATATTTATATATTTATATAACAATTTGGATGAGAAAAATATATTATATATATGTGTGTGGGATATACATATATATATATATATCGACGAGACCGATATATGTGTGTGTGTGTGTGTGTGTGTGTAAGATTGATGATAACAATACTTAAATCATTTAAATTTTGAACGCGTCGAATATAAATTTGAATTGGATAGTCCATCTTATGTTCATTATTATACTATGCTTAATTAAATAATTATTAGTGTGATTTTATTATCTCTTAATCATGGAATTAGTAATAATCTTTGAGCCTCCATAGATCCTCAAAATTATAAGCCGCATTTTCAATAGCACACTCAGCTCGTTAGTGTAAGTGGAATGATTGAGATGAGCTTCATAGATATGGTCGTGATCATGGTGGAATTGTATGTGGATTAATGTGGTAGGGGGGGTGTAGGAGGTTGTAATGGAAAGGGTCCAAAAGCTTAAAAGCTTAAGCTTAAGCTTTAGTAATACAACCACGTGGCATAATGCCATTATTTCAAAATCAAGTTTACAAACCCATTATTTTAGCACCCAAAAAGTGTTTTTTTTAAGCATGACTACATGGTTCTATAACCATATCCTTATCAGTGTGTGTGAACATCCTCTATAAAATAAAACCTTTTTAATCCTCTTAATTAAAATGATAAAGTCACTGTTTGTAGCTTTAGTAATACTAATAAGCTATAAGCTTTAGTAATACTAAAGCGTAAGCTTTAGTATTACTAAAGCTTAGTAGTACTAAAGAAAGCTAAAGCTTTGGCTTTTAACCCTACCCACAAACGATGAAACGCAGTGGTGCACAAAACCCGAGCACAGAGCTTGGCAAAGAAGCGCACTGCAGCCAGCAAGAAGCAGCCTGGGATAGGAGCACGTGCATTCAGGGACCACCAGACTGGAAGGAGTGGGTTGAGGCATGTGCAGTCGATTTCGAGACTGCTGAGAGGCGATTTGAGGAAGCAAATCAAGATCCAATTAATCTCTCTCTCTCAAAGAGGTAAAAGAAAGTTGGATTTGGGCAAGGTTAGCCACTTTTCTTTCTCTCTATCTCTGTTTAATTAAACTTTAATTAATCTCAAGAAAAAAAAATAATCTCTCTCTCTCCCAAACCTAAGCTCTCAATTAATTAATTGATTTAATCATCTAATCTTTCTCAATCACTCCTTTCTTTCTCTCTCTCAAACACACACACACCCACACACACATCTTTCTTTATCTATCTCACACAAACTAATTATTAATTACACTAAATAATATCATTAATCAAATAAGAAAGTAATTACTGAATGAGTTGAGTTGCTTTACACTGCCTTTGAAACTTGATTACGTTTACAAATTGCATGAAACAAGAAACTCAAGGGAGCCAATTTTCAAAATTTAAATTTGAGCGGGAACTTGAATGTAAATTTGGGCGAGAAATATGAAAATTCATATGAACTATATTTAGCCAGAAAATTTAATATTTGAAATTGTGTTTAGTGTTTATGTCCCAAGATTTGGTCACATGACCAAACCTTGGACAATTCAAACTATATTTATATTTATATATGCATTCATATTTAAAATTAATTATGTATATATTTATATATAATTATATATATATACATATATATATAAATTCAAACTATATTTATATTTATATATGCATTCATATTTAAAATTAATTATGTATATATTTATATATAAATATATAAATATATATATTATGAATACATATAATTATAATTATATATAAATATATAAATATATATATATATATTTAATTCTATTTAATTTTTTAATTATAAATATGAATGCATATATATATATATTCATATTTATATTTATATGTACATATATATGACCAAACTATATGTCGATATGACTATGCTATGCCCAAATATTTGGTATCTGACCTAACCTTCGACAATTCAAAATATATTCATATATATAAATATAAATATAAACCTTGGACAATATATTCATATATTCATATATACAAACCTTGGACAATTATTCTCATTAGCACACTTGTAATAAGATTCAGCCACCTGACCAAATGTTTTAGAGCACATAGAATTGGTTTCATTATTGGCCCTAGAAGTCTCAAGACTAAGGAGAGCTATGAGATTACTAGGAATTCCTAACCCTTGGACTCTTGAAATTGTATTTAGATATATACATGTGGCTATTATGTGAAACACCAAGTTTTGTTAACATGACCATATCTATGTGCTTTACAAGATTTGGTCATGTCACCTAAACATATTTGGACATATATAAGAGCCCTCCTAGTTTTGATCAAATGACCAAATTTTTGAGAGAACTTAAAATACGACCAAATTAGTAGATGAGGCTATTATGTGAAACACCTTGTTTTGGTCACATGACCATAACTATGAGGGACGTATTAAGTGGAACACCAAGTTTGGCCACAAGACCATATCTATGTGCTCTATAATATTTGGTCATGTGACCAAAACATATATGGACATATACATGAGCTATACTATTATAGAGCACTGAGAAGAAGATTTGGTCATGTGACCTAAACACATTTTGACATATACATGAGCACTCCTATTAGAGAGCACTGAGAAGAAGATTCGATCATTTGAACTAAACAAATTTGGACATATACATCAGCTCTCCTAGTTTTGGTCAAATGATCAAATGTTTGAGACCTTATAATAAGACCAAAATTTAGGTGAGAACTTTGAAATGGCTCTAACCAAATTAGTACAAGATGCTATTACTTGTAACACCAAGTTTTGGACACATGATAATTTCTATGTGCTCTAGGAGATTTGGTCATGTGACCAACACATATATGGACATATGCATGAGCTCTCCTATTAGAGTGCATTGAGAGGAAGATTTGGTCATGTGACCTAAACAAATTTAGACATATACAAGATCTCTCCTAGATTTAGACATATACAGGAGCGGGTCCTCGTGTTACCGTGCCATGGCCCCATCAACACTTGCTATGCTTGGGTTTGTACGTGTTGTGGTTTCCGTCATTGTGTTCCTCTTCTCATGCTTTGGGTGGCAGCCATCTTTGTGGAATGTTTTATATATAGGTTTTGATCTTTGCATGCCATATGCTTCTCACCATGCCTGAGCGTAGTCGCAGAAAAACGAAGGTAGTGTTGCCATGTCACTCTCCTGGGCAACCTCCTCTTAGAGCAACGACCGGCCATCTGAGTCCAACAAGGAGAATGTGCCTCTTTGAATCGTCACTTCTCCTGAAAGTCCTATGGGCTTGGAAAACTTAAAAGCCATCAAACGCAAGGCTCGGTCCTCAGGTTCTTGTGCATGTGTATTTTTGAAAATTTGGTGAACCATGCCTCTTTTTTTGTCTGTTCGAACATGCATAACATCATTTTCTTATCGCAGGTAGTTCTAAAACCTCCTGCGCTACAATGAAGAGGAAGAAGAGCATGGATATGGTGGCTCCGTCTGCTGTCTGTTCGACAGACCTGCTTGTTGCATGTCCCCAGTTCTCGACCCGCAGCAATCTCAAAATGCTGGGGGTTTTTATCAGTATCAAAATTGGGGAACGATGATGTAAACATGTCTCTATGGGATTGTCTTGTTGAGTTTGTGCGGCTGTCTTCTTTCTTGTCTTGAGAGCGGTGGAACTCTCCACCATCTCCATTTGGAGATGGTTTCCCGCATACTATCAACATCCATAATTTCAAAATAGGCAAAATTGTGAAGCGCGACTTGAGTGCAATGTTAAAAAACCACCAGGGGGTATCGTTATGTGTCGTGCATTATGTCATATCAAGATGCAAACATTTGAGTGCATGGTAGGGTAGTGTCTCAAAGATTTGCATAAACCTCACTTTTGCTTCCACACACACAACGTCTCTGCTGAGAAGATCTCCAGAGGACGAACACTATATGCATAGTTTGGCTAGGGTGATTTGAAGAACCATGTTTGTCTCACACCTGTGAATATATTTGAAAGGGCTTTTCTCTACATGGAAAATTACATACTGAACAAATGGACAGTGACACTCAGAGTCACTCTTCTGTTCAAAGATGATGAGGAATGGGAAATATTTTCCAAGTGCACAATGGATTATTCCTAAAGCCGGTAATGGTATGGACTCCAACAGGGCTTGTGCCATGTGGAAGTGCTTGAAGAATCCTGAGCTTGCTGAGATCTCGGATATAAGGAAGGTGTTCTTCAAAGATCACTATATTGAAGTTGAGTTTTCCAGGTACTTCCTTCCCAGAGCTTGCTACACACCCGAAGAAGCAAATGGGCAGGCCTTATTGGATCATTAGCTTTTTGTGAAAATGACAACCCACCAAATAGAGGGCCATGTGTTACCATCCTCACCTCTCTACTCTACTAAATGCCCATTTGTGGTTTAAACCTTAATAATATTTCTTCCTTGCCTCAAAAACTTGAAAGTTGAATTAATACTTGATTACCATAAAAAACTTCTTGTAAAATTGGAGGAACACGTGGCTTTTGTCAAAAGGAAACCTTAATCATCATCATTATCATCATACCTCCATGTTGGGTTAGAAAATTAATAAGTTTGGGTTCTAAAAATTAGTACACTCAAGTGTAAACGTGAACTCCCAAGGTTTATTATCATACAAAAGATAACAAATTAACAAAGTTTTACGTGCAAACATAACAATCTAAATTAGACTACAATATTTGTGTTGTTGTCATTGTCTCATAAAATACATCATTACCTTAATACCCAACATGTTCATAAGTGGAACTAGTCACATTGGCATTTTTTATGTGGTTAAATATTATGTCTAATAGAAGGACTATCTTTGACATATGTGGCTACATGTAATGTTTCACTGTACAACATTATTAAACTTAAACTAATCCATTTTAGTCTCTAAAAAAAATCTCCTTCTAGAGTCTACATATGGATTGTTATGTGGTAACTCACCCATGTTGTTTCTTGAATCATGCTCATAACTTACCATCGTGATTTTGGAGCACTTTTGGAATATCCCTATCTACTTATATTAGCATTTCCTTTCAATTATATACTTCACACCACATCCTTAAAATTTCATAATCCCATATGGTATCTACTCTTATTAATTATGTTTACTATGAGACTACATTTAATGGTCAAAATACATCATCAAAACACCATAGAGGGAGTAGCTCTTGATGGATTTATAGCTCTAGCTAAATAACAAAACTTAAAATATATAAGATTATGAAATTCAAACTAAGCCACTTTATTATCTTCAATGTAGTAACTACACATGGTTTTTCATATCTCACCCACTTTTTGCCTTCAATCACTCTCAAGATCACTTAATATCTTAATGTTAATATAGTTCACCCAAAGATCCTGTTGATGATGTAATAAACTACATAATTAATAGAATTAGTTGTGAGAAGGTGCCAATGGTTTAGCAAATTGAGATTACGAAATCTTCCATGTTGGACTTTTCTAGGCCAAGAAAAAATTACCATTTGTAGTCTGCACCAATTTTCATCGGCATGCTTATAAACCCAACCTTACATATCATATATTTAAGTAGCTGCTTAATCATAATTTGTGAAAAAGAAAAATAATTCATAATATAATAATCAAGCTTCAAAGATTTAACATCTTAGTTGTTCGCTACTATGAGGGCTATGAATGGCCTTTTATGTGCTAAATTCTACTTTGGGTGTACGTCCGTTGTTCTGAATCCACATGCCCAGGGTTTTTTTTTGGGCGAGCATTTTTGGAATCGCGTGAGCGGATTCCAAAAAGATACCCCCCCTCCCGAAAGAGAGCGAGAGGTGAAACAAGTTGGAGAGAGCAACGTGACATAATTATTTGAGAGGGAGAGGGCGATAGTGAGCTAGATGGAGTGAACACAGAAAAACACATCAACAACACATCCTCTACAATTGAGGTTGTTGTTTCAAATTGGAAATTAAACCAAGTTCATTCACGTACAACTTCCAATTACATATATGTGAAAGCCCCCTTGATGGAAGAGAGAGGGGCGAAGCAAGTTGGAGAGAGCAACATGACGTAATTACTTGAGAGGGAGTAAACACATAAAAACATGAAGAGAGAGAGGTGAAACAAGTTGGAGAGAGCAACATGACGTAATTACTTGAGAGGGAGTAAACACATAAAAACATGAAGAGAGAGAGGTGAAACAAGTTGGAGAGAGCAACATGATGTAATTACTTCAGAGGGTCGAGTGAACACAAAAAAACATGTCAACATCACATCCTCTACATTGAGGTTATTGGTTCAAACTAAAAATAAAACCAAGTTCATTCACGTACACCTTCCAAATACAGAAATGTGAAAACCATCATCTTTACTACTATGGGCCTCGATTGTTCTCCGGGATGTAGTCACAAAGTAAGAAAACGGTGTTCATACCCTTTCGCACTTCCTCTAGCAAGACATGCTTAGATGATTCATCAATAAAACCATGGGCTTGTTAAATTGCAATTAAGCCCACCACTTTGTCCTTAGCTTGAGAAATAGTATCATCATTTCCAAGAAGTGGAAAGGATGTGACACCTTTCCATGCTTATGCACCATCTATGGTCTTTTGCTTGACCTCCACATTGGTGGCCTCCCTCCCTCTGGGTACACGCAAGAACAACTTCAATGCTAACATTTGATGATGTGATAATAAACAGAACGAAGGAGGGTTTAGCGTGTTGTACTCTACTAAACAAGGCTTGGTTGCAATGGTGTATAACAAAGTGCTTTGGAGCTTACCTCTATATAGCAATGGGAGAGGTGCACTCTTCCTTTTCAACATACAAAATAAAAAACTATCTGTCTTTTTTAATGTTAATAATAAAGGTATCTTTCCTTGAATTTTGGCACCACAATAAAAAATGCCTCTTTTGAACTTGTTTGGGAAAGAGTAAGTATGTATTTGAAGGAGATAGACATTGCACAATAGAACCCTCTACAATGAGGTTACTTCCACAAAGGTTACATAGGTCCCAAAATACCAAAGGTCAACTGATTATCCTTGCATTCAATTATCTAAATTAGGGTACGCTCTCCTATGAGACAAGGCTTTGTAAAGCTCAAGGTCGGATAGGATAGGTTGGTGGATGAACATATTCTCACTATGGCTTAAGCCTAGCACATGTAAATAAATGAAGTAAAAGTGCTTGCATGGAAGATACAGCTTCTTCTTGGCTTCTTGACATGTACATGGTTTGTCTTTCACATGCACATTGTATTTGCCCATGTGTGCATCATCCCTGTGCGATTCGATCTTGAAAACATCATACTTGTGCTCCACTCTCCACACTTCTTCTACCACCATAGCTTTCATTTTCAAAGAGGCCTTTATTTTTTTGGCCGCTTCCTCTGATATCAACATGTGGTACTTGACTCTTATGCCATTTCACATATGCCTGAGCCACTAGCCTCTATGTTAGGAGTGGACCCATATTATGGAGGATCTTTTGAAGTTGTAGTTGTAAAAAACCTTAAAGCCCCACTGCTATGCGATGGGGTGGACATAACACCTTCTATATTCTTGCTCTCCACCTTGTATCCACCTTCCCACAATAAATATATACCTCCTTGTATGTGAGGTAATTTCCTATAGCAACTAACCATATCTTGGGTGCTTGATTAGGCTTTCGGTCTATGTTGTTGTCCACAATATATCAATGAAGCACGTGGTCAGGGAAGAACCACATCCATTATCTAATGAGACCATTAGGGTGCTTGCGATAGTCTTCAAAGGAATGTAATGCCATGTGTAATGCTCGAGTACGGGCATTACACATGGCGGGGGTGCATGTGTACTATATAGTCCATGTGGCCATGCCACATGGACTGTTTAGTCCACATGGTTAGCTGCGTGGACTATATAGTCCAAGTGGCCACGTCACGTGTAATGCCCGTGTGGACTTACATGCGGCGATCTGCGTGTAATGCCCACAGTCTCGAGCATTACACATGGACTACTTTGTCCACATGGCCACGCCATGTGTAATGCCTGCACGCGGGCATTACAGGCGGAGTTCCACACTGGCCTTTGCCACGTGCCATGCATGTGGCAAAGGCCACATGGACTGTGGCGTGCCAGGCACGTGGCCATGTGGCCTGCGTGGTGGCGAGCCATGTAAGACACGTGGCTGTGCAACGGCTTTAAAAGCTGTTGCACAACCAACGTTGAGGGCTGACAAAAGAGCCCTCAATGATAGCTTTCTCTCTCTCTCACCCTCTCATCAAACCCTTTCAATCCTCTCCACCTCTCAAGGGGTGGAGGACCACTTGGTCAACAACCAAAACTGCCTTCCTAGAGTATCACTTTGTCATGTCCTTGCAAACCCGGCAATCCGCACGAACGAGGATTCTATCAAGGGGTTGATCAGAAGCACCGAGGAGAGTAAATACCAATCGACACTGGTGTTCATTGTCTCAGATGGATTCCCAGGAAAAGCACCCGTTCCATTCGACCGTCGATGTGCAATTGGCCACCACGACCTATCATTGTTAGGTGAATTTCACAAGATATTAGACGAGACTGAAGGATGGCAACACATGGTTGGGAAGATGTTTGTTGTTTTTGGGATTGTAATCATCGACTCAAAGCTTGGCAAGAATGGGTGAATACCAATTGAGTCAAAAAAGAGAGGATTCCCAAGGATAATTATAGAGTGGTCTGGTTCCTTGAGGAAGAGGAGGCAGATTTCTTGCTAGTGTTGTGCATGATCAACAAGTGCATTGTACAATGTTTTTTTGTGTATGAAATGAGCAAACATTGTGTATGTCCTCATTTTCCTTGTTTAAAATGCATGCAAATTTTTTAGCGTCACTACCATTCATATTCCGAACACAACAGCACATGATATATTTATGATGTAACATGTCGGTCTTACTGATCCAGAATCATTGTTCTTCTCAAAGTTTAGTGACATTGATCGTACATGGGCCTAGAAAATGCTTACTCATCGGGGACCCAACATATCGAAGGGGTTGAAGCTTGAAGAAGAGTATTTTGATAAAAACCCGATATTCTCATATAGAACCAATTCTTAATCTATTATGGAATTAAATTCATAAAGTTGGAATTTTCCTTACGGTTACAAGTTCAGTAGCTGTTTATCTAAAGAAAATCCTTGGAATCAAAGTTAGAAGTTAACCGAATAATTTTGGTTAGACCACGACTGTGAGAATGGTAGCCAATAAACTACTTGCCCATCTCTCTCGAAATCTGAATCATGCAAAAATCTTGTGACCAATTCCAATTCTTGACATAAAGAATAGACTACCGTTGAATTAGCATAGTTTTTCCTTGACCGAAATCACCACGAATCTAGTTGGACATTCAGTCAAATGATGGGTAGATTACCCTGATGAGAGATCAATGATTCTCAATAAATAAAAATGGATTAACAAAAAAGGGTTTTGTGGAACCAATCTCAAACCAGGAATTTTACTTACATAGAACCTCTGTTTTATTTAAAGGATTGTTTTATGCTAGAATCCTGGAGGAAGCATTTGGCATGTGTTTAACTAAGAAGAGGCTCGTTTGCAACAGCTGGTGGGGAGTCGTCGAGGGACGTTGCTCAACAAATCCTGCGAGGTCTTGACTAGCCTCAGTATGGTTAAAATGGTGGGCTTCTGGTACGATGGGTGAGGACCGACAAAGCGGTCCATGAGTGAAGTGCTAGGACACCTAAGTAGGAAGTTCTAACCAGGTGATGCACTGGCTCGCGGTTGCTAGGACACCCATGCATACGTCGAGGAAGATTCGGATGAACTGAAAAGAACAACTTTTGTGAATCAAATTTTGATATTGGATCTTGTTGGTTGACCAGCTGGTCTTCAACGGAGTGTCCAGATGATATATTTTGTAATACAATGGACTCAATATTTTGGAGGATTATAATCAGTAATACTATAATTTTTATTGAAAGATTGTTTTAAAGACAGCCGAATCTGTTATAATGGCAATTTCATATTGGGTGTGTGAGTGGTATGCCTACCTTAAATTTTGCTTCAAGCGCAAGCTAGGGGGCCTCAGAACTCTTTTTCTTGGTACTTGGACAAAACATAACCAAATTTTTATAAAGGAATCCCACCAATATAGTGGTTGGGCGGTTGGCTAACCCATGGGCTAGGCTGGATCGGGGGATTCCTGCGATACAAATAATTATGATTAAGTTACGTTGGTTAGATTAAGTCCTAGAAGAAGACCCTTGTTCTGCGGGAGGGAATCAACTCGGCTGTGCCTCACTAAAAGAGAAAAAAAGCGGTGATTCTATGGACCAAGTGCAAGTCTCTTTTTTGATCTAACCATGTGACTTTCAGGTTCGGTCGGATCAGTTTAGTTAGTTAAGACTTTGACTCATTAGATCAATTCTCCCGTTAGGTGGACAAGAGAAGTTTTTTTGGGAATATCCGTGGGCGAGGCCCCGAGTGCCAATCCCTGACCCGCGTGAGAGGTTGACGCTACTTCCACTGCCAGCGCCCTGGGACGGGGCATCGCGGAGGGGGCGGGGGTCTCACAGTGTCAGAGATATATATTCTTGTTCAGATTCTAGCTATATTTTGATCGTAGACAATCCCTCATGGTGACATGCCTTGTAATCCTAATTTGTTGGTAGACTTACAAACAATCCAAGTCTTAGTGCAACTGTTATTCCATGTCACTTTCAAACCCAAACAAAGTAACTCTAATCATCTACATGAAGAATAATCATTGTAGGCAAGATAAGTCATGTGAATAGTCCATGTTAGAATGCCACGAACCTCAAAGATTCATTTGCATGTATGCTTATGTCAAGAACTTTTATCCCTTTCCATGGTTGTGTAGATATTTGATGAAGTGGTGCTAGATACACATTGATGTCTTTGACTTGTCGTTTTCCTACATCGAAGTGCTGTATCAAAACAGAGTTTTCAAGAAGTACAAACATTTTGGGTGGATACAATTTTAGATCATGTTGCTTCTGCATGTACTTGGAATTATTAAACTCAGTATTAGACGCTCCTTCTTTATGGACATGAATGGTGGTAGGTTTTAATTAATCAGCACTACCAACCAAGTTGACCACTTCCTTGATTTACGCAAAAGTGGATTGATTCCATCGAGACTAACACCAAGGTTTAAGTGATAGGATTCTTGAATAAAATCATGCCATGTTCTATCAATGTGCTTCAAGGCTTCACAGTCATATGGAATGCGTAGGATCCCTTCTGCACTCACATTCTTTTCCACCCAATCCATAAGATTTGATAACTATGGGCTTCGAAATAGATACTCTATTTGTGGGGATAATGGAAAATGTCTTAGATACTTATGAGGAATAAGTGTTGCTCCCTCCTTAATACATGATGCACCACATTTGGGGCAGAAAAGGGAGTTTTGATGCTCTCCTCCTCAATAAAAAAGGCAATCATTGATGCATGCATGGATCATTTCATAGTCAAGTCCATGATTCATCATCATCTTCTGTGCCTGGTTCCTTGTTTTTGGGATGGTCATAGAATCTTACTAGAAATTTATCTGACAACAACAACAATTTTTTAAGAAAATAAACATACTCTATCACTTGGCATCCATGTATATGATCCACTTATGTTAGCAAAGTTGAAACTGATACATTTCTCTAGGAGTAGAGAGCTTGGAAGTTCAGGATGGGGAAGGTCATAGATAATCTTGTTAGAAGAACCCTCAATAGATCTTTGTGAGTGCTTCTTCTTGGAGATATTTTTCATGAGGATCACTATTATTGTTATTACTTTGAAACAAATCATCAAGAAATTCATTCATGCCATCAGCATCATGCTCCACATCATCAAGTTGCTCTATTTGACATGTGTATTTCTCTCTCAACCTTTGAAAAGTACTAGGATCCTATGCTATAAGAACCTGCATACACTCAAACTCTATTGAAAATCGAGAGTGACCTTGATGATGTAAGGGAACAACAGCTACAATATCATAATCAAGAACCTGACCAATTCCAATAAAGTAATAAGAAAAGTTACAACAAAGCATGAGTAAACACATTTGCAAAGTCACATCAAATTTTGATGTTATGTACACTTGTTGTTTCAAATATACTCAAATTAATAGAACCTCGAGCGCCACAAGATATAATAAGTGAAAAATGTAAATATACTATTAGAATGTCATGGATTGAATCCCGTTAAAGACATGTGCACTAAAAATGTTGCAAGTACATCTATTCTCTATATAGAGCTTGTGGTCACCTAAACAAACCATAATTCACTATAGCAACTCCTCACCAGCACACAATGATCTAATAGCACTACAATGTATCTAGGGAAATCTCTACTCATGTGCATTGGCTCATGACCATTGTCATACTCCACAAAAGTACAATTAGTTATTTCATTCCTCCCTCTAATGTTGATTAGCCTCCATATATTTCCCTGAGTGTAAGGTTTGCCATCGATATATAGTCTCTCTAATTTATTTTATGGGTAATTCCTCTTCTAGTGAGAAAGAGAGGCAACATTAGCACATAGCCCATATGTGGTCATACTAAGCAAGTTGATAACACAAAATGCATGAATAGATAGGTCTACAAAATGTCATAAGAGTGACCTTATAGTTAATTGGGATATGTAAATTCTATGAAATAAAAAAGATGCCAACCCCCTGCTAGCAATTGTAAATGGTGTGATCATAGAGTGAGCACCCTGGGAGGTTGCAAGATGAGGTTATCTAGTTTCATGTCGTGGGCGCCCTTGGCTGTAGCTAGAAAACAGGCATTTTTTCAAGAAGAATAGCCAATCTCTCATAGTTAGCCAAGGAGTTTCACTTCAAGGTCTTCTAATGAAACATCATATGCAAAGTTGGGCACCTAAAACTATAATGTGATCGAATATCCAATAATTGCAAATCCCCTTTTCTTTGGGAACCAAGTTTGTATACAGGCCCTGTCCTAGGTTTAGACAGGTATAGTGAATGTGAGTAAATTGCCTATAACTTTTACATTATTACTCATATGATGTTCCCACTTTGCATATCACAAATACAAATAACATAGAGCTTAACTTGATTTATCGAGTAATTTTTGATGTGTTCTACTATTTTCTATATTATTTAAAAGGTATTAGAATTGTTAAAAAACATACTATTTTATCCTCCCACCACATCTACCATTTCAAATGCTCAAATTGTATGGATCTAGTGATGATTAGATTGGGAAAGATTAGTATAATGTGGGTATAAGGTAAAATTACAAATCTAACGGTTTGATTTTTGTAGATTTACTTTGGAAAATTTATTATGACTATTAGAGGCCCATTAAATCAATAGTAATTTAATTCTAGAAAATTAAATATTGAATCTTTCAATCTAAAAACTCAAGGGATCAATACTCTTGTTACCGTGAATTTATTTAAAAAAATTTGGCTTGATTTGAGTATGGGAAGGTCCATTTTCAATCCTCCCAAGTGAAAATTCCCATATTGTGTCCACTCTCCCCTTTTCAAGTCTAAAACCAATCCTAGTTAGGTTTGGAAATCTAGGCTTGGTAAACTTCACAGCTTAGGTTTCATTCCATGTGTGAGGCTTGGGTAGGCACAAACCTTATATATGCATGCCACTTTATGTCCACGTGAGCATCGAGAGGATCCACATAAGCAGCTTGCCACCTCAGCTTGCCACCTCCACCCTCCATGTCAACATGGTCAACCTAGTTGACTCGCCACCTCATCATCCTAGTCATCATTAATGCCACATCATCTTGCCACCTTTGCATGCCACCTCGCACATGGTGACATGGCATGCCACATCAACCATAATAGTGCCACATGTCAAGAGAATGCCACGTGTCATGCACGCTTGTGACACGTGGCATCTCCTTCCCACCTCCCCTCTTTTTTCAAAAACATATTTTTGGAAAAGTTAATTTAGTAATTTAGAGAAATAGAATATAAAAATTTAAATAATAAAATATATATAACTTATTAAATAAAAGAATTTAAAATCACTAATTTTAAAGGATTATATTTTGGGATTAGATCAATAAAAATATTATTAAAGATCATATTATTAATTTTAAAAAAAATAAATTTTTTAATTTTATATTTCTTGAAATTTTTTTATGTAGAATAAACCTTTGAATAAAATTTGAAAAAAATACTTTATTTAAAAAAAGCAGTTATATAATTATAAAATAAAAGATATCTTTAAAGATATATTTATATATCTAGTAATGATAAATATTTAGACTTGTTAATAAATATTATAAATAATATTAATTTTTAAGTGGATAATAGTTTATCTTTAATTATCTTTATGTTTATCTTAGTTATCCAATCAATCTTAGATAGGAAATCCAATGAGATTTGAAGTGGATAACCTATTTTTCCTATATAATCACACATCTCTAGTACTATCCCACACTTATCTCTAGTACTATTCCATCATTGAGCCTTTATAATATTTTCTCTCTTAGCTTCCTTGAGAATGGGTTCTCAAAGTCGTAGGAGTCGGAAACGTGATAGGACTAGACTCCCCCCCATCCACCAAGTTCAAGAGGAGGAGAGGAGAAGGGTAGCTCGTGAGAGAAAGAGAGAGTGGAGAGCACGTCAACGAGCAACACCTTCCGTTGGCGATGATCCAAGCCTTGCTCCTCCTCTTCCACTTCCTCTCCCTTCGCCCTCTTCCCCCCCACTTCCCCTTAGTTTAGATAATCCACATGAACCCGCCCTTCTTGAGTCCTCTCTTCTACAAGAACCCACCCCCCCTCCTTTGGGCGCCCTTCGTGTGGATAGGAAAGAACTATCAAAGTCAGGGGCACATCGTCGTGCCCATGTAATCTTCCATTCCTATTTCAAAGACCTCACGTCTTCATCACAGGCATGTGTGCTTGATGCTTTGATTGATCTGCCCAACATGGCCAACTGCAGGGCGCTTTCCGACATTGGAGGTCGAAGAGAGAGGAGAGCTGGCATGGCGGTGCTACAAAGTGTTCGTCATTCCTATATAGTTAACAAGAAGAGGAACTCTGCGGATGCTTTGGCTGCTCGATGGGCTATTGTGGCAGCCATAAGTAGCTCCCAAATGAAGGGTAAGGTTAGTGCCACATCTCGCATCCTCTCCATAGCACCACACGCACTTAGAGTTGGGTCTATTAGGCGACAAAGTTTAGATGCCAATGAGGTTGGTGCTATGTGGGCGAGTAGTGGTCGTGTAGCTAGGCATATCGCCTACTAGATGAAACCACTAGAACCTTGATAGAAAGTTTTTGGGAGGAGAATTGTCGTGCATCGCCAGTTTTCAAGAAAGCTTTGCGTAAGAGAGTGACAAGAGGAGTGTTCATTGAGCACGGTGCTTGCTTTCTTGAAATGTCCCAAACTGAGTTGTATTCTCAGTTTGTGGCTTCGTATCCAGAGCTTAAAATTGGGCAAAGGTCATTTGAGGGGTGTAAGCCTTGGTTTGTGAGGTACTCACGTCAGCGTGACACATGTTGTTGTCGCTACCATGTTGAGTTCAAACTTTTTTATGATGTGTTCCATTCTCTTAGTGGGCATAGAGAGTTGCCTCGTAGTCCACGTGATTTCATCCACTCTCTTTTGTGTGCACGCATGGAGGATGCCCAGTTCCATAGGATGCCTTGTGTGGAGAGCAATTGCACATCATGTGGTTCACTTGCACATCTACAGATGGTAGATCTTGATGCAAGTGACCAAGAGATAGTGGCATGGCAACGTTATGAGTATGTGACACACCAGCTCTAGAGTGGTGGACAGTCCAGGAAGTTGCAGCTCGTGGACAAACATACACCACGTTGTCACTTCACAGCCACATTTAGGGAGCAGATCTACCCCTACATACGGCACAGTCATTGTGCCAATTGGCAAGATCATCAGTTCCGAGCATGCCTAGCAGAGTTTCCTATTGGTGTGGTCGTCTCTGTGATTGATTTTGTAGAGAACTACACTTTCACACCTTTTCAGGAGATACAATCTGAGTATTACTTCTCAAAGCAGGTAATGGTTATATTTTGTAATATTTGTTTTATGTTTGAGCTACATTACTTAATTGTTTTTTTGTGTCCTAAACGTATGTATTGCTTACCTCACCAGGTTGCTATTTTGGTCCACATTAGCTATCGACATGCAGAGGCTCATGTAGATGGGATAGCGAGTACCCCCGAGACCCGTGTCATTATTCGAGAGTATCATTTGTATATCAGTGATGATCGTTCACATGATGCACATTTTGTGCAACACTGTTTTCGTCTCCATGACGATTTTTTAGGAGATTGTGGGATCAGACATGTCCAGCGATGGGTTTGGTCGGATGGTTGTGGCGCACAGTTCAAGTCATCACGTCAATTCTATTGGCTCTACAGGTAGTACTTATGGCTTTCTTACATTTACAATTAAACTAAATTCACTAGAACATCTTAAAGAAAACAATAACTAAGACTATCTTTTATGGATTTATAGGTGGCATGTGCAGTCTAGTATCCCAGTGATTTGGTCATTCTTTGAGACTGGTCACGGGAAGGGTGAGCATGATGGTGCGGGCGCGTGTGTGAAACGTGCCTTGAGGCGTCATCAGCTGGCAAAGGATGCTCAGCGGTTCAGAGATGCGGGCCACGTAGTTGAGTGGTGCTCCCAACATTTGTGTGGGAGTGCAGCATCATCGTACCCCAAACGTGATGCTCGGATTGTCAGGAGATTTTTTTGGCATGTGGATGGTGGCATGATTGACCGTAGAGCCTCCCATGATTGTGACACAGTACCTGGCACCTTGGGCTTACATTCCATCAGGAGCACGTGCATGGCGGCCCCCACGATTTACACACGACGGTTTGCATGCTTCTGTGGAGCATGTATGGATGGCGATTGGTCACATTGTGCCTCGAGAGGTTGGGCAGATGCATGGATACAGACATTCCTCTCCCCCGAGCATCCTTCACATCCACCAGTGGTGTCTGATGAGCACACAGGTCCTGCGTTCATGGTCAGTTATGATGACTTGACAGATTTGCTACAGGAGGGTGATGTATTTGCTGTTATTGCCAGTGAGGGAAATAGCGAGGGAGTAGACTACTATCTGATGAGTTGCACTAGGCCAAAGTGCATGCTTGACCACGATACAGTGGATGATCATGGGTTTTCTTATGACGCCCACAGCATGATTGTGGCAAGCCGGTTCTACCAGCAGATTCGACTTCATCGGGGGAGTCTTGAGCAGTGGAAGTGGGAGTTAGAGGCATTTCAGTTCTCTCATCTAGTGGTTGCTACCAGGCTCACTCTTGTTCGAGTACAGAGCCGAAAACACAGTTCTCACCCTCGTTTTTGGCTTCGAGTGGAAGACCATGAGAGCATTCTAGAGCAGTTGAGAGCTAGAGAGGGTACTGCTGACTAGATCTCTATCTTGATAGTGACTAAACTCATACTAGCTGGGTTAGCTCACTTACATTGTACTTAGATTTTTGGGCAGTGACTAACCTCAGACTAGCTGGGGTAGCTCATTTTCATTCTGATGTACTTATTTGATGTTTATATCATTATGAGTTTTCTCATTATTGAGTATCATTACATTTTAGTTGATGTTCTTGATTTTATTATATTTTTTAACACTTTGGCTATCATATTGTTTGTTGAAAATCTCCATGCCATCGTACCCAAACATGCTCCGATGGGGACCAAACTTTGCAAGCATGGGGAGGGGACCCACCCCCACATGCTTGCAAAGTTTGGTCACAATCAGAGCATGTTTGGATTGGTAATTAGCACCCAGTCCGGATTTTTCAAGTCTCTTGGTGGTCAAGAGGCCATGGAAAATCCAGGCCTTCCCCATACAATCGCACCCAAACATGCTCCGATGGGGACCAAACTTTGCAAGCATGGGGGGGGCCCACCCCCACATGCTTGCAAAGTTTGGTCACAATCAGAGCATGTTTGGATTGGCAATTAGTGCCCAGTCCGGATTTTTCAAGTCTCTTGGTGCTCAAGAGGCCATGGAAAATCCGGGCCTTCCCCATACCATCGTGCCCAAACATGCTCGGATAGGGACCAAACTTTGCAAGCATGTGGGGATGGGTCCCCCCCACATGCTTGCAAAGTTTGGTCCCCATAGGAGCATGTTTGGATTGGTAATTAGTGCCCAGTGCGGGTTTTTCAAGTCTCTTGGTGCTTAAGAGGCCATGGAAAATCCGGGCCTTCCCCATACCATCGTACCCAAACATGCTCCGATGGGGACCAAACTTTGCAAGCATGTGGGGGGGACCCACCCCCACATGCTTGCAAAGTTTGGTCACAATCAGAGCATGTTTGGGTACGATGGTATGGGGAAGGCCCGGATTTTCCATGGCCTCTTAAGCACCAAGAGACTTGAAAAACCCGCACTGGGCGCTAATTACCAATCCAAACATGCTCTGATTGTGACCAAACTTTGCAAGCATGTTGGGGGGACCCACCCCCACATGCTTGCAAAGTTTGGTCCCCATCGGAGCATGTTTGCATACGATGGTATGGGGAAGGCCCGGATTTTTCATGGCCTCTTAAGCACCAAGAGACTTGAAAAACCCGCACTGGGCGCTAATTACCAATCCAAACATGCTCTGATTGTGACCAAACTTTGTAAGCATGTGGGGGGGACCAACACCCACATGCTTGCAAAGTTTGGTCCCCATCAGAGCATGTTTGGGTACGATGGTATGGGGAAGGCCCGGATTTTCCATGGCCTCTTGAGCACCAAGAGACTTGAAAAACCCGCACTGGGCGCTAATTATCAATCCAAACATGCTCTGATTGTGACCAAACTTTGCAAGCATGTGGGGGGGACCCACCCCCACATGCTTGCAAAGTTTGGTCCCCATCGGAGTATGTTTGGGTACGATGGTATGCGGAAGGCCCGGATTTTCCATGGCCTCTTGAGCACCAAGAGACTTGAAAAACCCGGACTGGGCGCTAATTGCCAATCCAATGAATGTGACCAAACTTTGCAAGCATGTGGGGGAGGCCCCCCCCCATGCTTGCAAAGTTTGGTCCCCATCGGAGCATGTTTGGGTGCGATGGTATGGGGAAGGCCTGGATTTTCCATGGCCTCTTGAGCACCAAGAGACTTGAAAAATCCGGACTGGGCGCTAATTACCAATCCAAACATGCTCTGATTGTGACCAAACTTTGCAAGCATGTGGGGGGGACCCACCCCCACATGCTTGCAAAGTTTGGTCCCTATCAGAGCATGTTTGCGTACGATGGTATGGGGAAGGCCCGGATTTTCCATGGCCTCTTAAGCACCAAGAGACTTGAAAAACCCGCACACACTGGGCGCTAATTACCAATCCAAACATGCTCTGATTGTGACCAAGCTTTGCAAGCATGTGGGGGGGACCCACCCCCACATGCTTGCAAAGTTTGGTCCCCATCGGAGCATGTTTGCGTTCGATGGTATGCGGAAGGCCCGGATTTTCCATGGCCTCTTAAGCACCAAGAGACTTAAAAAACCCGCACTGGGTGCTAATTACCAATACAAACATGCTTTGATTGTAACCAAACTTTGCAAGCATGTGGGGGGGACCCACCCCCACATGCTTGCAAAGTTTGGTCCCCATCGGAGCATGTTTGCATATGATGGTATGGGGAAGGCCCGGATTTTTCATGGCCTCTTAAGCACCAAGAGACTTGAAAAACCCGCACTGGGCGCTAATTACCAATCCAAACATGCTCTGATTGTGACCAAACTTTGCAAGCATGTGGGGGGGACCCACCCCCACATGCTTGCAATGTTTGGTCCCCATCGGAGCATGTTTGGGTATGATGGTATGGGGAAGGCTCGGATTTTCCATGGCCTCTTGAGCACCAAGAGACTTGAAAAATCCGGACTGGGCGCTAATTACCAATACAAACATGCTTTTATTGTGACCAAACTTTGCAAGCATGTGGGGGTGCCCCCCCCCCATGCTTGCAAAGTTTGGTCCCCATCGGAGCATGTTTGGGTGCGATGGTATGGGGAAGGCCTGGATTTTCCATGGCCTCTTGAGCACCAAGAGACTTGAAAAATCCGGACTGGGTGCTAATTACCAATCCAAACATGCTCTGATTGTGACCAAACTTTGCAAGCATGTGGGGGTGGGTCCCCTTCCCATGCTTGCAAAGTTTGGTCCCCATCGGAGCATGTTTGGGTACGATGGCATGGAGATTTTCAACAAACAATATGATAGCCAAAGTGTTAAAAAATATAATAAAATCAAGAACATCAACTAAAATGTAATGATACTCAATAATGAGAAAACTCATAATGATATAAACATCAAATAAGTACATCAGAATGAAAATGAGCTACCCCAGCTAGTCTGAGGTTAGTCACTGCCCAAGAATCTAAGTACAATGTAAGTAAGCTAACCCAGCTAGTCTGAGTTTAGTCACTATCAACAGCAACCCAATCAAAATCGTCATCTCTAACCGGTCGACGTGCATGTCGAGGCTGCTGTGCACGTCGAGGAGGCTGTACCGGCTACAGGGGTCGTCGAATGTCTGCGGGGAGGTCTGCCTCAAAGGCAGGATCGTGAGCTGGTGCCGGTGTACTCGGGAGCTCAAGAGTCCCAAAAGCTGCTATGGCCCTCTCTCTCTCTCTACGTCGTGCTAATGCAAGACGCCTCTGTCTGTAAACCCAAAATCTATAATCTGCAATGGTACGTGTGCCACTCTGCTCGTGTAAGCTCCTCTGCTGCTGTAAGGACACGCTGCTCATGAGAAGCAGCACTGCTGCTAGCACCATCACCCGATGTGCCACTAGGGCCAGCACCACCCACGCGCTCATATGCTGTGACCTGGCTCTCATGTAGGACTCTCTGGTAAGTGTCGAACTCATGTGAGCTCCACTCTATCTCAGGAGGCACCTCAGGCTCCTGGGCTCTATCGTCGAAGGCGTCGAGTCCCAAGTCCATAGCTGATGTAAAGTCGACAGGCCTGCCAGTCCTGGCATCCACTCGAACGAGGCCTGGGTGAAGATCATCGATGCCCAATACCCTGTACGTCGCTAGGTCGACGCGTGCATGGCAGGAGGGGCATGCTGAGAACCGGACTAGCTCCTGGGTGATGCAAGACAAGTGGAAAATATGTCCACATCCCAGGGCATATCCACCTGTACTATCAATGTCCTCGATACATAAAGAGCAGCACGCATCACGTAGGAAGGGTGGTGCATCCTGCGGGAGAGGTCGTCGAAAAACCTCTGAGGACAGGCCGTGGATATAAAGGTAGGTAAGGCACTGTCACGTCTGAGGATCTACGATACTCTCGAACATGTAGCATCAACTGCTCTGCCCTGTGCGCTGGGCAATCTGCTCCATAATCTGATGATGCTGTGCCTCAGCTCTGGAGCTCTCTACCTCGGTCCGAGCCTACGCAAAAAAGTAAAGCATTAAAATAATTGATTAGTCTCTCATTAGGTATTACTTAAAGAAATTTATAACTTAGGACCTTAATTATAACTCTTTTATGTGCAAGAGAAACCTACCTGCTGGATGTCGGACTCTCTCAGATGCTGTGCCTCTGCAGTAGCTGCCTCTGCCATCTGTAATGCAGCTCTGAGGCGGTCAATCTCCGCTCTCGCCTCTACCAGCTCCTGAGTGAGCCTCTCAGTGGTAGGTGTGGGAACCTACGTGACACAATCAACCATGCTGCTCATGTAAAAATATAGAAAAGTATATATAAACATGAAGATAAATGACCAAAAAAACTTAAGACGTAATATATATGTAAATACCTCCACATCGTCGGTATAGATCGTGAGAACAGGCGCACCACGTGCTGGATGCTCTCCGTGGTACTCCGTACGTCAATGCCGACCTGCGTGCCAAGAGCCTCTACTGTCGAGAATGGCACAAATGAAGGATCTGTGGTAGGTGCTACAGGAAGGGCTAGTGGAGGCCGCCTACCCTGGTCCTGGAGACGGCCTCGGCCAGCACCACGACCCGGATGATGGCTGGTGTAATCCACCTCCTCCCCTAAGACAAACTCCGCATATAACTGCTTTGCGAAGTATATGGGAATCTGGCGGTTGTTCGGCATCCTCCCATATGCGGCAACATATCGACTATAGATATGTGCCGCCATACGAGGATGCGAACACCGCGAAATAGTGAGGGGCTTGCCCGCCCCAGGCCTCATCCCATGACTATCGAGGAAAAGATCTAGGTAGGCACCATCCCTAATAGGAGCAAGATCACAGACCTGACGATATGTCAGGCCATGTGACACAGGAGCAGCGCGATGGTGGGCTATCCACTCATCTACATAAACAATATCGTGAAGGCTACGAAGGGACGCAAGCATCGCCTCCAAGTCCCACGATATGTAATGTAGACGGAGTGTCTCTAGCACTCCTATGGATAGCCGCTAACTCGCGGTCTATCTTCGCGATGAGGTCCGCATTAGATGAGCGGCCCTCCTCGTGGCCCTCCTCGTGTGACTCCATGCTAAAACCTAAGCCAAATGTGAAGGGTCCAATGTGAAGGGTCTAATGTGAAGGGTCTAATGCTTAGTGCTAAGTAGCACTAATGAAGCTAAAAAACAAAGCTAATGGGCTCACTAATGCTAATCCAAATCAAGAGAGCAAGGAGAGTGAAAACGACTTGTGACCATGAGGCAAAAAAAAAAGTTTTCCGGTTTTATAACCTCGATCGAGGTTCGGTAACATCATGCAATTTAGGGTTTGCAAGACTAACGCTCTGGATATTAGGGTTAGTGCAATATACGGCCAAGATACACACCTAATTTTAGGGTTGGGGAAGGATCGACGACTGAGATTTGATATTAGTATCTCGTTCGAGGTACATGGACGGCCACGATTTAAAGGCATTACCACAACAAGGTATCTCGACGGTCAAGATTCATTATATACCTCGATCGAGATATTCAAACGGCCGAGATCGCATCTTCCAATGTATGTGAATGGACGGTATAGATTGCGTTTACGTATCTCAATCGAGATAATCGGACGGTGGATATTGCATCTACGTATCTTGATCGAGATATTTGGACGGTGTAGATTGTATCTCTGTATCTCGATCGAGATATTTGGATGGCTGAGATTTGATCTCAGTATCTCAATCGAGATATGGGGACGGTGGAGATTGTATCCCATTACCTCGAACAATGAATGGTCGCGATTTGATGTAAATTTCTCGTTCGAGATACATGGACGATGGAGATGTGCTAGTCAAATATGCCTAGGGGGATACAGCGTGGCCCTGATGTGGATCCGAGTGGCATAGATATCTCGATCGAGATAATGTGGTGGCGGTGACATGTATTGGTGACATGGATGACGCCTGGAAACCCGGACCTGCTAGCGTGGCATTAGTTGGCATCTCGATCGAGATATGTCGATTTAGGCTCAGGAGGCACGTGTCGTCTTTTAATTCGCGGCACTATCACGATCGAGGTACTCCGCCCGAGATGCATGGATGTCCCAATTTTAGAGAGAGTGAACGAAAGTGAGTACCCTCATCTTGCAACCACCCCCCTAGAAGTTGAAAACCTCTCCAATCATCAACCGGAAGTGATGCTCACAACCAGCTTCCATAATGTCTACAATCATAGGTTTCAATGAGAGGTATTAGGCGATTGGTTAAGGGGGATGATCACCAGATGTCTCATACTGAGAACCAAGAGGTAATTGGCGCTCATATGCCTCCATGTGTAACTGAAGAATAGCTTGACTATGTTGCGTGTGAGGAAGCATAAATCTATCAAGCCCATGAAAGTCATCGCCATCAAAAATATGTACAACTAGATTTGGCCATGATGATTGTACCTAGATGCATGCTATATATCACTTTATCTATCAAGACACTAAAGACTTTGTCTATCACGATACTATAGACTTTGTTGGATTAATACTCCAGAATATCCTTTATGACATTAGGGAACAAGGAACTAAGGTTCATTATGATTTTATCCATGTAAAAGCACCAGTACTTCAGTTAAAAGTTAGAGCCCATGAGTTATGGAGAGGTGAAGAGGATCTAGGCTTTATGGAGGAGGTTTAGGAGAGGATGTAAGAGTTGCCCTCTTGATTCATTTCCCCATGAGTTTTCTCAAAGAATCAATGTACCTTTGATGCCTATTTAAGAGGACACTCACCTAATACAAAGTGTGCATGATTATAATAATCACAACTATGCTTATACTAATCAATGTTTTAATCTTTGTAGCTTAAGTGATTCATTATGCTTCACTATGGTATTTCTTGATCATCATGAATCATCTTAAGCACTTTTTTTGGTATCCAAGACATGCTACTAGTATCATTATTTCTTGATTAATCCTAAAAATAATCAAGATTATGGTATTTTAAATGTCTCCTACAACCACTGCTCACACTGGTGGGGGGTGGAAATCAACCCACACTCAACATCATTGAGTGATCCAACTTCAGTGCATTGAAGCCCCACCATGCTTGGGTTTCATCAGAAAACCCCTCTCCATTGAGCTTGGTGGAGTTATCGCCCAACTGGTGCCTTTTTTTTTCTAAGCAAAACGGAGACCTCTCCTTCACCACAAGTTTTTCTAATTCTCTAGAGCTACAAAGGTTTTCGAGCACAACTGACATGCTCGTGATGTCAATTTTGGTAATGGAGGTCATCTACCTTGACATTCAAGACTCGCACTTCTCAAAAACGAATTTTGGTAAAATTAAAACTAATCACTTCATTTTTTGGCTAATCTTATTATTAATTCTTTCACCCTCATCTAGAATCACTCCTATATGGCTCACTTGATGCATTTAAACAACAAAGAAGCATAACTTAGTCAAAATCATCCTCCAATAGTGCACTTTTTTTCGCATAGAAAATAGTAAGAGAGCTCCACTAATTAGAGGTTAATTGGGCTTAATATATGAATTTCTTTACAATTGAGTTTTTTTAATTCATGCTATTGGGAAGGTGTTACAAAGTTGTATCAACTCACACTGTGGTTGCCCATTAGTTTTGCAAGCTCATTGATCATTAGAAGTTTATTACTCATTAGTAGTGGAAGCTCATGCTCAATCTTGTTTTGAACTTTCATTATGCCAAGATCAAGTGAATCATCTAATAAAAATCACATTAAAAATAAGATTACAAAGATAAAAAAGAAGCCACACTACTATGCTTAAGCAGCAACATGCATGTGTATGGTGAGGTGAATTCTAGATTATCTTGCCATTCAAATTGGGACCACACATTTCTTTTTGGGTATTCATCCCAAAAGTAAGACCTTCCCTAAAATGGCTTATTCACCTAAGAAAGATAAGTTTGAAGGGTGGAATTTCCACACGTGGAAAACTAAAGTTAAATATACTTTGATGAAGAAAGGTTTGTCGAATGTTGCAAATGGTAAAGATAAAAAAACCAAGAACAAGGGATGCAAAGGCTACATGGATATCCACAAAAGTTGAAAAAGCACTTTCCGTTCTAGCCTTAGGATTCAGTGATCTCATCCACCATATTGATGGGAAAGAAACCTCAAATGAATCTTGGGAGAAACTTGATATACTTTTTGGAGCACAAGTCAAGAACTCCAAAATCTCTCTTCTTATAAAGTTCTTTGAATTAAAAATTAATGTGGGGGATTCTCTTCCCACTCATCTAAAGTATATGAAGTGAATTCTAACCCAACTTTCAGGAATCAACAAACACATTCTAAAGAGTCTACCACAAGATGAGTATGGTAACATTGTACGACACTTATCCTCCCTTCTCCTTCACTACTAGATGTAGAGACTTCTCTACTTGAATAAGAGAAGAAGATCAAGAAAAGGCAAGCACACATTTACAATCAAGGTGCTTACTTTAACCAAGGACGCTACAAGAAACATGGATAAAAATACATATTTTAAAGGATCTTTTCAGAAAAAGGAGTTTCCTAAGAAGTCTTGTAAAATCTACGAGAAAGCTAACCATGAAGATAAGGATCTCTTTTCTAGGAAAAAGTCTCAAAAAGCCTTACTTGTAGAGGAAGTAAATTCAAGTGAAGATGAAGCAAAGGAAGAAGCAGGAGCCTCACATGAGGCCAAATTTCTTCTACATAGCTAGGAGAGAACTTACCCTTTCCATAGTCATCCCCATATTCTAAACTAGTTAAACATAACTAGGATATATCATATGGCATTGTAAACCTAACTAGAGTAAGATCTACGGGCACCATCATGGGGTCATCATATCCATTATTGTAAACAAGAAGTACGACTAGAATTGTCATCAACTTGAGTCATGGATATTTTGTTGAGGGGGGGGGGGGTGTTGGATTAATACTCCAAAATATCCTTTATGACATTAGGGAACAAGGGACTAAGGTTCATTATGATTTTATCCATGTAAAAGCACCAGTAGTTGAGTTAAAAGTAAGATCCCATGAGTTATGGAGAGGTGGAGAGAATCTAGGCTTTATGGATGAGGTTTAGAAGATGATGGAGTTTCCCTCTTGATTCATTCCCTCTAATAGATCCTTGTAGGCCATAATAAACTTTTTTGTATCATGCATGTAGATAAAGTTTAAAAGTGATTTTTAGGTGATTTTGGATGTTTGTGCAAAGTCTCATATGGGCATGTTCTGACAGTGACTCATCCCACCACAAGTGCATACAACATTGGGATTGATTTTTGAGCATGTTATGGATTGAATTAGAAAAAGTTTTGTAAGTATGAAATGTAGCATGTTCAATTTTTTCGGAGCTCTTCATTCATATGAACCTAGTAAGTATTATCGCTATTTGTAATCTATATTTAAACTCATTGTTTAGTACGACCTATGTCTACATGAGAAAAAATTGGGTGACTTGATGGGTGAGTGTTTGACAACTCACAATTGTTTGACACATGCATTAAATTTTGATTCGAACTTCTTGGATGTGACTTGGAAATGTGTAGGAGATATTTCTCAGTGGGGTAGAGAATACCCACCCCACTAGTATGCATCCTGAGGCGTGGAGGACCTTTCGGCAAGAGATGCGACTGAGGACACATTGGGATTAACAGAAGGTATGCAATATTTACTCTCTAGCTATGTACTAGTGCCTGATTCTAGAAATTTTCAGATCAGTTTGGTCAATTTTTGACCATTTTTGGTCAGTTTAGCTTACTTTTTGGAACTAGACTTGAATTAGGAGAGAGGAGAGATGAAATATCTCAATATTTTAGAATTTAAAACTCCACCACACATGTGAAATAGGCAACTCCTTTATGAGGGTGAATCCCGACTTTGAGGTGTCAAAAATTCATTTTTTTTAAGTATTTCCTTTGGTCCTTAGCCCACTCTTCATCTTATGTGAGTATTTACTCATTTTTAGCGGATTTTCTTGATTTCTTTAATTTATCTCCTCCATACATTTGGATGAATCTGATTGGCCCCTCAGAACCTTAATTTAAAATTTTCAAAAAATCTGGACCCTTAGGATAAGGCCTTTTGAACAAATTATAATTTAGTTCTAATGCACCTTCTAAAAATCTTTTTGAACTTCTATTTTGGGAAAATTTATTTTAATAAGAAGAGATATTTTTCCATCCAAAAATATCTAAAATTTGAATAATCTCTCTCTAGAATATTTTCTCTCTCTAAGCCAAAATAGGTAGAAACAAGATCTTTTATTGGACATCTTGAGGAGATGGGGAGGAATCTTACAAATGTTCTTTAATATTTATGTAATATCGCTTAATGGCTATGATGATAGATGTTAATAGCTATGGTAATAGCTGTTAGTAGTTGTGGTAAATCCTAATTCTACTAATAGTTGTTGCTAATAGCTGAGGTAATATCTGCTAATAACTCTGCATAAGCTTTTAATATGGATTTGTGCTAATAGCTACCAACAGCTGTGCTAATAGTTGTGTAATAGATATTATTAGTTTTTAATATGCGTGTGGTGCTAATAGCTGCCAATAGATGTGCTAATAGCTGTGGGTAGGAATGTTGTGCTAATAGGCGTTTAATATGCATGTTGTGCTAATAGTTACCCCCAGCTATGCAATAGTTTTGTAATAGTTGTATAATAGTTGTGGGATGTAATATATGCTAGTGGTTGTGGTGATAGATGTTAATAGCTATGGTAATAGTTGTTAGTAGCTATGGTAAGTCCTAATTCTACTAATAACTGAAGTTTTCATCTAAGTGACATGACTTTGTTACACCTATTTTAGGTTGCCATTTTGACTTGTACATATGATGGCCTAGCACATAGAAAGTGTTGTTATCCATGCCATGGATCAACACCAGCATGTATTCACAAAAAATGTAACCATCTTTTTGAATTAATATAAAATCCATGTTTTCTCTCATTTATGAGTAGACTTGGACAAGTACTCTTATCAATAGGCAAAATGGGGGAGCCAGCTGGCTGCACCACTTTGTCCAAAAACATTTCTTGCATAGGAGGTCGGTATAAGCACCTAATGTATCGGGGGGTATACCGACGTGTGGCATTTGTGCCATTTATCATGCCTTCTTTAGACATCGATAAACCATCATTCCCTTGTAGATAGTGATAGCTCACCATCATGCTTTTAGAGTACTTTTGGAATCTCCCTAGCTACTCATACTTAATAAACTTCACAGCAACGTTCTTAAAAGCTTATAATCACATCCTTAGAAGCTCATAATCACATCTAGCATCTACTCTTATTCTTTAGTTACTATGAGACTTCCAATTGCCCTTCTTTATCTATTCTCAAAGAAAATGGGGCTCTTCTTAGACCCCCCTTTTTTTAAATCAAGAAAGGGGGCTTCCCATGGCCCCCCATTTTTCTCCACTATGAAATTGATACCTTTCCCTTTTTTTTTCATGACTATAGAATCGGGGCTTTTCCATGGCCCGTGTTCTCTATGCTTTGAAGGCTTAGTGTTCTAGCTCTATACGCCTATGTTGTACTTTGCAAACTCCGTCATTTGGTAAACACTTGTAATTGTTTTTGTTGCTATAGGAGACCATGGTTGATTGTTTTGATCGATAACAGAGGAAAGCACCAAGCTAATTCAGCTTTTTGTGTTTGTGTCTCTCACATTTCTTAATAGGTTTTATGTTTGTGTTTGTGTCTCTCACATTTCTTAATAGGTTTTATGCCGTTATAGAGATATCTATCTAACTATACTTCATCCTTTAATTTTCACTCATGAAAGTACGTCTTTGTGCCTTATAGATTTCTCGTGTGTCTCACTTAAGTAAAAATTTATATACTTATTTTTTTGAAAACAAAAACAAAATATCATTCCATCCTTTAATTTGCTCTCATGACAGTAAGTCTATGTCTTATGGATTTCTCTTCTAGTTCACTAAAGTCATAATTTAGCTACTTTTTTGGGATAATTATTCAACTACACTCCATCCTTTAGTTTTGCACTTGTGAAATTATGTCTTTGTGTCTTATGGATTTTTCTTTGGTCACTTAAGAAAAATTTATATACTTATTTTGTTTGGATGATCATTTTGCTACACTCAGTTCTTTAATTTGTATTTGTGAAAGTATGTCTTTGTTCCTTATATATTTTTATTGTGTTTCGTTTAAGCAAAATTTTGTATCCTTGTTTATAATTATCTAACTATACATATATCCTTTAATTCGTACTCGTGAAGGTACGTCTTTACACCTTATTGATTTGTCTTGTGTTTCCCTTAAGCAACATTTTGTTTACTCATTTTTTGACTTATTTTTTAACTCTACACTTTGTTTTTTATAAGAGTATAATTCTTCTCTATTTTCTTGGTTTTGGTATTTGTGCATTATGTAGAAGAGCTATATATAAGAGTTCACTAACACATAGCTCTTATGCATTCTCCACAAGAGCATATGCATAAGAGATATGTATTTGTAAAGACACTATTAATTTTATGCCATTAATAGCTTTATGCATATAGCTACATATAAAACCATAATGTTTTTTACACATAAGAGTTTGTGTATACATCTATTTCCTTAGAGAATAAAGTGTGAGAGTGATCTTACATATAGTGGTATGCATAAAATTAATGGAGTTAAGTTATCATTCTTATGCATTATAATATTTTACTATATAGCAATATCTTACTATATAGTAATTTGTTGATTATTGATTGCTATATAGCAATATTTTACTATATAGATTGCTGTATAGGAAAGATTTCCTACATTAGCTACCATATAGTGAATGCTTTCATGACTTTTGCTATATAGCAACTTTCTACTACATAGTTTACTACATAGTGATTTATTGCTAGTTTAATTGCTATATATTAAGTGTTTTCCTAAAATGAAGAAGTAGGAAGTGTTCCACTTTTCCTATGTCCAGACTTTTACTATATATGTTCATTTTTTCTAGTAAACCATCTAAAAAAATGTCTTTTTTGCTATATAAGAATGTGTTTAAAGTCCCTTGTGTAAGAAAACGCAAAGGAACAACTGCTGCTACTTCTATGAGATATTTATGTAGTTATTGGATAATTGATAGGTCAGCACCTACTAACTATGAAAGAGCATATAATTAATATTTCTTGCATGTGAGGAGGAGCACAACCACAACTACTAGTAACATTGTCTTCCGTCGTCGTTAACCCCCAACATTAGAATTTGGCATTGCAAAATAATGAAATCTACAATAATGTTGTGCCAGTTGTTGATACTCCCAAGCTTAATATATTAGTAATGGCTAAACGAGGGGATAAACAGATTAAAATGCCACTGTAATAAAGAGATGTGGATTGACATGCTCATTCACATATATATTCCAAAGTCGTGGTACCAATGCCATGACATGATAATGTACATGACGTCTTCTCCATGCTAATGATCCTTCTGAAATCTTCTCCATGCTAAATATGCTTGTGAAGTCTTTTGCATGCTAAATATGCTTTTGAAGTTCACATAGCCTTGAAACTGAAGCCAATGTTTGCATCGATGTCCGGAAAAACATAACTTAGTCGCATAGAATGTGATTATTAGTCTTAAGATATGGTTGTGGTCAAGAGATTCATGATCTTAAGTGGGTGTGTGTGACACAAAACTTCCCGCGTGGGTGTGGAAAACGTTTTTAACTACACATGAGATTATAAAAACTATAAACTTATAATAAATTTCATATGTGCAAAATGAACTGCTCATTTTTTTGAAAAGTGGAAGTTTTTTGCCATTTTTAGAGGCAATGGGTAGGTTGTGAGGAAACATGCATGAACCACTCAATCATCAATTAGAAATAGCCACCCCACATAGTCAGTCAGACAAGCATAGCAATGGGGAGACTATGCTTCAAAGATGCATAAGTCCAAGTTATCGAATCAACACTGACATAGCTTTGAGGAGCCAACTTATGCATTGTTATTGCCACTCGATTATTGTGGGTGAGATGGAAGAGAAAATTGCAAGGCTTTGAAATTGCATTATATGTGGGTGCAATATGAATGTACATGCTAAACTAGAGCTAAAATTAAAGAAAGTGGTCAAGTATGAACCACGAACCACACCTAAGCATATCCCATGCCGTATCTTAGAGACAACAAGAGAACTAGTCAGGCATCTTTGGAGTTTCCCTACGGCCTCAAATAGACCCATACACATTCTCAAGAGGCCACAAACAGAACCAGTTTGCAGAGCCTCACCCTCTCAAGAACCAACCTAACCAAGCCTCACATTGTTGGATGCAGTGAGGGGAGGACTTAGTGTGAAGTGAAAGCTGGCCTTCCATGGGTCACCATAGCCAACACAACATCTTTTATGAGGTGATCGATGCCAAGGCATCACCTCCTAGGGAAGGAATTACAATTCACATATCTTACATAGTAGTAGCAGGTCTTAGCCTAGGCCTCATAGTCTTCTTATCCTCATAGGTCCAAGTTTCAAAATGTTATCTTTTATACGAAAATTCTCAAATTTAGAAACACTTTCGAGACTAGATGAATGGGAATTTGAAAGCCTATACAACTGTATGTAAGCCAAACGAAGAAGAGGACGCACCCTCTCTCCATTGAGCACCCTCTCTCCATAGCTAAAACCGAAGGACAACCCAAAGTACCATGCTCGAACACTGTTTTGAAATTGACAGAATGAGCACAGTACATATAATGTGCATGCATGGAGGCATTGTCTCCTTGGAGTTAAGTTTCAGCTGAAAACACATCAATCTACTTTGAGGCATTTGTTTAGCCAAGCAGAATTGAATGCAAAGAAAAGAAGGTCGATAGAATTTTTTGCAAGAATATGACTCTGAAAACACTTATAGACCAGGAAGAGAAAACAAAGTGGTTGATGCATTGAGCAAAAAACCAGAAGTTGCTTTAGTGAGTGCAATCACTATCATACATAATAGTTTGGGAGAACAAATAGAGAGTGAAATCCCAAGAGATTCTTTCTTCAAAACAACTTTTGCAAGTTTGACAAAGAAATACAGGTCACAAGAGGAAATAGATGCATTCACAAAGTATGAAGTAATTAATGGAATATTATATTATGAGAAAAGGTTATGCATACCTGATGTTGTGGAGATCAAGAGCAAGTTGAAGCATGACCTTCTTGATATTGCTATAGGAGAACATCTAGGATATCAGAAGACATATACTAAGGCTAGAAATAGTTTCTTTTGGCCAGGAATGAAAGCTTATGTAAGGGATTATGTGGTGAAATTTCTAAAATGTCAACATATGAAAGATGAGCATGTAAAGAAACTAGGCTCTTGTTACCATTAGATGTGCCAAAGATGGAGTGTGGCAATGTATATCAATGGACTTTATTACTGGGCTACCAAGGACTAGAGGAGGTTATGATAACATTTTGTGGTGGTAGATAGGATTACAAAAGCCGCTCATTTCTTGCCTATGAAGAGTTCATATACTACTATGGATGTGGCAAATGTGTTTGTGAGAAATATTTTCAAGTTACATGGTATGCCTAACAGTATAGTATCAAATCAAGATTCTTGATTCACTTCAAATTTTTGGCAGACATTCTTCAGAGCTATTGGGACATCACTTGATATGAGTACAACATATCATCCTCAAAACATATGCTGGAATATGCATATAATAGTAGTCCATAGTCTACTATTAGAATGTCTCCATTCAAAGAATTATATGGGAAAGATTTCATGTCACTTGTATTATGGTAAGATCCTATTGGGAAGGTTGAGATAAGTAAATAGATGCTTGATAAAATGGAGATGCAGACAAGAGACATAAGGGAATGCATAAGAGTTGGTGAAAGTCATCTCAAAAGAGTTATGTAGATAAGAAAAAAAAGCCAAGAGAATTCTATGAGTTTGAAATGGTATTCTTAAAGGTAAAACCATTGAAGAGTTCTTTAAGACTTGGAAAGTTTAAGAAATTGGCACCTAGATATGTAGGACCTTTTAAGATAGTTAAGAAGATTGGAAAACAAGCTTATTGCCTATAACTTTTAGAAGAAATTAAAGCACATAATGTATTTCACATTAGCTTTCTAAAGAAGTATGTCACTGATCCAATTCACATACTTGGTGAAAGTACAAGAGTGGAAGAAGTGGGAATTTTTGAGATAGAACTAGAGACAATTTTCGATCGTAGGGTTAGAAAGCTTAGACATCGGGACATAGTTGATCTCATATTAAAATGGAAGACTTATCCACTTGAATATGCCACTTGGTTGTCTGAGGATCATGTGAGGAGTCACTATCCTCAGCTCATGTGCTTAGGACAATGCTCTTCTTTTAACCCAAGGAGAATGGAACGTACTCATATGAATGTATTTTTTCATGGTGTCATTTGTAAGTGATTTCTATTCTATACATAACTATGTTAGATAATGTATAAGAGGGTCATACTGAGTAGTTTAGCCTAAAGGAAACTCATATTGGGGTTTACATAGTCAATATAACCGCAAAAACGGGCACCCAAAAAGTGCCTAAGCACCAAATTGACCCTTAATTTTCCATAATTGCTTCGCATGAAGGGATAGAAAAATTTATTTGTTAGAGAAAAGTATTAAAGAAAGTTACTTCATTACAAGAAGAAAAATGTCCATGTTTGGATAATTTAGATATTCCGCCATGGGGTGGCCGATATTCACAAAACGAATCCGACAGAACTTTCTAGTGCTCAAAAGAAAGCGTATCATCTCTAATTTGGTTCAAGATCATGTTTTTAGAAGGGATTTCTATCTTTATCATTTTCATGCATGATAATCTACTGATTCTCATGGGTGGTTGTTTTTGGCTTCTTCTAGAGGCTTGAGGTGATTTCTGTGCAGGATAGAGAGAGAGAGAGAGAGAGAGAGAGAGAGAGAATTTTAGATTGGGGCCAGCCATCCTTAGACAGAGAAAGAGAACACAACTTATGCCCTTTAGGAGCCATGTTGTAGAACCCAGAGAGGACGAGACTTAGAAGAGGCATACCCTGGAAAGCCGCAACGTCCAGCGTGGAGGTTGGGTGAATAGGCATCGAAGAAAATCCCGAGATTGGCTAGATCTTTTGTTGGTGATTCTCTCTCTGATTTTGAGATTTTGTATTGGTGTGAGATCCCTGTTCCCACCGAGCAACGGATTCGGGGTACTAGCAGCAGAAGTAGCGCTTCTCGCGCGGGACAGGGGTCCCACACTCGGGGCCTCACCCACGGATATCCGGATAAGAGACTAATCCGTCGGTTGTTCCAAAACCGAACCCGGAAAAACTTCCTTTACCGGAAAGCACGGGCGATTCCACCAGGATAACTTTTTTACTCTAACGTAGTCAAGATCATTTCTGATCAAACTGATCCAATAGCATATAAGATATTTGGTCGGATCAAGGAAGAAACTTGCACTTGGATCATTGGGATCAACGCTTTTTTCCCCATTCAAGAGGCACAGCCGTTGATTCCTATCCATAGAACAATTACTGTCCGGGATTTACTTTATCTATCGTAATAATAAAAGTTGAGTCTCGATTTATGGATCCATCAGTCCAGCCTAACCCCATCCAATCCCATGGGTTAGCCAACCGCCCAACCACTGTAGTGATGGGATCCAATTTGGAATTTGGTTAGGTTTTGTCCCGGGTACCAAGGAAAAGAGTTCCAAGGCCCCCTAGCCGGAAGTTCATGCAAACATAAAACTAGCCACACCACTTACACACCCAATAAGAAATTGCCTTTTTCTTAGCATCAGCTAACTTTAAAACAATCCTTTAATGAAACCATAGTACCACTGATCACAATCTTCCAATTTATCCGGTTGATTCATAATTTCCCATCATTCCTTCATCAGAGTATCTATGGCATCATTGGCAACTAGAACGCTCACCACCTGTGCACTCAGGGGCCTTTTCAATAGTTCCTAGTCCATAATACTCGGCAATATAATCACTTATAAAAATCAAGATGGACTCTCGTTGAAGATCAGCAAGATCAACCAACAGATCCATAAAAAGAGCCATGGACTCATCCATTGAAGACCAGCAAGGTCAATCAACCAGATCCATGCTCGGTTTCAGAAAACAACTCTTACTCCTTGTTCCAATATCTTCCTCGACGCACGCGTGGGTATCCTACGCGACCCAGAGCCCGAGCACCGTATGGTCAACACCCTCTAGGATCCTTCGCAGGTGACCTAGCGCTTCACTCATAGGCTATTTCCTTGGTCCCTCATCCACCGTACCGAAAGCTCACCATTTTAATCGAACCGAGGCTGGTCAAGACCTCGGTCGACCTTGCTACGCGAGACGTCCTCCATTGACTCTCCGTCCTCAGCAGTTGCAACTTTATCAGTTAGGTCTCCACGACCTTAATCACAAGACGGTCAAAATGCTTCCCCAGCATTCTTGACATAAAACAGCCATTTACAAACAACATTTACAAACAGTTTACAAATACAATTTCTATATTAACTCTCATTTTTCCTCATTATCTCTCATTAATCCACATTACTTATTCCACATTCCATTTATATGTGTACTCATCCAATCACATCATTTTCCATCTCTTCACTTCAGATTCCTTCACATCACATATCATATATTCACATCCATATCCACATCCATACATCCACATTCACATCCATACATCCACATCCACATCCATACATCCATATCCACATCCATACATCCACATCCATACATCCACATCCACATCCACATCCACATTCACATCCATACATCCACATCCACATCCACATCCACATTCACATCCATACATCCACATCTACATGCTTACCTCCATTTTCACATCCTCATTTATACATCCACATCCCATATCCACATTCATACATACACATCAACATCCACATTCACATCCATACATCCACATCTACATGCTTACCTCCATTTTCACATCCTCATTTATACATCCACATTCATACATACACATCCATATCCACATCCATACATCCACATCCACATGCATACATCTACTATCACGTCCTCATTCATACATCCACATCCACATACATACATACATCCACATCCACATTCCCATTCACATCTATACATCCACATCTACATCCACATACATACATACATACATCCACATCCACATTCCACATTCACATCTATACAGCCACATCTACATCCACATTCACATCTATACATCCACATCTACATCCACATTCACATACATCCACATCCACCTTCCCATTCACATCTATACATCCACATCTACATCCACATACATACATACATCCACATCCACATTCCACATTCACATCTATACAGCCACATCTACATCCACATTCACATCTATGCATAAACATCTTCATGCATACATCCCTTTCCACATTCATACATCCACACTCCCATCTCCACATCCACACATCCACACTCCCATCTCCACATCCACACATCCACATACATACATCCATTTCCACATTCCCATTCATATAACCCCATATGCCTTCACATCTAATCAAAAATCAATCTTTTATGCATCTTAATCATCTTTTATGCATACATCTATGCATGAAATCCAAATATGATAAAAGTAACACTTTTATAATAAAATAATCAACTTTTATGCATACTTTTATGCATGAAATTCAAATATGATAAAAGTAACACTTTTATAATAAAATAATCAACTCTTATGCACACTTCTATGCATGAAATTCAATTGAGATAAAAGTAACACTTTTATAATAAAATAATCAACTCTTATGCATACTTCTATGCATGAAATTCAATTGTGCTCAAAGTAACACTTTTACATTAAAATAATAATCTTTTATGCATACCTCTATGCATGAAATCTAATTATGATAAAAGTAACACTTTTATGTTAAAATAATAATCTATTATGCATACCTCTATGCATGAAAATCAATTATGCATAATATAAAAATCAATTTCTCTATGAATATCTTCAATTAATCTAGGATGATAATTCCCAGAATATGGTAGGAAGTCCGCTTTTCATGCTTTGAATGAAATTATTTTATGCGTAATTTTTATAAAAATTTTGCCATAGCTCCGTTGCTATGACTGATAAATCTCAATTTTTTCTAAGGGATAAAGCTTATCATTAAGAATTAATTAGAATGATCCCTAATTGGATCAATAATCCATAATGGATTGAATCATTAATATTCATGAAATACATAAACTAAAAGCATAGAAAAAAACCATTAATTTGACCTCAAGTATAGATTAATCTTGGATTAAGGAAAAGCTTTATGAAAAGCTTCATTTGGATTGAGAATGGGTCATGAGTATGACCATTTCTTGAGTGAGAGAGAGAAATTTCATAAAAACCATTTGAATTAAGCATAAATAGAAATTTATGTAATTCTTAACTATCATTAATCAATTAACTTCAATAGCATTCATCAAATTATGTAACTCTTCACTACCATTCATCAATTAACTTCAATAACATTCAAAAACCATTCTAATTAAGCTTCTCAAGCTTGAGAGGGGTTGAGAAGAGAGAAACATTGAGAAATTATGAAAAATGATCAAAATTCACTAATTACCTTACAAATTGCTTGATTCTTTGTTCACGGTAGAGGCCCCCAACCAATCAATTGGTTAAGTATGTTGATGGAGCCACCAATGGGGATTGAAGAAAGAGGGAAGCTCCAAAAACTAGTGAATTAATAATGAATTCACAGTTCTTGTCTTAGGTGGAGTAGAGTAACGATGCATAAACACTATATATTTTTCAACAAGGGTTAGGCTTCTATTTATAGGAAAAATTGAGCTCCTAACCAAACAAACTGATTCTAGAATTTTCCAAATCAGTTTGGTCAATTTTTGAACATTTTTAGGTCAGTTAAGCTAACTTTTTGGAACTAGACTTAAATGAGGAGAGAGGAGAGATGAAATATCTCAAATTTTATGAGTTTAAAACTCATTCAAGCATGTGAAATATGCACCTCCTTTAAAGAACTCCCCTTCCTTACATATGTGTCAAAATGGAATCATTATACCCAAATATCTCATATTTTTAATATTGCTCATAGTTTTTTACTAATAAACTATGTACATTTTCAACTCTTCATCTTATGTGAAATATGCACCTCCTTTAAAGAACTCCTCTTCCTTACATATGTGTCATAGTTTTTTTAACTAATAAACCTTGTACATTTTCAACTCTTCATCTTATGTGAGCATTTACTCATTTTTGGATACCCAAATATCTCATATTTTTAATATTGCTCATATTTTTTTACTAATAAACCTTGTACATTTTCAACTCTTCATCTTATGTGAGCATTTACTCATTTTTGGGTATCTTCTTTTACAAATTGGATTTATCTCCTCTCTACACATAGATTGATGCTATTGGCCCATAGGAACCTTAATTGGACCATAATCCAAAAATTTCTGAAAATCTAGACCCTTAGGCTAAGGTCCTTTACACACATTTCCAATTAATTCCAATTGCACATTGAAAAATTCTTTTTGAATTTTTGTTTCAGGGGAATTCATCTTAATTATAAGAGATATTTTTCTATCAAAAAATATTCAAAATTTGAATATTCTCTCTCTAGAATATTTTCTCTCTCTAGGTTAAAATAGTTAGAAACAAGGTCTTTATATTTCTGAAGAGGGATTGATTACAGGGAAAGATACTAGACATCAAAAAGGGGGTGGGGGAGGAATCTTACATTCTACCCCACTTAAAAAACGCGAGATGTCCTCATCTCGCAAACTAGGGTAATTTCGCAAGATGCACGAATATGAGACTTAGAGAAAAATTTTAATCAAGATTAACCACCAAGAAAAGTCTCAAAGAGAGCAAGATAAGAACAAGATTTAAACTTTATTCATTCTCGGAACTTATACAGTAAAGATAGAAGAACTCTTTACACTTCCATGAGCCCGTCCATCATATGGTCACAAAAGCAGCACTCACAAGCTGCACAAGTATAAGGTAACTCATCTATGGGAATAATTCTGTTGGTTATTGCCGCACATATCTCAGTGGTATGAGGTGATCTAACAAAAGGACCTCTGAGAGGCAAGCCAAAAACGGGGTAAAGGCATATCTTCTCATGAGGAAGAAAACACGCCAGTAAGAAGACCCGCTCAGAAAACCCAAGATGCCTTGATCTCATGACGCAGTAGTATCGGGGACCCAAACCCAAAGCTTCAATAACCATGGCTAAGCGGACATTGTTACGAAAGTGCTGCTGACCCCAAGGTGTTACCCTAGTTATGTCTTGATAGGTCCGCCATTTGGTCTGAGCTATACAGAAGTTCCCAAGTGAGGGAAAAGTGAGCGCTCATACTGTTCTATAAAATCCTTCTTCACAGACTCACTTGCGTCTTGAAGGTGAGGAATCATTATGGATAAAACTAATTCTTGTTGCCAAGCCATGAAGGAGATTAAGAAAGAAAGGAGATCGATGGGAGTAAGATTACTGTGAATGACAAGTAAAAGTTATGACTTATATAAAGGAAGGAGCTAGCGTAATTTAGAAGCCAACGGTAACTTGCCACTGAAGTTTTACCGTCTTTTCATGATTTGGGTTTGGCACATTTTTCTATAGAAGGCATTCAGAACTTTGAGATGAGGAGATAAAAGAAGTTCGTAAGCTAAATCACCTACTTTCTTTGGTCCACAATATCTGGGAGATAACTTCTTATACTTCCCAAGAGATAAAGAACTTCTTTTGGGCCGTACTCGAATGAAGACCAAAACCTTGATATCCAAAACATCGATTCTCACTTCTGAACTCATTGTTCTGAATCCTTAAAACAGGTGGGACTCTTGAGAATTATTCAAGGAAAAGGTTCTTCCTTTTTTAAACAGAATCTTTCTTTTATTTTAGAGAGAGAATAATTATAAGATCAGAAAGGGAGATTCTTACTCCTGTATACCTCGAAGGCTGGGGGAGAATCTTACATTCTACCCCACTTGAAAAGTGCGAGATGTCCTCATCTCGCAAGGTAGAGGACAACTCTTTTTCTTAAGATCCAATTTATTCTGGGGTTCCTTATATTCTGGTCAACCCAACAGAATACGGGGATAATTATCCCTTATATAGAACTCATCATTAAATAACAATTCATTCAGATCATATCATTCATATCTTTAACACGATAATGGTCCATTAGACTAAAAATTTTCCTTCTGAACATTCCTCCATAGGAATTTTAGTTAAGCAAGTTCTCAATTTGTCATTCCTTAACTTAATCTACCGTCTCAAGTGTTAACAATAGCAATCTGACAGCACAATCCACTAATCTCATAGTGATTTGCTGAAATCATTATTATCATTCCAGTTATGAATATTATCACTGGGACTCGTCCCATTCATCCTCATTGTGGTTTCGCTCAGCTTATTACATTTTAACTAAATTTCAAAAATCATCATTTTTCAATCAGAATCCAAATCAATTTCATCAGTTCCCAAACAAAATTAAAAATCATATCAACCACATTCGAATTCATCATCTGGATAGCATTAACGCTTATAATTTCAAGTCTTAGATTTACTCATATATACTGTTAGTAAAGAGCTGCAGTATACTCTCGGTATATACGGGTAGTCACGGCCCTTGGAATTATAAGGTAAATACCATCATATCTAGGCCTCAAGCAAGTCAGGGATTCTATATAATTATGGTATTTCCATCTAAAGACCCAATTACCAAATTACGAATTGCAGTTTGAATATCAAATTGTATGAATTATATCACACAATTATAACCTTTTTGTGCTTCTTGATAAATTTTTGACATATTTGGTTTCTCAGTTGATCTTTATTAGCCAAATGCTCTGATACCAACTGTGAGATCCCTGTTCCCACCGAGCAACGGATTCGGGGTACTAGCAGCGAAAGTAGCACTTCTCGCGCGGGACTGGGGTCCCACACTCGGGGCCTCACCCACGGATATCCGGATAAGAGACTAATCCGTCGGTTGTTCCAAAACCGAACCCGGAAAAACTTCCTTTACCGGAAAGCACGGGCGATTCCACCAGGATAACTTTTTTACTCTAACGTAGTCAAGATCATTTCTGATCAAACTGATCCAATAGCATCTATAAGATATTTGGTCGGATCAAGGAAGAAACTTGCACTTGGATCATTGGGATCAACGCTTTTTTCCCCATTCAAGAGGCACAGCCGTTGATTCCTATCCATAGAACAATTACTGTCCGGGATTTACTTTATCTATCGTAATAATAAAAGTTGAGTCTCGATTTATGGATCCATCAGTCCAGCCTAACCCCATCCAATCCCATGGGTTAGCCAACCGCCCAACCACTGTAGTGATGGGATCCAATTTGGAATTTGGTTAGGTTTTGTCCCGGGTACCAAGGAAAAGAGTTCCAAGGTCCCCTAGCCGGAAGTTCATGCAAACATAAAACTAGCCACACCACTTACACACCCAATATGAAATTGCCTTTTTCTTAGCATCAGCTAACTTTAAAACAATCCTTTAATGAAACCATAGTACCACTGATCACAATCTTCCAATTTATCCGGTTGATTCATAATTTCCCATCATTCCTTCATCAGAGTATCTATGGCATCATTGGCAACTAGAACGCTCACCACCTGTCCACTCAGGGGCCTTTTCAATAGTTCCTAGCCCATAATACTCGGCAATATAATCACTTATAAAAATCAAGATGGACTCTCGTTGAAGATCAGCAAGATCAACCAACAGATCCATAAAAAGAGCCATGGACTCATCCATTGATGAAGACCAGCAAGGTCAATCAACCAGATCCATGCTCGGTTTCAAAAAACAACTCTTACTCCTTGTTCCAATATCTTCCTCGACGCACGCGTGGGTATCCTAGGTGACCCAGAGCCCGAGCACCGTATGGTCAACACCCTCTAGGATCCTTCGCAGGTGACCTAGCGCTTCACTCATAGGTCGCTTCCTTGGTCCCTCATCCACCGTACCGGAAGCTCACCATTTTAATCGAACCGAGGCTGGTCAAGACCTCGGTCGACCTTGCTACGTGAGACATCCTCCATTGACTCTCCGTTCAGCAGTTGCAAGTTTATCAGTTAGGTCTCCACGACCTTAATCACAAGACGGTCAAAATGCTTCCCCAGCATTCTTGACATAAAACAGCCATTTACAAACAGCATTTACAAACAGTTTACAAATACAATTTCTATATTAACTCTCATTTTCCTCATTATCCCTCATTAATCCACATTACTTATTCCACATTCCATTTATATGTGTACTCATCCAATCACATCATTTTCCATCTCTTCACTTCAGATTCCCTCACATCACATATCATATATTCACATCCATATCCACATCCATACATCCACATCCACATCCACATTCACATCCATACATCCACATCCACATCCATACATCCATTTCCACATCCATACATCCACATCCACATCCACATTCACATCCATACATCCACATCCACATCCACATTCACATCCATACATCCACATCTACATGCTTACCTCCATTTTCACATCCTCATTTATACATCCACATCCCATATCCACATGCATACATACACATCCACATCCACATTCACATCCATACATCCACATCTACATGCTTACCTCCATTTTCACTTCCTCATTTATACATCCACATTTATACATACACATCCATATCCACATCCATACATCCACATCCACATGCATACATCTACTATCACGTCCTCATTCATACATCCACATCCACATACATACATACATCCACATCCACATTCCCATTCACATCTATACATCCACATACATACATACATACATCCACATCCACATTCCACATTCACATCTATACAGCCACATCTACATCCACATTCACATCTATACATCCACATCTACATCCACATTCACATACATCCACATCCACCTTCCCATTCACATCTATACATCCACATCTACATCCACATACATACATACATCCACATCCACATTCCACATTCACATCTATACAGCCACATCTACATCCACATTCACATCTATGCATAAACATCTTCATGCATACATCCCTTTCCACATTCATACATCCACACTCCCATCTCCACATCCACACATCCACACTCCCATCTCCACATCCACACATCCACATACATACATCCATTTCCACATTCCCATTCATATAACCCCATATGCCTTCACATCTAATCAAAAATCAATCTTTTATGCATCTTCTTATGCATAAATTCAATTTGGTATGAATTACACTTTTAGAATAAAAGATTTTCTCTTATGCATCTAAGTTATGCATAAAATCCATTTATGATGAAAATCACACTTTTAGTATAAAAGAATATCTTTTATGCATACCTCTATGCATGAAATCCAAATATAATAAAAGTCACACTTTTAAAATAAAATAATCAACTTTTATGCATACCTTTAGACATGAAATTCAAATATAATAAAAGTCACACTTTTATAATAAAATAATCAACTTTTATGCATACCTCTATGCATGAAATCCAATTATGATAAAAGTAACACTTTTACAATAAAATAATCATCTTTTATGCATACATCTATGCATGAAATCCAAATATGATAAAAGTAACACTTTTATAATAAAATAATCAACTTTTATGCATACTTTTATGCATGAAATTCAAATATAATAAAAGTAACACTTTTATAATAAAATAATCAACTCTTATGCACACTTCTATGCATGAAATTCAATTGAGATAAAAGTAACACTTTTATAATAAAATAATCAACTCTTATGCATACTTCTATGCATGAAATTCAATTGTGCTAAAAGTAACACTTTGACATTAAAATAATAATCTTTTATGCATACCTCTATGCATGAAATCTAATTATAATAAAAGTAACACTTTTATGTTAAAATAATAATCTATTATGCATACCTCTATGCATGAAAATCAATTATGCATAATATAAAAATCAATTTCTCTATGAATATCTTCAATTAATCTAGGATGATAATTCCCAGAATATGGTAGGAAGTCCTCTTTTCATGCTTTGAATGAAATTATTTTATGGGTAATTTTTATAAAAAATTTGTCATAGCTCCGCTGCTATGACTGATAAATCTCAATTTTTTCTAAGGGATAAAGCTTATCATTAAGAATTAATTAGAATGATCCCTAATTGGATCAATAATCCATAATGGATTGAATCATTAATATTCATGAAATACATAAACTAAAAGCATAGAAGAAAGCCATTAATTGGACCTCAAGTATAGATTAATCTTGGATTAAGGAAAAGCTTTATGAAAAGCTTCATTTGGATTGAGAATGGGTCATGAGTATGACCATTTCTTGAGTGAGAGAGAGAAATTTCATAAAAACCATTTGAATTAAGCATAAATAGAAATTTATGTAATTCTTAACTATCATTAATCAATTAACTTCAATAGCATTCATCAAATTATGTAACTCTTCACTACCATTCATCAATTAACTTCAATAACATTCAAAAACCATTCTAATTAAGCTTCTCAAGCTTGAGAGGGGTTGAGAAGAGAGAAACATTGAGAAATTATGAAAAATGATCAAAATTCACTAATTACCTTACAAATTGCTTGATTCTTTGTTCACGGTAGAGGCCCCCAACCAATCAATTGGTTAAGTATGTTGATGGAGCCACCAATGGGGATTGAAGAAAGAGGGAAGCTCCAAAAACTAGTGAATTAATAATGAATTCACAGTTCTTGTCTTAGGTGGAGTAGAGTAACGATGCATAAACACTATATATTTTTCAACAAGGGTTAGGCTTCTATTTATAGGAAAAATTGAGCTCCTAACCAAACAAACTGATTCTAGAATTTTCCAAATCAGTTTGGTCAATTTTTGAACATTTTTAGGTCAGTTAAGCTAACTTTTTGGAACTAGACTTGAATGAGGAGAGAGGAGAGATGAAATATCTCAATTTTTATGAGTTTAAAACTCATTCAAGCATGTGAAATATGCACCTCCTTTAAAGAACTCCCCTTCCTTACATATGTGTCAAAATGGAATCATTATACCCAAATATCTCATATTTTTAATATTGATCATAGTTTTTTACTAATAAACTTTGTACATTTTCAACTCTTCATCTTATGTGAAATATGCACCTCCTTTAAAGAACTCCTCTTCCTTACATATATGTCATAGTTTTTTTAACTAATAAACCTTGTACATTTTCAACTCTTCATCTTATGTGAGCATTTACTCATTTTTGGATACCCAAAATATCTCATATTTTTAATATTGCTCATATTTTTTTACTAATAAACCTTGTACATTTTCAACTCTTCATCTTATGTGAGCATTTACTCATTTTTGGGTATCTTCTTTTACAAATTGGATTTATCTCCTCTCTACACATGGATTGATGCTATTGGCCCATAGGAACCTTAATTGGACCATAATCCAAAAATTTCTGAAAATCTAGACCCTTAGGCTAAGGTCCTTTATACACATTTCCAATTAATTCCAATTGCACATTGAAAAATTATTTTTGAATTTTTGTTTCAGGGGAATTCATCTTAATTATAAGAGATATTTTTCTATCAAAAAATATTCAAAATTTGAATATTCTCTCTCTAGAATATTTTCTCTCTCTAGGTTAAAATAGTTAGAAACAAGGTCTTTATATTTCTGAAGAGGGATTGATTACAGGGAAAGATACTAGATATCAAAAAGGGGGTGGGGGAGGAATCTTACAATTGGTGATTATTATGTTACTTTGGATTCTCCATGAATATGTTTTATTGAAAATCTCTTCATTTTATGAAAGTATGATGTGATTTTTCTGTAAATTTTGTGCATATATCATGGAACAGAATATGGGTATGTTTCAACCTTGTACAAAACTACCAATGGTGAAATTCCATTTTATAAGGAGATGTTAGACATGTGTGGATTTCACATATATATTCCAAAGTTGTGGTATAGATGCCATGATGATCCACTACAAGGGATCGGGCTCATACCCGCGCTCCTAGTCGCTAAAAATGACTTGTGGAAAAAAAGTAACGGGCTCGTGTATCAACGCGTGTATCATCGCGACCAGAGACATGCATGTAAAAGTGCGTGTATAGGAGTAGTCAGACTTGCTGATACACGGGCGTATACAAGCGTTCTGTGTTTAGCTGCACTTAGACGCGCTGATAGAAGGGTGTATACACGCGTTTTGTCAGTTTAGCTGCGCTTATACATGCGTAGTTCACAGATTATCTGCGTATATACACGCGACTTTTACAGATTTGACGAGCCTATACACGCGTATTTCACAGATCATCCGCGTATATACACGCGACTTTTTGCAGAGTTGATGCGTCTATACACACGAACAGAGAGCAAAAAAAAAAATCCAGAGAGTGCTATTTGGTACCTAAATGCTGTTCCAGCATTCCAGCACTCAATAACACTCTCTGGATTTTTTTTTTGGTGCATTGAACCATCCACGAGGAAGATTTAAGACAAGAACGACATGAATGCATACATTGTCAATACACGATTCAAGACAGACATGAATGCAATACTATCGATTCACGATTCAATATTACTATCAAAATTTTATGTGTACACATATATACAAGGGAGTCCATATGTCAAAGTAGCCCATGGCTTCAGTTACAAAAATATATATACAACCACATCCTCAATATGGAATGTGATACTATAAGTCTGAGTACTACTCAGACCTAGATGATGACTCGGTGCTCCTTCCATGATCAGATGAGCTCACATCGGTCGGAATGTCCGATGAGTAGTGCTCATGTCCACCCTCTGGAGTGGCAGCGGGTGGATCATCAGCAGCTTGTGCCTGTTCAAGTAATATATAGTATATAAGTATATATATATGTAATTCAATAAACCAAAATCATTCGTTTAGAGTTTTCAAGTACCTGTCGACCATATGGTCTCATGGTCATGTCAAACTGCACGTCCATAATACGTCCCTGAGCTCTGAAGAGGGCCCACGTGTCACGTCTGCTATGCCGGCGAGCATACCCAGTATCATGGGCTGTGGGCTTCCTCCCCGCCGCCATAACCCATCGTTGTATCATAATCAACACAATTTGTAAGATTAAAACAATCATAGAATCAATGAATTAAGTAAACAATCAAAGAAAGTGGCAAGATACTTACGAACTCTGCCTCCCATGACTCGACGCTGCCAGATCCGAAATGCGAAGATCCAATGGTCTCCATCTGGATCCGTCGTGCCTCCACATGTTGCCTGCTCTTCATGCCACCCTCTGCTCGTTTCTTTGGCTCCCTCCACTCGCGTTTGTGCGCAGTGGCAGGTTTCTCGGTAGGATAGCCACCTGCAGCTACATTTAGCCCATCATCGTACGTGAGTTTCTTAAGGTGAGATCTTTTATTACTTAAGATCTCCCTTATTCGCGTCCTTCCCCATACATCCGAGAATGTCGCATGTGGGGGATTGGGGTACCGACTATGTACAACATCTATCACCTCCCCAACTAATCGGCTATTTTGATCTTTAAATCTAATAAAACAATTTCTATACAAGTTTGATACTACCCCACGCATGTACTCCATTACCTCTTTCCCCCTCGCATCCATCACTATCATTACCTCTTTCCCCCTCACTATCCCGCCCCTATCCGTCACATCATAGCAGATCACTCCCTCCACCTCTCTCATCTCCTCCTCATCCTCACTGTCTCCTCTAACTCTTCTCCCTCTATCTCCTCTCTCACCGTGTGCCCTACTACCTCCCCCACCAAAGCACCCGCCGCATCCTCCACTCCCACTCTTCCTACTGCTGCGGGTGGAGTCACGACTGGGGGATTGTCTACGTGATCGGATGAAGAACCTGGATCCATAAAGAATGTGCAAAAATAAAAGTATATACATGATTGCATCAAAACACAAATGCAAGCTAGCACATATGATTTTGTGAAGGCAAGCCATATGCAGATGGGATCATCTCTCTGAAGAACTTGGATAGCAAGCATGGGTGAAACACAGTCGCGTGTATACACTTGTCAAAAAACGCGTGTATACACCCATCAAAAAACGTGTGTATATGCCCGTGAACATCTATGGAGACAGCATACACACAGACATACAAGCGTTCGTACACGCGGCCTGTGAAATTTTTTTTTTTAACGACCGACCTTCGACAAATCATCCTTATAAAAAGCTCACTATCGCCCACTGTCACAATCATTCACCAGATGGCAACTAGAGAAGGAGAAGGACATAAACAAATGCATAAAGGAAAGAGACAATAGCATAAACAAATGGAAGGAAAGAGACAGGACAAAGGACAAACCGACTCACCTCTAAAAAAGTGAGTCTTCTTTTTGGCTGGTTTCCTTCACCCGTGTGTGCTCCTTGTCTGCTCCTTGTACTTAGGTTTAGTGCTTTGTTGGAAGAGGCAGCGATGAAGGAGAGCAAATCTTGAGTTTAAAAATGTTTATTTGGAGAAGGCGGGTTATTTTTAGGTGTGGACAGGTCGTTGCGTGTAAAAGCGCGTGTATTTTTGCGTTTAGAATAAATCAACCGCGTTTATACATGCGATTTTTAGGATTTAGCCGCGTTTATACACGCGATTTTTAGGAAATAGTTGCGTGGATACACGCATTTTTTAGGATGTAGCCATGTTGATACATGCGATTTTGAGGATATAGCCGCGTTTACACATGCGATTTTTATACTTTAATTAAAAACTGATTATGATTTTGTGTTTACTCTTTTGTACATAGGATGTCATCAACCTCCTCAAGTAGTTCTGGTGAGGATGAGACAATGCGTCATTGTAATCGCGATGTATGGTTGGGACAAAGGATCAAGTGTATGTGTTGTAAATTTTTTTCTAACTTGCAAATTTGAATTAGTGGTTTAGGGTTTAGGATTTAGGACTAATTGATGATATTGGATGCAGGCTATTATCAAACATGCTTCCAAAGGAAAATAGACTACCCACCTCAAGAGACATAGCGAGGCGCTACATGACATCTCTTGGAGGATTGGATTATGATCGCATACATGCATGCGTCAATGATTGCATTCTCTTTTGTGGGACGCATAAGGAGGCTCGACATTGTCCCACTTGTGGTGAAGCAAGGTATAGAACAGATGTGAAGAGACATAAAGTCAAGCATATGGATGTTTATCTCGAACCGTTGATTGATGAGTTGGAGGAACTATGGAGAGGTGTTGCAGCGGTGGACATTAGTAGGCCTCTCTCCTCTCGACACTTTGACTTAAAAGCAATGTTGATGTGGACAATGCATGACTTTATAGGATACAGCGATTGTTCTGGTAAGAATTCTAATTACCTCCCTACTCTAATACTATTGGCTATATGAATTATAACTATTGACTTTATTATTCTAACTTTTATTTATATTTTAACAAGTTTGAAAACATCGGGTAAACATGCATGTCCTGTTTGTGGCCCTTCATTAGTACATGAGTATGCTGATGGTTTGTGTAAGACCATATTTGATAATCATCATCGATTTCTCCCGTCAGAATATGTTCCTAGTAGTAAGAGTAACATTCCTCCACAAACACTTCGTGCAAAAGATTGGAAGCGTATTTGGGAGTCTACAAATATTCTTCCTCCAGATGGCATGAACAGGTATAGTAATGTTTTTCAATCTTGTTTTGTGTAGTCTCTAATTGGATTAAAGATCACATAGAGTAATCCCTTGTGTAAGTACTCCATTTTTTTTCGGCTACCATATTGGACCCATCTTAAGATCAACCATCTTCTTGATCCCATGCACATCTTCAAGAATGTGGGATCTGGTATTTGGGAACATGTTATTGGTAAATGAAACAATGTTAGCGTACGGGAGGACTTGCGGGTCATAGGATGTATGCATCAAGCTTGGCCATGAGAGGAGGGTGGGCACGTTCGTCTTCCGCCTGCACCATGGATTATATCAAAGAAAGAGGAGAAGCAGGTAAAGCAAGCCATCACCACTTTGCGTGCTCCTGTTGGATGCATGAGATCATTGAAGGGAGCCTTTAAGAAAAGGGGCGTTGAGCAACTATATGGGTTGAAGTCCCACGATTGGCACAAGATGCTCCAAGTAAGTGTTTTCCAAGTCTTGTACGTTGAAATTAAATTTTGTAATACCATAAACCATACATACATGTGCTCTTATGTGTGCAGTTCATACTACCTACTAGCATCGACCATTGTGCAAATAAGAGTTTGAAAAAATGTATTTATAAGATGGGCGAGCTTGTGAGGTATGTAAAACCCATGTCAGATCACCCTTCATTATACCTTGCAAAATGAACGTGCATGAGGTATAACGTACTATTCATTTATTTTTCAGATATGTTAGTTCCAAAGCAATTGATCTAGCCACGTTGGATGATGCGCGTGTTATGGTAGTGGAGGTGGTTTGTTTGGTAGAGGAGACTTTTCAACGAACCATTCTCACAAGTCAACTACATCTCATTGTGCATTTAGTGGACGAAATTGCTTTATGTGGCACTGTGCATGCATGTTGGATGTTCTTCCTAGAGCGCTTCATGAAGACCTTAAAAGACTTTGTGAGGCAAAGTGCAAGGCCCGAAGGAAGCATGGCTGAGGGTTGGTTGATACAAGAGTCTCTTGTATATATTTCAGAATTTCTTGGTTAGGTGGACAGCTCTTTGCCACGACTATGGAGCAATGAAGAGGACTTGAGGATGACCTCTATTGTGCCTCAAGGAAAAGGACAAAGTAAAGTAATTGACAGAACATTGATTGTTGATGATCTCAATTTCACTTGCATCCTTAATAGTGATGTGATGAGCAGATGGGTTACAAGATATGAGGATGCAAAGACAAAAAGGCAAGCAGAAAGAGCTCTCTTTCGGAGGCAACATGGCTCTCATAAGGCGTACCCTAAGAATCTAGCAACACTTCCGAATGATATCCATGTTGATTGGTTGCATGAGGAAATGGAGAGAGCAGAGAGCGACGAGGGGCTGCATATCATGGTAGAAGAATGGGAGTATGCATGAGGATGCATGTTAAAGGTACATAGAACTAATGTTTTGCATTAGTTGTAAGTGATTTGCTTTTAATATTTATTCACATTGCTTACACAAATAATGCTTCTATTTTGGTTCAGTGTACTATGTTCAATGCTATATGGTGTGAAGGCAAGCATGCATGACATTAAATGGTGGTACGTCATCCCTATTGCACCACATTCCAAAGCGATGTATAATACATTACTGATATGGAGCATATGGAGGATGTAACAAGCCGCAATGAAGATGATGTCGAACATGCCAATGAAGATGTTGTGATCGATGATCAAGAAATAAGAGATGATCATGATAATGAGGATGAGCGTGCCATTTCTCATGATCATGAGAATGACCCTACCATTGAGGATGATGGTGATGTTGATGAGGATGATCAGGACATCGATACCATTATCGATAGTGGAATAAATTTAATCGTAGCCTTACAAATTGATCAAATGGATATTGATGTTGATCGTTTGGCAAGGATGGATCTTATTGAAGATGAGATCAAACCCTAACCAATCCATCACTGTATCGTTCTAAATTGATGACATTTCTATTGTATATGTTGTCTTTTAATTATCTCATGATTTATTTTTGAATATATTTCATTGTTGTAAATGCATGTAGTGGGATTGTGTAATGATATATATTGTAATGTATTATGAGATAGTTTAAAGAAAATAGTTTTTAATTTTGTAAAGGAATTTAGTTTTTCTAAATAAAGCATGTATTGATGCGTGTATTCATGCGTGTATTTGATGCGTGTATAATTGCGTGTATATACACGCGTTTCTGAAACCAGTATACACACGAATTTAGATGCTGATATACACGCGCTGGTAGACGCGTTACTTAAAGTTCAATACACGCGCTGGTAGATGCGTTACTTAAAGTTCAATACACACGAATTTAGATGCCAATATACACGCGCCCGATACTATTCAAATACATGCACGACCATACACGCGCCCGTAACTTATCGCATGTATGGAACGCGTGTATGGCAGCAGTGTCTTGTATCATGATAATGCACATAAAGTCTTCTCCAACCTAGTGATTCTTCACATAGCCTTGAAATTGAAGCTAAAAACATAATTTAGTGGCATAGAATGTGATTATTGGTAAGATATGGTTGTGATCAAAAGATTCTTGACGACATGAAGTGGCTATGTGGCACAAAACGTCCCACGTGGGCATGGAAACCTTGTTTAGCATGTGCATGAGATTATAGAAACTATAAACTTGTGATAAATTTCATATGTGGAAAATAAACTCATCTTTTTAGGCAGTGGCTAGGCTATGAGGACACATACATGAGCCACTCAATCATCAGTTAAAAAGAGCTGCCCCACATAGTTGGTTAGACAACATAGCAATGGGGAGACTAGATGCATAAGTCTAAGTTCTCGACTCAAGAGTGGTATAGCTTTGTTGAGAGGCAACTTATGCATTGTTATTTCTAGTTGATTATTATGGGAAAGATAAAAGAGAAACTAACAAGCCATAAAAATTGAATTATATGTGGGTGCAACAGGAATGTACATGCTAAACTAGAGCTATTGTTAGAGCAAGTGATCAAGGATAAGCCACGAACTACACTTGAGCATATCCCAGACCCGATCGTAGAGCCAACTAGAGAACAAGTCAAGGATCCTTAGAGTTTTCCCAAGGCCTCAAATAGACCCATATCCATTCTTAAGAGGCCACAAATTGAACCAGTTTTGAAGCCTCAACCTCTCAAACAAATCTAACCAAGCCACACACTGTTCGGTGCAATGAAGGAGGACTCAGTGGGAGCTGAGTCCTCCCTCAACCTCTCAAACAAATCTAACCAAGCCACACACTATTCGGTGCAATGAGGGAGGACTCAGTGGGAACTGAAAGCTAGCCTTCCATGGGGCACCATAGCCACCAAAACAATATCTTTTATAAGGTGCTTGATGACAACTTTATCTCATTCCCTTTAGAGGCATGACCTCCTAGATATAAAAAATGCACATATCTTTACCATTAGTAGGTCTTATCCCAAGCCTCACAACCTTCTTATCCTAGGAGGTCTGAGTTTCCATAAGTTCTCTTTTAGAAGGAAATTATGAAATTTAGAGAGACTTATTAGATTGGATGAATGGGAATTTAAGAGCTTGAGGAAGAGGACGAACCATGCCACATTGAGAACCCTCCGTCCATAGCCAAAACCAAAGGATAGCCCAAAGTTCCCATGAACAAGCTCGGACACTTTTGAAAGTGACGAAATGAACACAATATTACTTGTCATGTATAAAAGACTTACATTCCATTATGAATTAGACAATCATAAAGACACAATAAGTCATACTAAGAAAAGTGCCAACAAAGTAATAATGCAATAGACAACAAAGCACGCATAAACACATTTGCAAAGTCACATCAAATTTTCAAATCATGTACACATGTTGTTTCAAATATACTTAAATTAATAGGACCTTCACCACCACAAGATATAATAAGTTAAAAATGTAAATATATTACTAGAATGTCATGGATCAAAGCCCATTATAACAGACATGTACTTAAAATGTTACAAATACATATATTCTCTATGTGGAGCTGTTGGTCGCCTACGCCCATAATTCACAACTAACTCCTCACAAACATGAAACGATCTAATAGCATTGACTACAATGTATCTAGGCACATCTTTGCTCATGTGCATTGGATCATGACCAGTGTCACATGCCACAAAAGTATAATTACTTCTTTCATTTTTCCTTTTGCCAATGTTGCTTAGCCCTGATAGATTTCCTTGAGTGTAAGCCATCGATATACAATCTCTCTCATTTGTTTTGGGTAATGACTCTTCCAATCAGAGAGGCAACATTAGCACATAGCCCATATGTGGTCATACTCTTGATGATGTAGTGTGAAAGCTCATGCTACGGATCCCATGAATAGATAGGTCCACAGAATGTCATAAGAGTGACCTCAGAGTGAACTAGTACATGTAAATCCTCTGCAATAAAAAGACCTCGATCCCCACCAGCAATTGTAGATTGCACGATCACATAGCGACCACTCGAGAAGATGAAAGCTTCTCCATCTAGCTAGAAGTGATGCTCCTGAGACAAGCTACCATCGTAATGTCTGCAATAATATGTCTCTATGAGAGGTAGTAGGCGACTAGGTAAGGGATGGTTGCCAAACATCTCGCACTGAGAACCACGAGGTAATTGATGTGCACATGCCTCCTTCTAACTAAATAATGGCTTTACTATTTAACGTGCGAGAAAGAATAGATCGATCAAGCCCATGAAAGCCATCATCATCATCAGAAAGATGTATAACTATACATGTTTTTTGATTCCAAATGTATGTCTATAGGATGTAGCATGAGCTAGGCTAGAGGCTGGGCATTTATGACGTCTTGGCACTGCAGGATGGGCACGAAGGGATTCTTGTAACATTTTTGTAAGTAATTATTAGAATGTTTACATTGTTGTGATAGATATGAGAGAGTAAGAGAGGTACATGAGACATCGCTCTCAAAGTAGTGTGTATTATTGATAGTGCATAGGTATATATAGGTGAGATCTAGGTCAAGCTAGGGTGAGCTATACATAGTCCGACATTGTGAGAAAGACTAAGAGAGAAAGAAAGGTACACGAGAAATCACTCCCAAAGTAGTGAATATTATTGATAGTACATAGGTAGATATAGGTGAGATCTGAGTCAACTACTTTGGGAGCGATGTCTCATGTAACTCTCTTTCTCTCTTGCTCTTTCTCATATTTGTCAACATGGTATCAAAGCGAATTACCCTTTCAACAACAAAGAAGATTGGTTTTGAACAATTTTGAACATTTATTTTTTGCTCTAATTTATGATGCACTATCCATAATAAACACTACTTTGGGAGCAATGTCTCGTATACCGTTCTTTCTGTCTTGCTCTTTCTCATATCTATCAACAACATTTGGTATTATATGTACATGTAAGTGTGTGTCATATGTTCTTTACATCAGCCGATAACTGATCATGTGTTTTTTAAATAATAGGTAAAGGACTACGGTCCAAAGCCAACTCCTCATGAGATAGAGAAGGGTACCTATTAGGGTTATAGGCATCTGAAGACCCACCTACCTCCACCATCTACTTTTGTAAGTAATCATGATTAAATGTCATTCTATTACTAATTAAAGTATTCAAACATTAGCTAATTACTTTTTCTAAACCGAAGGAGTTGCACGGTGATGAGAGAGGTAGATCACAAGAGTGCCACTGGGTGCATATCTACATTGACGAAGAATCCTACATCGAGGGACGATGATCGTGAGGATGAGGATGCAGATCATGCATACAAGATGACCCTCCTTATTTCTCTAGCTCTCTAGCTTGTTTGGAGCCTCATTTTGTATTTTGAGGTATTGTACATAGTTGTAATATTACCCACACCATTTGTATAGGATTAGGTAAATTGTGCTAGCCTCACATCCTATCAGTTGTATGCATCCGATTTTACCATTTACAAACATTTGATCACTTTATATACTTTGTACTCTTGTACGCTTACATATATTTACATGAGATTTTATATTTGTTCAATGTTTTGCATAAATGTAAATTGTTGAAGTATAGTTATGTGCTTTCCGGTGTTATAATCCGCCATGTTGAACTGATCTTGTCACTTGTGTGCTCCCTTTGAGAGAGAGAGTTCTTTAATGTGTGCTCAATCCAATTTGAGAGAGGTTGAGAGAGGGAGAGAGAGAGAGAGAGAGAGAGACACACATAGAGACGTGAGTACTATAATGTGTGTATGTGAGAGAGACAAAGAGAACCGTCACACTATTATGCCAATTTTTAATTGAGTTAGAGAGACATTGGGTACCACTACTAGAGGTTTAGAGCATACCGACGTTAGAACACTGATGCAAATGTCGAACGTCCATATGTACGTCCTAAACTTGGAGGCAAAAAGTCAGGCGGGTAATTTTCAAAAGTTCGTATACCGACGCTTATACCGACGCTTATACTGACGGGTATACTGACGGATATACCAATGGATATACCGATGCATATACCGATGGATATACCGACGGATATACTGATGCCCGTAAGTTTTTTACAGCCGAGAACCTATTTTTCTCTGTTTTGCGCGGCGTCGAACTGCATCCAGAGAAGGTATGCGTCCATCTCCCTCAAGCGTTCACCTTCTTCCATTCAACCCACTCTTGTTGTGTGTGTGTGTGTGTGTGTGTGGAGAGACTTAGTGAAGTGTGTGTGTAGATCTCCCTCTCTCTCTCTCTCCTTGGACGGTTTGCCTCTCCCCATCTCCTCATCTTCTTATGGCATTTTGCCTCTCCCTCTCTCCTCATCTTCTATGTGTGTGTGTGTGTGTGTGGAGAGATTAGGGTAAATGGAGATTAGGGTAAATGTGTGATGTGTGTGTATATCTCATTCCCCTCTCTCCATCCTTCTTCTTATCTTCTTAATTATGTATGGAGAGAAGATTTGTATGTGTGTGTTGTGAGAGATGTAGAGAGTGAGAGAGCTTGTGTATGTGAATCTATTACTAATGTATGCAATGTGTGTGTAGGTTTGTTTCTTCCACGTGTGTCCTGCCTTGCAGATCTGCTTCAAATACGCACTATCCAATCCACATTTGAGAGGTAAGCATATTACCAATTATGTTGTTTTATTAATATTACTTCTCTTTTTGTTCTCAATTTGTAATTTTTAATAGAAATTGAGTATGCAAGCTTGTTGTTTTTAATTTATTCTCAATTTGTAATTTTTTATTGAAATTGAGTATGCAAGCTTGTTGTTTTATGCACATATATGCTAATATTAGCATATATGTGAGTGCATAAGAAATTAATGTATGTGCTTATTTGTCTTTACACACAAACACACACTTTGCAAGAGAGAGAGAGAGAGAGAGAGATTTTCTTTTTGGCGCATACCCAAGGCGTTTCGGTCTCTTTTTCGACTTGAAATATAATGTCTAAGACATGCATGTGAACGCTATATCTATATGTATATACTCTAATGTAATTGCCTAAAGCACATATCCATAAGCTAATGTATATGCCTAAACATCGCTAATGTATACTTGATCTCCCTCAATGGCTAGGGAAAAGAAGCCCGTTTGACACTTTAAAAGTTATTTTTAAAATCTCCCTCAACGGCTGGGGAAAAGAAGCCCGTTTGACGCTTTAAATGTTATTTTTAAAATCTCCCTCAACGGCTGGGGAAAAGAAGCCCGTTTGACGCTTTAAATGTTATTTTTAAAATCTCCCTCACGGTTGGGGAAAAGAAGCCCTGTTTTATGGTTTACGTAATGCTTTGTGTAATGCATAATGATTTGCATTTAATGAGCTACATATACATGTTATCCTGCTAGATGGAGCCTCTCAATCTTGAAGAGAGAATAGCATGTCCATGCATGCGATGTAAGTACCAAATCTTTCGAAAACGAAGGATTTGCAACCAGCATATTCATGACGCTGGCATATTTCCAATGGAGCACTTATTAAATTTACGGTTTCAATCGTACAACCAAGCAAGTGTGCAGCCGCATCTTGATAACATTGCGCCTAAGAATTCTCGTCCCCAACAAAGGATGAGAATATCGAAGGAGGGAGTGACAGATGGAGCTCAATTAACAGCACCCGAGGGAATGGAAGAAGGTCAGGGAATGGAAGAAGGTCCAATGGAGGAAATGTTGGATGCCTTTATCGAGCAACAAGAAGTTCTCTTCGAGGAGCATAAACATGAAGATCATCAACCACGACATTCTCAACGGTCAAATTATGAACCAGAGGAAGAGGCCATGCGTAAACTTGCACGCCTTCCACTATACAATGGTGCCAAGATATCTGTATTGCGTGCATCTCTTACGATGCTAAATTTACAGTCAATTTTTGAATGGTCTAATACAAGTGTCACTGAACTCTTCAAGTAAGGGATTTTTGGAGATTACACCTAATGTTGAAATGATAAATTTTCAACTTGTATTTGACTAAATCTTAATAGTAACGATCAGATATTGCCATACTTGCAGGCTTTTGAAAAACCAGATATTGCCATACGGCAACGAGATGCCTCCATCTCGTGTGCAAATGCCAAGAAGTTATTAAAATCCATAGGCATGGATTACAATAATATTCATGCTTGTCGCAATGATTGTTGCCTCTTCCGCCATGAATATGAGCATTTGCAAGAATGTCCCCATTGAGGCTCTAACAGATATAGAGAAGATGTTCAGGGGGAAGCTGTCCTGGTAAAGGTTCTTAGGCACTTTCCAATCATCCCAAGAATAAAAAGCATGTTCAGGTGCAAATCTATAGCAAGCTTGATGACATGGCATGCCACAACTCGATCCACAGATGAAGTGATGCGTGTGCCTGCTGATTCACCCGCATGGAGACACATTGAAGAGAAATGGCTGGCTTTTAGGGAATCTCCTCGTAACCTCCATCTTGGCTAGCAATGGATGGTGTAAACCCTTTTGGTTTAAGGAGCTCTTCATGGAGCATATGGCCTGTTTGCCTTGTGAATTATAATCTTCCGCCATGGTTAGCAATAAAGAAAGGTCATTTGTTGCTCTCATTAATAGTTCTAGGAAAGTACAAGGTGAAGAACATGGATGTATATTTGGCACCACTTATTGATGAGCTACACACCTTGTGGAATGGAATTGAAGTGAAGGACATGTCAAAGCAGCAGAGTGGCCAAAGACTTGCAACTGTGCAAGGTATTCTCATGTGGACAATGCATGATTGGCCTGGCTATGGAGAATGCTCAGGTTTGTCTATATCGGGTTATAATGCATGTCCTCTATGTGGTCCTCGACTTGATTCAAGATACTCAAAAGCATTACGAAAGAATGTCTACCAAGGACATGTTAGGTATCTTCCAGAAAATCATGAATTGTGGGATGGTAATCTAGGAAGACCTCCTCCAAGTGCACTGATGAAGGCAAGCGATTGGAAGATCAAATGGGAGGAATGTGGTAACTTGGCATGTCCTGGGATGAAGAGGCTCTCTATCTTTCACCAACTCCCCTATTGGTGGGTGATCTCCTTATAAACCATTTGCTTGACCCGATGCATATTTTCAAGAATGTAGCTGACATTCTGTGGAAGACCATGACAGGAAAAAAGGAGACTAAAGGCCAAAGGGACGACTTAGAAGAGATAGGTTGCATGCAAGAGTTGTGGGCTCGCACTAGACCCAATGGAAAGGTGCTACTTCCAAGAGTCCCATGGGTTTTTAGTAAGATGGAGGAACAACAAGTGAAGAGGACAATTTTAGAGTTTCGGACTCCTACAGGTTGTATGCATTGCTTGAAAAGTGCATTTACAAAGGATGATGATCTTAGTGGCCTCAAGAATCATGGTAGAGAAGTTTTTCCCTACAAGTTTATTAACAATCCAGATGCATCTGCTAGTTCATGTTGTAGATGAGGTTGCAGTTGCTAGAACAGTCCATTCAAGATGGATGTTCTTTTTGGAGAGGTTTATGAAGACATTAAAGGGATTTGTTTGCCAAATGGCTCGCCCAGAGGGAAGTATGTCAGAAGGGTGGCTGATACAAGAGTCCCTTGTTTACATCACTGAATATTTAAGTTCTTCAGATCCACAGATACCTCGACTATGGTCTCAAGAGTCTAACAGGCGAGTCATTGGTGAGGAACCTCAAGGCCAAGGCATTAAGAGAAAGATGGATAAAATTTTAAGGGAAAAAATTAACAAATTTTGCATCTTGAACTCTCATGTAATGGAGAAGTGGATTGAGACATATGAAGCTCTCAAGTGACAGCGAGTACAAGATCGTTTAAGTTTCAGAAGGAATCGCACTACAAGAAATCTCCCATATCCAGAAGGTATGCAAGCTCTTCCGGACTTTCCCATAGGCAGATGGCTACAAGCTACAACTTTAGAAGCCAAACGTGCTGGTTTAACTATAACAGAGGAGGAGGAGGAGCTTACAAAAGGATGCGATTGGCATGTAAGTGTTTAAGTTCTACATGTCTCTCTTTTTTTTCTCTACATGTCTCAATTTTTGTTTGTCCATCAACAATCTTTATGTGCTATTTGTAGTATCACAAATATGGGGCGTTTTGGTCACATGGACGTCATTTTCGAGTAGAACGAATAGACCAAAGAAGAGAAACCTTTGATTGTGGTGTCACAGCACAGTTTGTTCAAGAAAGTCGTGCAAGTGCAAGTGATGATAACACAATTACTGGAATGCTTGATTACTTTGGAACCATTCAAGACATATTAAAGGTTGGCTTTAGAAGTTTTGAGTTGTTTATCTTTGATGTGAAGTGGTTCAAGGTAATCACAAATGGGCCACATGCAACTGTACGTAGAGACAAGAGTGGCCTCATCCAAGTGGACTCCACAAAGGTATGGACCGATCAGCAAGATACTTTTATGCACCCAGAGCATTGTGATCAGGTTGTCTTTAAAGCGGATCCAAAAGATCCACGCTGGCTATTTGTGGTTCAAGTTGCCCCCCGCAGTAAGCAAATTTGTGAAGAATTAGAGCTACAAACAACACGGTGATGTGGATTCACAGGGTGGTGGGGAGCAACAAGAACAAGCCGATATCAACAATGAAGAGGAGCAGCAAATGAAGAGGAGCAACTAGAGCAAGATCCAAATGAAGAGGTGCAAACCAATGAAGCTAGAAAACCTGTTGAGGAAGAAGACATAGATGATGAGGACATCCTTCATCAAGGGACTTTTAATGATGAGGATGCTGAAATGTACATAGACATAGATCTCTTTGGGGCTACTGATCTTAATGAGGATGATAGAATAGATAATGATTTTTAAAATGATGTATCTTAATGATTATGCAAATAGTTATGACATATTTGTAATGATTTTATGACATTGAAGGTGCAAAGTGATATGGTTTACCATTGTTGTTTAGGGAAGTTAATGTTTATCATATGGTCCTTTCATTGTTTACCATTGTTAATGTTTACCGTCATGATCACTAGTGCAGGTGCAAAGTGATATGGTTTACCATTTTTATTTATCATTGTTAATGTTTGTCATATGGTTCTTTCATTGTTTACCATGTAATTTTCATTTCGCACAAGTTTGTCATATGGTTTTTTGTCCAACAGGCCATGGGTGATGACTCACCGCCGCCGCTCGACTACAGTCCTGATTTCTCATTTAATCCTACACCTCAGGGCATGAGTCCCGAGCAGTTATATGGTTTTTTCTCATCCATGACTCCAGAGCAGAGAGCCATGGCTCAGACTTATTGGGGTTCTGGAGCAGGGACATCTGCCTCACCATCTGGCTTCACGACGGCAGTTCCCACACCCGTAGGGTACGACAGCAGCTCCCACACCTCATACCACACAACCTTCCACTCCTCTTACAGCTTGATCTACCACCTCTTCACATAGACATGCCTCACGTAGTAGGTCTTTAGGGGGAGGTTGTGGTGGTGGTAGTGCCACAGATGCTATGACACCACCACCACGTGAGCGTCATCCTTCGCTCTCATATGTTGATAGCACACCCATAGGTTCACCTTCCACTCCCTAGGGTGCACATGACCATAACAGCAGCAAGATATACACAATTAGGGATGGGGCACCTATAATGAATAGTGCAGGGAAGGCAATGAAGACACGAATTCGAAAATCGTGCACTATACAGTTTCACAACTCTGTTATAGCTTTATGGGATCAGCAAGATAAGAAGAAGAAAAATTACATAAATACAAAGATAAAGCAAGAGTTTCAGCCATCTGACCCTATGAATGTCGTCTCTAATGAGTGGATACAATATACAACTCGCATTTTGATGGGGCATTGTTGCGTGACGAGTGGACGAGTGGTGATCAATGCAAGGATACAACTCAATGATGCAAGCAGGAAAACAAGTGACATTCTTCTTTAGGGCTCTTGTAGAGAGTTCCAAGTTGTAGATGAGTGTGGGAGTGGGCTTAAGAATAATCCCACATGGGAAGTTTTGGGAGTTTTAGAGTTTTTGTATAAAAAGTGGCTCATTTGAGAGCTTATGTACACTTTGGGCTAAGTTCATGCTAGAGCTCCTTTGAGAGAGCTACTCTCCCTCTTCTCCATAGAGGTGAAGACTCTTCTCTCACCCCATCTACATCTTTGTATGAGATAAATCTCTTCATTGAATCAATAGCAATGTAAAGAGTCTTTTCTCATCCTCTTCTCTAATCATTTTACTCTTATACATGCTTTTAGTATTTCATTTTTGAGTATGTGGATTGATTTGAAGCTTTCATGGAAGCTTGATGCTTGAGAGTGTGCATGCTTGTAGGAAGATAGGAGTGGAGTGAGGTCTTTCTCTTTGCTTGTGTGCATAGTGAATGTGTTCCTCTTGCTTGTATTTGTGAATGAATGGGTGTGTAGGAATGAGGACAAGTTGAGCTTGTGTGTGCTAAGTCTAGTGTCATGTGATGGTAGCCATAAGCATTCTCTCCATCAAATGGATAAGCTTTTGTGCACCAGTACGGGTTGAATCCCTAGATTTGAAAGGAATGCAAATCCCATTGGATTGAGCTACATGTGGATCATACTACTCTTGCCACAAGTGAGAGAGTTTTTCGTCTCTCCATTGGCGTCGCTGCCGGGGAGAAGACTCAAATCCGGTTGAGAGTGTGTGGAAACCACCACTATTTCCTCTTTTGGTTGCAAAACCATTGAGTGATTAGGTTAAGTTCGGGTGTGCGATTCCGGTGTGAGTGGATAAGGTTAGGATAAGAAAAAACCATTGAGCGGTTGAGGTTTCTCCCGCATTGTTTTTTTATGTTTTATTGCTTTTATGCTTTTTCAAGTACCGTTCATTATGCTTACCTTCATTATTATTTTTTATCATTTCATGCTTTTCGCTAACATGTAATTAGTAAAAAATATTAAAAGAAGTGAAGGCGGGCTTGAGAATAGCGGGAGGGTGGATTAGGGAAGTTGGTGAGATGCTTATGGTTTGAGGTAAATGAAAGTTATCTTGGGAGAAAAAGATTAAGGTTGGTGACGGTGGTTTAATGTTGAATAAGAGGCTAAAACGTCTCTACGGCTGGGACATGAACTGGGAACTGGTTGATGAACTCACTCCAGCAGAGAAGGGCTGGTGCGAAGGTCAAGTGACGGCTACAGTTGTGAAGGAAGTGGCCGCAAGAAGGGTGTAGCGGCTAGCTGTTGGCCAGCTGAAAGCGAAGAAAGAAGGCGGTGGTGGACTGGTCGGCTGCTGCTGCAGCTACGTAGGGCTGGCTGCAGACAGCAGACGAGGAGAAGGAAAGGCATGGAGGCAACTGGGTGCGAAAGAGACGGCATGTGGGCGGCTGGCTGTTGGCCAGCTGAAAGCGAAGAAGAAGGCAAAAGGTGGCTGGCAGTTGAAGGCGGGGTGGCAAAAGGCCGTTGGAGGTGGCGTGTAGGCGGTGGTGGCGGAAGGGGACGAAGAAAAAAAAAAAGCCAACCGGTGCAAAGGCTGGCTGCCAGCTGGGAAGAAGGCGAAGCTAACGTGGCCAGTGGTGGCGCAGCAGCAAAAGCGGGCAAGGAGGCGCAAGAAGGCTCACACATCGGCTGCATCCGTTGAAGGCGTCAGGCGAAAGTGGTGCTGCAGCTGTGAGGCGGTTGGCAGCCCAGGCGGCTGCTGCAGCTGAGAAGCAAAGGCATGTAGAAGGCCGGCTAAAAGCACATAAGGCGGTTACATCTGAGGCGACTGCAGGCGAAAGAAGTGTAGGCCTGGCCGGCGTCAGAGGAGGCGAAGGTTAACCGGCAGCTGGCTAAAGAGAAGGTGAAGCACGTGAAGGAGGAGTCAGCAGCAGCGAGAAATCCGGAGCCGGCGCCGGACGCGATAAGGATTAAGAGGTTAGTATTTTTTATTATTTTATTTTATTTTTTCTACATTTTTTATTTTTTATTTTTTATTGTTTGTTAATTTTCATGATTTTTGCATTTTTTAGAAAAAAAATAAAAATAATATAGTTAAAAAAAAGAAAAAAAAACCATAAAATAATAGAAATAAATAATTTTTTTTAAAAAAAAGAGAAAGAAAGAAAGAAAGAAAGAAAAAAATAAAAAAAATAAAAAAATTTGTATTTTATTTTGAGTCCATGTTTTTTGCATAATCTGTATTTTTTAATTTTTTGTAAATTTTTTGCATAATTAGTGTAACTTGCATTTTTTTTAAATTTTTATAATTTTGTGCATAATTAGTATTTTTGTGTAATTAGGAAAAAAGTAAAAAAAGTAAAAATCATAAAAATCATAAAAAAATTAGATAGTTACACACATATTCATGATAGTTGCATTTAGTTAGTTAGGTAGGGTTAAAATATATATATATATATATATACATAAATATATATATATATATTAAAAAAAACCAAAAAAAACCAAAAAAAAAATTTGACCTTATGCACTTGCGGTCGGGACGTCACATAGACACCGCCATAGGGCCTAAGGCACCTTCTAGAGTACCTACGCAGGAAAGTGGGACCCAATCGGTAGGAAATTTGGTAGATATTGCTGAAACCTTTTCCGAATCCCAATCTGATACCCTTTCCAGAACAACTAGCTCATTGTCCATGGACAATCTAGGGCCGTCAAATAGTCATCCCTTAGCCCCAAGTAGGACACCCACAAGATCTTTTAATCCATTTGAAGCCGACACCATGGGGTTAACACTCAATGTGAGACTTCAATATGTCTACATGAATGCTCAAGGAGTAGAGATCTTTAGGGATCCACAACAACGGTATCTTGTTAAGATCGCAGACTTTTTCTCAGAACTTGATAGAGAACCTCTAGTAAATGACCAGGGTAACATGTACATGGGTGGAGATGGTGTTCGCTTACGAAGTCACCTATTATCCAGAGAATGTAGACAAATTAGGGGAGCTCTCTAAAAGCGAGTTCTTGGACTTATCAAAGCTTTCCAGAGCAAGGGAGTCTAGAGATGATTGGCTCATTGAGCCGGACATGCTTGGACCATCCAATGCCCAGTCCTCCTCAAAGCCATCCATAGATGATTTACTTCTTGTAGATCTAAATTTGGAAAGGGACAGGAAGGGCAAGAGCAAAATGGATCAGGGGGCTGAGAACCAATGGGAGTTTGTACGACAAATTCCAGTGACAAAGGTCTTACAGGATGACCACTTCAAGAGGTCTATAAGGACTCTTTAGAGGGATATTATGCCACAACTAGATTGCGAGAGCTAGATCTTCCTCTAGCACTTGTGGTGGTAGTTGAGAAGCTTGCAGGAGACATGAACCAAATCGTTGATAAATGGGCCAATGAATACCAAACCTTAGATTGGAAGGAGATTCGGGAGCTCACGTGGAAAGGACAACCATTATTCATGGAAGTGTTCTCAACAAATACAGCTAAACCAGGAGAGACAGCCTTTCTTGGAGAAACTGTTGCTCCTCCCCTGCGAGAGTTCACTAAAGAGGGACCCTCAACATCAAAGTGGACCACTGCTACTAGTAGCCCAACTCTAGCACCAAGATATTATCCCACACCAAAAGTGAGACCCAGATCACACCACAACAACATTTCTCTCACTATGCTAATCGGAGGGTAGGGGAGCCAACTCAGCCTCCCATAAATGCACCTCCTGAAATGCGGGTAACAAGATCTTTGGAGGGGTTTGGTGAGGCAGGTAATAGGGGACCCACACCAATTTGGGATGCATGTGGACCATCTTACCAAAGAGAGGAACAATTCCCACTGAGAGTGAGAGGCCGTAGGCCCTATGATGAGTATTCAAGACAAGTAAGGCCATCAACTCTTCAGAAACTGGTAAAGAAGTACGAAGGGTTGGGAGATCCATATGACCATGTACCAGCATTTAGGCAAGCAGTTCGAGCTGAGCAAGTGACTGACAAGCATACTCAAATTGAAGGATTTGGGCTCACTCTTGAGGCAAAGGCCCTTGCCTGGTTTCGGGCACTAGAGGCTTCAGACAAATCTTCTTTACGAGTTCTGGAAGAGAGATTCATTGCTGCTTTTTCCTTGATGGGGATTCAACATGACACGATAGCAAACATCTACTCTTTCAAGCAAGGCGAGACTGAGAGTGTTAGAGATTGTGTAAATAGGATGAAGCAGTACATTAATCATTGCCCAGAAGATGAGAAGCCCACCCAGAGTCGATTAATTTCTCTCTTCTTAAAAGGACTCAAAAATTTAACACTACACACACATCTCTATGCAAAGAAGCATACAAATTTCAATGAGTGTTGCCATGATGCTATGGATTTCATAGATAACTTCAAATTCCAAGATGGTACTAGCCCTAAGGTGAAACCTAGAGATCAGTGGGGTGATGACCAAAGTTTAGGGTCTAGTGCGCTAGTAAATCCAGACCAGATAGCTAACCTAGTACTAAGGAGATTGGGACAAACCTATCGCCCACCCATGCAGCCACAACAACAGCAACAACGAATGAGGAGTGTACTACCTACTACAGGTCCTCATCTTTGTGGAGCATGTGGCGGTAACCATAAAACCGAAGAATGTAATACCTTTTCTCCTCTAGTCACAAACCAACCCACAAAGAAGTGGTGCCAGGCCTGTGCTTGGAACTTTACCCACACCACACAGGAATGTACTCGCATTGCAAGAATGAGGCAGGAGCGTGAGCAGCAAAGGGGTGGAGTGGCTCCACAAATACATCAACAGTATACTAATTTTGAACGTAAGCCACCGATGGCACAAGAGCAAGCACGACCTGTTCTTGGAGCTCAACCTCCTGTTCCTGGGACTGCTCCTGTGAGGGTTGTTGACTACGACAATTCAAATATGTGTAGAGACTTGGTAAACCCAGGCTATGTGGAGGAGGAATATGCATCATACCTCCACCTATCCCTTGGGGCCCAACCTCTCTGAAGCCAACATTACAAACCATACCAGAAGTGTCATCAAGTCGGGAAATGAAAAGTGAGCTCATCTCACAAGCTCATAGCGAGAAGTCTGCAACAATTGCCACCCCATTGAAAGAAGGTATTCTGCCACCACCTAGCCTTGCCTTCCCATTCAATGATGAAGTTATTGATGCTAACGAGGACATGGCAAATGAGATGTGGGCAGCAGTTCATGAGAAAGTTAATGAGAATATGTCCTCTATTATTTCACCTCCATTCTCTGAGGTGGATTTTACCAGGGGCACGGAAAACAACTTTAGACGCCCAAGCATCCAGGAGGAAGTTTAAACAATTAATTCTCCTAGAAGTAAGCATACAATGAAAACCTTACCATCATATTTGGGAGAATATGAGAACTGTTCTCAAACCTTGAGGATACCCTCCATGCATAAAAGGTTGACAAAGGAGATGGATATGGGTATCGTGCAAGCTATTTTGTCAGCACCAGTGGCTTGTACCTTACCTTTGCTTGATTTGATAAAGCTTCGACCTGAGTTGTGGAATGATATTACCACATGTTTGTCAGAGCAGGTATTGCTACAAAAAGGTCACCATCATTGTACTATACACCCTGAGACAAAGCATGTTATGCCAGTTCCTATCAACAAAGTAGGAAAATTTTGTGAGGACGATCAGGGAAATGCTACCCTCCCATTAGAAGTGCAAAAAGTAGCTTCAACTGCAATACTTGATAGTGGTGAAGGAATGGGCATTGTGACAAGGTCCATTTGGGAAAAGTGGAGCAAACCAGCTATTAGGAGTACCAGGATGCGCTTGCAGCTAGCAGATGGAAGCTTAGAACATCCCCTTGGGCTCCTTGAGAACATATTGGTCATCACATGTGGGATTGAATATGAGCACATCTTTGCAGTAGTGGATTTTGGAAAACATCCAAACTATGAAGTGATATTGGGTAGACCTTTCATGCGACAATTTCAAATGATTCAAGATTGGGGATACAACTATTTGTACCTCCAACATGATTCTGTCATCACAAGGGTCAACCTAAAGAATCACTCATATCGTGATGTAACAAGGTCTCCAATAGATGAGTTTGATTCTGCTTCATCTGAGGGCTCAAGAGTTACATTGTCAGATGGGCAAGAAGATCTGTGGATGTGTGGAGCCTCATGTAGGGATTTCAACACTGAGAGACTTAAGAGTAATCGAAGTGTATCAGATGAGGCATACATTCCACAACCCTTCCCCGAGCATTTAATTGATCCACTAGAATGGAGTCATGTCCTTGCAACATTATCGACATGTGCTTTACCTAAGCCAATTCAATTTTGTGACTCAGATGGATATGACATTATTCCTATACGAATGGTACAACCACGTGACCTTCTAGATGTTTTGTACTATGGGGATGCATCCACAATAGCACTGCATGTAGAGGAAGTCTCAGTGGAGGATTTAACACTCGAATCTGCTAATAATGCTGATCAAAAGGGTGGTGTTTCTACCTTACACAACCCACTTTCAAAATCTGCTCTTGAAGTTCCAACACAAATGATGTGGATAATCGATGAGTCCTCAAGTGAGGGCCATGGCTGGCATGTTCCAACTACTCTAGTCACTACTCAAAGAAGGCCAGGCAAGAAGGAATTATCAATTTGGCCACCCAAAGATGCGTACAAACTTGTACCATCTAGCCTAGTTGCTAAGCCTCCTAAAAAGCACATCTTTTCAAAATCTAAACCTCAGATTGTTACTCGTTGGGCCCCAAAGCATGTTCTTAAAGCACAAGGCTATTATGAGGGTGCAACAGCAATTTGTCTTCCTAAATGCCATGGTTTGCTAGGGGTAAAAGAGTGTATCAATAAGATTCCAAAAGCCACCCTTGGTTTTCCATATCAGTGGGTGCAAAGGAAATCAACACAACCTCTTCAAGATAGGATAGGTGGTTGTGATAGCACCTACAAATCTCCTTGTGTTGACCTTCCCAAAACATGTATTGAATCACCAGTTGTCCCAATTTCTCCTTGTTCCACAATTCCATCATCAACTTGTGTACCTAATACAAATCCAACTTTACATGAGTCTTCTTTGAGCATAGAAGGCTAGCACTTCAATGCCTAAATCCTCTTATCTTGCTCAAATTCCTCGACAATTGCTAACCTTCCCACCTCTTAAGAAGGACATACCCAAAACCAAAGATAAGGCATTAACACTACAATTGCAGCTCTTTGGTAGATCAGTGTTTGAATAGTCTCACATTTACTAATATGGTTCCTTATGCCTTTAGAGGATTGTGTTCTTTTTGAGATGATCTCCACCACCAGGGCAAGGGTAAGCTCAGCGACTCCACAATAAGATCAACAAGCCAGGGCACTTTTCTCCCACTGGGTTTTTCCCCTCAGCTATATTTGGTGATTGGTACCAATAACAAATTTTATTCCTTTCTTTTCTTTTCTTGTTTGTTAATAAACATTTTGCAGAGATCTCAGCTAAACAAGAGCATACAAACACGCCCCAATAGTCCACCTACCATGCACACAAATTAGGAAGGGGGGAGACGTGCAATGCCTACAAAGAACAAGGAGAAGCAATCTGCACAACATCAGCAATACATCAATGCAAACGAACAACATCAACGAGCATTACAACAGGTGTATTCAAATCATAATCTTTTGTTCTTTATGTGCTTTTAACTTTTGGTTACATTGTTTGCATGTTCACACACAGTTGGCTGGTTCAAGTTTTAAATTAGTTCTTAAAATGTGGTGAGTAATTTCTAGATTCTTAGAAGACTTAGTAGAAGGTATTTCTATTTGAAGACGGTGTAGGATATATACCAACGGAGTATGCCAAGTTCTTATGCTCTCGAAGTATATTAGTTATCCCTAGTTGTAGCTACCTCTTAGGTATGGGCTAGGTGCTAGGATATATAAAAAATTCACGAAAATCATGACCTAAAAAATATATATAAGTGAATGGAGACATGACGTGTCTACAGCCATGTGGAATGCTTGGTAGGACCTGGGGTTGTCTTAGCACCTTGGGGCCGATGCCTTGGTTTCCATGGGGTGAACACTGACGTCTAAAAGATTCAGAAAAAGACCTTCAAGGACTCTATCGCCTTGATAGATGTTGGTAGGACTCTGGGGTACATTATGGCCCCTTGAGACCGATGCCCTCATCTTCATGGGATACTCCTTATGTTAAAAAGAAAGAAAAGGGTCTGTCGCCCTTGAGATACTTAGCAGCCTTTAGATTCTCTTGGCGGAGGTCTCTTGGCCATTGCTTGGGTCTCATTGGGATGGAACCTTCCTCTTTATCATCTTTTACACACACACAAAGAAAAAAGAAAAAAAGAAAAAAAAATTTATCCAATCACCATTGCTCATATTTAGGAGTAGGTTTGCCACTTAGGAATAACTTAAATACTTGTAGGACATTGAGACTGTGGTCATAACCTACGGTGTACAAGCACACTTGCCTTTGCATAGCACTATCTATACCACTTAGTCTCACTTTGACTAGTCTTTACTCACCTCTTTTAGCACTCTTTAAAACTCTAATCAGCCTTTCACTTGTATGCTCACGTGTGAGATTGTCATTGCTGGTTTTTTTTCAATAAAAGGCTTTACTTGTATCCATTGTTTTTTGCAGCTTTTGCTTCTACCGCGCTTGGGGATGTGTGCAAAATAGGAAGGGGGAGTGTTGCGTGACGAGTGGACGAGTGGTGATCAATGCAAGGATACAACTCAATGATGCAAGCAAGAAAACAAGTGACATTCTTCTTTAGGGCTCTTGTAGAGAGTTCCAAGTTATAGATGAGTGTAGGAGTGGGCTTAAGAATAATCCCACATGGGAAGTTTTGGGAGTTTTAGAGTTTTTGTATAAAAAGTGGCTCATTTGAGAGCTTTTGTACACTTTGGGCTAAGTTCATGCTAGAGCTCCTTTGAGAGAGCTACTCTCCCTCTTCTCCATAGAGGTGAAGACTCTTCTCTCACCCCATCTACATCTTTGTATGAGATAAATCTCTTCATTGAATCAATAGCAATGTCATGAGTCTTTTCTCATCCTCTTCTCTAATCATTTTACTCTTATGCATGCTTTTAGTATTTCATTTTTGAGTATGTGGATTGATTTGAAGCTTTCATGGAAGCTTGATGCTTAAGAGTGTGCATGCTTGTAGGAAGATAGGAGTGGAGTGAGGTCTTTCTCTTTGCTTGTGTGCATAGTGAATGTGTTCCTCTTACTTGTATTAGTGAATGAATGGGTGTGTAGGAATGAGGACAAGTTGAGCTTGTGTGTGCTAAGTCTAGTGTCATGTGATGGTAGCCATAAGCATTCTCTCCATCAAATGGATAAGCTTTTGTGCACCGGTACGGGTTGAATCCCTAGCTCCGAAAGGGATGCAAATCCCATTGGATTGAGCTACATGTGGATCATACTACTCTTGCTACAAGTGACTCAGTTTTCCGTCTCTCCAGGCATCGTAGGTCAGAGGCGAGGGATGCATTTAGAGAGGGGAAAGAGAAACCTATTTGGCTAGATGATAGGGAGTGGGAAGCCATATCTCAAGAGCTCACAGAGACACCAGAGAGGTTTCAACAACAAAGAGAGGCGGCAAGGACAAGACTCCAAACAGTAGGGGCTTCTCATCTTGGGAGTGGTGGTTACGAAACCATGCGCCATGAATTCGTAAGTATTTGTAGCAATTTTGTTTATCTAAATGTATGTATGTGGGCTAAATGTTGATTTCTAAAAGTTATAATTGTTAATCGTTTATGTAGGAGTTGGCCATGAATCGCCCACCAAGTAGGCGCGAGAAGAGAAGTACGCTCACAAACATGGCCTTGTGGCCTTATTTGAGATGCTTGAAGAAGAAGGAGAGACCATCAATTGGGAGGCATTACCATAATGTAAGACCTTCAAACTATTGGTATATGATCAAAATATTCATGAGTAATGTTTAATTTCTTGTTTATCTAAAAAATAAAAAAACGAGCACGGTTGTCTTTTGTGCTCTATTTTAGATAGAATGGTGCTGTCCGTTTACTGCTGTTGAGTCCTGTTGACTGCAGGCAGCCAGGCAACACCATTCTGTCTAAAAAAATTTCTGCTGTGGCGTCGGTATATTCCCCGGTATAGGTGTCGGTATGCCCGCCGGAATATTCGTCGGTATATCTACCGGTATTGTCGCCGGTATACACGCTGGTATATTAACGCCGATATTTATGTCGGTACACACGCCGCTATAGGTGCCGATATAAGCACTGGTATTAATGCCCGCCGATGCCATACCGACGTCGTGGTCTCGACGCAGATATTGGGGTTTATACCGATGACAGGGCTTTTTTAGACCCCGTTTAATGACGTCAGTATAAGCGTCGGTATTAGGCTATCATGTAGTAGTGCCGGTATCCCTTAAACACTGCCCATCATCGCACAAGCAACAAACTATTTATTTTTAATGAACCGTCTTTATGCGATGATAGGTGTCATTTATGCCATGTAGAAGGTGTCTCCTAAAGGATGCCCAAGCAATGCTCATGTGACAATTGATCATCATTTTGAGTGTCAGAGACACGATGCTAAGTAGTGACATGTATGATGATGCCTATAGTGAAGAAAACGGGGAGCGCTAAGGGCGGATTCTATTGTAGTGTGCCAAGTTAATTAAATGGTGATGTTTTTTCTAGTAAGAAATCAGGACTTTCCAATATCCCCTCTTTTTCTATTCACAAAGAAAAAGAGGCTCTTATTAGACCCCTTTTTTTTCTATCAAGAAAGGAGGCTTACCATGGCCCCCCATTTTTTCTCCACTATGAAATTGGGACCTTTCGTATTTTCTTTCCATGACTATAAAATTGGAGCTTTTCCATGGCACCTATTGTCACTCTATGCTCTGAAGGCTTGGTTTTCTTGCTCTCTAGGACTATGTTGCACTTAGGTTGAAGGAATTTCTTTACGTTTTCTTGTTCCTATAGGAGACCATGCTTGATCATTTTGGCCAATAAAAGAGGAAAACACCAAGCTAATTGAGCCTTTTGTGGTATTGTCTCTCACATTACATAGGTTTTATGCCTTTCTAGATTACACTTTTTTCTTCTCATTCAATATCTGCATAGCCTCTTTGTATGGATCTATTTCTCAATTGGCCAAGAGCATCTTGTAAGCCATAGTCCATGAACTTGTCACACTAAGTGCCTATGTCATTAGTTATAGAGTCCAAATATGCTTATGACACATATCTTTGTAAGTTCTCTTTGCATGATGTAATTTTTGTTCAAGCCTTACCAAACACTTATTATAAACCCTCTTTGGAAGATGTAGTGTTTGTTTAGGCCTTATAATGACCTGTGCCTATCATCAAGGCAAACCAAAGTAGCCCATAGTAGCAAGTACAAAGGTGTCCAAGATGAAGGTCCAACGAAATATTTAAATACTTTTGGGTTTCTTAAAAAAAGCATTTACAAATTATGTATATTTACGAAACTTTATGCAATAGACTTCATATGTTTTTTTGGGTTTGTATCACAAGGTCCCCACCATGAAGTGGGGACATGCTTTTACCCTAGAAAGGCATAGCTAATGGTAGAAATAAAGGGTTTTAAAATTTGAAACCCTTATCAGTTGCTAGATGTGAAATGCATGTGCTTGCTATGAGGAATCTAAATTTTTTATTCTGAGTATTGAGAGAAATTGATAGAAAGTCTTTGGTAAGTTGTTGTGAGTGTGCCACATAACATGCCATATGTAGATATCAATATTCTAGAATTCATGGTGAACGATTCTTTTCTTCAATATAACAATAAATGTTTACGCGTGCGTTTCATCTTTAAAGACATGAAGTACAAGATCATAGTACATACAACAAGAGTAGATTACTATTTACAACTTGAGATGTGTTCTTGTGGAGTGCACATAAACACCTATGATGGATTGGTTATAATATTATGATGCCTTCTCCTTGCTTTTGCCCCATTGAAACATTTCTACTTCAACCACCTTTTGAGTCTTTATTTTTGAGTAATTTAATATTTTTCAGATCTATTGATAGTGGACCTCAAATTAACATGGAAATATCTCCTTACTTTTTTTTTTCATAGTTTAGTAGTTTTCTAAGCTACCGATAGCTGACTTCAAATGAACATGACAAGAAGGGCTAACACAACATTGTTGTGCAGGTATCCCTATTTTTCCCCACCTGTGAATATAGGAAACTCCCAACATGACAAACAAAACTCTAACACTCGCATTTGCAGCCTTTTTTCAACTCTTTTATTACCATCTTTCCCAAGCAAGTTGTATTAGTATGGATTCATGCATTCTATTAGTCCGGATCACTGTATTAGTATGGATTCATGCATTCTATTAGTCCCGATCGCTGTATTAGTAGGATAGCGATCACCATGATTTTCTCTGCAAGTTATTTCATGAAATCCTTACCACAATCCTTGATAGCGATCACCATGATTCTCTCTGCATGTTGGATTTGTGCCTTCATTGCAAATTTTAGTTGCTAATCAGCCCATCTCTGTAGCGACGGGGCCTAAACTCAAAACAAAAGGGATAAAACATTATGTTAAAAATTTGTTTAATTAAAGTATTAACGTGGGAACGGCCGACGATGAGACAGCTGCTATTTTTATGGCATATGTATATAGTCAGCGCCTACTAACTATGAAAGAGCTTGTTTTCATGGTGCTAACGCTATGATTACACATATTGCCTGCACATGATCATGTTGCAAGCTTCTATAGTCAGCGCCTACTAACTATGAAAGAGCTTGTTTTCATGGTGCTAACACTATGATTACACCTATTGCCTGCACATTATCATATTGCCAGCTTCTAAAGTAACATTTTCTTCTGTCTTCTGTTGCGCCAGTTTATGAGTTTAATATACTACATATACCATAATTAACTTCCAGACCTTGTACAAAAACTACCAATGGTGAAATGCCGTTGTAATAAAGAGACGTTAGACGTGTGGATTTCACATATATATTCCAAAGTTGTGGTACATATGCCATGATATAATGCATAGATCAAGTATGATATTATTGAAAATCTCTTCGTTTTCTGAAGTATGATGATAATGCGTAGATCAAGTATAATGTTATGGTTTATTGAAAAGCTCTTCATTTTCTGAAGTGTGATGTGATTTTTCTATAAATTTTGAGAAATTTTGTGCATAGATCATGGAACAGAATAAGGGTACGTTTCAACCTTGTACAAAAACTACCAATGGAGAAATGCAGTTGTAATAAAAAGGAGATGTGAGACGTGTGTGGATTTTACATATATATTCCAAAGTTGTGGTACAGATGCCATGATGATAATGCACATAAAGTCTTATCCAACCTAGTGATGCTTGACATAGGCTTGAAATTGAATCCAAAAACATAATTTAGTCGCTTAGAATGTGATTATTGGTAAGATATAGTTGTGATCAAGAGATTCCTGATGTTAAGTGGGTATCTATGGCACAAAACGTCCCACCTGGGCGTGGAAACCTTGTTTAGCGTGTGCATGAGATTATAAAAACTATAAACTTGTGATAAATTTCATGTGGAAAATAAACTTCTCATTTTTTTCAAGTGGTTTTTTTTTGCCATTTTTAGGCAGTGGTTAGGCGATCTCGACACATACATGAGCCATTCAATCATTAGTTAGAAAAGAGCTACCCCACATAGTTAGTTAGACAACATAGCAATGGGGAGATTAGATGCATAATTTTGAGTTCTCTAATCAAGAGTGGCATAGCTTTGAGGAGCCAACTTATGTATTGTTATTGCCACTCAATTATTGTGGGTGAGATGAAAGAGAAACCAACAAGGCATCAAAATTGCATTATATGTGGGTGTGACAGGAATGTACATGCTAAACTAGAGCTAGTGTTGGGGCAAGTGGTCATGTATGAGCCATGAACTACACTTGAGCATATCCCAGACCCTAGCGTCGTAGAGCCAACTAGAGAACAAGTCAGGGATCCTTAGAGTTTGCCCAAGGCCTCAAATAGACTCGTATCCATTCTAAAGAGGCCACAAACTAAACCAGTTTTGAAGCCCCAGCGTTTGGAATCAATCTAAGCAAGCCACACATTGTTTGGTGTAATGAGGGAGGACTCACTGCTGGGAGGTGAAAGCTGGCCTTCCATGGGTCACCATAGCCAACAACACAATATCTTTTATAAGGTGATTGCCAACAACTTTATTTCATCCCCTTCAAAGGCACGGCCTCCTAGAAAGCCACAGTGCACCTATCTTTTCCATTATTAGGTCTTAGTCCAAGCCTCACAAACAACCATCTTATCCTATGAGGTCCGAGTTTCCATAAGTTCTCTTTTAGAAGGAAATACTCAAATGTAGAGAGACTTATTAGATTGGATTAATGGGAAGTTAAGAGCCCAAGGAAGAGGACGAACCATGCCACATTGAGCACCCTCTCTCCATAGCCATAACCAAAGGATAGCCCAGACTTCCCATGAAGTAGCTCGGAAACTATTTTGAAAGTGACAAAATGAACACAATATTACTTGTCATGTATAAGAGACTTACAGTCCAGCACAAATTAGACAATCATAAAGAAACAATAATTCATAATAAGAAAAGCACCAACAAATTAATAAGGCAAGAGACAACAAAGCACGCGTAAACAGATTTGCAAAGTCGCATCAAATGTTCACAACATGTACACATGTTGTTTTAAATATACTCAAATTAATAGGGCCTGCAGTGCCACAAGATATAATAAGTGAAAAATGTAAACATATTCCTAGAATTTCATGGATGGAAGTTTGTTATAAAAGACATTTATTCTCTATGTGGAGATGCTGGTTGCCTACACCCATAGTTCACTTCTAACTTCTCACCAACACGCAATGATCTAATAGCATTGACTACAATGTATCTAGGCACATCTATGCTTATGTGCACTGGCTCATGAGGTGACCATTGTGCCACTCCAGAAAGTATAATTAGTTCTTTCATTTATCCTTTTGCCACTATTGATTAGCCCTAATATATTTCTTGAATAGTGTAAATCTTCTATCCATATAGTGTAAAGTCTTCTATCCAGAAAGTATAATTAGTTCTTTCATTTATCCTTTTGCCACTATTGATTAGCCCTAATATATTTCTTGAATAGTGTAAAGTCTTCTATCCATATACAATCTCTCTCATTTGTTATGGATAATGCCTCTTCAAGTGAGAGATTCTACATTAGCACATAGCCCATATGTGATCATACTCTTGATGATGTAGTGTGCAAGCTGATGCCACGGATCCCATGAATAGATAGGTCCACAAAATGTCATAAAAGTGACCTCAGAGTGAATCGAGTATATGTAAATCCTATGCAATAAAAAGTCCTCGATCCCCCCAGCAATCGTAGATTGTGCGATCACATAGCGAGCACCCGAGAAGCTCAAAGCCTCTCCATCACCTACAAGCGATGCTCTTGACAAGTTGTCATAATGTCTGTAATAATATGACTCTCTGAGAGGTTATAGGTGACTAGGCAAGGGATGATTTCCAACGCTGGGAACCAAGAGGTAATTGGTGCGCACATACCTCCTTCTAATTGAAGAATGGGTTGACTATGTCATTTGCAAAGAAGCATAGATCGATAAAGACCATGAAAGCTAGTCATCATCAAAAATATATAGAACTAGATTCGGCCATGATGATTGTACCTAGAAGCATTTTACATATCACTTTATCTATCAAGATCATATATAATTTGAAAAAGTCAATGTACAATGCTTAGAAAAAATAAACATCACTTACCATAGACTGATCATGTCTCGTTGGTACTAGTGCATCATGAAATCTTCCAAACTCTAGATCATGGATATGTATACGTGACATAAAATTTGGTGACTTGATGGGCAAGTGTTTCATAGCTCACAATTGTTGACACGTATTAATTTTTATTCGAGCTTCTTGGATGTGACTTAGAATACCTACCCCACTCAGTGTGGAGGGCGTGTTCGTGGGAGATGCGACTCAGGACACATTGGGATCAGGAAAAGTTATGAAATATTTACTCCATAGCTATGTACTAGTGCCGATATTAAATCTTAGGTCTATGTATACATATTTTTTTATTCCAATTAATGTATGTCTATAGGATGTGCCATGAGCTAGGCTACAGGTTAGGCATATATCACGTCTTGGCAGGATGGATAAGAAGGTTTTTTTGCCACATTTTTGTAATTAGTAATTATTAGATATGAGAAAGACCAAGAGACAAAGATAGGTACACGAGACATCACCCTCAAAGTAGTGTGTATTATTGATAGTGCATATGTATATATAGGTGAGACCTACGTCAAGCTAGGGTGAGCTATATATAGTCCAACATTGTGACAAAGAGCAAGAGAGAAAGAGAGGTACATGAGACATTGCTCCCAAAGTAGTGTGGAAGATTGATAGTGCATAGGTATAAATAGGTGAGATCTAGGTCAAGCTAGTGTCAGTCATATATTGTTGGACTATATATAGCTCACCCTAGCTTGACCTAGATTTCACAATGTTAGACTATATATAGCTCACCCTAGCTTTTGACCTAGATCTCACCTATGTATACCTATGCACTACTTTGGGAGTTATGTCTCCTATACCTCTCTTTCCTTTTTCTCTTTCTCATATCTGTCAACATGGTATCAGAGCGAGTTACCCTTTCAACAACAAATAAGATGGGAAATAGCTATTTCTTCTCCACGAAAGGATTGACACAATTGCTATTTTGGTTGACGTTCATTTTTTTTATAAAGGCTTTTTTGCCTCATACATTCTTTACATTTCGAAAAGCATTAATACTGCTCTTTTGGTGATGTTCGCTTTTACTTTATCTTCAATTATTTACACATTTTTAATAATCATCGTGCTCTTTCCATGGCAAATAGTGCTCTTATTAATGGTTCTCCTTATGGTCAGCACTCTATTCATAATTTTCAAGGTCATCATTTTCCTAGTTGGAAGGCAAAGATTGTAACATACCCATTGTAAATAATAATGTACTTGCTTCAGAGTTGAAAAATGTAACATACTTGCTTCAGAGTTGAAAAATATAACTTAGTTTGTCATTTTTACGATCAGAAAACTTCTATTTTTAGAAAATGAGCCATTTTTGCTTAGAAATTTGTAATTTTGAATCCAAATTTGGAATCTACGCGTAATTTTATGCTTACAATAGTTTTTTCTGAACTAAAAACGGGTACCCGGAATGGGTTTAATTAAGCTTTTAAGCCTTTAAATCTGCGAACTTCTGACCTAAAATAGTAACTATCCAGGCGTCTAATCAACGAACGGAACACGCCCCCATGATCACGGGGCAAGGCCGGACATTTTCGTCAAAAAAATTTTTGACCCCTCCCGGGACGATGGCGGGTGGCCGGCGTGGGCCCCACCACAGGCGCCGCCCGTGAAAAAAACCGTCAATCCACCCGCCGGGACACCCAAGCGTGTACACGACCTAGACGCACCCTCCAGCACACCCCTACATGTACCCCCTCCTCCCAGAACCCTCTATCCACAGGTGTCGCGCTCTCTCTCTCTCTTGGGGACACCTCCACCCCCATGTGTCACACTCTCTCTCTTGGGGACACCTCCACCCCCATGTGTCACACTTTCTCTCTCCTCGAGACACCTCCACCCCCAGGTGTCTCACGCCCACACTCTCTCCCGGACACCTACACCACCCAGGTGTCACCTTCCCGCAACCGGACGTTGTCGTGCCATGGCACGTCTATGATGTGAAACCGTGCATGTGAGGCCATCAAATACACATCCAGATGCATGGGGTTAAGTGCCATGACGAGTCATTATATGATGCCATGTACATATGTTCATATTGTATATGAGGTTCAATAAGACAAGCTGAGGCTGAGTCAGATTTAGGAGTTTTTTTTGTATATGAGTATGGAGGATGATGTTTTTGCTGTTACTCAGAGCTCATGGGCAAGTTAGAAGCATCCAGTTATATATGATGGCATGAAGGCATACCAATGCACAAAGGAATCCATGTTGAAGTGTTTGAGGAAATTGTTGTGACCATTAGAAAGAAGGGAATATCATACCTAAAAGACAAGAATAGTGTGGTGACGTACACTCTTCTCAAGAGCTCTCCAAGTTAAGGACACCCTCTCAATTCCCCCCCCCCTATGCGGCGACTTAAACTTAGACTAAGAGGTCGTTCCTACCCATAAGCCCAACAAGCTTTTCCTACCCCAAACGGACTCCGTTTTCGAATCCGTTTGAACCAGTAGAATTCTCTCTTTTCTCTCCACTCTCCCAACCTCTTATATTCACCCCGTTTTCTCTCTATCCTCTTAAAACTCTAGTGCTCCTATAGGAGGGAAGAACCATGCGCTGCCCAAGGAGGGAATGAAGCGAATCGCGTCCCTGCAATCGACTTCGCCCCTCTTGAAGTGAATAGGCACGAAAACGATAACCAGGTTGGTCATTTAACAAGTTTAAGTAAAATTCTCTCTTATGAAGCTTAATGCAAGGATTCGAAATAATAGGAAAGGGACCAAGGTTAAACCCCTAGTATAGATGGCCTAAAGTACCTTATGGTTACTCTTAAGTAAAGTTATAGGAAAATAATCTTGCTTTTGAATCATTGTCTTTCCGAAACGATGGTTTTTGTTAATGTGTGAATTCATTGAATAAAGGCTATGTCTCTTTTTATTGGATATACTGCTGGTTTATTGCTAACATGCAGGTACAGCTTCTCCCCCCCCCTTAGCTAACTCCGTGCTTGCCTGTGTAGCCGAGCGGAGGATATAGCGAAGCCGGGAGTCGGCCCAGGGCAATCCCCTCCTATGCCACTCTGGGAATTGGATTTCACCACCAGGGTGATGTATATATGCTGCCTAGTTCTGTGGGTCCAGGCTAGTGCGGTGACTTAACCCCCACCTCATGAGGAGACGTCCCCTCCGAAGGGCGAGAGGGTTTGGTACAAGTGGCAGTACTACCTGAGGGGGTGACAGGACGGCTTGTCCCTCATCGACTGGCTGACGACGAGGGGAGACGGTCCGTGAGGTTTACCCAGCTGGTTGAGGCTGGAAGATCGAATTCTAGATCATCGGTGTGGTTGTGGTTGTGGTTGTGGTTGTGATTGGATTGTGGTTATGGTTATGGTTATGGTTTGGACATAAAGTTTGGATTGGAATATCGGCCCGGTTCCAAGGTCTTTGTAAATATTTTTCACTGTAAGTATGTTTGTTGATTTCAATGTTGTGCTAAGGAAGATTTCTTTTAAGGAATCAAGTGTAATTAATTAACAAAGGAATTTGTTTTTAAGTGTTTCACAGTGTGGTAGGACTTAATTAGAAAACAATTGAATGGGTGAGTGTGTGGAAAGTGGGAGAATGGATGCCCTGACGGTGCCATTCTAAGGATGGGTGGACCCGATCAGTCGGGTAGCTTTCTACTAGTCGTAACTTACGATACTTAGGGAATAGTAGAGTCACGAACAAGACTTGTTTTAGGGGACCGAGCCAGCGGCCGTGCCTCATGAAATACGGGGGAAAAAGGCGTTGGCTTCCTTGAACCAAGTGTGGGTCTTGTTCCATCTCCACGCACATTCCGTGCTAGGGATTAGAATTTCCTTTAGGATGACTACGCTTCCCCTGCGAGATAGAGTTAGGTCCGTCCGTTTGCTCGTAACCTCGTATTTCTAGGAGATCGAGGTGTCGTCAATCGAAAAATAACATGAGACTTAACCGTCTATCAAAAGGATTGATGAGGATACATGTAATGCAAGCTAGACAGCCCTCCTCCTTGCTCTAGATCCCTAGCTTATTTTGATCTCCATTTTGTATTTGGAGGGTTGTACATAGTATACAATAACCCACAAAGCATTTGTATAGGATTAGGTAGACTGTGCTGGCCTCAAATTCCACCATTTGTACTACGACACAAGGAGCTTTTGATGGCTCCCTATATAGTGAACTTCATGATATATAGGAAATTTTGAAAGATTTCCTAGTTATGTAGATGAAAATTTCCTATATATAACTAGGTAATCTTATTCCCTATCTCCATATTTAGGAAATATAGGTTAATGTCTAGGTAATTCATTTTCCTATATATAGGAAATATGGAACAATATTTAGGTAATTCAAATTCCTATATAGAGAATATGAGTCAATATCTAGGTAACTCAATGTCCTATATATAAGATATATAATTAAATTTCCTATAAAGAGAATGAATAAGAAATATGGGGTATTATCTAGGTATTTCAATTTCCTATATAGAGAATGGATTGCCTATGTGGAGCATTGAACCACAAATGATTAATTGGTTATTAAAAATTTTACTTTAAAACTTTAATTCTTAATATTTATGCATCAATATTATTACAAATTGAAATACTTAAATTCTCCTCTCTCTCTCTCACACGCACACACACACACACACACACAAACTCAATACAATATACATTAAATATGCTCTCATCTTATATGGAAAAAGTAAGAGAATGGTTTTACCAATCCGTGTCTAACTTATATTAGGCTTGCACTAAGTTAATATATATGTAAAGAGGACAAAAGTTCTATGTTGATATTGCCAAATGATGGGAAAATTTTGTTAGTCGCACCTTGATCATTATGAATGCTAAATGTGGCTTAGTTTCAAAAGGAGAGCAAGTTTTGAGTTCAAAACGATAATCAAATGAACCTACAAGCATGGGAATAAAGAGTGAATGTTTTGACAGAAGCTACCTACATAGCTTTCAAGGGTTAGTTTGAAGATTGTTTTAAAGGGTTTATGTTATATGTAGAAGCTACCTACATAGACTTTAAAGATTAGTAATAGGATCCTAATAGTGCTTAGTTTAACATTGTGTAAGGGAAGTTTCAACTATATTTTTAAAGAGTCATTCACACAAAAGGCCATAACTTTCAACTATATTTTCAAGGAGTAACTCATTACAATAGGTATTATAATATCAAGAAAGGAGTAAACATGTAGAGACATGTCAAGTGAGTAAAGAAGGTGTGTCGAACACTATCTTTACTTTGTGATTACAAAAGTAGAAGTTGATGATAAATTATTTCCTTTTTATCACATGTCTTTTTCTAATAATGCATGGTAGACTACAAAGCAACCTATAAATGGTGCTTAAAGAGAACAAAAGAAAGATAGAAGATTCCCACTATGGATGGTTGTTCTTAAAGAGAAGAAAGCATAAATGGAGGATCCTAGTATGTATGGTCATGATTATGGCTATTTCATGTGCACACATAAGCCACTTAGTTGTAATTTTTTTTAAAATGATCAAAGTCTCCAAGATATGTGCATGATTAAGAAGGGGTATTTACACTACAAGGAAAAGTGACCATAGGCGCATTTTGACAATGTGCTTTAAAATGTTACAGGTGCACTGGGTGAATGATCAAAGAGTTGTACATGCTGAACAAGCCCTAGCCTTATCAGAATCATGGCTAAGGAAATATTTTGCCTAAGCCTCTCTATCACCTCCCCAACTAATCGGCTATTTTGATCTTTAAATCTAATAAAACAATTTCTATACAAGTTTGATACTACCCCACGCATGTACTCCATTACCTCTTTCCCCCTCGCATCCATCACTATCATTACCTCTTTCCCCCTCACTATCCCGCCCCTATCCGTCACATCATAGCAGATCACTCCCTCCACCTCTCTCATCTCCTCCTCATCCTCACTGTCTCCTCTAACTCTTCTCCCTCTATCTCCTCTCTCACCGTGTGCCCTACTACCTCCCCCACCAAAGCACCCGCCGCATCTTCCACTCCCACTCTTCCTACTGCTGCGGGTGGAGTCACAACTGGGGGATTGTCTACGTGATCAGATGAAGAACCTGGATCCATAAAGAATGTGCAAAAATAAAAGTATATACATGATTGCATCAAAACACAAATGCAAGCTAGCACATATGATTTTGTGAAGGCAAGCCATATGCAGATGGGATCATCTCTCTGAAGAACCTGGATAGCAAGCATGGGTGAAACACAGTCGCGTGTATACACTTGTCAAAAAACGCGTGTATACACGCATCAAAAAACATGTGTATATGCCCGTGAACATCTATGCAGACAGCATACACGCAGACATACAAGCGTTCGTACACGCGGCCTGTGAATTTTTTTTTGAAAACGACCGACCTTCAACAAATCATCCTTATAAAAAGCTCACTATCGCCCACTGTCACAATCATTCACTAGATGGCAACTAGAGAAGGAGAAGGACAGAAACAAACGCATAAAGGAAAGAGACAATAGCATAAACAAATGGAAGGAAAGAGACAGGACAAAGAACAAACCGACTCACCTCTAAAAAAGTGAGTCTTCTTTTTGGCTGGTCTCCTTCACCCGTGCGTGCTCCTTGTCTGCTCCTTGTACTTAGGTTTAGTGCTTTGTTGGAAGAGGCAGCGATGAAGGAGAGCAAATCTTGAGTTTAAAAATTTTTATTTGGAGAAGGCGGGTTATTTTTAGGTATGGACAGGTCGTCGCTGTAAAAGCGCGTGTATTTTTGCGTTTAGAATAAATCAACCGCGTTTATACATGCGATTTTTGATTTAGCCGCGTTTATACACACGATTTTTAGGAAATAGTTGCGTGGATACATGCATTTTTTAGGATGTAGCCGTGTTGATACACGTGATTTTGAGGATATAACCGCGTTTATACATGCGATTTTTATACTTTAATTAAAAATTGATTATGATTTTGTGTTTACTCTTTTGTACATAGGATGTCATCAACCTCCTCAAGTAGTTCTGGTGAGGATGAGACAATGCGTCATCGTAATCGCGATATGTGGTTGGGACAAAGGATCAAGTGTATGTGTTGTAAATTTTTTTCTAACTTGCAAATTTGAATTAGTGGTTTAGGGTTTAGGATTTAGGACTAATTGATGATATTGGATGCAGGCTATTATCAAACATGGTTCCAAAGGAAAATAGACTACCCACCTCAAGAGACATAGCGAGGCACTACATGACATCTCTTGGAGGATTGGATTATGATCGCATACATGCATGCGTCAATGATTGCATTCTCTTTTGTGGGACGCATAAGGAGGCTCGACATTGTCCCACTTGTGGTGAAGCAAGGTATAGAACAGATGTGAAGAGTTTTGATGTACCTCATAAAGTCTTGCGACACTTTCCTATAATTCCTCACATCAAATACATTTTCAAGTGCAAATCCATAGTAGCAGAGCTCATGTCATGGCATTCCTCACATCGATCAAATGATGGCATGTGGAGAATTCCTGCAGACACTCCTGCTTGGAAGCATGAAGATGAGTGGTCGAGCTTTAAAACAGAGCCCAGAAACTTGAGACTTGGCCTAGGTATGGATGGAGTGAATCCATTTGGTTTCAAAAGCACCGCATACAGCGTGTGGCCAGTTGTGTTGGTGAATTACAACCTTCCACCATCAATGGCGATCAAGAAGGGACATCTTATGTTATCCCTTCTAATTCCAAGGAAACATAAAGTCAAGCATATGGATGTTTATCTCGAACCGTTGATTGATGAGTTGGAGGAACTATGGAGAGGTGTTGTGGTGGTGGACATTAGTAGGCCTCTCTCCTCGACACTTCGACTTAAAAGCAATGTTGATGTGGACAATGCATGACTTTCTAGGATACAGCGATTGTTCTGGTAAGAATTCTAATTACCTCCCTACTCTAATACTATTGGCTATATTAATTATAACTATTGACTTTATTATTCTAACTTTTATTTATATTTTAACAAGTTTGAAAACATCGGGTAAACATGCATGTCCTGTTTGTGGCCCTTCATTAGTACATGAGTATGCTGATGGTTTGTGTAAGACCATATTTGATAATCGTCATCGATTTCTCCCGTCAGAATATGTTCCTAGTAGTAAGAGTAACATTCCTCCACAAACACTTTGTGCAAAAGATTGGAAGCGTATTTGGGAGTCTACAAATATTCTTCCTCTAGATGGCATGAACAGGTATAGTAATGTTTTTCAATCTTGTTTTGTGTAGTCTCTAATTGGATTAAAGATCACATAGAGTAATCCCTTGTGTAGGTACTCCATTTTTTTTCGGCTACCATATTGGACCCATCTTAAGATCAACCATCTTCTTGATCCCATGCACATCTTCAAGAATGTGGGATCTGGTATTTGGGAACATGTTATTGGTAAATGAAACAATGTTAGCGTACGGGAGGACTTGCGGGTCATAGGATGTATGCATCAAGCTTGGCCATGAGAGGAGGGTGGGCACGTTCGTCTTCCGCCTGCACCATGGATTATATCAAAGAAAGAGGAGAAGTAGGTAAAGCAAGCCATCACCACTTTGCGTACTCCTGCTGGATGCATGAGATCATTGAAGGGAGCCTTTAAGAAAAGGGGCGTTGAGCAACTATATGGGTTGAAGTCCCACGATTGGCACAAGATGCTCCAAGTAAGTGTTTTCCAAGTCTTGTACGTTGAAATTAAATTTTGTAATACCATAAACCATATATACATGTGCTCTTATGTGTGCAGTTCATACTACCTACTAGCATCGACCATTGTGCAAATAAGAGTTTGAAAAAATGTATTTATAAGATGGGCGAGCTTGTGAGGTATGTAAAACCCATGTCAGATCACCCTTCATTATACCTTGCAAAATGAACGTGCATGAGGTATAACGTACTATTCATTTATTTTTCAGATATGTTAGTTCCAAAGCAATTGATCCAGCCACGTTGGATGATGCGCGTGTTATGGTAGTGGAGGTGGTTTGTTTGGTAGAGGAGACTTTTCAGCGAACCATTCTCACAAGTCAACTACATCTCATTGTGCATTTAGTGGACGAAATTGCTTTATGTGGCACTGTACATGCACGTTGGATGTTCTTCCTAGAGCGCTTCATGAAGACCTTAAAAGACTTTGTGAGGCAAAGTGCAAGGCCCGAAGGAAGCATGGCTGAGGGTTGGGTTATACAAGAGTCTCTTGTATATATTTCAGAATTTCTTGGTTAGGTGGACAGCTCTTTGCCACGACTATGGAGCAATGAAGAGGACTTGAGGATGACCTCTATTGTGCCTCAAGGAAAAGGATAGAGTAAAGTAATTGACAGAACATTGATTGTTGATGATCTCAATTTCACTTGCATCCTTAATAGTGATGTGATGAGCAGATGGGTTACAAGATATGAGGATGCAAAGACAAAAAGGCAAGCAGAAAGAGCTCTCTTTCGGAGGCAACATGGCTCTCGTAAGGCGTACCCTAAGAATCTAGCAACACTTCCGAATGATATCCATGTTGATTGGTTGCATGAGGAAATGGAGAGAGCAGAGAGCGACGAGGGGCTGCATATCACGGTAGAAGAATGGGAGTATGCATGAGGATGCATGTTAAAGGTACATAGAACTAATGTTTTGCATTAGTTGTAAGTGATTTGCTTTTAATATTTATTCACATTGCTTACACAAATATTGCTTCTATTTTGGTTCAGTGTACTATGTTCAATGCTATATGGTGTGAAGGCAAGCATGCATGACATTAAATGGTGGTACGTCATCCCTATTGCACCACGTTCCAAAGCGATGTATAATACATTCACTGATATGGAGCATATGGAGGATGTAACAAGCCGCAATGAAGATGATGTCGAACATGCCAATGAAGATGTTGTGATCGATGATCAAGAAATAAGAGATGATCATGATAATGAGGATGAGCGTGCCATTTCTCATGATCATGAGAATGACCCTACCATTGAGGATGATGGTGATGTTGATGAGGATGATCAGGACATCGATACCATTATCGATAGTGGAATAAATTTAATCGTAGCCTTACAAATTGATCAAATGGATATTGATGTTGATCGTTTGGCAAGGATGGATCTTATTGAAGATGAGATCAAACCCTAACCAATCCATCACTGTATCGTTCTAAATTGATGACATTTCTATTGTATATGTTATCTTTTAATTATCTCATGATTTATTTTTGAGTATATTTCATTGTTGTAAATGCATGTAGTGGGATTGTGTAATGATATATACTGTAATGTATTATGAGATAGTTTAAAGAAAATAGTTTTTAATTTTGTAAAGGAATTTAGTTTTTCTAAATAAAGCGTGTATTGATGCGTGTATTCATGCGTGTATAATTGCGTGTATATACACACGTTTCTGAAACCAGTATACACGCGAATTCAGATGATGATATACACGCGCTGGTAGACGTGTTACTTAAAGTTCAATACACGCGCTGGTAGATGCGTTACTTAAAGTTCAATACACGCGAATTTAGATGCCAATATACACGCGCCCGATACTATTCAAATACATGCATGACCATACACGCTGTCGTGACGTGTGCGGTACAGCCAGGAAAGTACGAAACTTCTAGCTGTGAGAGTGAATGTCCAATCTAGCAAGGAAACTCCAGCACAAAATTTTCCAAGGAGTACATGTAGGCATAACAAGGCCTTCAAATTTTCCCAATATACATGTGACCAGTTACATCCCATACATCCACTGTCACCATTCCCAACATCTCATAATGTTCTTTTTCACCTGAAAATCTGGCCTAAAATTCCAACAACTCACAAACACAAAATGATACATGGCATAACTTTAACATATTCATATGATTTTAAATGAAATCCATGGCCTGCATTTAGTTCCACTAAGATAGAATCAAAATCAATTTTCACTAGAGTCGTTGCTGTATTTCTGACTCTTTGATTCCATGTCTCTTCATGGAATATCCTCACATATCATCATATCAAAATCCACCCTTTATTTTTTTTTACAAAACCTTTGAAGGTTTGTTGGCATCCTGAATTTACAAGTGGTAGGTAGGAAAAATAAGAGATTTTATTTAGCTTCACTTATCTGATGGGGGGAAAAGCGATTCTCTTGAATTTCTTTAAAAAAAAACCTTCCCACGCTTCATTGCAGGCAACGTACAGCCGGCGCATGGCTTTGTTTGTGAATTTGTAATAAGCATATCATAAGATAGAAGCTGCTCAGCTCTCTAATTCAAGCACCAACACGCCTTATACAGTCGATAAATGCATGAAATGAACCACTCTGGTCGTGTCGCCTCTGTCACCTGGTTTTTTTTTGTTGCAGACTTTTTCTGATGAACTCCCACGCGATTCTCTGGTTTTTTCTGGTTCTCCCGCGAGGAAGTCGGCGCCCCACGCCCTTTTGCAGCAGCTGAAATCGCGCATCACCCATTTTAAATTTCCTCAGTGCGCCTACTATTTCCTTTTTTTATTGTTTTGGAGCGTGACCTTTTTCCTCCATTTTGGAGTGTTGACCATATATATTTATATATAAAATCAAACCCCTTTCTACCATAACCTTGCTAAGGGTTTTTCTCACGACTCATCAAATGAAGCTCTATTTGGCATCCTTATTGCACATATGATTTTTTTCCATCTAAAGCATACGATCAAGAGCCCGACCATTATGTACCATAAAGTTCTCTGTCTCAATGCTAATATCACAAGCAAATCCAGTCCTATCAAGGCACAAGATATCTGCTAGCTCCGAAATTTGCCATAAGCATAAAAAAAAATCCTCCACAATTCACACCACACTGTCAAAGGCTTCAAAACCTGGCTCAGCCTCAGCTCATCTTATTGAACCTTATCTACAATATGAACATATATACTCAGGCATCATATAATGACTCATCATGGCACATAACCCCATGCATCTGGATGTGTATTTGATGAACTCACATGCACGGTTTCACATCATAGACATCTGGATGTGTATTTGATGAACTCACATGCACGGTTTCACATCATAGACGTGCCATGGCACGACATCCACCCCCTCTAGACCTGCACATCCTCTGGTATGTGCCAAATCATCATCAAGATCTACATATAGCTGGATGTCATTTTCATCTTCTGCATTGTCAGGAAGATCATCCTCTTCCTCTTCAATCATATCCATACTACCACTGTCAAGCCTCTCATCCTGAGCCTCTTGTGAATCAAAAGGATCACCATCATGCCTTCTTTTAAATATCTTGATTCTTTTGCCAGCCACAAGATTCTTTACTTCTGTTCCATCAAGCTCACACAGAGTATACGTGGCATTTCCATGCACATGCTTGACAATGTAAGGGCCAAACCATCTTTTTGCAAATTTTCTTTGAACAGTGAATTGGTTGTCAAGGCTACTATCATACATTAGAACCCAATCACCTTCTTCAATAGGTTTTGGCCGGAGTCTGTGTCTACTATCAAATCTTTCTTTATTTTTCAGCCTTGCATCTTTCAAGCGAGCTTTAGCAAGCTCTACATCTTCAGGCCTCCTCTCCAACTGTCTTATTCGCAATGCAAGGAGGTCATCTCTGCTCAATCCTTCCATCCAGGGCAATACATTCCAAGTTAGAATTACTTCTTCAACTGGCATCACTGGCTTCTGACCATACATTAATTCTGCAGGCATGTATCCTGTCACTGAGCTATGAGTTGTACGGTCAGCCCACAAGGCATATGGTAGCAGCTTTGGCCACTCTCTCATCCTTTCTCTGCATGCCTTAGCCAAAGCTTTAATGATTGGAGGATGTCCTCGCTCACTTTTCCCATTGCCCTCAGGATTGTAAGCACATGTTAGAGACAGTTTGATACCAATTCTAGAGAAGAATTCCCTTGCTTCTTCAACATCTAGCTCACCCCTATCAGCTGTTATTTTCCCAACACAACCATATCGGCAGATCACATCTTCCAAGAGAAATTTGCATACTGTTTCCGTACTCTTTGTTCTAAGAGCACGTCCTTCTACCTGATTTGTCAAATCTTCTCTTGCAAGTGCTATATACCGCATCTGCCAAATTCCCAAAGGCATTGTAACTAGATCCACTACCCATTTGTAGTGCATGGCAGGTGGGTAGGTTGGTTGCAAGCCATCACGATGCCGCACATTTGAGTACATTTGGCATACTATGCATGTTTCCACATATTGGGAAATATCCTTGTACATTCCTCTCCACCAATATTTTTCCTTTATTTTGGTAAAGGTGGCCCATACGCTTCTATGTCCAGCCCAGAGACTCTCATGGAATTCTTTCACAAGCTTTCCTTGAGTCTCTTTATCACATATAACTCTCTGTGGCATAGCATTCCTCTGCTTAGGATGCTTCCAGAGATACCCATCCTTTAGAAAGTAACCATATGCTTTTCTGCGGATCCTCTTAAATTCTGAGTCAGACCAATTTTCTTGCCTTGTCAGAGTACTCAAATATTGACCAATAAGCAACCAATCTCCTTCATATATTTCCTCAATAAAAGACTCAAATGCATCTGATAGGCAAATATGATCTCCTTTTGCATATGCTGTAGTATAGAACTTTGTACCCACATCATCAATGTCACTAATCATCTCTTTCTCATCTTCATATCTGGCTCTTGATAGCATATCTGCAACTGGATTATCTTTTCCCGCAATATGCTCAAACTCAGGATTTAGTGACTTGATATAAGCAATCCACCTAAGCATAGCAATATCTGGAGTGGTACAACTTGCTATCATCCCAAGAAGTGGCAAGCAATCAGTTTCCACAAGTACAGATGCCCCAATAAGATATTCTTTTTCACATTTTAGAGCAGTAACTATCCCCCATAATTCTCTCTTGATCTATGGATACTTTCGTTGCCGAAAGCTTAATACCTTTGCTCCAAATCTAATTACATACCTATGATCATCTTCATCATCTTGCCCTACTGCCCATCCTATCCCAGTAGGACTAGTATCAACTGTAACAATCACAGGCCTGCCACACTCATAATCTGCCTTTCTCAAAATGGGTGATGATTGGAGCAAATATTTCAGCTTCCGCATAGCTTTAATATGTACTGCACTCCACAAAAATTTTTGATTTTTCCTCAAAAGCTGATAAAGAGGATCTGCTACATGTGCATAATGTGGGATCCAAATAACATAAAAGACGCATGCTCCAAGAAATCTCCTCAGCTCTGTAACATTAATGCATGTCTCTTTCATTCTTTGTATTGCATCTATTTTAGCTGGACAAGGACGGCGTCCACTAGTACTACAAAGATGTCCCACTATTAGCACTTCACCAACCCCAAACACTGATTTCAGCCCAGATAAAGTAAGATTCACTTCTTCAAGCCTTGATAGAATCATGTCACAATCCTTTATATGATTTGCCACAAACTTGCGGCACCCCTTTGAATCCAAATCCCCATCTTTGTCTTTCTCATCACTCACAGCCCTTTATTGGCACATCATCCAAAAATGGCATAGTTTTTTGTGGTATGAAGTCCCGTAAGACTTTATTCATTCCATTCATCATATATGCCACTGAGTTAGTGGCTCCCTGTGGTAAGGTACACATCCTTACTAATCCCAAAGGAGTTCTCATTGTGGTCAAGTCCCTGCTTTGTATATCCAGCTGGAACTGATCATATCCCGAATACAGATCACCCATAGAGTATATAGCTTTCCCTGCAAATGCTTCTGCAAACTCATCCACAATTGGACCTGCTCCCACATTCCTGATTGTGACTTTGTTTACAGGTTGCATGTCTTGAATAAAGCGCAATGTCCCATTTTTCTTTGGTACAGTAAACCATCTGTTGGAATATGGGGCACATGAAGGCTCCAAGATTCCCATCCTGATCTTTTCCTTTAGTAATTCCATCAACTTTGGCAAGAGAGCCTTTGGTATTGGAATTGGCCGCAGGTTCCAGGGTACATGTGGAACAGTAAAGATCACCATTGGTGCTGTTACACTTGGATCAACACAACCTATCTCATGCGGCTGAAAGGCAAAAGCTTTCCCATGTTTTACAAGCATCTCCTCAAAGCATTCCCTTTCAACTGGCAACAGAAAATCCTTCTCACCAATCTTCAGCTCTTTCAGAGTTTCTTGAGTAAATTTATGCCCAATTTTCTTCGGATCTCTAAGATTTGGCTGCATAGAAGCTTCATCTATCTTCTCCTTGCTTCCTGGTTGGCAAGGGCAAGGCAACTGGTTTCACCTTCTTTGCAACCGTTTTGTACTTTGTATCAACATGAGCATCCATCTCACAATTCATGTTTTTACATTCCACCCCCTCAAATTCCTGGATTATATCATACATCTCCACAGATGACACCTTTATCATTTCATTTCCACCCTGTAAGCATGCTCTTCCCATATCAAAAAGCACATCCATAGTATCTATAAATGACACCTCATCAAGCACCCCTGAAATAAACTCATTCTTCTCCAAAAGACCACACTGCTCAAAACTTTTTTGTTCATTTTGTATATGTTTTTGCATGCCACGCTTCAAATCCTTGCTTTTTACAAAAACCAGTGACCCATAGCTGGAGAATCCCTGAAAATTTGCTGAAAAACTATTTACATTGATTGAGTCCTGCGAGAACTCATTTCCCCTTGTACCATTGGAATCCCGCTTTACAATGGCACCTGGCCAAAATCCCTCATCTCCCTGTAATTCATAAACTCTCTGTTTATCTTTGGGAGTGACTGTGCCCGAAGAGACTCACGATTCCTTTCATGATTAATGCAAACTGTCAAAAACTGAACAGCTTTTTTGCCATCTTTACTCCTTATTCTTGCATAAGCTGAACCATCATCCAAAACCTTTGTTTCCATCCTTACAGCTGTAATGTAGGGTTGCCCAAGAATGAGGGGATACGATGACATCTCCTGAACAAAGAAATTCTGATCATCCTTCACATCCCCTATAGTTACCCTTACATTTGGACATGCTGCATAAAGCTCTCCAGATGAATTATTAGCTGCTTTAATCATCCACCCATGATCCACATCCATTGGCCACTTACATTTGTTGTAGAGATTTTTAGCCATAAGATTTATTTCAGACCCATGATCAATTAGAGCGACATATGGCTCTTCCAAATCACCTATCTTGACAAGGGTTTCAGTGGTTGCTCTTGCCCAATGACTCTTGGAGTAATGACTCTTTGTAAGAACTTCTTTTTCATCATCCTCTTCCACAAAGCGCACTTGACGTGCCCCATCAGCAGAGTGATTACATTCCACCACATTTTCTCTCTCTTCCTTTTTCTGTACCTGTACTCCATGAGTCTTGGAAGTGCTTGCCTCCCCTTGTGATGGAATAGATTCAATTATGGACTGCCTTTTTATTCGTATAATATCAATTATCTCATCATGAAATTCTTTCTTTGCAATTCCCAAGACTTCCCCTAGTGTGAATTCCACCCTGCTGTTTAGAATCCTTTCTTCAAGTACCTTTTTGAGATCTGTTGCAACTTCAATATCAGATTGAAGCTTGTAGAGTGGACTTTTCCCTTTACCCTTCTCCTTCATTTTTGCTGGTACTTCTTCCATTGAAACATCATGTGGAGGTCTGCTATGCTGTGGAGGCATATGTGATGGCCCAGGATCCTTCTTTTCACTTCCACGTGTAACTCTTTTCGATGGCCCTCCTTCCTCATTTTCCCTTTTTCGCTTCTCCTCTACCTGTGCCTCATTATTTTGGCATTTGGCAATATAGGCATGAATGGATAAAGAATCCACATGCTCCTCCCAGCCAGTCTCAAGACGTATACAATCACCTGCCTCATGCAAAGCTTGCTTTGACACTTTCTTTGATGCAATTAATTCCATTGTTGATGGCCAAAAATTCTCATTCTCATAATCCTCATCATTCTCAAATCCCTGCTTTAGTTGACCAACCTTTAATCCATAGGTTGCTGCCTCAACCATAGAAATGGCATGACTAGCAGCCATATCCTCTACCAGCTTTTTCATCCCTCCTTTCCCAAAGTTTGTACTCAATGGAAGACCAGTCTCTGTAAGATGGATTTTCCCATCTTTGAAGAACACAAGTTGATTTTTAAGAGCTTCTTTATAGCTGGTACAATCCTTCTTTGCATGCTCTGGATCATCACACCATATGCATCTATATGTAAACCCTTCTTTGCTTTGAGGCCTTTGCATAGAAGCCTGCCCCAATGGTAGACCCTTTTCTTCAATCCTGGACATCTTCAATTTTAAGTCACGCATACCCTTGATAAGCTCATCCATCGGCCCATCTATCTTTGGAATTGTAGCAGCTGGTTTGGATAGATTCTCAGGGGTGACAGCAGTTATGGGGGTTCCAGATCCCATCACCATTTTATCCCTCCTCCGTTGCCGCTTTGCTAACATAGTGACTGCATCCTCAACATCATTCCAATCACTCTTTAATCCCTGTTCTGTATTCTTATCCTCAAGGAGGATTTCCAATTTCTCCTGGAGATCTTTCCCAGCTGCTTGCAAGAAGAGCTCTGTCTTTTCTCTGTCCAAAGTTGCACGCTCTATTCTTGACAACTGGGCATAACGCTTCTCAAACTCCCTTAGCAATTCTGTGGCAGAAATTCCCATTTTAGGTTTTGTGACCCATTCCAAGAAAGTTCGTTTGGTCACTCGCTCAGAATCCTCCATGAAGTATTCATCCTTTAAAGCAAGCTTGAACTCTTCCCAATTTCTGCCACCCTGTGCTGTCTGCAATCCTTTTATGCGCTCTCTTATTTCAGGAACGCATACCAGCTCGAAACTTCGAACCATATCCTCCTCAGTCACCCTGTTTAGCTCCATCTCCTTTATATAATTGCGCAAGTACTTTGTAATGTCCTTCCCATCAAATTGATCCACCTTTTTCACAATTGATTGTTTGTAATGCCTTGGTCGTGGAAATTTGTCCCCTCTCAGCAGCTTGTTGCTGTTGCATGTACATGGTAAACATTTGAAACATCTGCATAACTCCAGGGTCAAAATGAACCCCCTGACCCTCAGAATTCTCAGCCATAGCTTCCCTGTATATTTCACCACACTCTCACCCCTGCAGTTTCACGTCGGGTTCACCAAAGCTGTCGTGACGTGTGCGGTACAGCCAGGAAAGTACGAAACTTCTAGCTGTGAGAGTGAATGTCCAATCTAGCAAGGAAACTCCAGCACAAAATTTTCCAAGGAGTACATGTAGGCATAACAAGGCCTTCAAATTTTCCCAATATACATGTGACCAGTTACATCCCATACATCCACTGTCACCATTCCCAACATCTCATAATGTTCTTTATCACCTGAAAATCTGGCCTAAAATTCCAACAACTCACAAACACAAAATGATACATGGCATAACTTTAACATATTCATATGATTTTAAATGAAATCCATGGCCTGCATTTAGTTCCACTAAGATAGAATCAAAATCAATTTTCACTAGAGTCGTTGTTGTATTTCTGACTCTTTGATTCCATGTCTCTTCATGGAATATCCTCACATATCATCATATCAAAATCCACCCTTTATTTTTTTTTACAAAACCTTTGAAGGTTTGTTGGCATCCTGAATTTACAAGTGGTAGGTAGGAAAAATAAGAGATTTTATTTAGCTTCACTTATCTGATGGGGGGAAAAGCGATTCTCTTGAATTTATTTAAAAAAAAACCTTCCCACGCTTCATTGCAGGCAACGTACAGCCGGCGCATGGCTTTGTTTGTGAATTTGTAATAAGCATATCATAAGATAGAAGCTGCTCAGCTCTCTAATTCAAGCACCAACACGCCTTATACAGTCGATAAATGCATGAAATGAACCACTCTGGTCGTGTCGCCTCTGTCACCTGGTTTTTTTTTGTTGCAGACTTTTTCTGATGAACTCCCACGCGATTCTCTGGTTTTTTTTGGTTCTCCCGCGAGGAAGTCGGCACCCCACGCCCTTTTGCAGCAGCTGAAATCGCGCATCACCCATTTTAAATTTCCTCAGTGCGCCTACTATTTCCTTTTTTTATTGTTTTGGAGCGTGACCTTTTTCCTCCATTTTGGAGTGTTGACCATATATATTTATATATAAAATCAAACCCCTTTCTACCATAACCTTGCTAAGGGTTTTTCTCATGCCTCATCAAATGAAGCTCTATTTGGCATCCTTATTGCACATATGATTTTTTTCCATCTAAAGCATACGATCAAGAGCCCGACCATTATGTACCATAAAGTTCTCTGTCTCAATGCTAATATCACAAGCAAATCCAGTCCTATCAAGGCACAAGATATCTGCTAGCTCCGAAATTTGCCATAAGCATAAAAAAAAATCCTCCACAATTCACACCACACTGTCAAAGGCTTCAAAACCTGGCTCAGCCTCAGCTCATCTTATTGAACCTTATCTACAATATGAACATATATACTCAGGCATCATATAATGACTCGTCATGGCACATAACCCCATGCATCTGGATGTGTATTTGATGAACTCACATGCACGGTTTCACATCATAGACATCTGGATGTGTATTTGATGAACTCACATGCACGGTTTCACATCATAGACGTGCCATGGCACGACAACGTGCCCGTAACTTATCGCGTGTATGGAACGCGTGTATGGCAGCAGTGTCTTGTATCATGATAATGCACATGAAGTCTTCTCCAGCCTAGTGATTCTTCACATAGCCTTGAAATTGAAGCTAAAAACATAATTTAGTGGCATAGAATGTGATTATTGGTAAGATATGGTTGTGATCAAAAGATTCCTGACGACGTGAAGTGGCTATGTGGCACAAAACGTCCCATGTGGGCATGGAAACCTTGTTTAGCATGTGCATGAGATTATAGAAACTATAAACTTGTGATAAATTTCATATGTGGAAAATAAACTCCTCATCTTTTTAGGCAGTGGCTAGGCTATGAGGACACATACATGAGCCACTCAATCATTAGTTAGAAAGAGCTGCCCCACATAGTTGGTTAGACAACATAGCAATGGGGAGACTAGATGCATAAGTCTAAGTTCTCGACTCAAGAGTGGTATAGCTTTGTTGAGAGGCAACTTATGCATTGTTATTTCTAGTTGATTATTATGGGAAAGATAAAAGAGAAACTAACAAGCCATAAAAATTGAATTATATGTGGGTGCAACAGGAATGTACATGCTAAACTAGAGCTATTGTTAGAGCAAGTGATCAAGGATAAGCCACGAACTACACTTGAGCATATCCCAGACCCGATCGTAGAGCCAACTAGAGAACAAGTCAAGGATCCTTAGAGTTTTCCCAAGGCCTCAAATAGACCCATATCCATTCTTAAGAGGCCACAAATTGAACCAGTTTTGAAGCCTCAACCTCTCAAACAAATCTAGCCAAGCCACACACTGTTCGGTGCAATGGGAGCTGAGTCCTCCCTCAACCTCTCAAACAAATCTAACCAAGCCGCACACTGTTCGGTGCAATGAGGGAGGACTCAGTGGGAACTGAAAGCTAGCATTCCATGGGGCACCATAGCCACCAAAACAATATCTTTTATAAGGTGCTTGATGACAACTTTATTGTTGAAATATACAAGTGAATAGGGTGTGTGTGGGAACAAGCCCTTGGTTAGAGGCTGTAAAAGAGAAGATGTAATTGTGAAAGAACCTGTGAAAAGGTTAGAAGAATCTACTGGGAGAGAATAATGGGTAGCATGAGGGAATTTAGGAGTGTGGAGATATTCTGGGAGATATTCAGGGAAAAGAGAAGAGGTGGAGAGAATCAGGCAAAAGGTGGAGATATTCTGGGAGTGAATCATGGAGAAATCAATGGGATTAGATGCTTGATGTAAACTCTATAAATTGAGGCATAGCCCTAATGAGAATTTGCTGGTTTTTGAGTATCCATGCCTACATTAATCTATCTGCTAATTATTCACTAATTACGTCTTAATCATTTCTTAATCACTTTGTTAATCATGTTGATTCTAGTGTATGATCCACCATAGCTCATCATTATTCTCAAATTTCAACATGGTATCAGAGCCATGTCTAGAATCAACGAGATTTATGAGCCCATTAGTGAATTAATCAGGATTAGTAGGTAATTAGCAAAAAATCAAGTTTTTTAGTAAGTTTTCATCTTCCCCTTCACCCCCAGCCAGTGGAGGGTCTCTAGCATCTAGCACACTCAAAATTAGGGCAAGCCCTTCTAGCATATGGTAGCCACTTCAAAGCTCTTCAATCCTATCCAAACAAAAGCGTAAACCGTCAAGCGAAGAGGGAGAAATAGCTGTTTTGCTGGGCGCCGTTTTTCTAAGCTATTTTTGACATTACTCCTTGCTCCAATCAAATTGAGCTAATTCCTCTTAGCACAAGGTGTAATCAAGCATGCTCTACAAGCTGGTGAAGACAGAAATCAATTTCATCAAGTCTACAGAGAGATCCAAGCTCTTCATCAAATCTGCAGGTGACTTTGGTAAAACAGAGATTAAGCTTTCATTATTTGGTCAAATCTTGTGTTTCTTGGCTTAATCCTCTACTAGACTCATTGCTATTGATGCCTTTGAAATCATTTGAGCTCATTTTAAGTGGAAGGCACCAGATCTGAGCTCCCCGCATACTTTGTTTTTTGCACACAAACCAGAGCATTAATTTGCTAATCAGTGATTAATCAGTGCTAATCACTGTATTTTGGTACAATTGAGGGTTCAAATTAACCATTAGGTATCTGATATAGATCCCTATAACTTCAAATTTCAAATCGGAGTTGGTTTGATACTCCAACCATCCCGTACAAATTGGTTACCCTTAATTTAGTGTAATTTCTGGGAAAATTGTGCTGATAAAATTGTGAAAATCATCATTTTGTATTTAACCCTTGGTTAATGCCTGTAAATCTCACTCAAATTCAAGATTATTCACAGCCGGAGTTGCATTTGGGAATGTGCATGAGAATGAATGCTATACGCATTATGTATTGGGCACATTTTATCAGTGTAAAAATGGGAACAGACACTGCCCTTGTCCAGATTAAGGCAAGAGGTAAGACCTCCCGCATAAATTTGGGTTTGCATTGCATAATGATACAAAATAAACATAAAAAGCCCAAAGGAACTGTCAGCAAAACATTGAAACATGTTGCTCACATGGAGCAAAATGACCTGACGGACGAGCTCATGGCCCCAGCCATGAAAGAAGAAGAATATCTCTTCCCAAGAAGAGGATCCACACCGAGAAGAAGACCTGAAGGAAGACATGGACACGAGAAGAGAAGCTGCCACAAGAAGAGAAGCTGCCCCGAGAAGACTGGAAGAAGAGACGAACGCGTGGAGAGATGCTGCCACGACAAGAAGACTGAAGACAAGAGAAGATGTGAGGCTCCAAAGAGTGAGGAGCCATGTGAAAATCTCTGAGAGATAGAGAGAGAGAGAGACCCCACAACCCAATGTAACCTGCCCCAATAAAGTAAAACCACCTCTGAGCCACCGATGATGTAGGCCACGTGGTAGATAGATGTATGTGTGAGCACTTTAGTCAAGGTCGCGGGCACTTATAGTAGCCTTGGACACATAGAGAGAGAGAGTGTCAAGGACTATGGAGTTTAGGGACTTGAGGCACTGGTCGCGGACTGTCAAGTAAGAAAGAAACTTGATACAGGGTCCAAGTGTGCTGAGATAACTTGAGGGGAGGAGTAGACACTGGTCGCGGACTTCCAAGTAAGGGGAGGCAAACTTGGTATAGGGTCTAGGTGTACTAGGATTATTCACTTGAGGGGAGGTGTTGAAATATACAAGTGAATAGGGTGTGTGTGGGAACAAGCCCTTGGTTAGAGGCTGTAAAAGAGAAGATGTAATTGTGAAAGAACCTGTGAAAAGGTTAGAAGAATCTACTGGGAGAGAATAATGGGTAGCATGAGGGAATTTAGGAGTGTGGAGATATTCTGGGAGATATTCAGGGAAAAGAGAAGAGGTGGAGAGAATCGGGCAAAAGGTGGAGATATTCTGGGAGTGAATCATGGAGAAATCAATGGGATTAGATGCTTGATGTAAACTCTATAAATTGAGGCATAGCCCTAATGAGAATTTGCTGGTTTTTGAGTATCCATGCCTACATTAATCTATCTGCTAATTATTCACTAATTACATCTTAATCATTTCTTAATCATTTTGTTAATCATGTTGATTCTAGTGTATAATCCACCATAGCTCATCATTATGCTCAAATTTCAACATTTATCTCATTCCCTTCAGAGGCATGACCTCCTAGATATGAAAAATGCACATATCTTTACCATTAGTAGGTCTTAGCCCAAGCCTCACAACCTTCTTATCCTATGAGGTCTGAGTTTCCATAAGTTCTCTTTTAGAAGGAAATTATGAAATTTAGAGAGAGTTATTAGATTGGATGAATGGGAATTTAAGAGCTTGAGGAAGAGGACGAACCATGCCACATTGAGAACCCTCCGTCCATAGCCAAAACCAAAGGATAGCCCAAAGTTCCCATGAACAAGCTCGGACACTATTTTGAAAGTGATGAAATGAACACAATATTACTTGTCATGTATAAGAGACTTACATTCCATTATGAATTAGACAATCATAAAGACACAATAAGTCATACTAAGAAAAGTGCCAACAAAGTAATAATGCAATAGACAACAAAGCATGCATAAACACATTTGCAAAGATGAGGATGCAGATCATGCATACAAGATGACCCTCCTTATTTCTCTAGCTCTCTAGCTTGTTTGGAGCCTCATTTTGTATTTTGAGATATTGTACATAGTTGTAATATTACCCACACCATTTGTATAGGATTAGGTAAATTGTGCTAGCCTCACATCCTATCACTTGTATGCATCCGATTTTACCATTTACAAACATTTGATCACTTTATATACTTTGTACTCTTGTACGCTTACATATATTTAAATGAGATTTTATATTTGTTCAATGTTTTGCATAAATGTAAATTGTTTAAGTATAGTTATGTGCTTTCTGGTGTTATAATCCGCCATGTTGAACTGATCTTGTCACTTGTGTGCTCCCTTTGAGAGAGAGAGTTCTTTAATGTGTGCTCAATCCAATTTGAGAGAGGTTGAGAGAGGGAGAGAGAGAGAGAGAGAGAGAGACACACATAGAGACGTGAGTACTATAATGTGTGTATGTGAGAGAGACAAAGAGAACCGTCACACTATTATGCCAATTTTTAATTGAGTTAGAGAGACATTGGATACCACTACTAGAGGTTTAGAGCATACCGATGTTAGAACACTGACACAAATGTCGAACATCGGTATGTACGTCCTAAACTTGGAGGCGAAAAGTCAGGCGGGTAATTTTCAAGAGTTCGTATACCGACGCTTATACCGACGCTTATACTGACGGATATACCGATGGATATACCGATGCATATACCGATGGATATACCGACGGATATACTGACGCCCGTAAGTTTTTTACAGCCGAGAACCTATTGTTCTCTGTTTTGCGCGGCGTCGAACTACATCTAGAGAAGGTATGCGTCCATCTCCCTCAAGTGTTCGCCTTCTTCCATTCAACCCACTCTTGTTGTGTGTGTGTGTGTATGTGTGTGTGTGTGGAGAGACTTAGTGAAGTGTGTGTGTAGATCTCCCTCTCTCTCTCTCTCCTTGGACGGTTTGCCTCTCCCCATCTCCTCATCTTCTTATGGCATTTTGCCTTTCCCTCTCTCCTCATCTTCTATGTGTGTGTGTGTGTGTGTGGAGAGATTAGGGTAAATGGAGATTAGGGTAAATGTGATGTGTGTGTATATCTCATTCCCCTCTCTCCATCCTTCTTCTTACCTTCTTAATTATGTATGGAGAGAAGATTTGTATGTGTGTGTTGTGAGAGATGTAGAGAGTGAGAGAGCTTGTGTATGTGAATCTATTACTAATGTATGCAATGTGTGTGTAGGTTTGTTTCTTCCACGTGTGTCCTACCTTGCAGATCTGCTTCAAACACGCACTATCCAATCCACATTTGAGAGGTAAGCATATTACCAATTATGTTGTTTTATTAATATTACTTCTCTTTTTGTTCTCAATTTGTAATTTTTAATAGAAATTGAGTATGCAAGCTTGTTGTTTTTAATTTATTCTCAATTTGTAATTTTTTATTGAAATTGAGTATGTAAGCTTGTTGTTTTATGCACATATATGCTAATATTAGCATATATGTGAGTGCATAAGAAATTAATGTATGTGCTTATTTGTCTTTACACACACACACACACTTTGCAAGAGAGAGAGAGAGAGATATTTTCTTTTTGGCGCATACCCAAGGCGTTTTGGTCTCTTTTTCGACTTGAAATATAATGTCTAAGACATGCATGTGAACGCTATGTCTATATGTATATACTCTAATGTAATTTCCTAAAGCACATATCCATAAGCTAATGTATATGCCTAAACATCGCTAATATATACTTGATCTCCCTCAACGGCTAGGGAAAAGAAGCCCGTTTGACACTTTAAAAGTTATTTTTAAAATCTCCCTCAACGGCTGGGGAAAAGAAGCCCGTTTGACGCTTTAAATGTTATTTTTAAAATCTCCCTCAACGGCTGGGGGAAAGAAGCCCGTTTGACGCTTTAAATGTTATTTTTAAAATCTCCCTCACGGTTGGGGAAAAGAAGCCCTGTTTTATGGTTTACATAATGCTTTGTGTAATGCATAATGATTTGCATTTAATGAGCTACATATACATGTTATCCTGCTAGATGGAGCCTCTCAATCTTGAAGAGAGAATAGCATGTTCATGCATGCGATGTAAGTACCAAATCTTTCGAAAACGAAGGATTTGCAACCAGCATATTCATGACGCTGGCATATTTCCAATGGAGCACTTATTAAATTTACGGTTTCAATCGTACAACCAAGCAAGTGTGCAGCCGCATCTTGATAACATTGCGCCTGTGAATTCTCGTCCCCAACAAAGGATGAGAATATCGAAGGAGGGAGTGACAGATGGAGCTCAATTAACAACACCTGAGGGAATGGAAGAAGGTCAGGGAATGGAAGAAGGTCCAATGGAGGAAATGTTGGATGCCTTTATCGAGCAATAAGAAGTTCTCTTCGAGGAGCATAAACATGAAGATCATCAACCACGACATTCTCAACGGTCAAATTATGAACCAGAGGAAGAGACCATGCGTAAACTTGCACGCCTTCCACTATACAATGGTGCCAAGATATCTGTATTGCGTGCATCTCTTACGATGCTAAATTTACAGTCAATTTTTGGATGGTCTAATACAAGTATCACTGAACTCTTCAAGTAAGGGATTTTTGGAGATTACACCTAATGTTGAAATGATAAATTTTCAACTTTTATTTGACTAAATCTTAATAGTAACGATCAGATATTGCCATACTTGCAGGCTTTTGAAAGACCAGATATTGCCATACGGTAACGAGATGCCTCCATCTCGTGTGTAAATGCCAAGAAGTTATTAAAATCCATAGGCATGGATTACAATAATATTCATGCTTGTCGCAATGATTGTTGCCTCTTCCACCATGAATATGAGCATTTGCAAGAATGTCCCCATTGAGGCTCTAATAGATATAGAGAAGATGTTCAGGGGGAAGCTGTCCCGGTAAAGGTTCTTAGGCACTTTCCAATCATCCCAAGAATAAAAAGCATGTTCAGGTGCAAATCTGTAGCAAGCTTGATGACATGGCATGCCACAACTCGATCCACAGATGAAGTGATGCGTGTGCCTGCTGATTCATCCGCATGGAGACACATTGAAGAGAAATGGCCGGCTTTTAGGGAATATCCTCGTAACCTCCATCTTGGCCTAGCAATGGATGGTGTAAACCCTTTTGGTTTAAGGAGCTCTTCATGGAGCATATGGCCTGTTTGCCTTGTGAATTATAATCTTCCGCCATGGTTAGCAATAAAGAAAGGTCATTTGTTGCTCTCATTAATAGTTCCAGGAAAGTACAAGGTGAAGAACATGGATGTATATTTGGCACCACTTATTGATGAGTTACGCACCTTCTGGAATGGAATTGAAGTGAAGGACATGTGAAAGCAGCAGAGTGGCCAAAGACTTGCAATTGTGCAAGGTATTCGCATGTGGACAATGCATGATTGGCTTGGCTATGGAGAATGCTCAGGTTTGTCTATATCGGGTTATAATGCATGTCCTCTATGTGGTCCTCGACTTGATTCAAGATACTCAAAAGCATTACGAAAGAATGTCTACCAAGGACATATTAGGTATCTTCCAGAAAATCATGAATTGTGGGATGGTAATCTAGGAAGACCTCCTCCAAGTGCACTGAAGGCGATTGGAAGATCAAATGGGAGGAATGTAGCAACTTGGCATGTCCTGGGATGAAGAGGCTCTCTATCTTTCACCAACTCCCCTATTGGGGTGATCTCCTTATAAACCATTTGCTTGACCCGATGCATATTTTCAAGAATGTAGCTGACATTCTGTGGAAGACCATGACAGGAAAAAAGGAGACTAAAGGCCAAAGGGACGACTTAGAAGAGATAGGTTGCATGCAAGAGTTGTGGGCTCGCACTAGACCCAATGGAAAGGTGCTACTTCCAAGAGTCCCATGGGTTTTTAGTAAGATGGAGGAACAACAAGTGAAGAGGACAATTTCAGAGTTTCGGACTCCTACAGGTTGTATGCATTGCTTGAAAAGTGCATTTACAAAGGATGATGATCTTAGTGGCCTCAAGAGTCATGGTAGAGAAGTTTTTCCCTACAAGTTTATTAACAATCCAGATGCATCTGCTAGTTCATGTTGTAGATGAGGTTGCAGTTGCTAGAACAGTCCATTCAAGATGGATGTTCTTTTTGGAGAGGTTTATGAAGACATTAAAGGGATTTGTTCGCCAAATGGCTCGCCCAGAGGGAAGTATGTCAGAAGGGTGGCTAATACAAGAGTCCCTTGTTTACATCACCGAATATTTAAGTTCTTCAGATCCAGAGATACCTCGACTATGGTCTCAAGAGTCTAACAGGCGAGTCATTGGTGAGGAACCTCAAGGCCAAGGCATTAAGAGAAAGATGGATAACAATTTGAGGGAAAAAATCAACAAATTTTGCATCTTGAACTCTCATGTAATGGAGAAGTGGATTGAGACATATGAAGCTCTCAAGCGATAGCGAGTACAAGATCATTTAAGTTTCAGAAGGAATCGCACTACAAGAAATCTCCCATATCCAGAAGGTATGCAAGCTCTTCCGGACTTTCCCACAGGTAGATGGCTACAAGCTACAATTTTAGAAGCCAAACGTGCTGGTTTAACTATAACAGAGGAGGAGGAGGAGCTTACAAAAGGATGCGATTGGCATGTAAGTGTTTAAGTTCTACATGTCTCTCTTTTTTTTCTCTACATGTCTCAATTTTTGTTTCTCCATCAACAATCTTTATGTGCTATTTGTAGTATCACAAATATGGGGCGTTTTGGTCACATGGACGTCATTTTCGAGTAGAACGAATAGACCAAAGAAGAGCAACCTTTGATTGTGGTGTCACAGCACAGTTTGTTCAAGAAAGTCGTGCAAGTGCAAGTGATGATAACACAATTACGGGAATGCTTGATTACTTTGGAACCGTTCAAGACATATTAAAGGTTGGCTTTAGAAGTTTTGAGTTGTTTATCTTTGATGTGAAGTGGTTCAAGGTAATCACAAACATTAGGGAAAAAGGGAGCTCATTTTGGGGCCTTTTACGGTTTGGAAAAATAAGCTCTCAACCAATCAATAGAGGGCCAACGTAACGTTGGAAATTCACAAAAATAAGAGAAAATAGATAAAAGAAACAATACTTTATGTAGGTACAAGCGTGCTACATTAATGTGGAGATTGGTTTTTTATTCTCACAAGATCTTTGGACATGAAGATAGAATCTAGTCTGACATTTTCTCTGACAAGGGCCTTCCCGCTTCCACCTTCCTTTGAACTTTGAAATGTTGTGCTGCCTTTCCTTCGAAAGGTCTACCATTCTACACCACTGCCTCATTGTGCAACAGCCTCTTCTTTTTCAAAACTGCTCCCTTGATCCTGTTTGGCTTAGAGTAAGATGTTTCTTGTCAACTGTCTGTCTGCCCACTTTCTCTTTCTTGAAACTTCACTTTGTTATCTTGTTTACATTACTTTGCTGTTGTTACAGATTCACAAGGTCTCCATGGTGAATAAAAACTATGGCCGTTCTTGTGGAAGACGCTTTGTGGGTGGATGATAATGCTATGAAGGCAGAATTATACTACACATCATTACCCCGTCGACCTGCTTCTTCTATTTCTTCGGTAGAGAATTCAAGTACAGTCAAAACGGAAGGAACTTGGGAAAGGTTTAGTGTTTCGAAAGGAGCATGGGTGCTCATGCAACCTAGCAAAAGAAAGAGACCCCAGACAAAAAACATTTTCTTGGTGTCATGGAAGGGAAGAGTACGAGATTTTAAAATCACTAGAGGGAAGATATCGGTGAAAGAAGTTTTGATTAAGCATGTGTACATGCATAAAGAACTTGTCTTGCGAGACTATCCAAATGATCTTCCGCAACACAGGCCTAATTGTATATTTTTCTATTGTGGTTTTGTTCTTTATGAGGTGTATGGATTTTTAAGATGAATCTTTCTTTCTTTGCTTATTGACATTCTTGTGTTATTTTATTTCAGATTTATACCCTTCATCGTATGAGACATGGCAAAACATCGATTGTATTCTGGGATTTATAGATGTTTTGCATGGATCGATAAGAGAACAACAATACCAAGGTCGATGTGCAACAGAGCTAGCTCAATCGGGTATATTTTTTACTGATCATTTTTATCAGTTGGCTAGACAATGCTAACACACATGGTATGTTAAGAAAACAAGATCATCTGACTTATCCTAGTCTCATTAAGCACTGCTATTAGTTTACTTTACCCTATTGATTCATATTGCTTTTTTGCAGGTGCTCAAAAGAAGAGAGAGTTCAATAAAATGCAAAGACATTGAAAATTTAAAAATTGAGATAACACAGACTCCATAAACAAAGGTATTATATTCAATAAAGTAGAATTTTGTACAGAAGTGTTTAATTGTATATGTAGAACATATTCTTGACAACCATTTTCTATTTATCTACAGCCTGATCCAGAGGTTGCTCTACATGGTCCAAGCTCTCCGTATCATCTTTTTTTGGAGAATCTGTTTTCTGCTACTCCATCCTGTCCTGTACAATCTCTTGGTGCTGCTCCATTGTCTTCTCTACTACCCCTGGAGAATCTGTTTGCTGTGCTGCTCCATCTTCTCCTCAATAACATCAGCAGCAGCAGGTCCTTGTTCCTGTGGCTTCTCCTCATCATCACTAGGTCCTTGTTCCTGTGGCACCACATCAGCATCATCTGTGTCATCAAGGTGTATGACACCTTCTCGGACTTTAGAGCTCTCACCCAACTCGACAGTAGAGCTGGTACAATAGGTTTGGGAGAGGCATACTTCAAAAACTTCCAAATTGTATCAGCTCTGAAACGATATATATAGTTCGAGCTGAAGCTATCTTCTCTCATCTGCAATGGCATATGATGTTTTAGAACACTTTGTACCAATATCAATTATTTTGAAGCTAAATGAAAATTATTTTTTCTTACAAGGTCTGGCTGTCCTATCTCAAAATAGCTTGAAAGTATATATTTGGCACTGATCAGCACTCTCCAGCAGCCCCACAGCTACTTGAATCATCTTGTTGTGGTGTCTGTACAGTTGGAAAGATATGTTAGAAACTGTTAACATCTGAACAAAACAAAATTATTCAATAGGTTCAAAGGCATAGCATGAAATAGACATCAGTAGGGGAAACGACTTTCTACCTCTAAATTTATTGACTCTATTGAATCCAAAAGATTGACATTAGGAGGACAGTGATCCAATGCATCTAGAAACCTTCTAATACAACTGCAATACATATAATTCAGTTAGTGTGCATTAAAACAAAATAATAAAGTTTAAAGTTAAAAATAGCACACACCACTTACAATTTCAGCTCTCTGTGTGTGTTTTTAAGAGAGTTGAATATAAAGCATTGCTTCTGCTGGATATCAATAGAAGCAAAGCTCCAGTGGTCACTGTGTAAGGAAAAAAGCATTAAGAAATCAAAGGCTACAAGAGTTCTCAATCTTAAAGAAGAATCCCAAAAGAAGCAGTCACCCACATACCTGTTATGGTATGGAAGTAGCAAAACATCGATAACATAAAAATTGCAGTGTCTGAACCAATTGAAAATATCCATGGGAGTTTCTTTTGCATCTCTTAACCTGGAGGAAATGGCAGGATTAATAATATGAATTGTATGTTGTACAACGTGGTTAAGCCAGCTTCTCATCATGCTGCATTGGACCAAACAATAATTAGGGTAGGGTGTGAAGGAGGTACAAGAAGGATTGTTTTGCAAACAAATATAAAATAAAAGACACTTACTAGAGCATTGCAAGAATGATAGTATCTGAGCAATACTCATTCTTATGAGCCAATGCTGCCAAGCATTGGCTCATAAGAATGACAAAACCATGCTGCCAAGCATGGTTTTGTCAAGTCAAAATTATTCACTGAAGTTTCATCCTCAATATGGACAGCTATGTTAGGGCCCCAGCTCCTGCAACCTTCTCTATATCTACAGCTCCCTCTGTACAGTCTCCACATCTATAACAGATTTGGATTCTTTTATTTGCTGCTTCAGTGACTCCTGGGTTACTTCAACAACCTTAACCTCATCTACCTTCAACTTTCTTGTAGGTGGAATTAATAATATGTCTCTCATCTTGATGTCCTGCCATACATTGCATCTTCAAAATATTTCTCCAAGTAGTCCTCTGCCATTTCCTGTAAGGAAAGAATGGCAGTCCTGTTCCACCTGAAACCAAGGTGCCAACTATCACATATGTCTTTCACTAGTCTCTAAAAAGGTACCTTGGGGATTGCAAAGCCTATAGCTTTCTATTGCTTCCTGATCTCCTTTAGCACACCTACACCATGTTTCAATCTCTTGGCCTTTTGCTGGAGCAGGCTCATTGGCTTCCCCTTCCTGCCATGTGCAACTCTTCCCTTTGGAGGCACACTAAATTCCTTGATACTTGCCCCAGCTGCTCTGCTGCTGCTGCAAGCCCTGGCCCCTTGCCAGCACTCCTTGCAGTTGACTTGGTTCTAGCCATCACTCTGACAAGCTGCACACAAAGCAATGGAAAGAGATTACAGCCATGGAGAACATGGAATGATACAAAAAGGCAATGATGACAGGGGTGGATGAAGCAACATTTATAAATTTGCAACAAAACGCGATTTCGACAGTTTGAAATTCCTAATAGCTCACTCTCGCGTTTTCTTGCAAATACTTGAAGTAACATGTTGGTACATTCCTACAGTGATTTCTCTGTCTTTACAACTAAATACAATACATTAGGAAAAAAGGAAGCTCATTTTGGGACATTTTAGAAGAGAGAGAAAATAGGCTCTCAACCAATCAGGAGTGGGCCAACGTTACATTGAAAATTCAACAAAACAAGATGAAAATAAGAAAAATAAATAGTACTGTATGTTCATAGAAGCGTGTCACATTAATAAGGTGATCCAATTTGAATCTTTAAAAAATTTATTTTTTGTGCAAAATTTGGTGATTCTGACACTGCAAACGCGTCCGGAACGGCCCAAAACTCCAAAAACGGCACTTGAAACACTGGAATCGGACATCCGGAGGCCCGGAAACGGCCAAAAAGGCCCCAAAAGTGAATTTGCAACAAAACGCGATTTCAGCTGTTTGAAATTCCTAAACCCTTCTCCTCGTGTTTTCCTACAAATTTATGAGACAACCTGCTGGAACATGCCTTCAGTCATTTCAACCAGCCCAATTCGAAAGTCTTTCTGCTTGTGGTATTTATTCTAATATCTAAGCTACATCACATCCCAAAAGTATGTGTTATACTATTAAACAAGAAGATAGGGATATAGAGAGTCTTACTGACCTGGAAGCTATCTGTGGGTGTGCTATGCTGTTGATGAGTACCCTGTGCTGGGGATGAACCTGTGCTGCTGGTCAGAATGCTGATGGTGCAGAGTAGGGAGGTAGGGAGGCAAGAGAGCTGAGAGGGGAGGGCCAAGACAGGAGAGATTAAACAAGAGAGAAAAGATTAGTGCAAAATACAAAAAAGACAGCTACTAAATGATGGAGCCGTTTTTTCACACGTGTGGATGGGACCCAGATCTCTTGGAGTTTGAAACTTGGCACTGTGAATGGGACACTTTTTGCCTTGGAACTTGTGCCAATCATGATTTCATATTCAGTTCCATAACCACTCTTCCCTCCCCGTCTTTCATCCTTGCCAGCACACTCCCACATTAGGAACTCAATGGAGTCTTCTTGGGCCCTTTTATTTGGCAGTTTAAGGGAGTCAAACCTTTTCTCTTAAGAAGAAACGTTTTCTAATTAGAAGCTTCAAAACGGCTACTTTATTCGAATTTGAATTTTGGGGGAAAAATAGAATTTAAAATCTAGCGGATAAAACCATATCATGTAACATATCTATGGAAAGCTCTTGATGCGTAGATCACGGATCTATAATCTCCGCTCAAATCGGAGCTTGTATGTAAAAGTTATGGAGGTCCGAAAATTGTAAAATTGCCCCCTCCCCTTTTTGGGGGAAAAAGTGCACCCTTTGACCACTCTTACACCTCTCTTACAAACCATTGGTTTTTGCTTACATGGCGGGCTCCTATTTGTCAAAAAGTTAAACGTTTCCATAACCTCATGGCAAATTAAAGGGCCCAAAAAGACTCCATTGAGTTCCTAATTTCATCCTTTTCCTTCCCTCTCTGATCCCTTCCTACCCAACACACTCCATCCAGACTGCAACCTGCCTGAAGACTACTACCACTGCCAGATCTTCAGGTTACCTAGGCTGTAGCTCAAGTTTGGGAGAGAGCAGAAGATTCACCAACAGCATGGAAAAGGAAAAGAAAGGTCAGAGTTCTATATCCTTTTCAATGTTTTTTGATATATATTTCTTCCATCCATAGAATTCTTGATGTCCAGATATCTGGGCAATTCCCATCCACCACATCCCATATCCCAAATTTCCACATCCTAGTTTTATATTTGCAACAAAATGCGATTTTGGCTGTTTGAAATTCCTAAAGCTTTCTCCTCACGTTTTCCTGCAAATTCATGAGGTAGCCTGCTGGAACATGCCTTCAGTCATTTCAAGCAGTCCAATACAAAAGTCTTCCTGCTTGTGGTATTTATCCTAATATCTAAGGTACATCACATCCCAAAAGTATGTGTGTTATACTATTAAACAAGAAGATAAGGATATAGAGAGTCTTACTGACCTGGAAGCTATCTATTTGATTGGAGATGGATATCAATAGAACCTAGAAGTTTGCAACAAAATGCGAGGAGATTGCTTAAAATTTTCCAAATAGCCCTATATCGCGTTTTCTTGCAAATTCCTATATTTCTTTTGGTTTTCATTTCTTCCTCATTGTTTTGCTTTCTTTGGCCCTAGGGAATTCTTCCTAGTATCATCTACTGTCCAGGAATCTTTGAGGTGATCCTAGCATTTGATTGGAGATGGATAGCAATAGAAATGGAAAATTTGCACAACAAAATGCGAGGAGAGTACTTGACATTTTCCAAATGGCCCTACATCGCGTTTTCTTGCAAATTCCTGTGTCCCATTTGGTTTTCACTTCTTCCTCATTGTTTTGCTTTCTTTGGCCCTGGGGATTTCTTCCTTGATGATGAGAAAAGTTTTTGCTTTGGAACAGTTGACCTCCTTTCATGAGAAAGTTGGACTTTTCTGCTGCTATACTTAGACCACAGCAATCACCAGGTGAGTCATGTGTGCTCATGAAGGGAGTTGTTTGGTGATATCCTATACATTCCCTGATTACATATGTCAGCATATAGAATTCATGATATATAAATTTTGGTTCAGGCAAAAGGAAGAGACTGGAGCAGAAAGCTGAGTCTTCCCTCTCAAAACAAAAGGAATCAGAAGAGCACAAATCTCCAGATTTGCTCCTATTTGACTTTCTTCACAAATGCAAGGCTTAGAGGAACTTCCACATATACCACAGTATTTTCAAACAGGGAGTTCACTATGAGCTCTGTATTGGAGCATCACAGAGATTTTCTTTCAGATCATTCGGATACCTTCAAACAACTGCCAGAGGCAGGAAGAATTGTGGAAGGTGAAAAGGTTTTTGTGCATATAAATCATATTGTCTCCATTGACAGGCTGAGGTACCATGTGAATAGAAGATTTGACAGCCTGCCTAAGAAATATAAATTCAACTGTAGCTTGCACACTAGAAAATGTAGAGTGCTTGAGGAAACCATGGCATTCCTTATGTACATTGTCTTTAGTCAGTACTCTCTAGAAGAGCAAGGACAGGAGGCTGAAGAACAAGACACATTTGAAGCAGAGGAAAAAGAGGATGTTTTTGTGGCAACAGAAATGGCAGAGCAAGAATTAGATATCACTCAAAAAGAGAGTTCCGATTGGTAGGCCCTGGGAGTAATAGGATTTAGTCATCAAATATAGCACAAACATTATGTTGAAGTTAAACTGATTTGTACAAAGTCTTTGATCCTCTACCTTTCCCTTTTGCATTTGTCCCATCACCGTACGACACTTCAATACTCTTCCCACACTTAGTAGCTTCTAAAAGCGTTTGACACTCAGTACACACTTTAGTACCTTATTGGTAAGGATCAATAGTGTGTTTAGCATAATTAAGTAGTATTGATTGAATTTTTTGTGTGTAGCTCATGGATGTATTGATGCTTGTTTAATATAGATCACATGTTTCACAAAAGAAATACTTTTGATGGAATCTCAAAACATATAGGCATAACACCAAGAGTCACTTGTTCCACAAAATAAAAATCTATTGATTGAGTTTGAAAACATGTGGACATAACACCAATAAGTTACACACTGCTATTCATGTTTACTTGTCCATTTATGGTTTCTAAATATCTTCGAATCCCTCCATTGTCTATGTCTCTCTGCTGCAATTGAATTGTCCAAAGTTTGTCTTCGTCTTTGCTTTTGGGCTAGAATAAAAGCAAGCTTGACTTTGGAGCTAGCAACTTTTCTTTTAGCATGCAGCCTCTGTAGTATGCCTCGGTAAAACCATTGGAAGACTTCCTTCAGACTATTTGCCTTTTGACTCCCTCCGTAGTGTTGTGTGTGTCTGAAAAATGCATTACGTGCCATGTAGTGAGACTTCTCCATGCCTTGGGTAGACCAAATTGCTGGGCATCCATACTTTTTGACAAAATAGGGAAGGTGGTTGTAGATGATATGTTGTTTTCACAGAGACATAAGAATGCATAGTAAGTTATTAAAAAAAAGAGGATCACACTTAAGTAAAAGAAGAAGACAGAACTTTACCATGTAGTGAGTTATATTGCAGGCTGTCCATGCGTCTTTCATTGACTTCCCAAAATGTTTAATTGCCTCTTCAAAGTTCTTGTAATCACTTTTTTTCCATGTTACATTGTCACAGAACATGAAGAGTTGATCAAGAGACCTCCACACCTCTGCCTTCACATTTCGTGCTTCTCCATCTGCCTCATGATCTTTCACGGCATTATGGACTTGCTTCCACAATCCATAATTAATCCTTGAAACTGTTCTACCTTGCCTTACTTGCTTACTACTGTGTTTGGGTCGAGACAAGAATCTTCTTGCCTTAACACCACCAATAGAGGGCTTGATTGGTACCTCCTTGCCATTGGTAGACTTTTTAAAATCATTTGTGATATGAACATCACCTCCATGCAGACCTATATCAGATAACACTTTTTCCAATGCTTGAAGAGCATCCTTTCTATTTTTTTTGGGACGAAGTTTCCAAGCAAATCCAATATACAAAAATACCAATTTCTCAATAATTCGACATAGACCATGCAATGAGCATATGTGAACATTACATAGTGGAATGTCAAGAATGGCCTTGAAGTCAGGGTCAACTTTATCTCTATTAGGTGCTCTCTTCCACCATTTGGAATCCATTACTTGAGCTGATTCTTTGCAGTAAAGACAAGGAGACTTTGAGTTGCCTCCTTTACTAACGTTATACATGCACTTAAGTGTTTTAAGATCCCCCGCCATGTGCCACTCTACTTGAAAATCACCTTTTCCTGCAACATGGAGATTCTCTCCTCGCACTTGTCTTTTATTTATTCTTGGTATTTCCGTGTGGTGAAACACCCAATCTAGTGTTTCATGGTCTTCTATCTTTACCTGTGATTATAGAAAACAAAAGTCTTGCTATAAAAGATTTGAAAACAATGACTAAAATCAAGTATGAAACAAAAAAATGATCATACCTGGAACGAGCCTAACACTCATCCAGTTTGATAACAAATTTCAAAATGCCTTTGCACTCCTCAAATGTTATTCCATAAAACTCGACCATTCTCCTTTGAAGTTGTTGTAGATCTACAAATATATTGTTCCAAGAGTCATACACAGTGGTTCCTTTACCACCATGAAATATTTCTTCAATATGCTTGTCAATCTCATAGTCTTTTTGTAACATGAATCGTGGAAGTGTGGCAGTATCCATGTAAATATTTTGAAAAAGTGCAATCATCAAGTTCAGTGATGTATTCTTTATGAGAGGCCTGCACACGTCGTCAAAAGAGATGCGAAATCTTCGGGAAACAAAAAAAAACTAAGGAGATATTTAATGCAAAATCGTGTTAGTTAGATAAAAGATTATCTTATTCCTTTCTGAACTGACAGTTCTGTAGTCCTTACTGACAGTTCTGAACCACGTTTCCGTATTTTACTATTTTTGAGGTCTTTTAGGAGAGAAATAAATCAAAAAATAGTGAATTTCTTACAGGGCCCCAAAATGAGCTCCCTTTTTCCCTAATGTGGGCCACATGCAACTGTACGTAGAGACAAGAGTGGCCTCATCCAAGTGGACTCCACAAAGGTATGGACCGATCAGCAAGATACTTTTATGCACCCAGAGCATTGTGATCAGGTTGTCTTTAAAGCGGATCCAAAAGATCCACGCTGGCTATTTGTGGTTCAAGTTGCCCCCCGTAGTAGTAAGCAAATTTGTGAAGATTTAGAGCTACAACAGGGTGATGTGGATTCACAGGGTGGTGGGGAGCAACAAGAACAAGCCGATATCAACAATGAAGAGGAGCAGCAAATGAAGAGGAGCAACTAGAGCAAGATCCAAATGAAGAGGTGCAAACCAATGAAGCTGGAAAACCTGTTGAGGAAGAAGACATAGATGATGAGGACATCCTTCATCAAGGGACTTTTAATGATGAGGATGCTGAAATGTACATAGACATAGATCTCTTTGGGGCTACTGATGTTAATGAGGATGATAGAATAGATAATGATTTTTAAAATGATGTATCTTAATGATTATGCAAATAGTTATGACATATTTGTAATGATTTTATGACATTGAAGGTGCAAAGTGATATGGTTTACCATTGTTGTTTAGGGAAGTTAATGTTTGTCATATGGTCCTTTCATTGTTTACCATTGTTAATGTTTACCGTCATAATCACTAGTGCAGGTGCAAAGTGATATGGTTTACCATTGTTATTTATCATTGTTAATGTTTGTCATATGGTTCTTTCATTGTTTACCATGTAATTTTCATTTCGCACAAGTTTGTCATATGGTTTTTTGTCCAACAGGCCATGGGTGATGACTCACTGCCGCTCGACTACAGTCCTGATTTCTCATTTAATCCTACACCTCAGGGCATGAGTCCCGAGCAGTTATATGGTTTTTTCTCATCCATGACTCCAGAGCAGAGAGCCATGGCTAAGACTTATTGGGGTTCTGGAGCAGGGACATTTGCCCCACCATCTGGCTTCACGATGGCAGTTCCCACACCCGTAGGTACGACAGCAGCTCCCACACCTCATACCACACAACCTTCCACTCCTCTTACAGCTCGATCTACCACCTCTTCACATAGACGTGGCTCACGTAGTAGGTCTTCAGGGGGAGGTTGTGGTGGTGGTAGTGCCATAGATGCTGTGACACCACCACCATGTGAGCGTCATCCTTCGCTCTCATATGTTGATAGCACACCCATAGGTTCACCTTCCACTCCCTAGGGTGCACATGACCATAACAACAGCAAGATATACACAATTAGGGATGGGGCACCTATAATGAATAGTGCAGGGAAGGCAATGAAGACACGAATTCGACAATTGTGCACTATACAGTTTCACAACTCTGTTATAACTTTATGGGATCAGCAAGATAAGGAGAAGAAAAATTACATAAATACAAAGATAAAGCAAGAGTTTCAGCCATCTGACCCTATGAATGTCGTCTCTAGTGAGTGGATACAATATACAGCTCGCATTTTGATGGGGCATTGTTGCGTGACAAGTGGACGAGTGGTGATCAATGCAAGGATACAACTCAATGATGCAAGCAGGAAAACAAGTGACATTCTTCTTTAGGGCTCTTGTAGAGAGTTCCAAGTTGTAGATGAGTGTGGGAGTGGGCTTAAGAATAATCCCACATGGGAAGTTTTGGGAGTTTTAGAGTTTTTGTATAAAAAGTGGCTCATTTGAGAGCTTATGTACACTTTGGGCTAAGTTCATGCTAGAGCTCCTTTGAGAGAGCTACTCTCCCTCTTCTCCATAGAGGTGAAGACTCTTCTCTCACCCCATCTACATCTTTGTATGAGATAAATCTCTTCATTGAATCAATAGCAATGTCATGAGTCTTTTCTCATCCTCTTCTCTAATCATTTTACTCTTATGCATGCTTTTAGTATTTCATTTTTGAGTATGTGGATTGATTTGAAGCTTTCATGGAAGCTTGATGCTTGAGAGTGTGCATGCTTGTAGGAAGATAGGAGTGGAGTGAGGTCTTTCTCTTTGCTTGTGTGCATAGTGAATGTGTTCCTCTTACTTGTATTTGTGAATGAATGGGTGTGTAGGAATGAGGACAAGTTGAGCTTGTGTGTGCTAAGTCTAGTGTCATGTGATGGTAGCCATAAGCATTCTCTCCATCAAATGGATAAGCTTTTGTGCACCAGTACGGGTTGAATCCCTAGCTCCGAAAGGGATGCAAATCCCATTGGATTGAGCTACATGTGGATCATACTACTCTTGCTACAAGTGAGAGAGTTTTCCGTCTCTCCATTGGCGTCGCTGCCAGGGAGAAGACTCAAATCCGGTTGAGAGTGTGTGGAAACCACCACTATTTCCTCTTTTGGTTGCAAAACCATTGAGTGATTAGGTTAAGTTCGGGTGTGCGATTCCGGTGTGAGTGGATAAGGTTAGGATAAGAAAAAACCATTGAGCGGTTGAGGTTTCTCCCGCATTGTTTTTTTATGTTTTATTGCTTTTATGCTTTTTCAAGTACCGTTCATTATGCTTACCTTCATTGTTTTTTTTTGTCATTTCATGCTTTTCGCTAACATGTAATTAGTAAAAAATATTAAAAGAAGTGAAGGCGGGCTTGAGAGCAGCGGGAGGGTGGATTAGGGAAGCCGGTGAGATGCTTATGGTTTGAGGTAAATGAAAGTTATCTTGGGAGCAAAAGATTAAGGTTGGTGAAGGTGGTTTAATGTTGAATAAGAGGTTAAAACGTCTCTACGACTGGGACATGAACTGGGAACTGGTTGATGAACTCACTCCAGCAGAGAAGGGCTGGTGCGAAGGTCAAGTGACGGCTGCAGTTGTGAAGGAAGTGGCCGCAAGAAGGGTGTAGCGGCTGGCTGTTGGCCAGCTGAAAGCGAAGAAAGAAGGCGGTGGTGACTGGTCGGCTGCAGCTGTGTAGGGGTGGCTGCACAGCAGACGAGGAGAAGGAAACGCATGGAGGCAACTGGGTGCGAAAGAGACAGCGTGTGGGTGGCTGGCTGTTGGCCAGCTGAAAGCGAAGAAGAAGGCAAAAGGCGGCTGGCAGTTGAAGGCGGGGTAGCAAAAGGCCATTGGAGGTGGCGTGTAGGCGGTGGCGGAAGGGGACGAAGAAAAAAAAAAAGCCAACCGGTGCAAAGGCTGGCTGCAGTCAGCTGGGAAGAAGGCAAAGCTAACGTGGCCAGTGGTGGCGCAGCAGCAAAAGCGGGCAAGGAGGCGCAAGAAGGCTCACACACCGACTGCATCCATTTGAAGGCGTCAGGCGAAAGTGGTGCTGCAGCACAGCTGTGAGGCGGTTGGCAGCCCAGGCGACTGCTTCTGCACAGCTGAGAAGCAAAGGCGTGTAGAAGGCCGAATGAAAGCACAGAAGGCGGTGACATCTGAGGCGGCAGGCGAAAGAAGTGTAGGGCTGGCCGGCGTCAGAGGAGGCGAAGGTTAACCGGCAGCTGGCTAAAGAGAAGGCGAAGCACGTGAAGGAGGAGTCAGCAGCGAGAAATCCGGAGCCGGCGCCGGACGCGATAAGGATTAAGAGGTTAGTATTTTTTATTATTTTATTTTGTTTTTTCTACATTTTTTATTTTTTATTTTTTATTTTCTGTTAATTTTCATGATTTTTGCATTTTTTTAGGAAAAAAATAAAAATAATATAGTTTAAAAAAAGAAAAAAAACCATAAAACAATAGAAATAAATATTTTTTTTAAAAAAAAAAAGAGAAAGAAAGAAAGAAAGAAAGAAAGAAATTGTATTTTATTTTGAATCAATGTTTTTTGCATAATCTGTATTTTTTTAATTTTTTGTAATTTTTTGCATAATTAGTGTAACTTGCATTTTTTTTAAATTTTTATAATTTTGTGCATAATTAGTATTTTTGTGTAATTAGAAAAAAATAAAAAAAAGTAAAAATCATAAAAATCATAAAAAAAAAATAGATAGTTACACACATATTCATGATAGTTGCATGTAGTTGGTTAGGTAGGGTTAAAATATATATATATATATATATATACATAAATATATATATACATAAATATATATATATATATTAAAAAAAACAACCAAAAAAAAACAAAAAAAACCAAAAAAAAATTGACCTTATGCACTTGCGGTCGGGACGTCACACATAGACACCACCATAGGGCCTAGGGCACCTTCTAGAGTACCTACGTAGGAAAGTGGGACCCAATCGGTAGGAAATTTGGTAGAAATTGCTGAAACCTTTTCTGTAAGATTCCTCTCCCAAACCCCTTTTTGATGTCTAGTATCTTCTTCTATAATCAATCCCTCTTCAGAAATATAAAAGACTTGTTTCTAACTGTTTTAATCTAGAGAGAGAAAAATATTCTAGAGAGAGAATATTCAGATTTTGAATATTTTTGGATAGAAAAATATCTCTTCTAATTCAGATGAGTTCCCCTGAAACAGAAATTCAAAAAGAATTTTCCAATGTGCAATTGGAATTAATTGAAAATAGCTATAAAGAACCTTAGCCTAAGGGTCTAGATTTTCAGAAATCTTTAGACTATGGTCCAATTAAGGTTCCTATGGACCAATAGCATCAATCCATGTGTAGGGAGGAGATAAATCCAATTTGTAAAAAAGAAAATACCCAAAAATGAGTAAATGCTCACATGAGGTGAAGAGTTGAAAATGTACAAGGTTTATTAGTAAAAAATTATGAGCAATATTAAAAGTATGACATATGTAAGGAAGAGGAGTTCTTTAAAGGAGGTGCATATTTCACATAAGATGAAGAGTTGAAAATGTACAAGGTTTATTAGTAAAAAAATTATGAGCAATATTAAAAGTATGACATATGTAAGGAAGGGGAGTTCTTTAAAGGAGGTGCATATTTCACATAAGATGAAGAGTTGAAAATGTACAAGGTTTATTAGTAAAAAAATTATGAGCAATATTAAAAGTATGACATATGTAAGGAAGGGGAGTTCTTTAAAGGAGGTGCATATTTCACATAAGATGAAGAGTTGAAAATGTACAAGGTTTATTAGTAAAAAACTATGAGCAATATTAAAAATATGACATATGTAAGGAAAGGGAGTTCTTTAAAGGAGGTGCATATTTCACATGCTTGAATGAGTTTTAAACTCATAAAAATTGAGATATTTCATCTCTCCTCTCTCCTCATTTAAGTCTAGTTCCAAAAAGTTAGCTTAACTGACCTAAAAATGGTCAAATATTGACCAAACTGATTTAGAAAATTCTAGAATCAGTTTGTTTGGTTAGGAGCTCAATTTTTCCTATAAATAGAAGCCTCCCCCTTGTTGAAAAATATATAGTGTTTATGCATCGTTACTCTACTCCACCTAAGCCAAGAACTGTGAATTCATTTAATAATTCACTAGTTTTTGGAGCTTCCCTCTTTCTTCAATCCCCATTAGTGGCTCCATCAACATACTTAACCAATTGATTGGTTGGGGGCCTCTACCGTGAACAAAGAATCAAGCAAGTTGTAAGGTAATTAGTGAATATTCATCTTTCTATAATTTCTCAATATTTCTCTCTTCTCAACCCCTCTCAAGCTTGAGAAGTTTAATTGGTATGGTTTTTTTTAAATGCTATTGAAGTTTGAATAGTAGTGAAGAGTTACATAATGCTATTGAAGTTAATTTTCATTTATGTTTAAATTCTAATGATTCTTATGTAAATTCTCTCTCTCACTCAAGAAATGGTCATACTCATGACCCATTCTCAATCCAAATCAAGCTTTTCATAAAGCTTTTCCTTAACCCAAGATTAAGCTATGCTTGAGGCCAAATTAATGGCTTTTTCGTATGCTTTTAGTTTATGTATATTGATGATTCAATCCATTATGGATTAAGGATCCAATTAGAGAATCATTTTAATTATTTCCTTAATGATAAGCTTTATCCCTTAGAAAAATTGAGATTTATCAGTCATAGCAGCGGAGCTATGGCAAAATTTTTATAAAAATTATGCATAAAAAATTTTCATTCAAAGCATAAAAAGAGGACTTCCTACCATATTCTAGGAATCATCATCCTAGATTAATTGAAAGAATTTCATTATAATCATGGAGAAATTGAATTTTAATATTATGCATAAAGGATAAATTTTTATATCAAAAGTGTTATTTTTACCATTTTTATTTTCATGCATAGAAGTATGCATAATGGATAAATTTTTATATCAAAAGTGTTACTTTTATCATTTTTATTTCATACATAAAAGTATGCATAAAAGAAAATTTTTATATCAAAAGTGTTACTTTTATCATTTTTAATTTTCATGCATAGAAGTATGCATAAAGGAAAATTTTTATATCAAAAGTGTTACTTTTATCATTTTTAATTTTCATGCATAGAAGTATGCATAAAGGAAAAATTTTTATATCAAAAGTGTTACTTTTATCATATTGGATTTCATGCATATAGGTATGCATAAAAGATATTCTTTTTATACTAAAAGTATGATTTTCCTCATAAATGGATTTTATGCTTAACTTAGATGCATAAGAGAAATTCTTTTATTCTAAAAGTATAATTCCCTACCAAATTGAAATCATGCATAAGAAGATGCATAAAAGATTGATTTTAATTTCGAAAGTGTTAGTCTCCTTAAATGGAATTTATGTATAAATAAATGTGTAGAGAAATCTTATATCAAATAAAAGAATTCTCTTTTAAAAAAAAAAAAGATATGAAATGTGATAAGATGTGATAAGAGGTGTATGAGATGTGATAAGAATTGATAAGATGCGTATGGAAAGTGATAGGATGTGATAAGAGGTGTGATAAGAGGTGATAAGATGCTTATGAAATAAGTTAGGATGTGATAAGATGAATTAAGATGTGTATGGGGGGATGAGGTAAGAAGTGTATGTGATAGGATAAGATGTATAGGGGTTGTGATAGGGCGAGAATGGATGTGATGTAAAAGATTAGATGTGAAGGTATATGGGGTTATATATGGGAATGTGGATGTGGATGTATGTGAATGTGGATGTAGATGTGGATGTATAGATGTGAATGTGGAATGTGGATGTGGATGTATGTATGTATGTGGATGTATAGATGTGAATGGGAATGGGGATGTGGATGTATGTGAATGTGAATGTAGATGTGGATGTATGTGAATGTGAATGTAGATGTGAATGTGGAATGTGGATTTATAGATGTGGATGTATGGGAATGTGGATGTGGATGTATGTGAATGTGAATGTAGATGTGGATGTATAGATGTGAATGTGGAATGTGGATGTGGATGTATGTATGTATGTGGATGTAGATGTGGATGTATGGATGTGTATGTATGAATGTGGATATGGGATGTGGATGTATAAATGAGGATGTGAAAATGGAGGTAAGCATGTAGATGTGGATGCATGGATGTGAATGTGGATGTGGATGTGGATGTGGATATGGATGTGTATGTATGAATGTGGATATGGGATGTGGATGTATAAATGAGGATGTGAAAATGGAGATAAGCATGTAGATGTGGATGTATGGATGTGAATGTGGATGTGGATGTGGATGTATGGATGTGGATATGGATGTGAATATATGATATGTGATGTGAAGGAATCTGAAGTGAAGAGATGGAAAAGGAGGTGATTGGATGAGTACACATATACATGGAATGTGGAATAAGTAATGTGGATTAATGAGGGATAATGTGGAAAAATGAGAGTTAATATAGAAACTGTATTTGTAAACTGTTTGTAAATGCTGTTTGTAAATGGCTGTTTTATGTCAAGAATGCTGGGGAAGCATTTTGACCGTCTTGTGATTAAGGTCGTGGAGACCTAACTGATAAAGTTGCAACTGCTGACGGAGAGTCAATGGAGGACGTCTCGCGTAGCAAGGTCGACCGAGGTCTTGACCAGCCTCGGTTCGATTAAAATGGTGAGCTTCCGGTACGGTGGATGAGGGACCAAGGAAGCGGCCTATGAGTGAAGCGCTAGGTCACCTGCGAAGGATCCTAGAGGGTGCTGACCATACGGTGCTCGGGCTCTGGGTCGCCTAGGATACCCACGTGTGCGTCGAGGAAGATATTGGAACAAGGAGTAAGAGTTGTTTTGTGAAACCGGGCATGGATCTGGTTGACTGACCTTGCTGGTCCTCAACGGATGAGTCCATGGCTCTTTTATATGGATCTGTTGGTTGATCTTGCTGATCTTCAACGAGAGTCCATCTTGATAAGTGATTATATTGCCGAGTATTATGGGCTAGGAACTATGGAAACGGCCTCTGTGTGGACAGCTGGTGAGCGTTCTAGTTGCCAATGATGCCATAGATACTCTAATGAAGGAATGATGGGAAATTATGAATCAACTGGATAAATTGGGAGATTGTGATCAGTGGTACTATGGTTTCATTAAAGGATTGTTTTAAAGTTAGCTGATGCTAGGAAAAAGGCAATTTTCATATTGGGTGTGTAAGTGGTGTGGCTAGTTTTATGTTTGCATGAAATTCCGGCTAGGGGGCCTTGGAACTCTTTTCCTTGGTACCCGGGACAAAACCTAACCAAATTCCAAATTGGATCCCATCACTACAGTGGTTAGGCGGTTGGCTAACCCATGGGATCGGATGGGGTTAGGCTGGACTGATGGATCCGTAAACCGAGACTCAATTTCTGTTATTACGATAGATGAAGTAAGTCCCGGATAGTAATTGTTCTATGGATAGGAATCAACGGCTGTGCCTCTTGATGGGGAAAAAAGCGTTGATCCCAATGATCCAAGTGCAAGTTTCTTCCTTGATCCGACCGAGTATCTTTATAGGTGCAGTTGGATCAGCGTGATCAGTAATGATCTTGACTACGTTAGAGTAAAAAAAATTATCCTGGTGGAATCGCCCGTGCTTTCCGGGTAAGGGAAGTTTTTTCCGGGTTCGGTTTTGGAAAAACCGACGGATTAGTCTCTCCGTGGACGAGGCCCCGAATGTGGGACCCCTGTCCCGTGCGAGAAGTGCTACTTCCGCTGCTAGTACCCGAATCCGTTGCTCGGTGGGAACAGGGGGATCTCACAGTTGGTATCAGAGCGTTTGGTTAATAAAGATCAATTGAGAAGACAAATAGGTCAGAAATTTATCAAGAAACACAAAAAGGTTGTAATTGTGTGATATAATTCATACAATTTGATATTCAAATTGAAATTCGTAAATTGGTAATTGGGTCTTCAGATGGAAGTACCGCAATTATATAGAATCCTTGGCTTGCTTGAGGCCTAGACATGATGGTATTTACCTTATAATTCCAAGGGCCGTGACTATCCGTATATACCGAGAGTATAACTGCAGCTCTTTACTGACAGTATATACGAGTAAATCTAAGACTTGAAATTATAAGCATTAATGTTATCCAGATGATGAATTTGAATGTGGTTGATATGATTTTTAATTCTGTTTGGGAACTGATGAATTGATTGGGATTCTGATTGAAAAATGATGATTTTTGAAATTTAGTTGAAATATAATAACTTGAGCAAAACCGCAATGAGGATGAATGGGACGAGTCCCTGTAATGATAAATGATGATAATGATTTCAACAAATCACTATGAGATTAGTGGATTGTGCTGTCAAAGTACTTCTGTTAACTCTTGACTCGGTATATCAAGTTAAGGGATGACAAATTGAAAACTTGCTTGACTGAAATTCCCGTGGAGGAATGTTCAGAAAGAAAAAATTTCGATCTGATGGACCATTATCGTGTTAAAGATATGAATGATATGATCTGAAATGAATTTATTTAATGATGAGTTCTATATAAGGGATATTTATCCCCGTATTCTGTTGGGTTGACCAGAATATAAGGAACCCTAGAATAAATTGGATCTTAAGAAAAAGAGTTGTCCTCTACTTGGCGAGATGAGGACATCTCACACTTTTTTAAGTGGGGTAGAATGTAAGATTCCTCCCCAGCCTTCGAGGCATACAGGAGTAAGAATCTCCCTTTTTGATCTTAAAATTATTCCCTCTCAAAAATAAAAGAAAGATTCTGTTTAAAAAAAAAGGAAGACCCTTTCCCTAGAATACTTCTCAGGAGTCACGCTGTTTTAAGGATTCAGAACAATGAGTTCAGAAGTGAAAATCGGTGTTTTGGATACCAAGGTTTTGGTCTTCATTCGAGTACGGCACAAAAGAAGTTCTTTATCTATTGGGGAGTTTAAGAAGTTATCCCCCAGATATTGTGAGCCTTATCTGACTTCAAAGAAAGTAAGTGACTTAGCTTACGAGCTTCTTTTATCTCCTCATCTCAAAGTTCTTAATGCCTTCTATAGAAAATTGTGCCAAACCCAAATCATGGAAAGACGGTAAAACTTCAGTGGCAAGCTACCGTTGGCTTCTAAGTTACGCTAGCTTCTTCCTTTATATAAGTCGTAACTTTTACTTGTCGCTCACAGTAATCTTACTCCCATCGATCTCCTTTCTTCCTAATCTCCTTCATGGCTTGGCAACAAGAATTAGTTTTATCCATAATGATTCCTCACCTTCAAGACGCAAGTGAGTCTGTGAAGAAGGATTTTATAGAACAGTATGAGCACTCACTTTTCCCTCACTTGGGAACTTCTGTAGCGCAGACCAAATGGCGGACCTATCAAGACATAACTAGGGTAACACCCTGGGGTCAGCAGCACTTCCGTAACAATGTCCGCTTGGCCATGGTTATTGAAGCTTTGGGTTTGGGTCCCCGATACTACTGCGTCATGAGATCAAGACATCCTGGGTTTTCTGAGCGGGTCTTCTTACTGGCGTGTTTTCTTCCTCATGAGAAGATATGCCTTTACCCCGTTTTTGGCTTGCCTCTCAGAGGTCCTTTTGTTAGAACACCTCATACCACTGAGATAGGCGCAGCAATAACCCACAGAATCATTCCCATAGATGAGTTACCTTATACTTGTGCAGCTTGTGACGACTGCTTTTGTGACCATATGATGGACGGGCTTATGGAAGTGTAAAGAGTTCCTCTATCTTACTGTATAAGTTCCGAGAATGAATAAAGTTTAAATCTTGTTCGTATTTTGAATCTTGCTCTCTTTAAGACTTATCTTGGTGGTTAATCTTGATTAAAATTTTTCTCAAAGTCTCATATTCGTGAATCTTGCGAAATTATCACAAGTTGCGAGATGAGGACATCTCGCGTTTTTTAAGTGGGGTAGAATGTAAGATTCCTCTCCCAAACCCCTTTTTGATGTCTAGTATCTTCTTCTATAATCAATCCCTCTTCAGAAATATAAAAGACTTGTTTCTAACTGTTTTAATCTAGAGAGAGAAAAATATTCTAGAGAGAGAATATTCAGATTTTGAATATTTTTGGATAGAAAAATATCTCTTCTAATTCAGATGAGTTCCCCTGAAACAGAAATTCAAAAAGAATTTTCCAATGTGCAATTGGAATTAATTGAAAATAGCTATAAAGAACCTTAGCCTAAGGGTCTAGATTTTCAGAAATCTTTAGACTATGGTCCAATTAAGGTTCCTATGGACCAATAGCATCAATCCATGTGTAGGGAGGAGATAAATCCAATTTGTAAAAAAGAAAATACCCAAAAATGAGTAAATGCTCACATGAGGTGAAGAGTTGAAAATGTACAAGGTTTATTAGTAAAAAATTATGAGCAATATTAAAAGTATGACATATGTAAGGAAGAGGAGTTCTTTAAAGGAGGTGCATATTTCACATAAGATGAAGAGTTGAAAATGTACAAGGTTTATTAGTAAAAAAATTATGAGCAATATTAAAAGTATGACATATGTAAGGAAGGGGAGTTCTTTAAAGGAGGTGCATATTTCACATAAGATGAAGAGTTGAAAATGTACAAGGTTTATTAGTAAAAAAATTATGAGCAATATTAAAAGTATGACATATGTAAGGAAGGGGAGTTCTTTAAAGGAGGTGCATATTTCACATAAGATGAAGAGTTGAAAATGTACAAGGTTTATTAGTAAAAAACTATGAGCAATATTAAAAATATGACATATGTAAGGAAAGGGAGTTCTTTAAAGGAGGTGCATATTTCACATGCTTGAATGAGTTTTAAACTCATAAAAATTGAGATATTTCATCTCTCCTCTCTCCTCATTTAAGTCTAGTTCCAAAAAGTTAGCTTAACTGACCTAAAAATGGTCAAATATTGACCAAACTGATTTAGAAAATTCTAGAATCAGTTTGTTTGGTTAGGAGCTCAATTTTTCCTATAAATAGAAGCCTCCCCCTTGTTGAAAAATATATAGTGTTTATGCATCGTTACTCTACTCCACCTAAGCCAAGAACTGTGAATTCATTTAATAATTCACTAGTTTTTGGAGCTTCCCTCTTTCTTCAATCCCCATTAGTGGCTCCATCAACATACTTAACCAATTGATTGGTTGGGGGCCTCTACCGTGAACAAAGAATCAAGCAAGTTGTAAGGTAATTAGTGAATATTCATCTTTCTATAATTTCTCAATATTTCTCTCTTCTCAACCCCTCTCAAGCTTGAGAAGTTTAATTGGTATGGTTTTTTTTAAATGCTATTGAAGTTTGAATAGTAGTGAAGAGTTACATAATGCTATTGAAGTTAATTTTCATTTATGTTTAAATTCTAATGATTCTTATGTAAATTCTCTCTCTCACTCAAGAAATGGTCATACTCATGACCCATTCTCAATCCAAATCAAGCTTTTCATAAAGCTTTTCCTTAACCCAAGATTAAGCTATGCTTGAGGCCAAATTAATGGCTTTTTCGTATGCTTTTAGTTTATGTATATTGATGATTCAATCCATTATGGATTAAGGATCCAATTAGAGAATCATTTTAATTATTTCCTTAATGATAAGCTTTATCCCTTAGAAAAATTGAGATTTATCAGTCATAGCAGCGGAGCTATGGCAAAATTTTTATAAAAATTATGCATAAAAAATTTTCATTCAAAGCATAAAAAGAGGACTTCCTACCATATTCTAGGAATCATCATCCTAGATTAATTGAAAGAATTTCATTATAATCATGGAGAAATTGAATTTTAATATTATGCATAAAGGATAAATTTTTATATCAAAAGTGTTATTTTTACCATTTTTATTTTCATGCATAGAAGTATGCATAATGGATAAATTTTTATATCAAAAGTGTTACTTTTATCATTTTTATTTCATACATAAAAGTATGCATAAAAGAAAATTTTTATATCAAAAGTGTTACTTTTATCATTTTTAATTTTCATGCATAGAAGTATGCATAAAGGAAAATTTTTATATCAAAAGTGTTACTTTTATCATTTTTAATTTTCATGCATAGAAGTATGCATAAAGGAAAAATTTTTATATCAAAAGTGTTACTTTTATCATATTGGATTTCATGCATATAGGTATGCATAAAAGATATTCTTTTTATACTAAAAGTATGATTTTCCTCATAAATGGATTTTATGCTTAACTTAGATGCATAAGAGAAATTCTTTTATTCTAAAAGTATAATTCCCTACCAAATTGAAATCATGCATAAGAAGATGCATAAAAGATTGATTTTAATTTCGAAAGTGTTAGTCTCCTTAAATGGAATTTATGTATAAATAAATGTGTAGAGAAATCTTATATCAAATAAAAGAATTCTCTTTTAAAAAAAAAAAAGATATGAAATGTGATAAGATGTGATAAGAGGTGTATGAGATGTGATAAGAATTGATAAGATGCGTATGGAAAGTGATAGGATGTGATAAGAGGTGTGATAAGAGGTGATAAGATGCTTATGAAATAAGTTAGGATGTGATAAGATGAATTAAGATGTGTATGGGGGGATGAGGTAAGAAGTGTATGTGATAGGATAAGATGTATAGGGGTTGTGATAGGGCGAGAATGGATGTGATGTAAAAGATTAGATGTGAAGGTATATGGGGTTATATATGGGAATGTGGATGTGGATGTATGTGAATGTGGATGTAGATGTGGATGTATAGATGTGAATGTGGAATGTGGATGTGGATGTATGTATGTATGTGGATGTATAGATGTGAATGGGAATGGGGATGTGGATGTATGTGAATGTGAATGTAGATGTGAATGTGGAATGTGGATTTATAGATGTGGATGTATGGGAATGTGGATGTGGATGTATGTGAATGTGAATGTAGATGTGGATGTATAGATGTGAATGTGGAATGTGGATGTGGATGTATGTATGTATGTGGATGTAGATGTGGATGTATGGATGTGTATGTATGAATGTGGATATGGGATGTGGATATATAAATGAGGATGTGAAAATGGAGGTAAGCATGTAGATGTGGATGCATGGATGTGAATGTGGATGTGAATGTGGATGTGGATGTGGATGTGGATATGGATGTGTATGTATGAATGTGGATATGGGATGTGGATGTATAAATGAGGATGTGAAAATGGAGATAAGCATGTAGATGTGGATGTATGGATGTGAATGTGGATGTGGATGTGGATGTATGGATGTGGATATGGATGTGAATATATGATATGTGATGTGAAGGAATCTGAAGTGAAGAGATGGAAAAGGAGGTGATTGGATGAGTACACATATACATGGAATGTGGAATAAGTAATGTGGATTAATGAGGGATAATGTGGAAAAATGAGAGTTAATATAGAAACTGTATTTGTAAACTGTTTGTAAATGCTGTTTGTAAATGGCTGTTTTATGTCAAGAATGCTGGGGAAGCATTTTGACCGTCTTGTGATTAAGGTCGTGGAGACCTAACTGATAAAGTTGCAACTGCTGACGGAGAGTCAATGGAGGACGTCTCGCGTAGCAAGGTCGACCGAGGTCTTGACCAGCCTCGGTTCGATTAAAATGGTGAGCTTCCGGTACGGTGGATGAGGGACCAAGGAAGCGGCCTATGAGTGAAGCGCTAGGTCACCTGCGAAGGATCCTAGAGGGTGCTGACCATACGGTGCTCGGGCTCTGGGTCGCCTAGGATACCCACGTGTGCGTCGAGGAAGATATTGGAATAAGGAGTAAGAGTTGTTTTGTGAAACCGGGCATGGATCTGGTTGACTGACCTTGCTGGTCCTCAACGGATGAGTCCATGGCTCTTTTATATGGATCTGTTGGTTGATCTTGCTGATCTTCAACGAGAGTCCATCTTGATAAGTGATTATATTGCCGAGTATTATGGGCTAGGAACTATGGAAACGGCCTCTGTGTGGACAGCTGGTGAGCGTTCTAGTTGCCAATGATGCCATAGATACTCTAATGAAGGAATGATGGGAAATTATGAATCAACTGGATAAATTGGGAGATTGTGATCAGTGGTACTATGGTTTCATTAAAGGATTGTTTTAAAGTTAGCTGATGCTAGGAAAAAGGCAATTTTCATATTGGGTGTGTAAGTGGTGTGGCTAGTTTTATGTTTGCATGAAATTCCGGCTAGGGGGCCTTGGAACTCTTTTCCTTGGTACCCGGGACAAAACCTAACCAAATTCCAAATTGGATCCCATCACTACAGTGGTTAGGCGGTTGGCTAACCCATGGGATCGGATGGGGTTAGGCTGGACTGATGGATCCGTAAACCGAGACTCAATTTCTGTTATTACGATAGATGAAGTAAGTCCCGGATAGTAATTGTTCTATGGATAGGAATCAACGGCTGTGCCTCTTGACGGGGAAAAAAGCGTTGATCCCAATGATCCAAGTGCAAGTTTCTTCCTTGATCCGACCGAGTATCTTTATAGGTGCAGTTGGATCAGCGTGATCAGTAATGATCTTGACTACGTTAGAGTAAAAAAAATTATCCTGGTGGAATCGCCCGTGCTTTCCGGGTAAGGGAAGTTTTTTCCGGGTTCGGTTTTGGAAAAACCGACGGATTAGTCTCTCCGTGGACGAGGCCCCGAATGTGGGACCCCTGTCCCGTGCGAGAAGTGCTACTTCCGCTGCTAGTACCCGAATCCGTTGCTCGGTGGGAACAGGGGGATCTCACATTTTCCGAATCCCAATCTGATACCCTTTCCAGAACAACTAGCTCATTGTCCATGGACAATCTAGGGCCGTCAAATAGTCATCCCTTAGCCCCAAGTAGGACACCCACAAGATCTTTTAATCCATTTGAAGCCGACACCATGGGGTTAACACTCAATGTGAGACTTCAATATGTCTACACGAATGCTCAAGGAGTAGAGATCTTTAGGGATCCACAACAACGGTATCTTGTTAAGATCGCATACTTTTTCTCAGAACTTGATAGAGCACCTCTAGTAAATGACCAGGGTAACATGTACATGGGTGGAGATGGTGTTCGCTACGAAGTCACCTATTATCCAGAGAATGTAGATAAATTAGGGGAGCTCTCTAAAAGCGAGTTCTTGGACTTATCAAAGCTTTCCAGAGCAAGGGAGTCTAGAGATGATTGGCTCATTGAGCCGGACATGCTTGGACCATCCAATGCCCAGTCCTCAAAGCCATCCATAGATGATTTACTTCTTGTAGATCTAAATTTGGAAAGGGACAGGAAGGGCAAGAGCAAAATGGATCAGGGGACTGAGAACCAATGGGAGTTTGTACGACAAATTCCAGTGACAAAGGTCTTACAGGATGACCACTTCAAGAGGTCTATAAGGACTCTTTAGAGGGATATTATGCCATAACTAGATTGCCAGAGCTAGATCTTCCTCTAGCACTTGTGGTGGTAGTTGAGAAGCTTGCAGGACACATGAACCGAATCGTTGATAAATGGGCCAATGAATACCGAACCTTAGATTGGAAGGAGATTCAAGAGCTCACGTGGAAAGGACAACCATTATTCATGGAAGAGTTCTCAACAAATACAGCTAAACCAGGAGAGACAGCCTTTCTTGGAGAAACTGTTGCTCCTCCCCTACGAGAGTTCACTAAAGAGGGACCCTCAACATCAAAGTGGACCACTGCTAGTAGCGCAACTCTAGCGCTAAGATATTATCCCACACCAAAAGTGTGACCACAGATCACACCACAACAACATTTCTCTCACTATGATAATCGGAGGGTAGGGGAGCCAACTCGGCCTCCCATAAATGCACCTCCTAAAATGCGGGTAACAAGATCTTTGGAGGGGGTTGGTGAGGCAGGTAATAGGGGACCCACACCAATTTGGGATGCATGTGGACCATCTTACCAAAGAGAGGAACAATTCCCACTGAGAGTGAGAGGCCGTAGGCCCTATGATGAGTATTCAAGACAAGTAAGGCCATCAACTCTTCAGAAATTGGTAAAGAAGTATGAAGGGTCGGGAGATCCATATGACCATGTAGCAGCATTTAGGCAAGCAGTTCGAGCTGAGCAAGTGACTGACAAGCATACTCAAATTGAAGGATTTGGGCTCACTCTTGAGGGAAAGGCCCTTGCTTGGTTTCAGGCACTAGAGGCTTCAGACAAATCTTCTTTACGAGCTCTGGAAGAGAGATTCATTGCTGCTTTTTCCTTGATGGGGATTCAACATGACACGATAGCAAACATCTACTCTTTCAAGCAAGGCGAGACTGAGAGTGTTAGAGATTGTGTAAATAAGATGAAGCAGTACATTAATCGTTGCCCAGAAGATGAGAAGCCCACCCAGAGTCGATTAATTTCTCTCTTCTTAAAAGGACTCAAAAATTCAACACTACACACACATCTCTATGCAAAGAAGCATACAAATTTCAATGAGTGTTGCCATGATGCTATGGATTTCATAGATAACTTCAAATTCCAAGATGGTACTAGCCCTGAGGTGAAACCTAGAGATCAATGGGGTGATGACCAAAGTTCAGGGTCTAGTGCGCTAGTAAGTCCAGACCAGATAGCTAACCTAGTACTAAGGAGATTGGGACAAACCTATCGCCCACCCATGCAGCCACAACAACAGCCAACAGCGAATGAGGAGTGTACTACCTACTACAGGTCCTCATCTTTGTGGAGCATGTGGCGGTAACCATAAAACCGAAGAATGTAATACCTTTTCTCCTCTAGTCACAAACCAACCCACAAAGAAGTGGTGCGAGGCCTGTGCTTGGAACTTTACCCACACCACACAGGAATGTACTCGCATTGCAAGAATGAGATAGGAGCGTGAGCAGCAAAGGGGTGGAGTGGCTCCACAAATACATCAACAGTATACTAATTTTGAACGTAAGCCACCGATGGCACAAGAGCAAGCACGACCTGTTCTTGGAGCTCAACCTCCTGTTCCTGGGACTGCTCCTGTGAGGGTTGTTGACTACGACAATTCAAATATGTGTAGAGACTTGGTAAACCCAGGCTATGTGGAGGAGGAATATGCATCATACCTCCACCTATCCCTTGGGGCCCAACCTCTCTGAAGCCAACATTAGAAACCATACCAGAAGTGTCATCGTCGGGAAATGAAAAGTGAGCTCATCTCACAAGCTTATAGCGAGAAGTCTGCAACAATTGCCACCCCATTGAAAGAAGGTATTCTGCCACCACCTAGCCTTGCCTTCCCATGCAATGATGAAGTTATTGATGCTAACGAGGACATGGCAAATGAGATGTGGGCAGCAGTTCATGAGAAAGTTAATGAGAATATGTCCTCTATTATTTTACCTCCATTCTCTGAGGTGGATTTTACTAGGGGCACGGAAAACAACTTTAGATGCCCAAGTATCCAGGAGGGAGTTTAAACAATTGTTTCTCCTGGAAGTAAGCATACAATGAAAACCTTACCATCATATTCGGGAGAATATGAGAACTGTTCTCAAACCTTGAGGATACCCTCCATGCATAAAAGGTTGACAAAGGAGATGGATATGGGTATTGTGCAAGCTATTTTGTCAGCACCAGTGGCTTGTACCTTACCTTTGCTTGATTTGATAAAGCTTCGACCTGAGTTGTGGAATGATATTACCACATGTTTGTCAGAGCAGGTATTGCTACAAAAAGGTCACCATCATTGTACTATACACCCTGAGACAAAGCATGTTATGCCAATTCCTATCAACAAAGTAGGAAAATTTTGTGAGGACGATCAGGGAAATGCTACCCTCCCATTAGAAGTGCGAAAAGTAGCTTCAACTGCAATACTTGATAGTGGTGAAGGAGTGGGCATTGTGACAAGGTCCATTTGGGAAAAGTGGGGCAAACCAGCTATTAGGAGTACCAGGATGCGCTTGCAGCTAGCAGATGGAAGCTTAGAACATCCCCTTGGGCTCCTTGAGAACATATTGGTCACCACATGTGGGATTGAATATGAGCACATCTTTGCAGTAGTGGATTTTGGAAAACATCCAAACTATGAAGTGATATTGGGTAGACCTTTCATGCGACAATTTCAAATGATTCAAGATTGGGGATACAATTATTTGTACCTCCGACATGATTCTGTCATCACAAGGGTCAACCTAAAGAATCACTCATATCGTGATGTAACAAGGTCTCCAATAGATGAGTTTGATTCTGATTCATCTGAGGGCTCAAGAGTTACATTGTCAGATGGGCAAGAAGATCTGTGGATGTGTGGAGCCTCATGTAGGGATTTCAATACTGAGAGACTTAAGAGTAATCGAAGTGTATCAGATGAGGCATACATTCCACAACCCTTCCCTGAGCATTTAATTGATCCACTAGAATGGAGTCATGTCCTTGCAACATTATCGACATGTGCTTTATCTAAGCCAATTCAATTTTGTGACTCAGATGGATATGACATTATTCCTATACGAATGGTACAATCACGTGACCTTCTAGATGTTTTGTACTATGGGGATGCATCCACAATAGCACTGCATGTAGAGGAAGTCTCAGTGGAGGATTTAACACTCGAATCTGCTAATAATGCTGATCAAAAGGGTGGTGTTTCTACCTTACACAACTCACTTTCAAAATCTGCTCTTGAAGTTCCAACACAAATGATGTGAATAATCGATGAGTCCTCAAGTGAGGGCCATGGGCTGGCATGTTCCAACTATCTAGTCACTACTCAAAGAAGGCCAGGCAAGAAGGAATTATCAATTTGGCCACCCAAAGATGCGTACAAACTTGTACCATCTAGCCTAGTTGCTAAGCCTCTTAAAAAGCACATCTTTTCAAAACCTAAACCTCAGATTGTTACTCGTTGGGTCCCAAAGCATGTTCTTAAAGCACAAGGCTATTATGAGGGTGCAACGGAATTTGGCTTCCTAAATGCCATGGTTTGCTAGGGGTAAAAGAGTGTATCAATAAGATTCCAAAAGCCACCCTTGGTTTTCCACTCAGGGGGGTCACTATATGTAAAATATCCCTATCGCGTGCGTTCAAGGCCTATATTTTAAATCCCTTATTTGTGAATTTTTTAGTCTATATAATATCCCCTTTTCTTTATGAATCTGTAAATTTTTTTGAAAAAATTTTAAATCATACCCTTATGTAAATATATTTCTGTAAGTTTCATAAATTAAAATTATGCTTCTGTTGAATGCACGTGATATTCACATTTTTTTGTGAGTGACCCCCCCGAGGTTTTCCATATCAGTGGGTGCAAAGGAAATCAACACAACCTCTTCAAGATAGGATAGGTGGTTGTGATAGCACCTACAAATCTCCTTGTGTTGACCTTCCCAAAACATGTATTGAATCACCAGTTGTCCCAATTTCTCCTTGTTCCACAATTCCATCATCAACTTGTGTACCTAAGACAAATCCAACTTTACATGAGTCTCCTTTGAGCATAGAAGGCTAGCACTTCAATGCCTAAATCCTCTTATCTTGCTCAAATTCCTCAACAATTGCTAACCTTCCTACCTCTTAAGAAGGACATACCCAAAACCAAAGATAAGGCATTAACACTACAATTGCAGCTCTTTGGTAGATCAGTGTTTGAATAGTCTCACATTTACTAATATGGTTCCTTATGCCTTTAGAGGATTGTGTTCTTTTTGAGATGATCTCCACCACCAGGGCAAGGGTAAGCTCAGCGACTCCACAGTAAGATCAACAAGCTAGGGCACTTTTCTCCCACTGGGTTTTTCCCCTCGGCTATATTCGGTGATTGGCACCAATAACAAATTTTATTCCTTTCTTTTCTTTTTTGGTTTGTTAATAAACATTTTGCAGAGATCTCAGCTAAACAAGAGCATACAAACACGCCCCAATAGTCCACCTACCGTGCACACAAATTAGGAAGGGGGGAGACATGCAATGCCTACAAAGAACAAGGAGAAGCAATTTGCACAACATCAGCAATACATCAATGCAAACGAACAACATCAACGAGCATTACAACAGGTGTATTCAAATCATAATCTTTTGTTCTTTATGTGCTTTTAACTTTTGGTTACATTGTTTGCATGTTCACACACAGTTGGCTGGTTTAAGTTTTAAATTAGTTGTTAAAATGTGGTGAGTAATTTCTAGATTCTTAGAAGACTTAGTAGAAGGTATTTCTATTTGAAGACGGTGTAGGATATACACCAACGGAGTATGCCAAGTTCTTATGCTCTCGAAGTATATTAGTTATCCCTAGTGGTAGCTACCTCTTAGGTATGGGCTAGGTTCTAGGATATATAAAAAATTCACAAAAATCATGACCTAAAAAATATATATAAGTGAATCGAGACATGACCTGTCTACAGCCATGTGGAATGCTTGCTAGGACCTGGGGTTGTCTTAGCACCTTGGGGCCGATGCCTTGGTTTCCATGGGGTGAACACTGACGTCTAAAAGATTCAGAAAAAGACCTTCAAGGACTCTATCGCCTTGATAGATGTTGGTAGGACTCTGGGGTACATTATGGCCCCTTGAGACCGATGCCCTCATCTTCATGGGATACTCCTTATGTCAAAAAGAAAGAAAAGGGTGTGTCGCCCTTGAGATACTTAGCAGCCTTTAGATTCTCTTGGCGGAGGTCTCTTGGCCATTGCTTGGGTCTCATTGGGATGGAACCTTCCTCTTTATCATCTTTTACACACACACCAAAAAAAAAGAAAAAAAGAAAAAAAAAGTTATCCAATCACCATTGCTCATATTTAGGAGTAGGTTTGCCACTTAGGAATAACTTAAATACTTGTAGGACATTGAGACTGCGGTCATAATCTGTGGTGTACAAGCACACTTGCCTTTGCATATCACTATCTACCACTTAGTCTCACTTTGACTAGTCTTTACTCACCTCTTTTAGCACTCTTTAAAACTCTAATCAGCCTTCACTTGTATGCTCACGTGTGAGATTGTCATTGCTGGTTTTTTTTCAATAAAAGGCTTTACTTGTATCCATTGTTTTTTGCAGCTTTTGCTTCTACCGCGCTTGGGGATGTGCGCAAAACAGGAAGGGGGGAGTGTTTCGTGACAAGTGGACGAGTGGTGATCAATGCAAGGATACAACTCAATGATGCAAGCAGGAAAACAAGTGACATTCTTCTTTAGGGCTCTTGTAGAGAGTTCCAAGTTGTAGATGAGTGTGGGAGTGGGCTTAAGAATAATCCCACATGGGAAGTTTTGGGAGTTTTAGAGTTTTTGTATAAAAAGTGGCTCATTTGAGAGCTTATGTACACTTTGGGCTAAGTTCATGCTAGAGCTCCTTTGAGAGAGCTACTCTCCCTCTTCTCCATAGAGGTGAAGACTCTTCTCTCACCCCATCTACATCTTTGTATGAGATAAATCTCTTCATTGAATCAATAGCAATGTCATGAGTCTTTTCTCATCCTCTTCTCTAATCATTTTACTCTTATGCATGCTTTTAGTATTTCATTTTTGAGTATGTGGATTGATTTGAAGCTTTCATGGAAGCTTGATGCTTGAGAGTGTGCATGCTTGTAGGAAGATAGGAGTGGAGTGAGGTCTTTCTCTTTGCTTGTGTGCATAGTGAATGTGTTCCTCTTACTTGTATTTGTGAATGAATGGGTGTGTAGGAATGAGGACAAGTTGAGCTTGTGTGTGCTAAGTCTAGTGTCATGTGATGGTAGCCATAAGCATTCTCTCCATCAAATGGATAAGCTTTTGTGCACCGGTACGGGTTGAATCCCTAGCTCCGAAAGGGATGCAAATCCCATTGGATTGAGCTACATGTGGATCATACTACTCTTGCTACAAGTGACTGAGTTTTTCGTCTCTCCAGGCATCGTAGGTCAGAGGCGAGGGATGCATTTAGAGAGGGGAAAGAGAAACCTATTTGGCTAGATGATAGGGAGTGGGAAGCCATAGCTCAAGAGCTCACAGAGACACCAGAGAGGTTTCAACAACAAAGAGAGGCGGCAAGGACAAGACTCCAAACAGTAGGGGCTTCTCATCTTGGGAGTGGTGGTTACGAAACCATGCGCCATGAATTCGTAAGTATTTGTAGCAATTTTGTTTATCTAAATGTATGTATGTGGGCTAAATGTTGATTTCTAAAAGTTGTAATTGTTAATCGTTTATGTAGGAGTTGGCCATGAATCGCCCACCAAGTAGGCGCGAGAAGAGAAGTACGCTCACAAACATGGCCTTGTGGCCTTATTTGAGATGCTTGAAGAAGAAGGAGAGACCATCAATTGGGAGGCATTACCATAATGTAAGACCTTCAAACTATTGGTATATGATCAAAATATTCATGAGTAATGTTTAATTTCTTGTTTATCTAAAAAATAAAAAAACGAGCACGGTTATCTTTTGTGCTCTATTTTAGACAGAATGTTGCTGTCTGTTTACTGCTGTTGAGTCCTGTTGACTGCAGGCAGCCAGGCAACACCATTCTGTCTAAAAAAATTTCTGCTGTGGCGTCGGTATATTCCCCGGTATAGGTGCCGGTATATTCGTCGGTATATTTGCCGGTATTGTCGCCGGTATACATGCTGGTATATTAACGCCGATATTTACGTCGGTATACACGCCGCTATAGGTGCCGATATAAGCACCGGTATTAATGCCCGCCGACGCTATACCGACGTCGTGGTTTCGACGCAGATATCGGGGTTTATACCGATGACGGGGATTTTTTAGACCCCGTTTAATGACGTCAGTATAAGCGCCGGTATTAGGCTATCATGTAGTAGTGCCGGTATCCCTTAAACACTGCCCATCATCGCACAAGCAACAAACTATTTATTTTTAATGAACCGTCTTTATGCGATGATAGGTGTCATTTATGCCATGTAGAAGGTGTGCCCAAGCAATGCTCATGTGACAATTGATCATCATTTTGAGTGTCAGAGACACGATGCTAAGTAGTGACATGTATGATGATGCCTATAGTGAAGAAAACGGGGAGCGCTAAGGGCGGATTCTATTGTAGTGTGCCAAGTTAATTAAATGGTGATGTTTTTTCTAGTAAGAAATCAGGACTTTCCAATATCCCCTCTTTTTCTATTCACAAAGAAAAAGAGGCTCTTATTAGACCCCTTTTTTTTCTATCAAGAAAGGAGGCTTACCATGGCCCCCCATTTTTTCTCCACTATGAAATTGGGACCTTTCGTATTTTCTTTCCATGACTATAAAATTGGAGCTTTTCCATGGCACCTATTGTCACTCTATGCTCTGAAGGCTTGGTTTTCTTGCTCTCTAGGACTATGTTGCACTTAGGTTGAAGGAATTTCTTTACGTTTTCTTGTTCCTATAGGAGACCATGCTTGATCATTTTGGCCAATAAAAGAGGAAAACACCAAGCTAATTGAGCCTTTTGTGGTATTGTCTCTCACATTACATAGGTTTTATGCCTTTCTAGATTACACTTTTTTCTTCTCATTCAATATCCAGGCATAGCCTCTTTGTATGGATGTATTTCTCAATTGGCCAAGAGCATCTTGTAAGCCATAGTCCATGAACTTGTCACACTAAGTGCCTATGTCATTAGTTATAGAGTCCAAATATGCTTATGACACATATCTTTGTAAGTTCTCTTTGCATGATGTAATTTTTGTTCAAGCCTTACCAAACACTTATTGTAAACCCTCTTTGGAAGATATAGTGTTTGTTTAGGCCTTATAATGACTTGTGCCTATCATCAAGGCAAACCAAAGTAGCCCATAGTAGCAAGTACAAAGGTGTCCAAGATGAAGGTCCAATGAAATATTTAAATACTTTTGGGTTTCTTAAAAAAAGCATTTACAAATTATGTATATTTACAAAACTTTATGCAATAGACTTCATATGTTTTTTTGGGTTCGTATCGCAAGGTCCCCACCATGAAGTGGGGACATGCCTTTACCCTAGAAAGGCATAGCTAATGGTAGAAATAAAGGGTTTTAAAATTTGAAACCCTTATCAGTTGCTAGATGTGAAATGCATGTGCTTGCTATGAGGAATCCAATTTTTTTATTCTGAGTATTGAGAGAAATTGATAGAAAGTCTTTGGTAAGTTGTTGTGAGTGTGCCACATAACATGCCATATGTAGATATCAATATTCTAGAATTCATGGTGAACGATTCTTTTCTTCAATGTAACAATAAATGTTTACACGTGCGTTTCATCTTTAAAGACATGAAGTACAAGATCATAGTACATACAACAAGAGTAGATTACTATTTACAACTTGAGATGTGTTCTGGTGGAGTGCACATAAACACCTATGATGGATTGGTTATAATATTATGATGCCTTCTCCTTGCTTTTGCCCCATTGAAACATTTCTACTTCAACCACCTTTTGAGTCTTTATTTTTGTGTAATTTAATATTTTTCAGATCTATCGATAGTGGACCTCAAATTAACATGGAAATATCTCCTTACTTTTTTTTTTCATAGTTTAGTAGTTTTCTAAGCTACCGATTGTTGACTTCAAATCAACATGACAAGAAGGGCTAACACAACATTGTTGTGCAGGTATCCCTATTTTTCCCCACCTGTGAATATAGGAAACTCCCAACATGACAAACAAAACTCTAACACACTCGCATTTGCAGCCTTTTTTCAACTCTTTTATTACCATCTTTCCCAAGCAAGTTGTATTAGTATGGATTCATGCATTCTATTAGTCCGGATCACTGTATTAGTATGGATTCATGCATTCTATTAGTCCCGATCGCTGTATTAGTAGAATAGCGATCACCATGATTTTCTCTGCAAGTTATTTCATGAAATCCTTACCACAATCCTTGATAGCGATCACCATGATTCTCTCTGCATGTTGGATTTGTGCCTTCATTGCAAATTTTAGTTGCTAATCAGCCCATCTCTGTAGCGACGGGGCCTAAACTCAAAACAAAAGGGATAAAACGTTATGTTAAAAATTTGTTTAATTAAAGTACTAACGTGGGAACGGCCGACGATGAGACAGCTGCTATTTTTATGGCATATGTATATAGTCAGCGCCTACTAACTATGAAAGAGCTTGTTTTCATGGTGCTAACACTATGATTACACATATTGCCTGCACATTATCATATTGCCAGCTTCTAAAGTAACATTTTCTTCTGTCTTCTGTTGCGCCAGTTTATGCTCCCAAGTTTAATATACTACATATACCATAATTAACTTCCAGACCTTGTACAAAAACTACCAATGGTGAAATGCCGCTGTAATAAAGAGACGTTAGACGTGTGGATTTCACATATATATTCCAAAGTTGTGGTACATATGCCATGATATAATGCATAGATCTAAGTATGTCTTCGTTTTCTGAAGTATGATGATAATGCGTAGATCAAGTATAATATTAGATATCCTTCTTTATACCCAAGAAATTATATAGTGAATACATTGACTCCATATGCTAAGAATAGAGTAGCATATCTCCAATTGTGTAGCTACTTGTTTGGGTATTTTCATCTATGCAAGATGGTTTTCTCTCAACCTTTGCCTATCTACAGTAATAGTTGGACACACATCACCCAAGATGCCATCATTTCCACCCTCTTGATCTTGCCTCTTCACATATTCCATCAAGTAGGCATGGTTTTCTATGTGCTCACATTGATGGCTACCGCATGCATGGGTTGTGCTTTTATCAATATTATATTCGTGAGACAAGGTACCCATAGGATTTTTATCTCAATAGAGAACGATCGAGTGATGGCGGTTTATGTATTTAACAAAGGGACACCCATGGTACCCATAAAGAGGAAATAGAGAGGGAGAACTAGGTGGGCCTAGCCAAGGCGGCTAAGCCAACCCCAGCCAATCCTTAAGGCCAGGCCCATAGAGCCACTAAAGCATAGTCAAAGAGTTGTTACTATTTTGCACACAAGCGCGCAGGCCCATTATGGGCTTGGAGGCGGCCATAGAAAGAGTACTTAAGCCTTGTTTTTATAGAATGGCTCCTATTTGCTTTGCATTGAGCTTTGTGAAGAGGCTACTCCTACTAAAGCTATTTGACTGCAGCACTCTTCCTTCCTAAGCAAACCCATCTTTTCTTGTTGAGACAACCCCTCTATTATGCCCACAAGCCTTGCTCATGCTACACTCCAAGGTACCCACTTGTGCATGCCACCCATGAAAAACATGCGTATATACACACATAAATATCTACCTACCACTTACACATGCACAAATACCCACCCATCCACCCACCCACCCACTCACACATATGCATGCATACTAAGGAAGCAATTAATTCATACATGTGTGCATACTAAGCAAGCAATTTATAAATACATACATGATATGATGTCCAAAACAATGGATTGAACGCTACAGAGATATCAAAAAGAATTGAGTCTTAAGGTATCAGGATTGAATGCTACAGAGATATCATGTTCTCTTCTTGACCTAGCCTTGATTTACATGTCTACTCCTTTGCCTCAAATCTGAATTTCTTGCTTCCTTCTGCAAACAACCCAAAAAGTGAGTTAAGTGTAAATTCAAGCCCAAAATGTAGGCATACAGGATTCCCCATGATGCTACTCTTGCTACAATGATGACACTAGCCAAAGACTTTCAAGAACCGCCACCCAAGCCAATGGACCCGGATGTTCAAACAGTAGAACCAAAATCATTCTAGCATGAGAGACAGAACCTAGCATATGAAAGAGCAAACTCTAGCATCTCGGAGATGTACAAAATCCATGGAGAACTTACCATAGAGACGGTTGTAGAAGACCTAGGAAAGAAAGTAACTTAGGCTTCTTGGATGCATCCTTGAGACTTCACCACCTTGCACATAATTGCCACACTAATAGCCAGCTTACAAAAAATGATACCATGTTAGGGTAGCATCTTCCTCTCTTCTCCATCCCCTAGCAGCTTGAGACGACTTGCATTGGTAAGTATGAAATTCGAATCATGCATGGAAAAATGTGTGGCAAGCAACATGGATCTAACTGTGTACCATGTAGATCAACAAAACCAATTACTCTAAGAAGAGACCTACTTCACATGTGACGAAAACCAAGGAGCTACAATTGCATCCGATCTAGCTCTACCATGTGGTGGAGCTAGAATGCATCGATCTAGCTGTGTACCATGCAGATCAACAAAATCAATTACTCCAAGAAGAGATCTACTTCACATGACAAGAACCAAGAAGCTAGAATTGCATTGATCTAGCTCTACCACGTGGTAGAGCTGTATCCAACCTAGACCACATCATAGAGCTAGACTGCTTTGAGGTCTAGCTCTACCATGTGGTGGAGCTAGAATTGCATTTGAGGTCTAGCTCTACCATGTGGTAGAGCTAGAACGCATTGATCTAGCTGTGTACCATGCAAATCAAAAAAACCAATTACTCCAAGAAGAGGCCATGACGAGAACCAAGGAGATAAACAAGTGTGTTGAATGGCCCTGGGACCCAACTTTGACGCGCTGGGAGAAGTGATTGCGATGCCCAAATCCGTGCACGGAGTGATGTGGACAGTCCATGTGGTCCGTTCTCTGATGGGGTCCCGGATCCTCAACTTCTAATTGTCCAAATCCGGGTTCTCGACAAAGATGCACGAGTGTGCCAATTGGTGGAAATTTCCAATCGTGGCCCAAACAGCGCCGAAGAGGCATGAAATTCGAATCATGCATGGAAAAATGTGTGGCAAGCAACCCGGATCTAGCTTTGTACCATGCAGATCAACAAAACCAATTACTCTAAGAAGAGACCTACTTCACATGACGAGAACCAAGGAGCTACAATTGCATCCGACCTAGCTCTACCATGTAGTGGAGCTAGAATGCATCGATCTAGCTCTGTACCATGCAAATCAACAAAATCAATTACTCCAAGAAGAGATCTACTTCACATGACAAGAACCAAGAAGCTAGAATTGCATTTGATCTAGCTCTACCATGTGGTAGAGCTGTATCCAACCTAGACCACATCGTAGAGCTAGACTGCTTTGAGGTCTAGCTCTACCATGTGGTGGAGCTAGAATTGCATTTGAGGTCTAGCTCTACCATGTGGTAGAGCAAGAATGCATTGATCTAGCTCTGTACCATGCAAATCAACAAAAACAATTACTCCAAGAAGAAGAGGCCATGACGAGAACCAAGGAGATAAAAAAGTGTGTTGAATGGCCCTGGGACCCAACTTTGATGCACTGGGAGAAGTGATTGCAATGCCCAAATCCGTGCACAGAGTGATGTGGACATAGAGCAACTTCCCTAGCACAACTAGTATCACCTTCTCGTTCCCATATCCACATTTTCTATACAGCGAAATTTCAACAATTAAAACCATATTATGAACTATGTTTCAGTATCTTATCATACATTGGGCTTTATGCATTGAGAGATATGTGCATGTGAGATCTCTATGTGCTGAGAGTTCTATGCATTTGAGAGCTCTATGCATTGAGAGCAGTGTGTATGTGAGAGATCCATGCATTAAGCTCTTACATGTGAGAGATCTTGTGTATTGAGCTCATGCATGTGATCACTCTAGGCATAACAATCTCTCACATGCATGAGCTCAATGCATGTGAACTCTATGTAGCTCTCATGTATGAGAGTGCTTACACTCATGAAAATGAGAGCTCTCATGCAAAAGAGCTCTTAATAAATGCGAGCTCTCATGGATAGAGAACTCACATGCATATAGAGATATCATGCAGCACACAAGAGCTCGTACACTCAATGCCAAAATAAATGAAAATAAGAGATCTTATGCATAGAGATCTCTTGCAGCCATGAGATCTCAGATGCTCTTATAAAAAACTCCCATAGCACCCTTGTGGGTTGCAACATAAAAAGAGAGCATTGGGTTTAGAGCTTACCACCACAACTCGGTAGGTGGTGAGGACCTAACACCAAAGCATGGTCAAGACGTGAGGTCAAGAGAATAACACAATAGAGAATTATTTACATACTTTTATTTACTCTGATGCATGTGATACTGATTATGCATAGAGGGCTCTCATGCATATAGATCTAGGATATATCTACGCAAGGTGTGAGAGCTCTCATGCACAGAGAGTTTTCATGCATTGTGAGAGATCTTACATAAAGCTCTCAAGCGTGGATCTCTTCCATGAGAGATCCATGCATATAGAGCTATCATTGTGTGTGACTCATTGTGAGAGCTCCCATGCATATAGATCGCAAATCTCATGCATAGAGAGCTCTCATGCATATAGATCAGCTGTTATCAAGTGTGAGTCATTGTGAGAGCTCCTATGCATAGAGGGTTGTCATGCATATATATCTCATGCATGAGAGCTCTTATGCATATCGATGAGCTCTCATGCATATAGAGTTATCATACATGAGAGAGTCTTATGCATGGAGCTCTCTTGTATTCTAAGAGGTCTCATGCATGAGATCCCTCTTGCATTGTAAGAGCTCTCATGCATTAATAGCTCTCATATGCATAGATCTCTCATATCATGCATGAGAGCTATAGAGATCTTGGTCTTGCACTAGAGCTCTCATGCAAAGAGCTAGGTCTTACATTAAGAGCTCTCATACATAGAGCTCCCATGCATAGAGCTTGGTCTTGCATTAGAGCGCTCATTCATAGCTAGGTCTTACATTAAGAACTCTCATACATAAAGCTCGCATGCATAGAGCTATATCTTGCATTATTATAAGAGTTCCCATGGGTAGATCTCATGTATAGAGTGAAAGAGCCCCCATGCATAGAGCTAGGTCTTGCATTCAAAGCTCTCATACATAGATCTCACATGCATAGAGTTAGATCTTGCATTATTATGAGAGCTCTCTTACATACATCTCATGCATAGAGCTATATCTTGCATTATTATTATAAGAGCTCCCATGGATAGATCTCATGTATAGAGTGAAAGAGCTCTCATGCATAGAGCTAAGTCTTGCATTAAGAGCTCTCATACATAGAGATCACATGCATAGAGTTAGATCTTGCATTAATTATTATAAGAGCTCTCATACATAGAGCTATATCTTGCATTATTATAAGAGCTCCCATGGATAGATCTCATGTAAAAAGTGAAAGAATTCTCGTGCATAGAGCTAGGTCTTGCATTAGGAGCTCTCATACATAGAGCTCACATGCATAGAGTTACATCTTGCATTCTTATGAGAGCTCTCTTGCATAGATCTCATGCATAGAGTGTAAGAGCAGGAAAGTACAATTTTAAGCAAGGAGAGAGGGGAGAAGCTATGCTATGAAGAAGGTGGAGAGGGGTCTTTTGTGCATGCTCTAGGACAAGGGAGCTTCCATAGCCGTCTTAGCAATGTTCTTGGCTACCATTGGGACACAAGTAGTGCTTTGTCATTTCAAGTCATCTTGCACTAGTTTAAGTCACTTCAACTCCAGCTCTACCATGTGGTCGAGCTAGAATGCATTTCTCTAGCTCTAGCATGTGGTAGAGCATTCAAATTATCCCGCCTAATTTTAAATTCAAATTATCCCGCCCTTTAAGAATTTAAAATGGTCTTGCTCTTTTTCAAATTTTCCTTGACATCCATGTCGCTTATGTAATACAAACCTACTTTCCCATCTTGTCATTGACACCAACACTTGGACATCACCGCATCCATTATCAAATTCAACGATACTACAAGGTACACATATTTTTGTCTCATATTAAATCATTATCTATGATTAGATTTAAAGTTTTGAACATGTCAATTAAAATTCAGATCATACACATTGATATAGAGTAGAACATAAAAGTATGCAAGAATTCAAAAAATCCGGAATGGTTGAAGAGAAAAAACGTGAATCTACTCCGCCAAGTGCATGTAGGTGCAGTGCGTGCCTTGGTTGTCAAGCGTCATGGTCTCTTCCTTTTGAATGATTTTGTCATGATGTTTGGGGGAAAGAGAAGAGATAGTAGAACAGAGTGTGAAGAGAAGCTGGCGATGATGAAGCTTTTCTAGCTATGGCGTCCTGCTGAGCATCATAGTCAGTCGCATCACAGTCTACCTACCCCACACTGCTAACGCGACTCCGGCTTGCTTTATGCCCATATTTGTCAAGCTTGTCTGCCCAACTGCGCTGCATGCTGCTATCTCATGAGCATCCTACAGGTTTGTCACATTCTCCCCCACTAAGGCTGCAGCTTCCCTCAGCTGTATGAGGCCCAAAAGAAAGCAGTGCACAAAACTCCAATCCAATCTCACCCAAAGAACTGAATAGACACAGATCTAGGATACTTTGTATCGATTTGCAGAGGCTAACATTTCGACTTTGCCTTGTTAACACAAGAACCCGCAAATGAATCTGCTGACAACAGAGTATGAAGAGAAGCTGCAATTGATGAAGCTTTTCTGGCTATGGCGTCTGCTGCTCTAGGCAGTCAATTGCATCATAAGCAATCTCAAGCATCCACGCCAAACGAACCAGCGCTGCTTGCAGGCGTAGGAGGATGCGGGCAGAGTAGTCAGAGCAGGGCGCAGAGGTCGTAAAGCAGCCAGGCCAACGCATGCCATAGAGTTGAGAGAGAGAGAGAGACGCGGGATAAGGTTTTGAAATCTTCTGCAGAGAGAGACGTGCCGGGATAAGATTTCGTAATTAAAAGATTTAATTTATTTATTTTTTTGAAAATTGCAGACAACCTGTAGGACATGTAAATTAAATGATATTAATATATACATTTACATAGGGTTTAAGTTTATATAAATAACCTATATTTTATAAATAAACCTATAGTTTAAGTTTATAAATAACCTATAGTTTATAAATAAACCTTTATAAATAGGTAATATAAAGTTATAATCGATAGGCTTAAAGATTTGATTATAAAAATATAGCTTTTATAGCTATATATATAGGCTTAAAGTTCATAATTAATAGGCTTATAGGTTTGTTTTTATAAATAGGCTTGAAGATATATATAAATTATTAGGCTTATAGGTTTAATAGGTTAACTATAGTAACTTAAAGATATATAAATTATAGGCTTATAGGTTTAATAGATTAACTATAGTAACTATAGGTTTGATTATATAAATAGACTTAAAGATATATATAAATAGGCTTATAGGTTTAATAGGTTCACTATAGTAACTTAAAGTCTATTTATAGTTTATAATTATACTTTATATATCTTATTTATAAACTTTCTATAGCTATATAAATCAAACCTATTTATATATAAACCTATATAATTTAAAGTTTATAAATAACCTATAGTGACTTAAATTATATACATTAACCTATATATTAACCTACAACTATAACTATATAACTTATAGTAGCTTAAACTATATATTTATAACTATATAGCTTATAGTAACTTATAGTTAATAAAAGCTTATTTTAATGCTACTATATTATAGCTTATTTAATAAATATAACTGTAAGCTTATAAGTTTGATTATAGCTTTTATTACAGGTTAAAGTATATGTATAAATTCAAGGGGATTTTGGTACAAAGATAGGGCAAGGAAATGTATCCATACTAGTGGAGGAATGTTTGAAAGATATGGTCCTACCTTTTCCTACAATGGATACTTCATCTCTCCAAGACTCATTATGGAGTGCCGTTCGATGCCCAAAGATTATTTTGCAATCTACTATCATGAATGGCAACTTAATTTGATCAAACGAAAGCTATAGCGCTGATGAAGAAGGGGATCATTCTGATCCTCCAATTACAGATGCAATTCCTATAACAAGCCTAGAATTTGAAACATTGATTCCTACCATAGATTGTTAGGTATCAAGGACTAGGGAAGATCAATTCACACACAAACCATGATTACATAAACACTTCTATTGCATTAAATGAGAGACTACAAGTTTATATAGATTTTTAGGACTAATAGAGTCTGACCTTTTTTCTAGATCGTTGGTTCTCATCATGTGAAGTAGGTCTCTTCTTGGAGTAATTGGTTTTATTGATCTGCATTAGGTCCACCACATGGTAGAGCTAGACCTCAAATAATTCTAGCTCTATGATGTGGTCTAGGTAGAATACAGCTCTACCACGTGGTAGAGCAAGATCAAATGCAATTCTAGCTCCTTGGTTCTTGTCATGTGAAGTAGGTCTCTTCTTGGAGTAATTGGTTTTAAAGATCTGCATGGTACACAGTTAGATCGATGCATTCTAGCTCCACCACATATGGTAGAGCTAGACCTTAAATGCAATTCTAGCTCCATCACATGGTAGAGCTAGACCTCAAACTATTTGATCTAGCTCTACCACATGGTAGAGCTGTATTCTACATAGACCATATCCTAGAACTTTAAGGTCTAGCTCTACCATGTGGTGGAGTTAGAATGCATCAATCTAGCTGTACCATAAACCATGTTGTAGACCTAGAATGCCTGGAGGTCTAGCTCTACCATGTGGTGGAGCTAGAATATATTGAACTAGCTCTACTATCTGGTAACTCTATCATGTGGTGGAGCTAGAATGCATCAATGTAACTATATCATGTAACGGAGCTAGAATTCATTGATCTAGCTCTACCATGTGGTAGAGCTATATCAAAATAATCTATCTAGACACCATGGTATCGCTAGAACGCTTTAAAGTCTAACTCCACCACATAGTAGAGATAGTCTTCAATGGGTTCTATCTCTACCATATGATAGAGCTAGTTCTAGCTCGGCCACATGGTAGAGCTGTACTTCATGGTGGAGTCTGATGTAGATTCCAATCTTAAAAAAAATGCTTGCTAGATTTGATTACTAGTTTAACAAGTCCAACATGATTATGTGCAGGATGGAGTTCCAATCTGGAGGGAGGGTCTACATGATGTTGAACAATGATTCTGTTGGTATTGGCTGCGTGTGTAGAATTAATCCAAATTCCACTTATAGTGGAACAAAGATTGGTCAAGGAAATGTGTCATTACTTGTGGAGGAATGCTTGAAGGATGTGGAACTACCATTCCCTACAATGGATACCATTTATCTAAAAAATGCATTATGGAGTCATGTTCGTTGGCCAAAAATGCTAGGGAGCTGGAATTTGGAGTGGAGTGAAAGATGCAGTGATGCAGATCAAGAAGAGCCTATGGAACCTCCAATTGTAGATGCAAAACCGATAACATCTCCAAAACTTGACATGCAAATCCGAGAATCTTGGAAGAATGAGATGGTTCTTATAAAGGATGAGAGCATGATGCAGACTATCAATCAAGGGACTATCTTATATGTGTTTCCATTTGAATGTGTCAACTTTCAACAACTTGGTGATGATTGTGTGGGTGTGGCTATTGAAAGTGCAAATGAATTTCAAACTATGCCGCAAGTGGATAGTATCACCCTAGTTAAATGGCCTATTAAACAGCTGACAATGCTGGATGGGAGCCCATTGCAATGCTATGTTCCGCTTAATGGCATGCATGCTGAACATGCTGATGTATGTAATGAGGATAATGATGGAGATGTAACTAATGAGGTTAATGTTGCCCAAACCTCTGCAAAAAATGCTACACTTTCATAAACAGGATTCCAAAGTAGAGACCACAACCAGCTTTTGCCTTTTATATGTCACGTGAATGAGTTCAAAGGATTTCATCCATTGGTTGTCGTGAATTAGTTCAAAGGATTTCATCCATTGGTTGTTGTGCAAAAAAATGTTGTCAGCTAATCGATCGTGATGTACTAATCAATTGTGATGTACTAATGAGGATACGACAAGACTTTTGGGGACAATCTTAGGAGTCTCGTACAAATTATGTATATGATGTGCTTTCTATAGCTTGGTATCGTGACTGAGCTCAAAAAATAAAATATGAATTTAGGTTAAATGGGGTGATTGTTTGTTGCAGAGCATGGTATGAGATGCATGGTATACCAAAGACATCCTTTTACCGTTACAAGGAAAAGTTTGAGTCCGGTGTGTGTCAATATCTGCATGGAAACATAGGGGTATTGAGGAGAGGCCTACAACATACTAGTGAGGCAAGAGCACTACTTGATGAATTTGTGAACATGAACTCCGAGCCTACGCCACACAAAAGTAGAACAATGCTAGATGGCTCAAGGGAAACCAGGTTGTCGATTCCATCAATATTCAAGCAAGTTGACATTTTAAATGAAATCAACGCAACACGAGCAGTTGGGACATGAGAAGAGGCTATCAAAGTCATCGTTTAGTAGAATTTGGAATAAAGAGTACCCACAAGTGTCCCTAACAAAGGCAAGTAAGTTCTCCAAGTGCACCTTGTGTAGTGGTCTCAAGGCAAAACTAGAAGCCAAACCTAGTCTAGAAGAAAGAGCAAGGCTCCTCAGTGAAAGAGATATTCACATGCAACAACAACAAAGTTGCAGGGGCTTATACTATGCATGGCGCATATTTTTAGAAACCCAACCACAAAAGTATGTATGCATCATCCATGACAAGATGAATCAAAAGAAAACAGCCATTCCCAGACTACGGGTCCTTCCCAAGCATGTGGATTCGGGATATAATTTACCAATTGCATTGATTGGTATGATCACTCATGGCCATGCAGAAGGTCATTATGGACACTTTATTTTGAATAATTTATGGCCATCTGATCCCAATCTAACAATTGGCTCAATCGCAAGTTGTTTACATAACTTAGAGAGGATGGATAAGCATCCTCTTGGTGATCTAGTAATAACAAATGGGCTTCCAAGGAGCAATGTTTCACTTTTACGTGCTTTAAATTCAAGGACAACTTTAGACAACCACAATTTGAGTGATGGTAAAGATCCCATTGTTGAACCATGTATAAATCAGGGAGACACAATGAATTGGGTTTCCTCGTTTCGCAAGTTGCCAGAAAACTTGTTGCTACAACTAGATAATTGTGCTAGAGAAAATAAAAATCGATACTTATTTGCCTATTTGTCATTAAATGTTGCACGAGGTGCTTTCAAAACTGTACAGTTGGGATTTCTAATGGTCGGACATACACATGAGGATATAGATGCCATGTTTAGCAAGTTTTCAGAAAAATTAAGAGTGGGGCAAACCTTTACTTTACCACATTTGATGGATACTTTAAGAACCAGCTCAACTTCTTCTCCAGCTTCCTTCTTGCTTACAGAGGTCCCTCACTTCAAGGCATATTGTGATGGCTACATTTGTGATGGGCAAGAAGCACTTATAGGTCACTCTAAACCACTTCTATTCAGGTTCTTCATGGAAAGAGACACACCGGTAATGCAATTTAAGGCACATGTAGCTATTCATAATTGGAGTGGAAGTATCCGTCTTTGGAAGACAGACAATGAAGGTAAACCAAGGTTACCAAAAGGAGATCCACCTCGACTACCAATGGCCGAGCATATAAAGATGCATGCAGAAGTAATATCAGGATTGAAGGGTTACATAAAATTTTGGCAGAATCTAAGTAATGGTTCAGTTGTGCCAAGATATTATAGGCCTGTGATAGATTATTGGAGTAATGTAATCAAAGACCTTTGAAAACCAATACAATCAGAGGCAAGAAAGTACACAGATTTTTGGCCAAAATCTGAAGGGTCCCATCGATTAGATGATATGAATGTTGAACAATTACAGGCACAAAGATTCTTAGGTATTGAAGAACATAATGATCATTATTGTGGGCCTGCAGGGGATAAACCAAGGGAGGCATTTAACCCTGTGCTACATGTTCAACAAGGATGCTTTGTCATGCTGCACCCAGATGACACAAACATCTATCCAGTTTGGCTTGCTATGGCTGAATCGGATATTGATGATGAGCCTACATCACCGAATTACAAGAAACTCTTGATTCAATATTGGGGACCTTGTGCAAGGAAGAAAGGTTTGACAGATGCTCAAGCTTATGTTGATTGTTGGAAGGGATATTGGCAAATTAATGAGGCAGAACAACAAGTATGGGAAAATGCTGATGCAATTCTTTGGTCGTGGAAACCAAGGAATCCACCACCATACAAAAGAATCCAGATACCAAAAAAGGAAGCCCGTAAAGCAAAAGCATGCTTAGGCTTGGCTTGTGAGGATGAAGCTCATATAGATGGTTCCTTCAATGATGACAATGTGGATTTTTAGGTTAATATAACTCTAATATCCAAAAGAGATGTACTTTGGTATCTTCTTTATTTTTTATTTTCACTTATTGAATGAAATTTTTCTTTGTGCCTCCTATATCTTTTTGATATAATAATGTTTCTATCTTATTTGTTCAATTGTTTCATAAATTTTGTGCAGTGTACAACTCAATTGGTGCAAGTCCTTGCAAAGAAACAAACACCACTTTCTTATTAATGGTGTTTATCAACACCACCTTCCTACATGATTATCAAACTCCTTACAAATATGTTTATGCACAAATACTAATACCACTTTTTTGGTTTGAACGGTGATTATCAACACTACCTTCCTCCGTTCTATATTAAGAAATTCCACAATAACTTTTCCCACATTAAGCGGGAAATTCCCATAATACATGAAACCTCTCAATTTCAAAATTCCCATAATGCGAGATTTTTCCCATAATACCTAATACAATCTTGCAGGATGTTGATTTGTGTGAGATCCCTGTTTTCACCGAGCAACAGATTCAGGGTACTAGCAGCGGAAGTAGCACTTCTCGCGCGGGACAGGGGTCCCACATTCGGGGCCTCGTCCACACGGTGTCGTGAAGTGTGCGGTACAGCCAGGAAAGTACGAAACTTCTAGCTGTGAGAGTGAATGTCAAATCCAACAAGGTATTTCACGTACAAGATTTCCCAAGGAGTATTGAACATCATTATTTCCAATGACAAAATACATGTATCCACTTCTCTCAATACATCCTTGAATTCATTCAGATGATTGCACAGAATTGCATAAAATCCCTTTGAACCATTCACATGTGGGCATGATAAAGCTTTCTAATTTTTCCAATATACATGTGGCCAGCTACATCCATTCCATCCAGTGCCCTCAAAACCATTGAATCATGATGCTCTTTTTCACCTGAAAACCTGCCTTAATATTCTAACATTTCACAAGCAAAAGATAGAATACGGCATAGCTATTTCATATACATAATTTCCAAAACTCAGTCAAGCAATCACAAGGCCATCTTCCGTGATTTTACAAACTTCAGTTCTTCCAAAATTTATATCTTGTTCATCAACCTTTGCCCATATAATCCAAAACCCTTAAGGGCTTATTTGCCATGCCCTTTTTCTAAAGTAACAAGGTTAATTTAAAATTAAGCTTATCTGAAATAAGCGAAAGGTGAAAACGTCGATTTTTCCTTTGTTTTTATTAATCAAAGATGGCCGCTTCAGCGCCGGTACACGGAGGAGGAGAAAATGGCGGAATAGGACCCTCTGCTGTTGACTGTGAGCTTGAAATTTTCAGAAGCACATCGTTGAATAGCACTCATTATCCTCTATAATTCTAACTCCTACACGACATAAACAGAAGCACTCTCTTGATTTTTTTAAACTCTGGTTGGATGGACGCTGTTCCTCCAACGCTGCAGAATAATATCTCCACCCTGGTTCCCACCGTGAAGCTCCGGCGTTTTTTCTCTTTCCCGCGGCGATTTCGGTGCCCATACCCGCCAGCTGTATATTCCATTAAAAGCTGCGCTCTTTCCAGAAATTCCCCAATGCTTTGTTAACCTTAGCACTAAGGTTATAAAACATAACCTTAGCATTAAGGTTAAAATCCTCAATGCACCTATTGTTTCCCTTTCTTCCATTGTTATGGAGTGTTGACCCTATATATATATATATATAATCAACTCTTTTTCACCTTTATACCATAACCTTTCTAAAGGTTTTTCTCACGCCTTAGCTCCATTTTGCATCCTTATTGTGCATATGATTTTTGCTATTTAAAGCATACGATCAAGATCCCGACCAATATGCACCATTAAGTTCTCTGTCTCAGTGCTAATGTCACAAGCAAAAGCCAGTCCTATCAAGGCACAATATATCTGCTAGCTCCAAAATTCTCCATAAGCATAAAAAAAATCCTCCACAATTCACACCACACTGTCAAAGGCTTCAAAACCTGGCTCAGCCTCAACTCATCTTATTGAACCTTATCTACAGTATGAACATATATACTCAAGCATCATATAATGATTCGTCATGGCACTTATCCCCATACATCTGGATGTGTATTTGACGGCCTCACATGCACGGTTTCACATCATAGACGTGCCATGGCACGACATCCACCCCCTCTAAACTTGCACATCCTCTGGTATGTGCCAAATCATCATCAAGGTCCACATATAACTGGATGTCGTCTTCTTCTTCTGCAGTTCCAGGAAGATCATCCTCTTCCTCTTCAATCATATCCATACTTCCACTGTCAAGCTTCTCATCTTGAATCTCTTGTGAATCAAAAGGATCATCATCATGCCTTCTTTTAAATATCTTGATTCTTTTGCCAGCCACAAGATTCTTTACTTCTGTTCCATCAAGTTCACACAGAGTATATGTGGCATTTCCTTGCACATGCCTGACAATGTAAGGGCCAAACCATCTTTTTGCAAATTTTCTTTGAACAGTGAATTGGTTGTCAAGGCTACTATCATACATTAGAACCCAATCACCTTCTTCAATAGGTTTTGGCCGGAGTCTGTGTCTACTATCAAATCTTTCTTTATTTTTCATCCTTGCATCTTTCAGGCGAGCTTTAGCAAGCTCTACATCTTCAGGCCTCCTCTCCAACTGTCTTATTCTCAATGCAAGGAGGTCATCTCTGCTCAATCCTTCCATCCAGGGCAATACATTCCAAGTTAGAATTACTTCTTCAACTGGCATCACTGGCTTTTGACCATACATTAATTCAGCAGGCATGTATCCTGTCACTGAGCTATGAGTTGTACGGTCAGCCCACAAGGCATATGGTAGCAGCTTTGGCCACACTCTCATCCTTTCTCTGCATGCCTTAGCCAAAGCTTTAATGATTGGAGGATGTCCTCGCTCACTTTTCCCATTGCCCTCAGGATTGTAAGCACATGTTAGAGACAGTTTGATACCAATTCTAGAGAAGAATTCCCTTGCTTCTTCAACATCTAGCTCTCCCCTATCAGCTGTTATTTTCCCGACACAACCATATCGGCAGATCACATCTTCCAAGAGAAATTTGCATACTGTTTCCGTACTCTTTGTTCTAAGGGCACGCCCTTCTACCTGATTTGTCAAATCTTCTCTTGCAAGTGCTATATACCGCATCTGCCAAATTCCCAAAGGCATTGTAACTAGATCCACTACCCATTTGTAGTGCATGGCAGGTGGGTAAGTTGGTTGTAAGCCATCACGATGTCTCACATTTGAGTACATTTGGCATACTATGCATGTTTCCACATATTGGGAAATATCCTTGTACATTCCTCTCCACCAATATTTTTCCTTTATTTTGGTAAAAGTGGCCCACACACTTCTATGCCCAGCCCAGAGACTCTCATGGAATTCTTTCACAAGCTTTCCTTGAGTCTCTTTATCACATATGACTCTCTGTGGCATAGCATTTCTCTGTTTAGGATGCTTCCAGAGATATCCATCCTTTAGAAAGTAACCATATGCTTTTCTGCGGATCCTCTTAAATTCTGAGTCAGACCAATTCTCTTGCCTTGTCAAAGTGCTCAAATATTGACCAATAAGCAACCAATCCCCTTCATATATTTCCTCAATAAAAGACTCAAGTGCATTTGATAAGCAAATATGATCCCCCTTAGCATATGCTGTGGTATAGAACTTTGTACCCACATCATCAATGTCACTAACCATCTCTTCCTCTTCTTCATATCTGGCTCTTGATAGCATATCTGCAACTGGATTATCTTTTCCCGCAATATGCTCAAACTCAGGATTTAGTGACTTGATATAAGCAATCCACCTAAGCATAGCAATATCTGGAGTGGTACAACTTGCTATCATCCCAAGAAGTGGCAAGCAATCAGTCTCCACAAGTACAGATGCCCCAATAAGATATTCTTTTTCACATTTTAGAGCAGTGACAATCCCCCATAATTCTCTCTTGATCTGTGGATATTTTCGCTGCCAAAAGCTTAATACCTTTGCTCCAAATCTAATTACATACCTATGATCATCCTCATCATCTTGCCCTACTGCCCATCCAATCCCAGTAGGACTAGTATCAACTGTAACAATCACAGGCCTGCCGCACTCATAATCTGCCTTTCTCAAAATGGGTGATGATTGGAGCAAATATTTCAGCTTCCGCATAGCTTTAATATGTACTGCACTCCACAAAAATTTTTGATTTTTCCTCAAAAGCTGATAAAGAGGATCTGCTACATGTGCATAGTGTGGGATCCAAATAACATAAAAGACGCATGCTCCAAGAAATCTCCTCAGCTCTGTAACATTAATGCATATTTCCTTCATTCTTTGTATTGCGTCTATCTTGGCTGGACAAGGACGGCGTCCACTAGTACTACAAAGATGTCCCACTATTAGCACTTCACCAACCCCAAACACTGATTTCTGCCCAGATAAAGTAAGATTCACTTCTTCAAGCCTGGATAGAATCATGTCACAATCCTTTATATGATCTGCCACAAACTTGCGGCACCCTTTTGAATTCAAATTCCCATCTTTGTCTTTCTCATCACAGCCCTTTATTGGCACATCATCCAAAAATGGCATAGTTTTTTCTGGTATGAAATCCCGTAAGACTTTATTCATTCCATTCATCATATGTGCCACTGAGTTAGTGGCTCCCTGTGGTAAGGTACACATCCTTACTAATCCCAAAGGAGTTCTCATTGTGGTCAAGTCCCTGCTTTGTATATCCAGCTGGAACTGATCATATCCTGAATACAAATCACCCATAGAATATATAGCTTTCCCTGCAAATGCTTCTGCAAACTCATCCACAATTGGACCTGCTCCCACATTCCTGATTGTGACTTTGTTTACAGGTTGCATGTCTTGAATAAAACGCAATGTCCCATTTTTCTTTGGTACTGTAAACCATCTGTTGGAATATGGGGCACATGAAGGCTCCAAGATTCCCATCCTGATCTTTTCCTTTAACAATTCCATCAACTTTGGCAAGAGAGCCTTTGGTACTGGAATTGGCCGTAGATTCCAAGGCACATGTGGAACAGTAAAGATCACCATTGGTGCTGTTACACTTGGATCAACACAGCCTATCTCATGCGGCTGAAAGGCAAAAGCTTTCCCATGTTTTACAAGCATCTCCTCAAAGCATTCCCTTTCAACCGGCAACAGAAAATCCCTCTCACCAATCTTCAACTCTTTCAGAGTTTCTTGAGTAAATTTATGCCCAATTTTCTTCGGATCTCTAAGATTTGGCTGCATAGAAGCTTCATCTATCTTCTCCTTGCTTCCTGGTGGCAAGGGCAAGGCAACTGGCTTCACCTTTTTTGCAACCGTTTTGTACTTTGTATCAACATGAGCATCCATCTCACAATTCATGTTTTTACATTCCACCCCCTCAAATTCCTGGATTATATCATACATCTCCACAGATGACACCCTTATCATTTCATTTCCACCCTGTAAGCATGCTCTTCTCATATCAAAAAGTACATCCATAATATCTATAAATGACACCTCATCAAGCATCCCTGAAATAAACTCATCCTTCTCCAAAAGACCACACTGCTCAAAACTTTTTTGTTCATTTTGTATATGTCTTTGCATGCCACGCTTTAAATCCTTGCTTTTTACAAAAACCAGTAACCCATAGCTGGAGAATCCCTGAAAATTTGCTGAAAAACTATTTACATTGATTGAGTCCTGCGAGAACTCATTTCCCCTTGTACCATTGGAATCCCGCTTTACAATGGCACCTGGCCAAAATCCCTCATCTCCCTGTAATTCATAAACTCTCTGTTTATCTTTGGGAGTGACTGTGCCCGAAGAGATTCACGATTCCTTTCATGATTAATGCAAACTGTAAAAAACTGAACAGCTTTTTTGCCATCTTTACTCCTTATTCTTGCATAAGCTGAACCATCATCCAAAACCTTTGTTTCCATCCTTACAGCTGTAATGTAGGGTTGCCCAAGAATGAGGGGATACGATGACATCTCCTGAACAAAGAAATTCTGATCATCCTTCACATCCCCTATAGTTACCCTTACATTTGGACATGCTGCATAAAGCTCTCCAGATGAATTATTAACTGCTTTAATCATCCACCCATGATCCACATCCATTGGCCACTTACATTTGTTGTAGAGATTTTTAGCCATAAGATTTATTTCAGACCCATGATCAATTAGAGCGACATATGGCTCTTCCAAATCACCTATCTTGACAAGGGTTTCAGTGGTGGCTCTTGCCCAATGGCTCCTGGAGTAATGACTCTTTGTAAGAACTTCTTTTTCATCATCCTCTTCCACAAAACGCACTTGTCGTGCCCCATCAGCAGAGTGATTACATTCCACCACATTTTCTCTCTCTTCCTTTTTCTGTACCTGTACACCATGAGTCTTGGAAGTGCTTGCTTCCCCTTGTGATGGAATAGATTCAATTATGGACTGCCTTTTTCTTCGTATAATATCAATTATCTCATCATGAAATTCTTTCTTTGCAATCCCCAAGACTTCCCCTAGTGTGAATTCCACCCTGCTGTTTAGAATTCTCTCTTCAAGCACCTTTTTGAGATCTGTTGCAACTTCAATATCAGATTGAAGCTTGTAGAGTGGACCTTTCCCTTTACCCTTCTCCTTCATTTTTGCTGGCACTTCTTCCATTGAAACATCATGTAGAGGTCTGCTTTGCTGTGGAGGCATATGTGATGGCCCAGGATCCTTCTTTTCACTTCCACGTGTAACTCTTTTTGATGGCCCTCCTTCCTCATTTTCCCTTTTACGTTTCTCCTCTACCTGTGCCTCATTATTTTGACATTTGGCAATATAGGCATGAATGGATAAAGAATCCACAGGCTCCTCCCAGCCAGTCTCAAGGCGTATACAATCACCTGCCTCATGCAAAGCTTGCTTTGACACTTTCTTTGATGCAATTAATTCCATTGTTGACGGCCAAAAATTCTCATTCTCATATTCCTCATCATTCTCAAATCCCTGCTTTTGTTGACCAACCTTTAATCCATAGGTTGCTGCCTCAACCATAGAAATGGCATGACTAGCAGCCATATCTTCTACCAGCTTTTTCATCCCTCCTTTCCCAAAGTTTGTACTCAATGGAAGACCAGTCTCTGTAAGATGGATTTTCCCATCTTTGAAGAACACAAGTTGATTTTTAAGAGCTTCTTTATAGCTGGTACAATCCTTCTTTGCATGCTCTGGGTCATCACACCATATGCATCTATATGTAAACCCTTCTCTGATTTGAGGCCTTTGCATAGAAACCTGCCCCAATGGTAGACCTTTTTCTTCGATTCTGGACATCTTCAATTTTAAATCACGCATACCCTTGATAAGCTCATCCATCGGCCCATCTATCTTAGGAATTGTAGCTACTGGCTTGGATAAATTCTCAGGGGTAACAGCAGCTATGGGGGTTGCAGAGCCCATCACCATTTTATCCCTCCTCCACTGCCGCTTTGCTAACATAGTGACTGCATCCTCAACATCATTCCAGTCACTCTTTAATCCTTGCTCTGTATTTTTATCCTCAAGGAGGATTTCCAATGTTTCCTGGAGATCTTTCCCAGCTGCCTGCAAGAAGAGCTCTGTCTTTTCTCTGTCCAAAGTTGCACGCTCTATTCTTGACAACTGGGCATAACGCTTCTCAAACTCCCTTAGCAATTCTGTGGCAGAAATTCCCATTTTAGGTTTTGTGACCCATTCCAAAAAAGTTCGTTTGGTCACTCGCTCAGAATCCTCCATAAAGTATTCATCCTTTAAAGCAAGTTTGAATTCTTCCCAATTTCTGCCACCCTGTGCTGTCTGCAATCCTTTTATGCGCTCTCTTATTTCAGGAACGCATACCAACTCGAAACTTCGAACCATATCCTCCTCGGTCACCCTATTTAGCTCCATCTCCTTTATATAATTGCGCAGATACTTTGTAATGTCCTTCCCATCAAATTGATCTACCTTTTTCACAATTGATTGTAAGGCTTTGGTCATGGAAATCTGTCCCCTCTCAGCAGCTTGTTGCTGTTGCATGTACATAGAAAACATTTGGAACATCTGCATAACTCCGGGGTCAAAATGAACCCCCTGGCCCTCAGAATTCTCAGCCATAGCTTCCCTGTATATTTCACCACACTCTCACCCCAGCAGTTTCACGTCGGGTTCACCAAAAGATGTCGTGAAGTGTGCGGTACAGCCAGGAAAGTACGAAACTTCTAGCTGTGAGAGTGAATGTCAAATCCAACAAGGTATTTCACGTACAAGATTTCCCAAGGAGTATTGAACATCATTATTTCCAATGACAAAATACATGTATCCACTTCTCTCAATACATCCTTGAATTCATTCAGATGATTGCACAGAATTGCATAAAATCCCTTTGAACCATTCACATGTGGGCATGATAAAGCTTTCTAATTTTTCCAATATACATGTGGCCAGCTACATCCATTCCATCCAGTGCCCTCAAAACCATTGAATCATGATGCTCTTTTTCACCTGAAAACCTGCCTTAATATTCTAACATTTCACAAGCAAAAGATAGAATACGGCATAGCTATTTCATATACATAATTTCCAAAACTCAGTCAAGCAATCACAAGGCCATCTTCCGTGATTTTACAAACTTCAGTTCTTCCAAAATTTATATCTTGTTCATCAACCTTTGCCCATATAATCCAAAACCCTTAAGGGCTTATTTGCCATGCCCTTTTTCTAAAGTAACAAGGTTAATTTAAAATTAAGCTTATCTGAAATAAGCGAAAGGTGAAAACATCGATTTTTCCTTTGTTTTTATTAATCAAAGATGGCCGCTTCAGCGCCGGTACACGGAGGAGGAGAAAATGGCGGAATAGGACCCTCTGCTGTTGACTGTGAGCTTGAAATTTTCAGAAGCACATCGTTGAATAGCACTCATTATCCTCTATAATTCTAACTCCTACACGACATAAACAGAAGCACTCTCTTGATTTTTTTAAACTCTGGTTGGATGGACGCTGTTCCTCCAACGCTGCAGAATAATATCTCCACCCTGGTTCCCACCGTGAAGCTCCGGCGTTTTTTCTCTTTCCCGCGGCGATTTCGGTGCCCATACCCGCCAGCTGTATATTCCATTAAAAGCTGCGCTCTTTCCAGAAATTCCCCAATGCTTTGTTAACCTTAGCACTAAGGTTATAAAACATAACCTTAGCATTAAGGTTAAAATCCTCAATGCACCTATTGTTTCCCTTTCTTCCATTGTTATGGAGTGTTGACCCTATATATATATATATATATATATATATATAATCAACTCTTTTTCACCTTTATACCATAACCTTTCTAAAGGTTTTTCTCACGCCTTAGCTCCATTTTGCATCCTTATTGTGCATATGATTTTTGCTATTTAAAGCATACGATCAAGATCCCGACCAATATGCACCATTAAGTTCTCTGTCTCAGTGCTAATGTCACAAGCAAAAGCCAGTCCTATCAAGGCACAATATATCTGCTAGCTCCAAAATTCTCCATAAGCATAAAAAAAATCCTCCACAATTCACACCACACTGTCAAAGGCTTCAAAACCTGGCTCAGCCTCAACTCATCTTATTGAACCTTATCTACAGTATGAACATATATACTCAAGCATCATATAATGATTCGTCATGGCACTTATCCCCATACATCTGGATGTGTATTTGACGGCCTCACATGCACGGTTTCACATCATAGACGTGCCATGGCACGACAACGGATATCCGGACAAGAGACTAATCTGTCATTTTTTCCAAAACCGGACTCGGAAAAACTTCCCTTACCCAGAAAGCACGGGTGATTCCACCAGGATAACTTTTTACTCTAACGTAGTCAAGACCATTACTGATCAAGCTGATTCGATTGCACCTATAAAGGTACTCGTTCGGATCAAGGAAGAAACTTACACTTGGATAATTGGAATCAATGCTTTTTTCCCCATCAAGAGGCACAGCCGTTGATTCCTATCCATAGAACAATTACTATCCGGGATTTACTTTATCTATCGTAATAACAAAAATTGAGTCTTGATTTACGGATCCATCAGTCTAGCCTAACCCCATCCCCGATCCCATGGGTTAGCCAACCGCCCAACCACTGTAGTGATGGGATCCAATTTGGAATTTGGTTAGGTTTTGTCCCGGGTACCAAGGAAAAGAGTTCCAAGGCCCCCTAGACGGAAGTTCATGCAAACATAAAATTAGGCACACCACTTACACACCCAATATGAAATTGCCTTTTTCTTAGTATCAGTTAACTTTAAAACAATCCTTTAATGAAACCATAGTACCACTGATCACAGTCTTCCAAATTATCCGGTTGATTCTCAAATTTCCCATCATTCCTTCATCAGAGTATCTATGGCATCATTGGCAACTAGAACGCTCACCACCTGTCCACTCAGGGGCCTTTTCAATAGTTCCTAGCCCATAATACTCGGCAATATAATCACTTATAAAAATCAAGATGGACTCTTGTTGAAGATCAGCAAGATCAACCAACAGATCCATAAAAAGAGCCATGGACTCATCCATTGAAGACCAGCAAGGTCAATCAACCAGATCCATGCCCGGTTTCAGAAAAACAACTCTTACTCCTTATTCCAATATCTTCCTTGACGCACGCATGCGATCCAGAGCCCGAGCACCGTATGGTCAGCACCCTCTAGGATCCTTCGCAGGTGACCTAGTGCTTCACTCATAGGCCGCTTCCTTGGTCCCTCATCCACCGTACTTGAAGCTCACCATTTTAATCGAACCGAGGCTGGTCAAGACCTCGGCCGACTTTGCTACGCGAGACGTCCTCCATTGACTCTCCATCAGCAATTGCAACTTTATCAGTTAGGTCTCCACGACCTTAATCACAAGACGGCCAAAATGCTTCCCCAGCATTCTTGACATAAAACAGCCATTTACAAACAGCATTTACAAACAGTTTACAAATACAGTTTCTATATTAACTCTCATTTTTCCACATTATCCCTCATTAATCCACATTACTTATTCCACATTCCATTTATATGTATACTCATCCAATCACCTCATTTTCCATCTCTTCACTTCAGATTCCTTCACATCACATATCATATATTCACATCCATATCCACATCCATACATCCATATCCACATCCACATTCACATCCATACATCCACATCTACATGCTTATCTCCATTTTCATATCCTCATTTACACATCCACATCCCATGTCCACATTCATACATACACATCCATATCCACATCCACATGCATACATCCATTATCACGTCCTCATTCATACATCCACATCCACATACATACATACATCCACATCCACATTCACATTCCCATTCACATCTATACATCCACATTCCCATTCACATCTATACATCCATATCAACATGCACATTCACATCCATACATCCACATCTATATCCTCATTCACATCCATACATCCACATTCAGGCATCCACATCTACATGCATAGATCCATACATACACATCCACATTTACATCCATGCATCCACATCCACATCCTCATTCACATCCATACATCCACATTCATGCATCCACATCTATATGCATACATCCATACATACACATCCACATTTACATCCATGCATCCACATCCACATCCTCATTCACATCCATACATCCACATTCATGCATCCACATCTACATGCATACATCCATACATACCCATCCACATTCACATCCATATTCTCACCCTATCACAACCATATACATCTTATCCCATCACATACACTTCTTACCTCATCCCATACACATCCATATTCTCACCCTATCACAACCATATACATCTTATCCCATCACATACACTTCTTACCTCATCCCATATACATCCTATCACTTCGTAACTCATCTTATCACATCCTAACTCATCTCATATGCATCTTATCATATCTTATCACTTCCCATATCTTTTATACATACCTCTATGCATGAAATTCAATTATGCTAAAAGTAACACTTTTATAATAAAATAATCATCTCTTATGCATACCTCTATGCATGAAATTCAATTATGCTAAAAGTAACACTTTTATAATAAGATATTCATCTCTTATGCATACCTCTATGCATGAAATTTAATTATGCTAAAAGTAACACTTTCATAATAAGATATTCATCTCTTATGCATACCTCTATGCATGAATTTCAATTATGCTAAAAGTAACACTTTTATAATAAGATATTCATCTCTTATGCATACCTCTACGCATGAATTTCAATTATGCTAAAAGTAACACTTTTATAATAAGATATTCATCTCTTATGCATACCTCTACGCATGAATTTCAATTATGCTAAAAGTAACACTTTTATAATAAGATATTCATCTCTTATGCATACCTCTACGCATGAATTTCAATTATGCTAAAAGTAACACTTTTATAATAAGATATTCATCTCTTATGCATACCTCTATGCATGAATTTCAATTATGCTAAAAGTAACACTTTTATAATAAGATATTCATCTCTTATGCATACCTCTATGCATGAATTTCAATTATGCTAAAAGTAACACTTTTATAATAAGATATTCATCTCTTATGCATACCTCTATGCATGAAATTCAATTATGCTAAAAGTAACACTTTTATAATAAGATATTCATCTCTTATGCATACCTCTATGCATGAATTTCAATTATGCTAAAAGTAACACTTTTATAATAAGATATTCATCTCTTATGCATACCTCTATGCATGAATTTCAATTATGCTAAAAGTAATACTTTTATAATAAGATATTCATCTCTTATGCATACCTCTATGCATGAATTTCAATTATGCTAAAAGTAACACTTTTATAATAAGATATTCATCTCGTATACATATCTCTATGCATGAAATTCAATTATGCTAAAAGTAACACTTTTATAATAAAATATTCATATCTTATGCATACCTCTATGCATGAAATTTAATTATGCTAAAAGTAACACTTTTATAATAAAATATTCATCTCTTATGCATACCTCTATGCATGAATTTCAATTAAGCTAAAAGTAACTCTTTTATAATAAAATATTCATCTCTTATGCATGAATGAAATTCAATTATGCATAATATAAAAATCAATTTCTCTAGGATTACAATGAATATCTTTCAATTAATCTAGGATGATAATTCCTAGAATATGGTAGGAAGTCCTCTTTTTATGCTTTGAATGAAATTATTTTATGAGTAATTTTTATAAGAATTTTGCCATAGCTCCACTGCTATGACTGATAAATCTCAATTTTTCTAAGGGATAAAGCTTATCTTTAAGGAAATAATTAGAATGATCCCTAATTGGATCATTAATTCCTAATGGATTGAATCATCAATATTCATGAAATACATAAACTAAAAGCATAGAAAAAAGCCATTAATTTGGCCTCAAGCATAGATTAATCTTGGATTAAGGAAAAGCTTTATGAAAAGCTTCATTTGGATTGAGAATAGGTCATGAGTATGACCATTTCTTGAGTGAGAGAGAGAAATTACATAAAAACCATTTGAATTAAGCATAAATGGAAATTTATATAATTCTTAACTATCATTAATCAATTAACTTCAATAGCATTCATCAATTTAACTCTTCACTACCATTCATCAATTAACTTCAATAGCATTCAAAAACCATTCCAATTAAGCTTCTCAAGCTTGAGAGGGGTTGAGAAGAGAGAAGCATTGAGAAATTATAGAAAAGATCAAAATTCACCATTTACCTTACAAATTGCTTGATTCTTTGTTCACGGTAGAGGCCCCCAACCAATCAATTAGTTAAGTATGTTGATGGAGCCACCAATGGGGATTAAAGAAAGAGGGAATTTCTAATTTCTTCAATTTGGAGAGAATTTTAGAGAATAGTAGAAACTAGCATTATTTCAGCATAGCTCTAGTATAGTAAAATTCTTTCCTTTTTTTCAAAGGACTCATGTTCTATTTATAGGAGAGGCAAGCACTAATCAAAGCTAACTGAATTCTAGAATTCTCCAAATTCAGTTTGGTTGAATTTGGACTAGATTTGGACCTAGTTTGGTTACCTTTTGATTCGGTTTGGTTCCATTTTGATTTGGTTTGATTCAAGAGAGAGGAGAGATAAAAATATCACATTATTTTTGAGTTTAAAACTCATTCAAGCATGTGAAATATGCACCTCCTTTAATGGACTCCCCTTCCTTACATATGTGTCAAAATGGAATCATTTTACCCAAAATATCTCATATTTTTAATATTGCTCATAGTTTTTTACTAATAACCCTTGTACATTTTCAACTCTTCATCTTATGTGAGCATTTACTCATTTTTGGATATCCAAAATATCTCATATTTTTAATATTGCTCATAGTTTTTTACTAATAAACCTTGTATATTTCCAACTCTTCATCTTATGTGAGCATTTACTCATTTTTGGATACCCAAAATATCTCATATTTTTTATATTACTCATAGTTTCTTACTAATAAACCTTGTACATAGTCAACTCTTCATCTTATGTGAGCATTTACTCATTTTTGGGTATCTTCTTTTACAAATTGGATTTATCTCCTCCCTACACATGGATTGATGCTATTGGCCCATAGGAACCTTAATTGGACCATAATCCAAAATTTTTTAAAAATCTAGACCCTTAGGCTAAGGTCCTTTATACCCATTGCCAATAAATTCCAATTGCACATTGGAAAGTTCTTTTTGAATTTCTGTTTCAGGGGAATTCATTTTAATAATATGAGAAATTTTTCTATCTAAAAATATTCAAAATCTGAATATTCTCTCTCTAGAATATTCTCTCTCTCTAACTCAAAACAGTTAGAAATAAGGTCTTTTATATTTCTGAAGAGGGGATTGATTACAGGGGAAGATGCTGGACATTTTGAGAGGCTGGGGAGGAATCTTACATTCTCTCCCACTTGAAAAACACGAGATGTTCTCATCTCGCAAACTTGGGATAATTTCGCAAGATGCACGAACATGAGACTTAGAGAAAAATTTAATTAAGATTAACCACCAAATAAAAAAGTCTCAAAGAGAGTAAGGGTCAAGACAAGAACAAGATTTAAACTTTATTCATTCTTGGAACATATACAGTAAAGATAGAAGAACTCTTTACACTTCCATAAGTCTGTCCATCACACAAAAGCAACACTCACAAGCTGCGCACGTATAAGGTAACTCATCTATGGGAATAATTCTGTTGGTTATTGCCGCACCTATCTCAGTGGTATGAGGTGATCTAACAAAAGGACCTCTGAGAGGCAAGCCAAAAACGGGGTAAAGGCATATCTTCTGATGAGGAAGAAAACACGCCAGTAAGAAGACCCGCTCAGAAAAACCAAGATGCCTTGATCTCATGACGCAGTAGCATCGGGGACCCAAACCCAAGGCTTTAATAACCATGGCCAAGCGGGCATTGTTACAAAAGTGCTGCTGACCCCAGGGTGTTACCCTAGTTATGTCTTGATAGGTCCGCCATTTGGTCTGAGCTACAGAAGTTCCTAGGTGAGGAAAAAGTGAGCGCTCATACAGTTCTATAAAATCCTTCTTCATAGACTCGCTTGCGTCTTGAAGGTGAGAAATCATCATGGATAAAAATAATTCCTGTTGCCAAGCCATGAAGGAGATTAAGAAAGAAAGGAGATCGATGGAAGTAAGATTACTATGAGAGCGATAAGTAAAAGTTACGACTTATATAAAGGAAGGAGCTAGCGTAACCTAGAAGCCAACGGTATCTTGCCACTGAAGTTTATCGTCTTTCCATGATTTGGGTTTGGCACATATTTCTATAGAAGGAATTAAGAACTTTGAGATGAGGAGATAAAAGAAGCTTGTAGGCTAAGTCACCTACTTTCATTGAATTCAGATATAAGGCTCACAATATCTAGGGGATAACTTCTTATACTCCCCAAGAGATAAAGAACTTCTTTTGGGCCGTACTCGAATGAAAACCAAAACCTTGGTATCCAAAACACCGATTTTCACTTTTGAACTCATGTTCTGAATCCTTAAAACAGACGTGACTCCTGAGAAGTATTCTAGGGAAAGGGTCTTCCTTTTTTTAAATAGAATCTTTCTTTTATTTTTTAAAGGAAAATAATTATAAGATCAGAAAGGGAGATTCTTACTCCTGTATACCTCGAAGGCTGGGGAGGAATCTTATATTCTACCCCACTTAAAAAGTGCGAGATGTCCTCATCTCGCAAGGTAGAGGATAACTCTTTTTCTTAAGATCCAATTTTATTCTGGGGTTCCTTATATTCTGGTCAACCCAACAGAATACTGGGATAAATATCCCTTATATAGAGCTCATCATTAAATAACAATTCATTCAGATCATATCATTCATATCTTTAACATGATAATGGTCCATTAGACCGAAAATTTTCCTTCTAAACATTCCTCCATGGGAATTTCAGTCAAGTAAGTTCTCAATTTGTCATCCCTTAACTTGATCTACCGGTCAAGTGTTAACAGTAGTAATCTGACAGCACAATCCACTAATCTCATAGTGATTTGCTGAATTCATTATCATCATTCCAGTTATGAATATCATCACAAGGACTCGTCCCATTCATCCTCATTGTGGTTTCGCTCAGGTTATTATATTTCAACTAAATTTCAGAAATCATCATTTTTCAATCAGAATCCAAATCAATTCATCAATTCTCAAAAATAGAATTAAAAATCATATCAACCACATTCGAAATCATCATCTGGATAGCATTAACACTTATAATTTCAAGTCTTAGATTTACTCGTATATATTGTCAGTAAAGAGCTGCAGTTATACTCTCGGTATGTACGGGTAGTCACGGCCCTTGGAATTATAAGGTAAATATCATCATGTCTAGGCCTCAAGCAAGTCAGGGATTCTATATAATTGCGGTACTTCCATCTGAAGACCCAATTACTAATTTACGAATTTCAATTTGAATATCAAATTGTATGAATTATATCACACAATTACAACCTTTTTGTGTTTCTTGATAAATTTTTTGACATATTTGTCGTCTCACTTGATCTTTAATGGCTAATTCGCTCTGATACCAACTGTGAGATCCCTGTTCCGACCGAGCAACAGATTCGGGGTACTAGCAGCGGAAGTAGCACTTCTCGCGCGGGACAGGGGTCCCACATTCGGGGCCTCGTCCATGGATATCCGGACAAGAGACTAATCCGTCAGTTTTTCCAAAATCGGACTCGGAAAAACTTCCCTTACCCGGAAAGCACGGGCGATTCCACCAGGATAACTTTTTACTCTAACGTAGTCAAGACCATTACTGATCAAGCTGATCCGATTGCACCTATAAAGGTACTCGTTCGGATCAAGGAAGAAACTTGCACTTGGATCATTGGAATCAACGCTTTTTTCCCCATCAAGAGGCACAGCCGTTGATTCCTATCCATAGAACAATTACTATCCGGGATTTACTTTATCTATCATAATAACAAAAATTGAGTCTCGATTTACGGATCCATCAGTCCAGCCTAACCCCATCCGATCCCATGGGTTAGCCAACCGCCCAACCATTATAGTGATGGGATCCAATTTGGAATTTGGTTAAGTTTTGTCCCAGGTACCAAGGAAAAGAGTTCCAAGGCCCCCTAGCCGGAAGTTCATGCAAACATAAAATTAGGCACACCACTTACACACCCAATATGAAATTGCCATTTTCTTAGCATCAGTTAACTTTAAAACAATCCTTTAATGAAACCATAGTACCACTGAGCATAGTCTTCCAAATTATCCGGTTGATTCTCAAATTTCCCATCATTCCTTCATTAGAGTATCTATGGCATCATTGGCAACTAGAACGCTCACCACCTGTCCACTCAAGGGCCTTTTCAATAGTTCCTAGCCCATAATACTCCGCAATATAATCACTTATAAAAATCAAGATGGACTCTCGTTGAAGATCAGCAACATCAACTAACAGATCCATAAAAAGAGCCATGGACTCATCCATTGAAGACCAGCAAGGTCAATCAACCAGATCCATGCCCGGTTTCAGAAAAACAACTCTTACTCCTTGTTCCAATATCTTTCTCGACGCACACGTGCGATCCAGAGCCCGAGCACCGTATGGTCAGCACCCTCTAGGATCCTTCGCAGGTGACCTAGTGCTTCACTCATAGGCCTCTTCCTTGGTCCCTCATCCACCGTACAAGAAGCTCACCATTTTAATCAAACCGAGGCTGGTCAAGACCTCGGCTGACTTTGCTACGCGAGACGTCCTCTATTGACTCTCCATCAGTAGTTGCAACTTTATTAGTTAGGTCTCCACGACCTTAATCACAAGACGGTCAAAATGCTTCCCCAGCATTTTATGTCAAGAATGCTTCCCCAGCATTCTTGACATAAAACAGCCATTTACAAACAGCATTTACAAACAGTTTACAAATACAGTTTCTATATTAACTCTCATTTTTTCACATTATCCCTCATTAATCCACATTACTTATTCCACATTCCATTTATATGTATACTCATCCAATCACCTCATTTTCCATCTCTTCACTTCAGATTCCTTCACATCACATATCATATATTCACATCCATATCCACATCCATACATCCATATCCACATCCACATTCACATCCATACATCCACATCTACATGCTTATCTCCATTTTCACATCCTCATTTATACATCCACATCCCATATCCACATTCATACATACACATCCATATCCACATCCACATGCATACATCCATTATCACGTCCTCATTCATACATCCACATCCACATACATACATACATCCACATCCACATTCCCATACACATCTATACATCCATATCTACATGCACATTCACATCCATACATCCACATCTATATCCTCATTCACATCCATACATCCACATTCATGCATCCACATCTACATGCATAGATCCATACATACACATCCACATTTACATCCATGCATCCACATCCACATCCTCATTCACATCCATACATCCACATTCATGCATCCACATCTATATGCATACATCCATACATACACATCCACATTTACATCCATGCATCCACATCCACATCCTCATTCACATCCATACATCCACATTCATGCATCCACATCTACATGCATACATCCATACATACCCATCCACATTCACATCCATATTCTCACCCTATCACAACCATATACATCTTATCCCATCACATACACTTCTTACCTCATCCCATACACATCCTATCACTTCTTAACTCATCTTATCACATCCTAACTCATCTCATATGCATCTTATCATATCTTATCACTTCCCATATCTTTTATGCATATCTCTATGCATGAAATTCAATTATGCTAAAAGTAACACTTTTATAATAAAATAATCATCTCTTATGCATACCTCTATGCATGAAATTCAATTATGCTAAAAGTAACACTTTTATAATAAGATATTCATCTCTTATGCATACCTCTATGCATGAATTTCAATTATGCTAAAAGCAACACTTTTATAATAAGATATTCATCTCTTATGCATACCTCTATGCATGAAATTCAATTATGCTAAAAGTAACACTTTTATAATAAGATATTCATCTCTTATGCATACCTCTATGCATGAAATTCAATTATGCTAAAAGTAACACTTTTATAATAAGATATTCATCTCTTATGCATACCTCTATGCATGAAATTCAATTATGCTAAAAGTAAATAAGATATTCATCTCTTATGCATACCTCTATGCATGAAATTCAATTATGCTAAAAGTAACACTTTTATAATAAAATATTCATCTCTTATGCATACCTCTATGCATGAAATTCAATTATGCTAAAAGTAACACTTTTATAATAAAATATTCATCTCTTATGCATACCTCTATGCATGAAATTCAATTATGCTAAAAGTAACACTTTTATAATAAAATATTCATCTCTTATGCATACCTCTATGCATGAAATTCAATTATGCTAAAAGTAACACTTTTATAATAAAATATTCATCTCTTATGCATCCCTCTATGCATGAAATTCAATTATTCTAAAAGTAAGACTTTTATAATAAAATATTCATCTCTTATGCATACCTCTATGCATGAATTTCAATTAAGCTAAACGTAACTCTTTTATAATAAAATATTCATCTCTTATGCATGAATGAAATTCAATTATGCATAATATAAAAATCAATTTCTCTAGGATTACAATGAATATCTTTCAATTAATCTAGAATGATAATTGCTAGAATATGGTAGGAAGTTCTCTTTTTATGCTTTGAATGAAATTATTTTATGAGTAATTTTTATAAGAATTTTGCCATAGCTCCGCTGCTATGAGACTGATAAATCTCAATTTTTCTAAGGGATAAAGTTTATCTTTAAGGAAATAATTAGAATGATCCCTAATTGGATCATTAATCCCTAATGGATTGAATCATCAATATTCATGAAATACATAAACTAAAAGCATAGAAAAAAGCCATTAATTTGGCCTCAAGCATAGATTAATCTTGGATTAAGGAAAAGCTTTATGAAAAGCTTTACTTGGATTGAGAATAGGTCATGAGTATGACCATTTCTTGAGTGAGAGAGAGAAATTACATAAAAACCATTTGAATTAAGCATAAATGAAAATTTATGTGATTCTTAACTATCATTAATCAATTAACTTCAATAGCATTCATCAATTTATGTAACTCTTCACTACCATTCATCAATTAACTTCAATAGCATTCAAAAACCATTCCAATTAAGCTTCTCAAGCTTGAGAGGGGTTGAGAAGAGAGAAGCATTGAGAAATTATAGAAAAGATCAAAATTCACCATTTACCTTACAAATTGCTTGATTCTTTGTTCACGGTAGAGGCCCCCAACCAATCAATTGTTAAGTATGTTGATGGAGCCACCAATGGGGATTGAAGAAAGAGGGAAGTTCTAATTTCTTCAATTTGGAGAGAATTTTAGAGAATAGTAGAAACTAGCATTATTTCAGCATAGCTCTAGTATAGTAAAATTCTTTCCTTTTTTTTAAAGGACTCATGCTCTATTTATAGGAGAGGCAAGCACTAACCAAAGCTAACTGAATTCTAGAATTTTCTAAATTCAGTTTGGTTGAATTTGGACTAGATTTGGACCTAGTTTGGTTACTTTTTGATTCGGTTTGGTTCCATTTTGATTTGGTTTGATTCAAGAGAGAGGAGAGATAAAAATATCACATTATTTTTGAGTTTAAAACTCATTCAAGCATGTGAAATATGCACCTCCTTTAATGGTTTCCCCTTCCTTACATATGTGTCAAAATGGAATCATTATACCCAAAATATCTCATATTTTTAATATTGCTCATAGTTTTTTACTAATAACCCTTGCACATTTTTGACTCTTCATCTTATGTGACCATTTACTCATTTTTGGATATCCAAAATATCTCATATTTTTAATATTGCTCATAGTTTTTTACTAATAAACCTTGTATATTTTCAACTCTTCATCTTATGTGAGCATTTACTCATTTTTGGATACCCAAAATATCTCATATTTTTTATATTACTCATAGTTTCTTACTAATAAACCTTGTACATAGTCAACTCTTCATCTTATGTGAGCATTTACTCATTTTTGGGTATCTTCTTTTACAAATTGGATTTATCTCCTCCCTACACATGGATTGATGCTATTGGCCCATAGGAACCTTAATTGGACCATAATCCAAAAATTTCTGAAAATCTAGACCCTTAGGCTAAGGTCCTTTATACCCATTTCCAATAAATTCCAATTGCACATTGGAAAGTTCTTTTTGAATTTCTGTTTCAGGGGAATTCATTTTAATAATATGAGAAATTTTTCTATCTAAAAATATTCAAAATCTGAATATTCTCTCTCTAGAATATTCTCTCTCTAAGTCAAAACAGTTTGAAACAAGGTCTTTTATATTTCTGAAGAGGGGATTGATTACAGGGGAAGATGCTGGACATTTTGAGAGGCTGGGGAGGAATCTTACAATGTGCAAATGCTCAAAGAAAATGCTCAAGGATGCCAAAAGAAGAGGAAACATCGGCAAAAAGAGCATAAACACTCGTGTTCTCATTCTGTGCTCTCACTTGAAACAATCTCACCCATCTGCAACATCCTTTCAGACAATAGCACCATGCGAAAAATCAACAAGATGCTCAGGTCCGGCAAAAAACCAGACAAGAGCTTATGCATGCCCATGTTCATACCAGACATGAGGAAGGAGGAACATCAAGAATGGCAAAAAGGTCTAGATTCGAAAAACTGCTTGACTGACAATGGGAGGAGCTGCAGGACCCAGAAGATGGAGGAAAACTCATTGATCAATTTTTGGAAACAAACATTGTGCATATGGCGGGGAAGATATAAATATCATAAAACATAGTACACCATGTGCTCGCTCTATGGATGGCACTCTAGACACCAGCATGCCAAGGGTAGAAGAAGAGATTCCTAAGACAGGAAACATACACCAGGTGAAGGCAAAGAAGCCACAGGATCTTCAAAAGCCCCTAAGGTAACTTTTAGCTCATTCGAGGAAGATAATGATGATGAGGAGGAGTGGCAAAACATTGCCCAAAAAGCGAGCCAAAAGAGGAAGTCTAACATAGTTGATGAAGAACTGCTGCTGCCTGACCCAGAAGAGGTCAAGAAACAAAATGCAAAAGAAGAAGAAAGGAAAAAGGAACTAGAGGAGAAGAAGAGACAAGAAGCTTTTGCTAAAGCTGAAAGAAAGAAAAAACCTAGAGAAGTAGAGAAAAGAAAGGAAACAACATGAGGAAGTAGAAAAGAAGAGGAGAGAAGGAGAACAACAAAAAAAGAGGGAAGAAGCAGCCCAAAAGGAGAAGATGCTTGTTAGGATAGAGCTCATTATACCAACACAACTACAACCATGGGTAACAGCATTGGCACATAAGGTACAAGGAGGGCCGAGCCACCGCTGGGACAAATTTTCCAAAAATTTGGAGGTAGACCTCCCCAACCAACAAATTCACATGGAAAAAGGGCTACTATCCATGGCCCAAAAGATTCTCTCACACACTCTTGTTGAGATATCGAGCTCATCTAATGAGGCGGTGGACACTAATGACCCGCCTGGGGGATAGGCCCCACACTTACACCACTGGCATGGTTGGTGAGATCATGGGTGATATGTGGCCAGTGGGATGACAGGTTGTGTGACAGCCATTCTAGAGACTGGCATAGTTATAGCGCCAGTTCATTTAGTTGGGTTCACACTATAGAGAACCCTAGTATGTATTTGGTTGAGTACCTTTCATATGGTGTGTACTCTTATCTTTGTATATGGTGTGTTGAGTGTTGTGTGAAGAAGAAGATGATTTTCAGTCTCTCACCTTGTGTGTTCTCTTTTAGGGTTTTGTGAGTCTGTGTGTGCTTGCAAGAGCTCAAGCTCTCTTCTCCCCTGCATCTTTTCATGGTATCAGAGCCTGGTTCATGCTAAGGACTGAGCTGCAAGCAAGAAAAGCATAGGAAGCGGTACGAGAGTAAGAGCTTCATCTTCTCTTTCCTATTTGTGTTGGAGACTACACCCTTGTCAAGAGCTCTACGGGAGACTACACCCTTGTCAGGAGCTCTACGGGAGGCATCGGCAAAGGATCTCTGATTGAGGAGCTTTCTTCACAGGAGTAAAGCTATAGGGAAACTATACTATTCTATTAGATAATTTTTTTGGGCAAAAAGAATGTTTCGGGCACGTTACGAGCTTCGTTTTTCAAAAAGCAGGCGATTTCGAGCACTACGATGGGTAAGTCATCGATTCTCTATAGAACTCTGTTTTAAGAACTGCAGGAAGACAGATTGGTTGTGCAAACATTGTGTGTGCTGCAAGGAGGTCAACAGTTTCCATTAGGTGTATGTATGCACGTTGACGTCACTGGTTGTGACATTTGAGTGTAATACAGTATCGCTGTAGAAAATACAACAGTTTGTGTAGGACAAACCAGAGTGCTGTTTCTGGTAAATTTGTGTGTCTGGCAAGATGTCAAATGATGGCATAAACTAGATTGTTGCTAAGAAGCTTGATAAGAACAACTTCCATGCTTGGAGGTTCAGGCTGACAAATTTCTTGATGGGAAAGGGTTACTGGGACTATATAGAAGGTGAGCATGAAGAGGCACTGGAGATACCGAAGATCAATCCGACTACTTCAAATGTAAAAGAGTTTAAGGATTATAACCAAGGAGCCAGAAAAGTTATGTATTGGCTCTCTATCAGTATACAGGACACCATCATTGGGCACATACAGGATGCCAAGTCCCCCAAGGAGGCATGGGACACCTTGGTAAAACTCTATGAAACGAATACCAAGGCATGAAAGATACAGTTGAAGAATGAACTTCATACTGTGGAGAAAAAGAGTATGTCTGTGGTGGTGAATGACTATGCATTGAAGATCAAGGGTATTGTGGAATCCCTTGCATCTATTGGCGTTTCAGTAGATGATGATGATAAGGTGGAAGTCTGTCTACGTGGTCTCGGGCCACAATACAAGGCGTTCAAGACGTCTATTCAAACTCGAGAAAACATTTCCAATTTCACAGATTTGGTGTCTATGTTGATTATAGAAGAGAAGAGCTTGGGTGAAGACTAATAGCCTTCACAAAACAAAAACAGTTCAGAGCAACAGGCCTTCTACACAAGTTCAGGAAGAGGATGAGGTAGACGAGGCCGTGGATGCGGCCAAGGAGGTGGCCGAACATGTAATCAAAATTATGGCCAGTGGCAACAGCAACAACAACAGTCCCAAAATTCATAACAACAAGAACACGTAGGTGGAAGAGGCCAATTCAGAGGTAAGGGGAGTCAAAGAGGTTGTGGAAATTGGCAAAGGCAGTATAATGATATAGGTGGATGCTTTTATTGCGACGGTAAGCCTGGACATGTGGAGGCAGATTGTTATAAGAAGCAAGCTGACATACAAAATGGGAAATTGCAGCAAAACAACTATGCATCCTCGAGCAGTAATAATGAGGATAATGAAAGGTTGTTTGTTATGTAGCATGTTGTTAATACCATATCTGAAAATGTTGAAGCAGCACATAAAGATGATGTATGGTACGTTGATTCAGGTGCTTCGAACCACATGACAAATCATGGGGAGTGGTTCAAGGAGATAAAAAACCTTAAAAGACCAAGCTTTGTGGAAACAGGGGATGACACTGCTCATCCAATTACCCATGTTGGAGATGTGCCATTGTCTATGCAGGATGGAAAGTGAAGTACCTTGCAGATGTACTTCATGTTCTGAACATAATAAAGAATCTGGTTTCAGTTGGCCAGATGATTACAGGGTTTGCAAGTTTGGCTGAATCCTGATGGTTGTTGTGTTGAAGACTTTAAAGATAACTGCAAGTTGGTTGCAAAAGGCAACAGAGTGGGCAGAATGTTTACATTGAATGTAAACATGCCTGAAGTGAGTGTTGTGATGTTTGCAAATGGTTCAAGAATTGTTACGGACACAGACATTTGGCATAAAAGAATTGGACATGTAAATGTGTAGAGAATAAAGTCTATGCAGACTAAGGGAATTGTGACAGGGTTGCCAAAGATTAAAGTTGAAGGTATGCAAAAAATATGTATGCAGAAAATATCTGAAGCATGCCAATTTGAAAAGCAAACAAAGCATGTATTTTCACATAACAGAAATGTGAGCAGAAATGCACTAGATGTTGTGTATTCAGATGTATGGGGTCCTACGAAGACCATGTCTATGGGAGGCTGCAAGTAATATGTGACATTTATAGATGACCACATAAGGAAAGTGTGGGTATACTTCATGAAGGAGAAGGGTGAGGTGTTCACTCATTTTCATAATGTCAGATTATGGTTGAAAAGCAAACAAGGAAATATGTAAAGTGCCTAAGGTCAGATGGAGGGGGAGAGTACTTCTCTAATGAGTTCTCTGAAGTTTTGAGAAATAATGGTATTCGGAGACAGTTTACATACAGATACACTCTGCAGCAAAATGGAGTTGCTGAGCAAAAAAACAGGCACATTGCTGAGATTGCGGGAGCATTGATGGAAGAGAAGAATATGCTACATAGCTATTGGGCTGCTGAGGCTATTTCTATAGCAGTTTACATCATGAACAGGACTCCAACTGCAGCCATACATGAAGTAACTCTAGAGAAAGGTTTACAGGTAGAAAACCTAATTTGTCATCTGAAAGTCTTTGGATGCATTGCATATGTGCATGTGCCAGATGAGCTTAGAACTAAGCTGTATCCAAAAGCTAAAAAATGTGTGTTTATTGGATATTCCCTTGAGCAAAAGGGATACAGCTGTTATAACCCTGCTACATGTGAGTTGAGGGTAAGCAGAGATGTTGTTTTTGATGAGATGAGAAGCTGGTATGCTACTGAAAAAGAAGCTGTTGGTGGGGATGATGTGAGTGGAAATGTGGTTGCATAGAATGCAAGTGAGCAATCAAGGTCTTTGAGTGGACCAGGAGAGTCCTCCTCTAGTGGTTCAATTGATGGACCATGGAGTGGCAGGCTGCGTCATAATACCAATCCTGCAAATGTGATTAGTACATCACATAAAGGCAAAGAGAAAGTGGTTGAGTCCCTTAGTATGCCTAACATTTCTACAGGGCATTCTCATGTTGATGGAGAGTCTAGTTTTTCAAAGATGAGCCTTGATGAGGAGCTTGGGATACCAGTCTATGAGAACACCTGGTGTAAAGAAGGCTATGGAATCCATGAACGCAAAGCTGCAAAGATCTGGGAGAGTGAAGAATCCTATGCAGAGATTTACCTATGATGGTTATGTGGCACATCACTATGCATACATGGCAAAAGTTATATAGGTTGTAGAGCCCACATGCATTGATGAGGCTGTTGGAAATGTGTGTTGGGAGAAAGCTATGGATGAGTAGATGGATGCACTATATGGAAATGAGACTTGGGATTTAGTGCAATTCTTGAAGGCAAGAAAGCCATTGGATGCAAGTGGGTGTACAAAGTAAAACATAACAGTGATGGAAGCATAAGCAGCTACAAGGCTAAATTGGTAGCCAAAGGATATGCGCAGACATATGGCATTGATTATGAGGAAACTTTTAGCCCAGCTGCCAAGATGGCGATAGTGAGAGTTGTGATAGCAGTGGCTGCATTAAAGGCTGCATCAAAGCAATGGTCTTTACATCAGATGGATGTAAAGAATGCATTCTTGCATGGGGATTTGCAAGAAGAGGTGTATATGTTGCAGCTGCCTGGTTATGAGGATGTGAGTCACCCCGAGCATGTTTACAGGTTGAAGAGAGCCTTGTACGGCTTAAAACAAGCACCAAGAGCATGGTATGACAAGATTTTTGAATATCTTATCAGTATTGGCTTTCATGTAGCCAATGCAGATTTCTCGTTGTATGTGAGACATAGTGATGAGGGGTTGTGCTTATTATCATCTATGTAGATGACTTGATCATTACGAGGGACCATGATGCAGAGATCTTTGATATAAAGATCTTGCTTAGATAGAAGTTTGAGATGAAGGATCGGGGGGAGATCAGATATTTCTTGGGCATTGAGGTGATTAGGTCACCACATGGTATTGGATTAGTGCAGAGACAGTATGGCTTGGACATGTTGTCCAAGGATGGTATGATAGGCTCTAAGCCTATCTCAGTGCCATTGGATCAGAATGGCAAGTTGAGTGTAGATTCAGGAGAGATTTTGGAGGATCCTACTATGTATAGGTGCATAGTAGGGAGCTTGATCTACATGATGATCACCAGGCCATATTTGAGCTATGTTGTTGGGCTGGTGAGTCAATTTATGCAGGTTCCTTGAAAGCCGCATTTGGATGCATTGAGATGCATATTGAGGTATGTGAGGTCTACTTTGCATTGTAGACTATTTTATGAAACTGGGACAGAGATATGTGTACATGGGTACACACATGCTGATTGGGCTGGTAGTATCGCAGATAGGAGATCTATTAGTAGCTTCATGTTTTCTTTGGGGAGTGCTGCTGTGACTTGGAGCAGCAACAAGAAGCAGCCTACGGTTGCTCTATCCAATACAGAGGCTGAGTACAGAGGTGCTGCTATGGCAGCATGTGAGGTAGCTTGGTTGAGAAAGCTACTTGCAGATTTAGGTCTATCAGTGGATAGACAAGTTGTCATTTTCTGTGACAACATTAGCACTATACAGTTGGCCAAGAACCCAGTTTTTCATGCTCGCACGAAGCATATAGATGTCCACTACCATTTTGTCAGAGAGAAGGTTTTCGATATCAGTGGATAGACAAGTTGAGGGTAAGCAGAGATGTTGTTTTTGATGAGATGAGAAGTGGTTGAGTCCCTTAGTATGCCTAACATTTCTACAGGGCATTCTCATGTTGATGGAGAGTCTAGTTTTTCAAAGATGAGCCTTGATGAGGAGCTTGGGATACCAGTCTATGAGAACACCTGGTGTAAAGAAGGCTATGGAATCCATGAACGCAAAGCTGCAAAGATCTGGGAGAGTGAAGAATCCTATGCAGAGATTTACCTATGATGGTTATGTGGCACATCACTATGCATACATGGCAAAAGTTATATAGGTTGTAGAGCCCACATGCATTGATGAGGCTGTTGGAAATGTGTGTTGGGAGAAAGCTATGGATGAGTAGATGGATGCACTATATGGAAATGAGACTTGGGATTTAGTGCAATTCTTGAAGGCAAGAAAGCCATTGGATGCAAGTGGGTGTACAAAGTAAAACATAACAGTGATGGAAGCATAAGCAGCTACAAGGCTAAATTGGTAGCCAAAGGATATGCGCAGACATATGGCATTGATTATGAGGAAACTTTTAGCCCAGCTGCCAAGATGGCGATAGTGAGAGTTGTGATAGCAGTGGCTGCATCAAAGGCTGCATCAAAGCAATGGTCTTTACATCAGATGGATGTAAAGAATGCATTCTTGCATGGGGATTTGCAAGAAGAGGTGTATATGTTGCAGCTGCCTGGTTATGAGGATGTGAGTCACCCCGAGCATGTTTACAGGTTGAAGAGAGCCTTGTACGGCTTAAAACAAGCACCAAGAGCATGGTATGACAAGATTTTTGAATATCTTATCAGTATTGGCTTTCATGTAGCCAATGCAGATTTCTCGTTGTATGTGAGACATAGTGATGAGGGGTTGTGCTTATTATCATCTATGTAGATGACTTGATCATTACGAGGGACCATGATGCAGAGATCTTTGATATAAAGATCTTGCTTAGATAGAAGTTTGAGATGAAGGATCGGGGGGAGATCAGATATTTCTTGGGCATTGAGGTGATTAGGTCACCACATGGTATTGGATTAGTGCAGAGACAGTATGGCTTGGACATGTTGTCCAAGGATGGTATGATAGGCTCTAAGCCTATCTCAGTGCCATTGGATCAGAATGGCAAGTTGAGTGTAGATTCAGGAGAGATTTTGGAGGATCCTACTATGTATAGGTGCATAGTAGGGAGCTTGATCTACATGATGATCACCAGGCCATATTTGAGCTATGTTGTTGGGCTGGTGAGTCAATTTATGCAGGTTCCTTGAAAGCCGCATTTGGATGCATTGAGATGCATATTGAGGTATGTGAGGTCTACTTTGCATTGTAGACTATTTTATGAAACTGGGACAGAGATATGTGTACATGGGTACACACATGCTGATTGGGCTGGTAGTATCGCAGATAGGAGATCTATTAGTAGCTTCATGTTTTCTTTGGGGAGTGCTGCTGTGACTTGGAGCAGCAACAAGAAGCAGCCTACGGTTGCTCTATCCAATACAGAGGCTGAGTACAGAGGTGCTGCTATGGCAGCATGTGAGGTAGCTTGGTTGAGAAAGCTACTTGCAGATTTAGGTCTATCAGTGGATAGACAAGTTGTCATTTTCTGTGACAACATTAGCACTATACAGTTGGCCAAGAACCCAGTTTTTCATGCTCGCACGAAGCATATAGATGTCCACTACCATTTTGTCAGAGAGAAGGTTTTCGATATCAGTGGATAGACAAGTTGAGGGTAAGCAGAGATGTTGTTTTTGATGAGATGAGAAGTGGTTGAGTCCCTTAGTATGCCTAACATTTCTACAGGGCATTCTCATGTTGATGGAGAGTCTAGTTTTTCAAAGATGAGCCTTGATGAGGAGCTTGGGATACCAGTCTATGAGAACACCTGGTGTAAAGAAGGCTATGGAATCCATGAACGCAAAGCTGCAAAGATCTGGGAGAGTGAAGAATCCTATGCAGAGATTTACCTATGATGGTTATGTGGCACATCACTATGCATACATGGCAAAAGTTATATAGGTTGTAGAGCCCACATGCATTGATGAGGCTGTTGGAAATGTGTGTTGGGAGAAAGCTATGGATGAGTAGATGGATGCACTATATGGAAATGAGACTTGGGATTTAGTGCAATTCTTGAAGGCAAGAAAGCCATTGGATGCAAGTGGGTGTACAAAGTAAAACATAACAGTGATGGAAGCATAAGCAGCTACAAGGCTAAATTGGTAGCCAAAGGATATGCGCAGACATATGGCATTGATTATGAGGAAACTTTTAGCCCAGCTGCCAAGATGGCGATAGTGAGAGTTGTGATAGCAGTGGCTGCATCAAAGGCTGCATCAAAGCAATGGTCTTTACATCAGATGGATGTAAAGAATGCATTCTTGCATGGGGATTTGCAAGAAGAGGTGTATATGTTGCAGCTGCCTGGTTATGAGGATGTGAGTCACCCCGAGCATGTTTACAGGTTGAAGAGAGCCTTGTACGGCTTAAAACAAGCACCAAGAGCATGGTATGACAAGATTTTTGAATATCTTATCAGTATTGGCTTTCATGTAGCCAATGCAGATTTCTCGTTGTATGTGAGACATAGTGATGAGGGGTTGTGCTTATTATCATCTATGTAGATGACTTGATCATTACGAGGGACCATGATGCAGAGATCTTTGATATAAAGATCTTGCTTAGATAGAAGTTTGAGATGAAGGATCGGGGGGAGATCAGATATTTCTTGGGCATTGAGGTGATTAGGTCACCACATGGTATTGGATTAGTGCAGAGACAGTATGGCTTGGACATGTTGTCCAAGGATGGTATGATAGGCTCTAAGCCTATCTCAGTGCCATTGGATCAGAATGGCAAGTTGAGTGTAGATTCAGGAGAGATTTTGGAGGATCCTACTATGTATAGGTGCATAGTAGGGAGCTTGATCTACATGATGATCACCAGGCCATATTTGAGCTATGTTGTTGGGCTGGTGAGTCAATTTATGCAGGTTCCTTGAAAGCCGCATTTGGATGCATTGAGATGCATATTGAGGTATGTGAGGTCTACTTTGCATTGTAGACTATTTTATGAAACTGGGACAGAGATATGTGTACATGGGTACACACATGCTGATTGGGCTGGTAGTATCTCAGATAGGAGATCTATTAGTAGCTTCATGTTTTCTTTGGGGAGTGCTGCTGTGACTTGGAGCAGCAACAAGAAGCAGCCTACGGTTGCTCTATCCAATACAGAGGCTGAGTACAGAGGTGCTGCTATGGCAGCATGTGAGGTAGCTTGGTTGAGAAAGCTACTTGCAGATTTAGGTCTATCAGTGGATAGACAAGTTGTCATTTTCTGTGACAACATTAGCACTATACAGTTGGCCAAGAACCCAGTTTTTCATGCTCGCACGAAGCATATAGATGTCCACTACCATTTTGTCAGAGAGAAGGTTTTGGATATCAGTGGATAGACAAGTTGTCATTTTCTGTGAAAACATTAGCAGTATACAGTTGGCCAAGAACCCAGTTTTTCATGCTCGCACGAAGCATATAGATGTCCACTACCATTTTGTCAAAGAGAAGGTTTTGGCAGGAGACGTTGACCTTGTTTATGTCAGCACACAAGATCAGGTAGCTGACATCTTCACCAAAGCATTGGGTACAGAGAAGCTCCGCAGATTCAAGGCTTCGCTTGGTGTACATGAGATGGGGTTGAGCTCGAGGGAGAGTGTTGAGATATCGAGCTTATCTAGTGAGGTAGTGGACAGTGATGACCCGCCTAGGGGATAGGCCCCACACTTACACCACTGGCATGGTTGGTGAGATCATGGGTGATATGCGACGAGTGGGATGATAGGCTCTATGATAGCCATTCTAGAGACTGGCATAGTTATAGCGCTAGCTGGGTTCACACTATAGAGAACCCTAGTATGCAAGTATCTTCCCCTGTAGTCAAATCCCTCTTGAGAAATATAAAAGATCTTGTTTCTACCAGTTTTGGCCTAGAGAGAGAAAATCTTCTAGAGAGTGGTAATTCAGTTTTTAAATATTTTTAGATTAAAAAATATATCTTCTTATTAAAATAAGTTCCCCCGAAATAGAAGTTCAAAAAGATTTTCAAAAGGTGCATTAGAAATCAAGTATAATCTGTTCAAGAGGCCTTATCCTGAGGGTCAAGTTTTTTTTTCAAAATTTTAAATTAAGGTTCCTATGGGCCAATAAGATCAATCCATGTGTGGGGAGGAGATAAATCCGATTTGTAAAAGAAAATACCCAAAAATGAGTACCCTTAGGGATCTTGCATTAATATGAGAGCTCTCTTACATACATCTCATGCATAGAGCTATATCTTGCATTATTATTATAACAGCTCCCATGGATAGATCTCATGTATAGAGCGAAAGAGCTCTCATGCATAGAGCTAAGTCTTGCATTAAGAGCTCTCATACATAGAGATCGCATGCATAGAGTTAGATCTTGCATTAATTATTATAAGAGCTCTCATACATAGAGCTATATCTTGCATTATTATAAGAGCTCCCATGGATAGATCTCATGTAAAAAGTGAAAGAATTCTCATGCATAGAGCTAGGTCTTGCATTAGGAGCTCTCATACATAGAGCTCACATGCATAGAGTTACATCTTGCATTCTTATGAGAGCTCTCTTGCATAGATCTTATGCATAGAGTGTAAGAGCAAGAAAGTACAATTTCAAGCAAGGAGAGAGGGGAGAAGCTATGCTATGAAGAAGGTGGAGAGGGGTCTTTTGTGCATGCTCTAGGACAAGGGAGCTTCCATAGCCGGCTTAGCAATGTTCTTGGCTACCATTGGGACACAAGTAGTGCTTTGTCAATTCAAGTCATCTTGCACTAGTTTAAGTCACTTCAACTCCAGCTCTACCATGTGGTAGAGCTAGAATGCATTTCTCTAGCTCTAGCATGTGGTAGAGCTTCACAGGCACCCGAATGGACACACCACATGCTAATCACCAACCCCATGTTTCCAAAATTTTAAAATAACCTTTGTCTATTTTTTCACTAATTTTCATGATTTTTTTAAAACTTTTATTTTACCTCAAATGCATTAGAATACGAACGGTCCAAAAATTTCAGAATCCCAATGGTCTTCCCGGAATATGGAAAGCCAACAGTTTCGAGAAAATGAAAAGACAAAAAAAAATCAGAATGTGAAAGGTCAAAAGTTTTCGGAATCCAGAAGGACAAAAGATCCCCAGAATTCGGAAGGTCAATAGGTTTCCCAGAAATCCGAAAGCCAAAAGGCTCCAAGAGAAAAAAAAAGTTTAAAAAATTTCAAAGAAGATTGTTTTCAAAAAATCTCTTATTCTCTTTTTTTCCAATCTTTTTGGAAAAGCTTTTTTTATTAAATTAAAAAAAATAAATATTTTTAAAAAAGTTTTAATTAGAGATTTTTTATAAGCTTTTACTTTAAAGCTTTAAAAAAAATGAAACTTTTTGTCTGAAATGTAACACCTTGAAATATAGTGTTATGTTTGCGTGTGCATGTTTAGAAAGTGTACATATTTCCTTCTTTTTGTAGATTTTTTAGTGAGTTTTGTTCGGCTTTTCCCTTTGTTGGAAAAAACTCCCTCGGAGAATGGTTTTCCCAAGAAGGGCTTGGTGGTGGATAGGTGATAGGCAAACGGGTGCATTTGGGAAATCATTCATCAAATGTCTTAGTTGTTAGCACCTAAAACATTTACACTCCTTCTTGAAAAGAATAGAGGGGAGAGGATGAGCTTGAGCTCCTTGCAACACACACGTGCACACACACACACACACACACACACACACACACACACAAGAGTAGACAAGCACATGAAAGAGATGGATGACTGAATTTCATTCTACTATCTTCTCTTCTCTACAACCATAATATAAATAGATAAGAGTACATACTATAATTAAAAGTACTCATGTACTATAACATACAAAGATTTCTCCATAGTCTACATGTGCTAGCGCTATAACTGTGCCAGGACACTTGCATGTTAACAAGTCCTGGGATCGTGGCTTGAAAAAGGAAGATAGTTCTACATGTGAGTAATCATCATACACATTTCGAGGGTTAGAAGTAAGAGGATAATTTCTATCCAAAAGATCTCTCTCCAAGGGGTCAGTGATTGGCAACCCACCCATTGACACTAATGGAGATCCCCTCTCTTTCTCAGCATTGGATCGTGAGCTGTGATTGGATCATAAGTTGACTGAGGTGACTGGAGAGGTAGATCATGAGCGACGATGGGTGAAGCGTACGTTCATCACATGAGGTGATCCATGAGGTGGTGAGTCACGGATCTGTGAGGTGAGTCGTGAGGCAATCCATGAGGTCGTGATCCATGAGGTGGAGTCACGGATCCATGAGGTGAGTCAGCGATCCGAGAGATGAGTTGTGAGGCAATCCAAGAGGTCGTGATCCATGATAAGGTCATGAGATCGTGAGGTAGGATCACACAAGCATAGCGATGGTTGAGACCAGACTTCAAAGATGCATAAGTCCAAGTTCTTGAATCAAGAGGGACATACCTTTGAGGAGCCAACTTATGCATTGTTATTTCCAATCAATTATTGTGGGTGAGATGGAAGAGAAAATGACAAGCCATCGAAATTGCATTGTATGTAGGTTTCGCAACCCTTATGGAAGAGAAAATGACAAGCCATCGAAATTGCATTGTATGTAGGTGTCGCAACCCTTATGCATAGTTGCGTGAACTGGACCATAACCCTCGTTCCCCCCAACACCTTAGGATATGATTTCCTCAATATTGGAACCTTGGTGATTTTGCTACTTTTAAGATTAAAAACCTTTTTTGGGGGGTATTATTTATATGTTTTGTTCCCAGGCGGATGGTGTGTCACCTATGATGAAACACCTTAATGGCTTGTTTTTATGCTTGAAAAGAGATCATCCTAACATTCAATGTGTTTCTTATGAGGCAACCTTGTGCTTATCTAACAATTAAATATTTTCAAGTCACAAAAGATTTTGACTGGCAACATTAAATAACGTATTTGAAACAAAGTTACATTGAATGAATCAATGTGACATCTACTGTTGACTTTGTTGAGTTGGAGAGTTGTTCTATTGGGAAGTACTAAATATACGTGCCTTAGTAATTAAGGTACGAGATCATGAAATACTTGACATAAGTGCATTAGTAGACAAGCATAATTATCAGATCATTTATGACTATAGACTTTGGTGATGGATTGCTTTATGCCTTGAATTCACATATTTAAGGAATATAAAAGCCTTAAAATTCATAGATATGCACGTGTATCTCTCACTTGAATAGATGATTTTTTTAAGCCTTTTGTTACTTAAGTCATTGAAAATTTGAGGGAATGATTTTGTGATGATTGTACTTTTAGATGTTTTAGAACTATAGCTCCTTGTAGCTTTCCCATAGAAAAGAATTTCAAAAATTGTGGTCAATTTGGGATTGAAGTGTTATCGTCCTTGAAGAGAAGGTGGGGGTGCATGTTACTTAAATTTGTGTAAAAGTATATATCTTTAAAAGATTTGAGGATTGTAACACATATAGATAATGCATATTATTTCTTGGTGGCATGCAATGATCTTCCTCTTTGTTACACATTACTATGTTTTTTTTCTCCATTTTTTTCTACATATGTTGAGAAACATATGTCGATAGTGTATATTATTTCTTGGTGGTATGCAATGTTCTCTCCCTTTATTACACTTTACTATGTTTTTTCTCCAATTTTTTCTACACATGTTGAGGCTTTCAACATATGTGGATAATGCATATTATTTCTTGGTGGTGCACAATGTTATTTCACTTTCTTGCACTTTTCTATGTTGTTTCTCCATTTTGTACTCTTGGAAACCATGTATGTGTATTTCTCTGGCATGAATTATCTTTTAGCTTTTTATAATTTAGATTCATATGTGTTTGTTTGGGTAGGATGTAGCTATATAATTAACTTCACTATTTGGGCAATGATGATCATATCTCGTCATACTTATTTTCCATGAGATTAGATAAAGTTTTAATGTTACAACACTATCGAAAAAACTTTCATCATTGAGATTAGGTAGACTTCAATGTTACAACACTATTTAACAACCTCTCCCTCTCCCTTTCTCACACACACACACACACACACACACATTTTAGTTTGTTTTTAACTTTTGACCTTTATGTAAGATTCCTCCTCCAGCCAAAAGGTGTATAACACAACCCCCAGTGATCACCCCCTCTCTTTTGTGCAATGAAAGACCTTGTTTACCCTATTCTAACCTAGAGAGAGAAAATTTTTCTAGAGAGAGAAGACCACATCTTGGAAATAATTTTGATGGAGAGATTGTCCGAGACTTTATGATCACATTCCTCAAAGTAGTATCTTAAAAAGTATTTTAAGTTGAGAGATATTTTGGACGGTGGTGAATGCACATTGCACATAAGGTAAGAATTAAGTCTAGAGGAATTTTAATAAATCCTTTTGATGGAAATTATTCTTCTAGGCTCTAAAATATAGATCCACCAATTAGAAACCAAAAAGGATTTATAGATTGGGTTGAAATCTTAGACAGTGGGTGCATGGAAACACACCCTTATTCAAAAATGATAGTGTAAAAATTTTCAAAGCCCAAAAATAAGAGATCTTTCTAGATATCAATATTTACACACATGGGAAATGTGTAACATTGAAAAACAAGAAGATATTTCTCATAAAAAACATAAAATATTCAAACATGTGTGGCAAACATGTGTGGTGGCAAACAAGTGGCAAGTGGCAGCATAGACTTGGGAGAGTGTGACTATTGTAATAATGAGCAAATTGACACCTTACAAGGAGAGAGAATCACACTTCAAGAGGGCACCTAGAAATCACATCAAGGGGCCATGTTTTTATTCAGAAAAGTACATGAGGTGGCTAGATATTTCATCTCTCCTCTCACTTCATCCAAACTAGATCAAAAAGTGGACTTAAGTAGTCCAAATCTTGCCCATTTTGGCCCAAACTAAAGCTGGAAGCCTCTAGATCCTAGTTAGGATTGGTTGGAGGCCTCCCACACCTATAAATAGAGCCCTCCACTTGTGTAAAAGTAGTGTAAATTCATCTTAGTTTAGTTTCTTCATTTCCCTCTCTTGTGGAAGCTATGGTGCTTCACTAAACCATTCTACCTTGCCTTAACCCTCTTCTTGAAGGCTTATCATCTTTCTTGAAGGCCAATACTCTTCCTTGGAAGGATACTCTTCTCCATATCAAGATCAAGAATCATCACAACTTGGTGGCAAGCCTAAACTATGGATTATCTACTCTCTTTTTCTCACTTTCTCCATGTTTAGAAAAGTATGGTTTTATCTCTTCTACTCCACTTTTTAGCGGTATTTTTTTAATGCTCAAGTGATAACATACTTGGGAAGTATGTTAACCCATGATTAATGTTCTAAACCATATTCTTCTAAAGTTAATGAAAGTTTTAGTTATGAGAATATTAACCCTCTTATAATGAAGATTAAGATGTAAACATATGCTTTGTGTGGGTAAACCTCCATGTAGGCTATCCCCTCTTCTTCCTTATCACCTTCTAAGTATGGGTGATCATAAAAATGATAATTAGACCATGAAGGATGATGCCCATGTTATTATGTGAATATAAGAATTTTATTGTTTGTTTATTAGTAGGTTATAGATGTCAAAAGAGGATGTTTGGTTACATTCTCATATTCATGACATGCATGAATGTCATAGATATCAAAAGAGGATGTTTGGTTATATTCTCATATTCATGGTATGCTTATACATGAATCATATAGATGCTAAAGGAAGATGTTCGTTTCCATTTTCATGCTTACACATAACATGTTCATACCTCAATAGTTTTAAATAAAATAAATAGAGAAAGGTTAGATAAATTTTCATGGTGGATAAGAATTTATCACATGGAAATCTTTACTTGCATAGAAACCTGTCTTGATAAAAGGACTGTTTTATGCCAGAATGCTGGGGGGAACATTTGGTTTATTATTCTAAATAAGGTCATGGACCTAAGAAGAGCTCCTGTTGCAACAGTTGGCGAGGAGTCATTAGAGGACGTCCCACGCGGGAAAGTTTACCAAGGTCTTGACAGCCTCGGTAAGATTAAAATGGTGTAGTCCCAATACAATGGGCGAGGGGTTGACGAAGCCGTCCTCCCTTAGTGAAGTGCTAGGACACCTAAGGAGGATCCTAGAGGGTTCTTATCAGGCAATGCTTGGGCTCATCATGCATATGACGAGGGAGATCTTCATGGATTGGCGAGAAGTTTTATGTATAAGAAATAATTTTTGGAAACTGAATGTGGTTAGCAGATCTTCAATGGGCATCCGGAATGATACTTATGTTTGTTTGAAAAGGATGGAACTTGGCATATTCAAGTTGTGAAAATGTATTGGTACTGATGTCTGATTACTCATCCTTATCTTAAGAGAAGTGTGTGTGTAATTGATTTTTAAGAGGAGTGTGTGAGTAATTGTCTTCGAAATCAAAATGGCATTTCAATTATGGGTGGGTGAGTAATTGAATTTCCACCAATACAGTGGTTGGGTGGTCGGCTAACCCATGGGACTGGACGGGATTAGCCTGGGTCATTGGAATTCCTTATAGTTGAATTATAGATAAATCAAGGGTAGAAATTTAGTTCAAGATACGTATAGTAGATAGAGAACCCGGACAAGTCTTGTTTTAGGGGACCGGATCAACAGTTGTGCCTCACTCGAGGGGGAGAAAAGCATCGATCTCTTTGAACCAAGTGCAAGACTTGCCCCTCTTTGGGCTGGGTCACTCAACAACATGACACAATCTAGACTAGAAGACTAGTAGACTAAATGACCACATTAATTAGTTTGTGTTAGATTTTTCCTTGGAGGAAAAATCTAGTCTACTAGTCTACTAGAAGACTAGTAGACTAAATGACCACATTAATTAGTTTGTGTTAGATTTTTCCTTGGAGGAATCGCCTATGTTTTCCTAGCAATAAAATTTTTGGGGTTTGGCTTAGGGAAGAGTCACCGGATATTCTCTTGCTCAGATAGATGTAGGCAAGGCCCCAAGTGGGATACTCTACCCTGTGTAGTTGCTATTCTGCTACTAGCATTTTGATAGATTGTAGAGGGTAGGGGTCTCACACTTTATCTTGAACTTTTTTAAATAAATGACTTCAATTTTTAATTTTTGTTCTTTTCTCTATTAGCATCTTGTAGTTGTATTATTGTTTTTCCGTTCTATAAATGATTTTCTTTTCTTTTTTATGTGTTTTTTTATAATATGCTATGTAAAATAATTCCCAAATAATATGACGCCAAAATTATTACATAACATGTGCTAAGCAAGGATAATGGTTAGGTAGATACTATATACTCAAAAACCATGTCTTTGGAGTTGCAATTATATTTCATATTTTCCCACATGTGAAGTAGCTATTCTTATTTAGGTTAGTACACCATGGTCTTTTTGGATTTTTGATGTCACAAAGCATATTATGTGGAAACTTCCTCTTTTTCTCAAATACTCTACTTTATTTATAGCTTTAATTTAATTATTTATGGTTATATAGGTCGGTAGAACATGGAATTATTTGGATTTTTTTTATGTTGAAGGTATATTACAATTATAACTCTAGGATACTCTCTTTTAATTATAGCCTAGGGCCTCATGGTTGCCTAGGTGTTTTCTTTGCTTATTTTGTATAAAAGATTTACCAAAATAATATGAGGCCAAAACTATCACATAACATGTGATCCTGAATACAAGGAGGTGAAGGCTATTTTTTAATCTCAATATGCCAAGGAAAGATATCTCAGTGGGATTTTGAGAGAACTTTGTAACTATCAGTAAAACAAGAACCTAATCAAGAACTAGATCAATATATGATTTATTTTGCTGAATTCTGGAATAATTGGAGACCTATTTTAGATCCTAAAGTTCCACAAATAAGGAGAAATTTTTTGCCAACATGAAGCCAGATCTTAGACTAAAAGTGGAGCTGAATAATCCTCTCTGCTTTGATGTTGTCTGATGTGCTCGAGAAAACGAGTGAAAATGAAGAAACTAGGGTAGTTAGGGTTCCAAGAAGATCGAAAGAAGAGGCTTGTCATCAATGAAGTCAATCTTACTTCCAAAAAAGAACCATCTCCTTCTTAGTTAAAGGGGAAGGATGATTCCTTGAAAGAGTAATTACATGAAGTTGTTGAATTAATGAAAAGCATGAGTGAGTCTTAATATGGTTGGTGGTGTAGGTAGAGGATGAGGGAGGGGAACGTTTGGTTGAAAAAGAGTTAGAGATCCATCCAATCAAAATGGGTAAGCTACATGGCAAGGAGGAAGGAGTCATGGAATATATCCAATGAGTGCACAATGTTTTAATTGTGGTGAATGGGGCCATTCCAATACTTACTATGACAACCCTCACCACATGGGAGGAGACATGTTTCCTTTTCCCCAGAACCTAAATAAGAGAGAAAAAGACTTTGGTGTAGAGATTAAAGATACTTCTCAACCCAGCAATAGTGGTAGTACTATTGATGAGAAGGGGAAAGGTAAAGCAGTGAGCCTTATCGGTTTGGAGGAAGAACCAGAAGTGATGTCTTTTAGCTATTGCTTTACGAGGTTCTCGCATCGAACTTGGTAGGTGAGAATGGGGCTGAAGGAGTAGATGCTTTATCGGAGTTGGTCGTTGATGCAGATGGTAGGTCATTGTGTAGAGGGGCTTTTGTGGAAGAAGATTGTATCCTTTTGCGTTCAGCATCATAGATATCCATTAAATTTGGATCCTTTTTCTTGCAGTATGGTATTGTCAACTTTTTGTCTTTGACCATCATGATGACTCTATCGCTAACAAAGCACAATGGTGCTTGGGCAGCAATAGTCCATTTATGCCCCAAGATCAAATCTTCTTCCAACACATACTCAATCACAAAAAACTTGAAAGTGAGGGGGTTAGTTTCAATATACATTGTATGTTCAAAGTACCCCAAACATGGCATGTTCAACTCTTGTGTAAAGGTAATCCTTTCAGGATGTGCTGTGAGTGTTGGTTGACCTTACAAATCCCATAGCTCGAGGGTCATGAGATTGTATTCTCATGTTGGATAAATCTATGCTTGAGCTATGGTGATTTTATTTGAAATTTCCAATCCCACCATAATCCTAGGGATCTTTTCAGTAAGATCTGTTGGAAGTTCTAGCTCTTGCAAGGTCTCTCTCTCCTATAATGACTTTTACATTGCTTCCAGGAGTGTTCAAGGTGACTGTTTGCATGGATTCATCTATTGAATACAACAATTCACCTATCCAAGTTTTGCCAAGGATGACATAATACTAAAGGGAATCTAGGGTAACATGGAATGTAAATTCCATATCGCCATCGATTGTTTGAGTAGTGTATCTAAAGCTACCTAGAACTTCAATGTTTTGTCCCTTGGCTCCTTTTGCAAAACTATTGCATGTAGGGATGAGTTTAGGTTGTCCCAAATGACACCCAAGTGTCTATTTTCACGATCTTATGACTAGCTCAAGGGCTAATCAATGCGCATTTATGCTTAACATCATTGCGTATATGGAAATCCAACCATACTATGATAGAATCTTGCAAAGGAACCGTGGGTGTTTTGGTTATTGTTTCGGCTTCAGATCTCATTTCTGTTTCATACTCCCATTCACTTTATCCTCATTTTGGCTTTCAGCTTTTTCAAGAGTACCCAATGCGTTTACTAGCACGCTTGGCCCCTTGACAATTCTTAATGAGATGTTTTGAAACTTCCGAATCCTCATAGTCTTGTTTTATGGAGTTCTGTATGTCTTGGTATAGCTGAGGTTGAGCCCTTAAAGATGAAAGTGCTCATGTGATGCTAGGTTTATCATGAGAGAAGAGCATTCCTGCAAATGAGGTTTTGAGAGAATATTTTCATCTTGTAAGGGAATTATCAAATTCCTCACGTGCTTTCTCAAGCATATAGTTCATACAATTTGTTCCAAATGACTCTTCTGTAGAGAGTATGTATTCCTCTTGAAAAGGGAAGTGGTACTCCTCTAGGGTTTGTTTTTTTGTTACTTTTTAGGATTGGCATTATGAGGCTCAATTACAATTGGTGACCCTGTAAGACATTCAACCAATCTAAGCATGCTCTCTTGAGCTTGCTTTTTGCATTTCACATATGTCATGTGATAACTATTATCCATTTGGGACGATTGAGTGGGTTATAGTTTCTTGATTGGTCTATGTGGTGCACTAAGTGAAGAGTAAGAACTTGTTTCATCCTCACTTAGTGATGTACTAGAACTTGTTTCATTTTCTAACTTTCTTTGGATTGTTAATGTTTCATTATGTTTACCCATGCGACAAGATAGAATTTTCTTTTGGGCCTTTGTATCCTGTGTTGCACATATGGGTGTTGAGGTCTATGTGGTGGTCTTTGAAGTGGATGCGTCTGCATCATGTATAGCTTTTGGCTCTTTTGGGATTATGTCCCCTTTTGGGTTTATGTCCTTCATAGCCTCCTTTTCCATGTCCTTTAATTCAACCTTGGCTTCAATAGTTTGTTGTCCCTTGTTTTTCTTGGGTTTAGAAGGTTTTACTTTTTCATTTGGGTTCTACTTCAAAGCATGTTCTTCTACCCAAGTTAAGGAGTTCTTTTTGATTGTTTCTCATGCCTTGGCTTGTAAATGTGTAAGCACATTCAAGGGCACCATGGACAATTGCCCATTTTGTAGACTTAAGATGTTAAGAGTTGTATTTTGTGAGACAAATTGCATTGATGCAACTCATCTTGGGCAATCTTGGAACATATGTTCAATGCCACATTGTTAACCTATGAGACAGACATTGAGATGTACTATGTTTTACGTCATTAATTTAAATATTCTGAGTCATGGGCCGGGCTTGTCGGCACCATATGTTAAGGATAAAGGGATTGGGTGATCGCCGATGAGAGGCACACCTTGAATATCAACAGGGTAAGGGTTAGGATTGGCCGGCCATGTATGGGCGCCCATGTGTGAACGGCCAAGTCACCTATAAGAGTCAAATGTAACCCTAAAACCCTCATTCTCATGTGTTGAATACAAGAGTGCTCTTGCCTTATCCTCTTGGTTTCCTTCTCCTGCGTGTGTGCGAGAAAGAGAGAGAGAGAGAGAGTGACAGAGCGATCGAGCACTGTGTAGCGGCACGACGACGGTGAGGCAGTAGAGTGACGACGGCAGCTCCTCCTTCACGACTGCGACGCGGGAATCCTTCAAGGCGGTGGTTGAGCGGTGAGTGACACACCTTTTGCATTCTGTTTGATCTTGCTTTCCTGGTTATATGCTTGTAGCCATTCGTGGCTTGCATACAGTGTTCGGCAAGTCCCCAGCTACGACCTGTGCGGCAAAAGCGCACATTTTTGGCGTCGCTGTGTCGGGGAGTTTCCCTGCACCAAGCTCGAGTTTGCAGCTCGGACTGCTGCGCGAAGTTTAATTTACACTATAGGAAAGCGACTGTGTGTTTGTTGTTGAGGTGTTTCCGTGTTTTGCAATCTGTTTCTGCAATTTGTCTTGTGCATTTCTGTTTCTTTTGTTATTTTTCCGCTCCGCGTGTGGGCGTGCGTTCTGTTATCTAGTTTTCCGCATGTGAGGGGGAATTTCTGAATCCCCAGACCTGTGCTGTGTGCGAACTGCGCCGCGGCCAAGGCTGAACCCTAGAAAGAAACCCTAGAAAACTTATCTCAAAAAACTAAAAAATTTAAAAAAATAAAAAATAAAAAATAAAAAGTTTTATTTTATTTTTAAAGAAAAAACCAAACGTGTGGAGAGGAAAGATTTTTTAATTGGAGAAAAAAATTTTGAAAAGATATATATAGGAGAGTGAGCCTCCATAGCTTTCTTTCAAGTGAGAGCTTATGGGAAATTGTGCCCTATATGTAGCCCACTCCCCAAGGAGTGAAGTGAGTATGTGGAATAAAGCCTTCGCCCTTTCCTCCACAAGCAAATAGGTCTTCACCCTTTCCCCCACAGGAAAACAGACTGTTTTGAGGACCACAGGAGCTCTGGATAGGCGAACACGGTGCTGTAAAGCACGCTAGGACCCTTTAAACGATACGCTCATTTCGAGCTATCACACGCCCTAGTTCAAGTTTGACCATAAGTAAGGGGATTAAAAACAGGTTAAAAACAATACAAAAACAAGTAAAAACGGGGTGTGAAACACCTAAGAAACCACTTGGGTGGGCTTCAAGGGTAGTCACCAACGCCCGTAGGGTACCCACGTCATATGCATCTACGTTCTGGTCGGGTGCTAGAGCCTGAGCCACTAGAAAGCGTTTCAGTTTACGCAGGCTCACACCATCCCTCCACGTTAACATCTTGGCCTTCGGCTGGAACCCCCAAGGGAGTGCAACCCAAGATCCACGAATAGTGGATGGTGACTCGTCCTCTGACTCAGAAGCCATGGAAGGGCACCCTACCAAGAACCCTCAGGAGACAAGCCAAGACATGCTAGTTTGGGCCCCACAACCCGAATCTAGCATGTTTAGTCATCTAATAGAGACCTTTAGTAGAGCTACACGCTCTGAACATGCGACAAGCGAAGTAAATGAGGAAGGAGGGGTAGTAGATTTGCCATTCACATCTTATGTAGACCCTACCCTCCCAAAGAGTGTCCATGTGGATATTCTACCCACTTCATTTAATGAGGGCCCTACTGAGCTACCACCTTCCTATGCTCTTCCTAAAGTAGAGGTCCCTAGAAGCCAATCCATAAGAAGTGACATTGCGTCCACTTCAAGAGAACCGTTTGGCACACCAAGTCTGGATGGGATATTTCTCAATGAAAATTGGGAATATGATCTACACACAGAGACTCTAACTGACCTATACACGGGTAACACATACCATGTAGGTTGGTTAGAAGTCCTATGATCTACATCTAGCACCACTAATCTAGAGGAGCAATAACAAATGATATGTGAGGTTATTCATAGAATTATCCAAATTGAGAGGCAAAATAGGGGAGTGAACTTAGTTTCCACTGGCCCTATGAGATTTTTGGATACGGGCAAGGCCAAACAACCAACCCTATCACAATTGGAGACTCCCTCGGTGAGTCCCATAGACCCTTCGTATGTTGTTTCGCATGGAGTCTCAATGTAGGTTGAGCCCACGAGCAGTAACTTTAGCTTTCCAACCTTGGCTCAACTTTCCATTAAGGAATCCACAATGCCTACCCCAATGATGAGCATGACAGAAAGCGCACCTCTTACCACTGTAGTTAGTACGACACCGCTACCTAGTGGAACAGTACCTACAACAGTGCGTGCCAGTGCCTATCGACCCTATGTACCTATCGCTACTCATGCTCATGTAGCTCCTACGCCTCTTAGTATGCCAATGGCGTATGCTCCACGACCGCCTTATCACAACCCTTATCCAAGAGGAGCTAGGCCTAGTCACATATCATATCCTACATCATTTGCCAACATACCCAGACCAACGCCAACTCCTATCAGCCAAGCTATCCCAGAAGTGCCTCCACCAGCTATGCGTGCTCACCTAGGTGATCTCGCAGTGTTTGCTCAGATGATTGGACGATCTATTGTGGAAAACATGCGGGGTATGTCTGAGAGAGAACCTAGAAGCAAGGCAGTACAAGTGGCTAAGCTCACTCAAAACTTCAGTGGTAACGAGGATGTTAGGAAGCACATTGAAGTCTTTGAACACGTGTGTGATTCCTTGGAAGAGCACAATGAGCTGCATAAGTGTAAAGCCTTAGGCTTAACCTTGAGTGGGAAGGTCGGAGATTGGTATCGAACCTTAAGGGTTGAAGAGCGCACTCACTACCCCACTCTCAAGAGATTGCTCTTGAAAGAATACATACGTGAGGGTGTGCTTTGGGGAGTAGCATCTCAACTCCAAAAAGTTGAACGTGAGGAAGGGGAGTCAGTGAGAGACTTTATAAGTCGATTGAAGCATCTAAATTCTCGCTGCACTCCCGATGAGCGCTTCAATAATAACCAACTGCTTGATAGATTCATCCAAGGATTGCGCCACGAGGACATATAAAATGGCCTAGTCATTAGAGATCTTACAACGTGGGAAGCATTCACTGCCAATGCAATCCAGTTTAGAAGACAACTTGATGATTGCAGGTAAAAAGGTGTCTTCGGAGACAAAATCCGTAAGTTCGCAAGTATCTGGGCACGAGCCAATGACATTAAAACCTATTGCCAAGGAGCCCAAGATATCCGAAATGTCTGTGAGATGACTGACCTTACTAAGGCTCTCCAAGAATACTTTAGGGGTAATCGAGCTCCTCAAAATAGCCATATGTACCCAAGAAGAGAGCAACAATGGTGTTCGGTTTGCTTAGGACCACATAGCACAAGTGAATGTCCCACAAACAGAGTCAAATTCAATGGGAATTGCAATGCATGTGGTAAGTATGGCCATCAATCTAAAGATTTCCTAGTACTTAAGCGAATGTTGGCAAATCAGGCACCACTAGCCTGGTCAAACACACCTCAAGTACCCGCGCTGATGCCTGCACAACTTGTCGAGCAACCGTCTCACAGCACATAGTTCCAAGGAATCCGAATGTAGTCCAGTCTGTGCCATTACCACCGCCAGTGCTAGGACCACAACCTCCACATCCAAGGATTACCCCAATAAACCAGATGGGTTGTGAGTCACATAGTGCGTGTGGGGATTATGAAGAGGAGATAGACCACACTGCTCCATATGGGATTGATACATTTGAAATGATTCCCCAGTACTACATGGAGGATCATTTCGGGCAAGTCAAGCCTGTATATCAAGCGGCTGCTCTCGCCACAAGAGGGAAAAACCTTAATACCTTGGCGAGGAGACCACCTCTTCAATGCTACAATTGTGGTGGACCGCATCATGTAGCGGAGTGCCCTAATAGGCTACAGAAGATCGCTACTCAAATGCAACCAAATCAAGGGAGCACATCGGGAATGCCGGTACTTACATGTAATCATTGTGGCATAGATCATTGATTGCTCAATATCCACATAATCCTAATGCACCCAAGATTACGCCATTGAATTTGGTTGAGGTCACCAACCAAGCACGAGGAACCACACCCGTTGTACTCGCGAATGTAGTTACATGGTCAATGCTTCAAAATCAAAACTACATTCTTGAAGAGAGGGATACTGCATCAATCGCTCAGGCAAAGAAAAAGAAAACACGACGGAAGAGATCGCTTAATGCCACGAGCTCCAAGCCTAGTTCAAAGACTAACATAGGGTCAGGAGACGACCCCATGTATATGAATGATCCTGAAGAAGATTCTGATTCAATAGAAACCATGGGGACCAAAGCCACTACCTTAAGGGAGGAACCCACTCGGGAGCTCAATGAAGGAGAATCAAGCGAGTACATAAATAAGGAAAAACAGAAGGAAACTTCCTTGGCCCCACAACCAAGTCAGTTAATGCCCTCTCGACCACCCAAACTGACTGAGACTCCCCAAGACAAGCCACGTGGGCCAAAAACCCTGAAGAAAAAGATTGGAACTTACCCAAACCCAGTTGAGGAGATTGAACAAGTGCAACACTTAAGGGGTTTGGTGGAAGAAACACAAAGAGAACTGGAGCCAAACCCGAGAAGAATCAAAATTCCAGACACAATGTTTCCTACGCAAGTTCAGCCTCACAGGAACCATAAACCGTTAGCTATACCTAGTATCATTCGGGAAGAAAGTGAGGATAGGACATCAGGAAGTGGGCAAACACCCTTTTTGCTTGAAAGAATGTTTAGTGAGGGAATGCCTGACCCCATCGAAGAGGAAGTGATTCCATCTTCACCAATCCCTAGTCAAGGGGCGATGTCTCAAAAAGTACTGTTGAATGTGTCTAAGCTAATGGATTTCATGTCCTCTGAAATAAGAACCACGATCATATCCAAATTATACGGAGATCCTGAGCTATTCTTAGCTCTTTGGGCATTTCTCAATGGAGAACTAAAGGCGGGGCTACCACAATTTGAAAATATGGATAGACCTGACACGCTTCAAGATGAAGGAGTACAACCCAACTTAGATGAAGATTCGGTCGTTGAAATACCTGTTAACAAGTTGGGACAGTACTTTGAAGGTGACGAATCTAATGCAACCCTCCCCATTACTACCAAGGGATTAACTCTAAAGGGAATCCTTGATGGTGGTGCTGGAGTGAGCATTGTGACTAAAAACCGTTGGGAATCTATGGGGAGACCTCACCTCGAAGTCACAAACATAGTGGTTAAGATGGCAAAGGAACTATTGCTAAACCTATTGGAATGTTAAGGGACCTTAAGATCAAGGTTCTGGGATACAAGGTAAGACATACCTTCATTGTAATGGATTTCTCCAAGCATCCTATGTCATATCAAATGATCTTAGGACGTCCTTTCATGAGGGAAGCACAAATGGTACATGATTGGTCGAAAAACCATGTCTACCTACAATTCCAGGACTCTGTCATTCGAGTTGATCTTGAGAATGGTCGTGCGCATCCTTTAGGAAGCAAGGTTGTCATTGATAATCGATCGGATACCACTGTTCACTCCACCCCATTAAGGTATTGCTATACATACAAAAAAGAGACTGATGATGGGAAAGATTCTCCTTATATGGATGTCCTACCGGGTATGACTGAGTCGGATAACGTGGATTGGGTACACCTAGCGGCAACCATAGACACATGGGGAAATAGAGGCACAAGTTGGGTAACACCTGAGGGGCAAGATATGCCACCATTAGTGCCAATAAACATGATAGGTGTTATGCACTTGACTCCTGATGGCGAGAAAGTGGCAAACTCCACTGACACTGAAAGTAGCGAAGACTCTAACCAATGCAACTCTGAGTATGAATCTCAAGAAGAAACTAACTCTGAGCTTGATGGGGGGGATGAATCAAATATTCACCCAAATGTGGAAGCAAGGTGCTCAAGGCCTAGGACAGTGAGATCCTGCAGTTCATCCAAAAGTGAAGATCGACCAAGTGAGTCCGAATCTGATAGAAACAAAAATTAAAAACTTGGTAAGAAGAAAACGAGACATAAGCACCAACGCTATCGAGCTAATGTACGCACTACAATAAACAATACCTCCAATACCTCCAATACCTCCAATTGGGGACAATACCTCCAATGTGTCATGTGGTGTATTCCGCAACCTCATGACGTCGCCCAATTAGAAATCGAAGAGAAGCCGGAACTAAGTCGTACTACAAGAAGGCGGCAAAACCAAGAGTTGGCTCAGCAACAAAAGGAAGCGGAATTGAAAGAAAAAAGCCTGGCACAACAAGAACCAGTAGACCTACACCCCGCACCCGAGCATTTCAAATCATTTACCACCACAGGGGAACGTAAAGTGGTCTACACAAAAGCCCAACGAACGCCTACCAATGGGAGTAGCGGTGTCTACGATGGCCCTGCGGTAGTTAAGGAGATAGACTTAGCAGATCCGGGTGAGGAGTCTAAACCAGTTTTTATTGCTCAAGACCTCACCAAGGCGGAAGAAGCTGCACTTACGAAGCTTCTTAAAGAATTCAAGGACATATTTGCTTGGACATATCATGATATGAAGGGTGTTCCACCCTCGGTGGTGCAACACACAATTCCAATGATTAGCACTGCTAAACCAGTCCAGCAACGTCCCTACCCAATGAATCCTAAGTACGCAAAGATTGTACAAGAGGAAATTGAAAAGCTTGTAAAATGTGGATTCATATACCCTATTGAGCACTCAGAATGGGTTTCTTCGATAGTCATCGTACCAAAGAAGAATGGGAAACTCAGAGTGTGCGTTGATGACAAAAAGGTTAATGCAGCCACCAGAAGGGATCATTACCCCTTGCCATATTCTGAACATGTGCTTGAAAGAGTGGCAGGCAAGGAGGCATATAGCTTTTTAGATGGGTACTCTGGTTACAATCAGATCATAATTACAGTCGAGGACCAAGCTAAAACAGCATTTATCACGGAGTTTGGAGTGTTTGCCTTTCGCGTCATGGCCTTTGGCTTGACCAATGCACCTGCAACATTCCAACGATTGATAAACACGGCCTTTAAGGAATATCTAAGGGACTTCTGTGAAGCTTTCTTAGATGATCTTTGTGTTCATTCCTCTTGGGATGAACACTTGATGTGTTTACGAAAAATATTTAAAAGGTGTAGATTATATCGCATCTCCTTGAATCCTTTCAAATGCCAATTCTGGGTTAAACACGGAGTTATCTTAGGGCATATAGTGTCCAAAAATGGGATTTCCACAGACGAGAGTAAAATCAAGGTCATTCTGGAATTGCCACCACCCACCAACTACAAGGGAGTCCCAACGCTTTATGGGCCACGTTGGTTATTATCGAAGGTTTATTATCTTCTTCGCCGAGATAGCTCGACCATTGTATAAGCTTCTCATCGAGTTTATTTGGACCGAAGAATGTGACCGTGCCTATGAGCTATTAAAGAAGGCCTTGGCGAGTGCTCCAATCTTGAGAATGCATAACTGGGATTTACTCTTCCATGTGCATATTGATGCATCAAACTTTGCTATTGGGTGTGTGTTAACTCAACCTGGAGAACACAAGCTAGACTACCCCATTAGCTTTGCCAGTCCGCCAGTTGAACGATGCTGAGATGAACTACACCACTACGGAGCGAGAAAGGTTGGCAATGATATATGCAGTAAGGAAATTTCGTTATTACCTCCTTGCCACCAAGTTTGTTTTCTATGTGGATCATCAAGCATTGTTGTATCTGGTAAACAAACCATATGCTCCACAGGAAGAATCACATGATGGCTATTGATTCTTCTTGAGTTTGATTTCACTGTTGCTGTGAGACCTGGCAAAAAACATGTTATGGCTGATCATTTGTCTCGCATACCTAATGGTGAGGCTCCTACGGGGGTTGATGATGACTTACCTGACACTTCCCTATTCATAGTGGAGACAATGCCTGAATGGAGTGAGAAGATTGTTAACTTTTTGGTTAATAGCTTTCCACCCAAGGAGCTTCGTAAAGATCTAGCTCGAAAGCTGATCAAAGAATGCGAACCCTATTGCCTGATAGCCGGGACTCTTTATAAAAGAGGAAAGGATGACGTTCTTAGGCGTTGTGCCCGAGAGGATGAGTATCTACACATTTTGCAAGAGGCACATATGGGCGTAGCCGGTGGTCACTTCTTAGGAGACTTAACTGCGCGAAAGATCTTACAATCAGGGTATTGGTGGCCCACTATGTTCCAAGATGCATCACTCTTTGTGAAGGGTTGCGATGAATGCCAACGATAAAAGAAACCCCAACGGAAAGATCAGATGCCCCTACATCCAATCAAAGTAAACCAACCATTTGAAAAGTGGGGTTTAGACTTTGTAGGTCCGATTAGCCCAGCAGCTCGAAACACACAATCTCGCTATAATATTGTGGCCACTGACTATATGACCAAATGGGCTGAAGCGAAAGCGACACGTAAGGCAGATGCAAGGACAACAGCCAAGTTCCTCTTTGAAAATATAATCACACGCTTCGGTTGTCCTTTTGAACTTGTGAGCGAGAATGGGACGCATTTTATAAATGACGTGATTAAGGAGCTCACAACAAATTTCATGATATCCCATCATAAATCTACTTCTTATTATCCGCAAGCGAATGGCCAAGCCGAGAGTACAAACAAGACATTAATCTCTATTTTGACAAAGACAGTTGAAGCTCATCGCACGGATTGGGATCTAGAGCTTACGACAGCTTTATGGGCCTATCGTACTGCATACAAGGTGGCTATTAATTGCACACCATTCAAAATGGTATATGGCCAAGAAGCAGTCATGCCATGGAAATTTGTCATTCCTAGTCTTCGTGTTGCTACTCAAGAGGGTTGGGATGGCAATCCCTTAGTAGAGCATCTATATATCCTTGAGCGCCTAAACAAAGAAAGATAATTGGCTGTATACAATGTCCTTGTGGAGAAGGATAGAAGGAAAAAATGGTTTGATCGCCACCTGAAGGACAAGGACATCAAGGTTGGGGATAAAGTCCTGATGTATGGAGTGCGTAACGAAAAGAAGAAGCTCAAATATGCTGGTAAGGGACCGTATAGAGTATGTGAAATTACCCCGCAAGGTACCAACCATTAGAGTGGAGACTCTCGACGGAGTTGAAACCATTGGATTCCTTAATGGGAGTAAATTCAAAAGATACTATGACCCCCTGAGCCAAGAGGAGTTACATGCAATCCATCAAAAGAAGGCAGCTAAAGAACAAGCTGAGCTTAAAAAGATACAAGCAAGAGTCGAAGCCAAAGAACATCAACAGCGTGCTAGGCGACAACGAGAAGCCAACTTGGGAATTACGCAAGTATTTTTCGAGGAAGCAGAGGAGGATGCACTGGAATCTGACCCACCTCTGAGATACCCAATTGAGTTATAGAGTCCTTACGGGGAGGTGCTGTATAATGCATTATTGGATACAGGAGCTCAACACAATTTTCTATCATATGGCGTGTGGTGTCAACTTGGAAAACCACCTTTATCCAAGAGTGCTATCCAAATTAAAGGTATCAACAAAAAGAAAACCCCTGTCTCAAGAATTCTACACACTCCGGTGGCCTATGACAAGGGGACCATAATTCAAAGCTTTTTGGTTATGCCTGCTGGTACCATGGAAGGGACTCTAAACTTAGGGCGCAAATGGATGATAGCCACCAAGTGCAATATCGATTGGGCAACTAGACGAGTCACAACGCAAGAACCAATACTAGGTCTGACCGCTCAAAATCCCGCACCTAAGTCATCCACTCAAATATTAGATAATGAAAAATCACAAAGTCCAGTGGCAAAACCATCTTTGATTGTTTGCCACCCCTCTAACGCTTCAACACCAAGAGTGGAAACATGTAGGGTGGTCTCTAATGCTCCGCTTACTATGCCAAAAAACACATACAAATGGGTCCCAAAAGCTTCGTTAATAGCTACATCCCCTGCTCAATCTCGTTCAGCCACCAAGAAGCCTCGTAAAAGGAAAGCAGCTACCCACTCGAGAAAGGGCAATGTAACATCGCGATGGATCCCTAAAAAATTATTAGTAGCCCAAGGGTACTACGAGGGGAATGACCAGATTTGGGTCCCTAAACATAAGCTGAATCCCTCTACATCACCTGTAAAACCTTGCAAACCAATTGTTGCCACCCCAATGACAATTCAAGACCATGGTAAGGGAAAGGTAATAGAGTGCTCCGCACCACTTCTTCCAGAGTTAGTTTGGATTCCCAAACAATATTGATCATTACCACCTAGCTCAGGAAGGGGGGAGCCACATGAAGCTTCTAGCTCCTCATGCCAGGCACACACTCATATAGAAGTTTCTACATGCTCTACACCCAACAAAAATCCGATGAGTCTACGTCTCCCCTTGTAATAGTATCGTCAGAAATCATTTCCTCCATTCGTCAATGGGAGCGTACACTACCATCTCTGCAATTGGATGTGGCCACAAGGGTCATAAAAAGCTATCTGCCCACATCACAACCTATGACCCGCTGGACAAATTGGTTCCAAGAGGCTGCAACATCATTGCAAATAATATGATCTACTCAAGGAAAGGGGGGCATGTACTCACGCTCGACATTCTAATGCTTCCTCCTTAACCTTCTTCCCTGACCATGTAATTGCCAAATTCAAGGGGATATATATATATAGCTTCATACAAAAAAAAACCAAAAAAAAGAAAAAAAATAGTAAAAAGAGCAAGAGAACAAAAAGAGGATAAATATCCGTATACAATCAAGAACTAGATTGACCTGTCATAAACCTACTGATGCTATATCTGTGTTTGTAGATATGGCAAATGCACGATCATCATACACTTCATCCACTCCCACCTTTGGTGAGAGGTATCATCTGTACCTTTCTCAGATATTTCACATGTGCTATCCTGTAATTGAAACTGAATGGGATCATATAGATGTTAGTGCCAGACAGGAAAATGTTGAGGAATTAGAATGGCTAATTCGCCTATTGACCATGACTGACCCCTACTCCATAGAGGAAATATCCCTGATAGCCCAATGCTTTCCTTTTCCACAAGATGACTATCCTCGCATGGCTACATTCTTGATGAGTTTATGCGGATGGGAAAATGGAAAGGAAATATCTGACAATGATGAATGGACGGATGAAACTCATGGCACTACTGAGGTTGACTTTATTTATTTGGATGATGCGGATAGAGGCTTAGCCTTAGGGCTAGAGCCAGGACTCTACAACATCCTCTTATCCTATCCTCAGTAGTAGTGTGGTGACTAGTAGGTAGGTTAGTGTTTTCAAGTTTTTTCTAGTTTGGATTCCTTAAACGAGTCTTTAATTTTTCACACTGATGTGCCTCTCGAGGTATAGTGCTTGTTAGTTGATTGTACAGGTTGAAAAGTTTGAGGTGGGTTCGCTTTCAAGTCCTGAGATAGCCGCAACGCTCATACATAAATATCTCATCAAATTGCGGGCATTTCTCTCATCGAATCAAGGAGATCTCCAAAATACAGGTGTAACTCTTCCATACCCACTCTCTTTCGTTTTTCCTGTTCAATTAATTGCATGAACTATAATGCATGACCACATGGAAATTGTCAATGTACTACTTAGTTTTTGAAGTTGCTTGTCATTAATGAGCTTAACCTTATTGGATATATTCCTGAGAATGCATGACGTCTTTAGTTAACCTTGGAATACGATTGTCTTAGGTCTCGGGTCAAACCATCTTAATGTTTGACACTTGGCCATGTGTGTGTTGACCTCTAGGACATAGCTTTTACCCCTTTGTCGAAAGGATGCAAGACAAACTATAGTTCAGGAGCGAAGATCAAAAGAAATTATTTATTAAAAAAAAGAGCCTACAATAAATGGCAATACAAGTCTATGATGTGCTTTAATGTTGGCCTATCGCCTTATTAATACTTGGTAGGCGAGGAGTATTCTACTCCACACCGATGCCTTGGTTGGTAGGGGGGGTAGCCTTACCTAAAGTGAGCTAATAGATTCCTGGATAATGCCTTGTGTTAAACATGGTACCAGGATCGATGTTAGTTTTGCCTTAGGAAGGTCGCCATTGTGTATAAAAATTGTCGATGCATTAAGAAATAAAGGCAAAAGGCTCCTGTAACTCTGATGTTTCTTGTGTCCCTAGGCTCATGGTATTAACTTGTTCTTAGAGTAGACACAGTATGGTCATCTGTTTATTTATTAAGCTTGGTTATTTTCCTTGACTTAGGCCAGTTATAAACCATGATTAACCTTTGACACCTTGCTAACTCTTGATTTACTTTCAATAATTTTAAACTCTTGTTAATTTGCTACACTAGCTCATTCATGTGACCCTTAAACTAAGTTCTCATAGCAATATCCATTGTGGTCTAACATGCTTGAATTTATACACTTTATATCTTTTGAATTCCAGCATACTTTCACTCTACTTCCTTGTTTTGCAGACGGTCCACCACAACAACCCTATCGAGCTTACCATACCATAGCTTCCGAGGACGGAATCTACATCAGGAAGGAGGGCATGTTAACCTATGACGGACATTTGAGACGTACTATGTTTTACGTCATTAATTTAAATATTCTGAGTCATGGGCCGGGCTTGTCGGCACCATCTGTTAAGGATAAAGGGATTGGGTGATCGCCGATGAGAGGCGCACCTTGAATATCAGCAGGGTAAGGGTTAGGATCGGCCGACCATGTATGGGCGCCCATGTGTGAACGGCCAAGTCACCTATAAGAGTCAAATGTAACCCTAAAACCCTCATTCTCATGTGTTGAATACAAGAGTGCTCTTGCCTTATCCTCTTGGTTTCCTTCTCCTGCGTGTGTGCGAGAGAGAGAGAGAGAGTGAGAGAGCGATCGAGCACTGTGTAGCGGCACGGCGGTAGAGCGGCGACGACGGCTCCTCCTTCACGACTACGACGCGGGAATCCTTCAAGGCGGCGGTTGAGCGGTGAGTGACACACCTTTTGCATTCTGTTTGAGCTTACTTTCCTGGTTGTATGCTTGTAGCCAATCGTGGCTCGCATACGGTGTTCGGCAAGTCCCCAGCTACGACCTGTGCGGCAAAAGCGCACACACATTGTTCACACATTGATCGCAAGGTGTTAGTGCCTATGGGCATGGAAGTATTCCAAATTGTGCAATCTGCCACCTTGTGAGGTCCACAATAATAGAAACAATGTAAGGTCCCTGATCCCACTACGCAACGAATTCGAGGATGCTAGCAGCAAAAGTAGGACTTCTTGCACACGGGGCAGGGTTCCACACTAGGGGCCTCACCCACGGATATCCAAACAAGAGACTAATCCATCGGTTCTTCCAAAACCGAACTTGGAAAAACTTCCCTTGCCCGGAAAGCATGGGCGATTCCTCTAGGATAACTTTTTTCTAACGTAGTCAAAAGCCTGAATTAACTGAACTGATCTGACCGAACCTATAAGTCCCATAATCAAATCAAGGGAAAGATTACACTTGGATCATAGAGACCAACGCTTTTTTCCTCATTGAGAGGCACAGCCATTGATTCTTTTCCATAGAACAATTTTTATCCAGGATTCACTTCATCTATCGTACCAACAGAAATTTAGTCTCATTTTAGGGATCCATCAGTCCAACCTAATCCCATCCAGTCCCATGGGTTAGCCAACCGCCCAACCACTGTAGTGATGGGATCCGAAACTTAGGATTATCTTTAATTATAACTTGGTTAATCTCGGACGTATGTTACATTCTTTTCCTAAAAGCATGATAAGGTGGTTGCTACCACACTTGAAGATAACCAATATTAGTGGATTTAATATCATCATAAGATGTATTTAGCAATTTATCTAGTGCCTTCTAGAATTAATAAATGTGAAACAAGATTGAACAACCATGTTTTAATTCTCCAACTTTGCATAAAAGTGTTCACAACCAGTTGTAAACCATTGTCCAGGACATAGATTTTCAGTCCACCTTATCATGCGTTCTCTACAATTTTGCTTCTCAAAAACACACCACAAATACATGGAGAGGTATAAACCATGATAGCCTAGTCCTCTTAGGAATCCTTCATGTTTTCCTAGACTCCTAATATCAAAGATAATCTTGGATTTAAATGCTAATAGAGTACCTTTATCTAGAATTTCCCAATCTAATTCATTTAGGCTTGGTATAAGAAAACTCTCTAGTCTTCCATAAGCTTCTAATTTTGTGGGGACAATATACTTAGTGTTGTATAGAAAATATATGTTTATTAATGAAAAAAGAAGATGGTTGATCGAGAAATAATACTTTCCCCCAAGATCAGCATGCATAGCTTTGAATGACTCCATAGGGCCACTCATAGCTTGTTGATGGATAAACATCTATCACATATAAAACACATGTGAATAAACCATATAATCATAAAGAACATAAATTAAATTATAAAAAAATATTTTTCAATGAACTTATAATGCAGATGCATGTGGATGTCTCCTGTCATGTACACATGCTACACCTTTTCCTTCCACCCATCTTTTGCTATCTTGAATTCCAAGATACGTCTCTTCCAATGATATTGTAGTAAGCCTCTTCTTTGACTTTTTATCCTATGAGGATCTTTTCCACACACCCTGATAGTCTTTAACATTATGAACAATGCATGATGAAATGGCAATAGCAGTGCACCTTGGGTTAAACTATTGTCTCAACATTGTTAGATGATGAATAGAGGAGAGGATGATGCAAAAAGGCAATGAGAAAGAGGTGCAATTATGGTAGACAAGGGAATTTTAAATGCATTTAGTCATTTTGAGGGAAATCGAAATTTTAAAATTTTATTTTTAGAAGTATTAACATTTGGTTTATGTGAGATCCCCCTCCGAGGGCACTGGCGGCAGAAGCAACGTCAGCCTCTCATGCAGGGAGGGGATCCACACTCGGGGCCTCGCCCGCAGATGTCCAAAGATAAGAGACTAGCCCGGCGATTCCTCCGAAACCGGGCTCGGAAAGACTTCCCTCGCCCGGAAGGCACGGGCTATTCCGCCATGGGAAAATCTTCTAATGGGGAAATTAATCTAACGAGTCAAAGTCTTAACTAGTTAAACTGATCCAACCGAACTTGAAGTCACATGGTCAGATCAAAGAAGAGACTTGCACTTGATCCATAGAATCACCGCTTTTTTCCTCCTTTAACGAAGCAAAGCCACTTATTCCCTCCCACAGAACAAGGGTCTTCTCAGGACTTAATCTAACTAACGTAACTAATCGTATCTTAATTTTTTTGCAGGAACCCCCCAATCCAGCGTAACTCCAACCGGCCCATGGGTTAGCCAACTACCCGCCGACCACTATATTAGTGGAATTACTTTATAAAGATTTGGTTATGTTCTGCCCGGGTACCAAGGAGTTCACAAGCCCCCTAGCCAGCTTTCAAGTAAAATTTTAAGTAAGCATACCACTTACACACCCGATATGAAATTGCCATTTATTACAAATTCGACTGTCTTTAAAACAATCCTTCAATGAAAATCATAATATTATTGATCATCATCCTCCAAAATTCTAAGTCCATTGTATTACAAAATGTGTCCTTTGGACTCTCCGTTGAAGACCAGCTGGCCAACCAACAAGATCCAATATCAAAATTTCATTCACAAAAAACTTTCCTTTTAGTCCATCCGAATCTTCCTCGACGCAAGCATGGGTGTCCTAGCAACCGCGAGCCCGTGCATCACCTGGTCATAACCCTCTAGGATCCTCCTTAGGTGTCCTAGCACTTCACTCAGGGACTGCTTCGTCGGTCCTCGCCATCATAACAGAAGTGCACCATTTTAACCGTACCAAGGCTGGTCAAGACCTCGGGAGGCTTAGCTGCAAGAGATGTCCCCCTCGATGACTCTCGGCTAGCTCTTGCACGAACCTCCTCTTGGTAAAACACATGCCAAATGCTTCCTTTAGCATTCTGGTGTAAAACACTCCTTTAAATGAAAAACATAGATTCTATGCAAGTTAAATTTCCAGTTTGAGATTGGTTCCAAAAACCCCTTTTTCCTTAATTTCCCAATTTCATAATGAGAATCCGCGATCTCTCATTAGGGTAATCTACCCATCATTTGACTGATTGTCCAACTAGATTCTAGGTGATTTCGGTCAAAGGAAATCTAGTTTAGCTCACCGTAGTCTATTCTTTGTATTTAGGAACTGGAATCGGTCTCACGAATTTTTTGCTTGATTTAGATCGAGAGATGGACAAGTAGGTTTACTGTCCGTCCCTCTCGTAGTCTAACCAAAATCATTCGGTTTAGTCATAACAATGATTTACTTTAGATAAACATCTATTTTTGGTTAAAAATCATTTTAGTGATTTAACCAATTAAAATATCTAAAGATATTCTTTCTACCACTTTATTTCTCAACCTTAATTCCTTGGGTAGAATTATGGTGAAAATTTCATCTTTTGACACTAAAAATTAATTTCAATTCTTTCTTTACTTAAATATCATAAAATTTTTTAATTTAACTAAATACCAATATCTATTTTTATTGAATAAGCTTGAAATCTCTTTTTTTCTCATTTAATGAGCGCAATCCAAATGTCATGGGAATTCCTCTTTTATCATAGATTAAATCTATCTAAAATTCCTCTTTAAATTGAATAAAAATATTAAATATTCCAAATATACCAATAATTCCTCTTTAAATTGAATAAAAATATTAAATATTCCAAATATACCAATAATTCCTCTTTTTCCATTTAAATGATTGAATTCCAAATATGATGGGAATTCCTCTTTCATCATTTAAATCTTCTTTTATCATAAAAATGAAATTACTAAAAATTTCTCTTTTTTTCTAATTAACTATTTATGCATAAACATTAAAATTAAATTTCCATGGATATGATGATGATTATTCATTTAACATAGGATGACTAATCCTAGAAGATGGTAGGAAGTCCTCTTTTCACATTATGCATAAAAATGATTTATGTGTTAATTTCTAAAAAATTTTCCATAGCTCCGCTGCTATTACTGATAATTTTTAATAATTTTGAAAAGCATAAGACTTAGTAATACACTTATGATAGATTAACCATCAATAGATTAAATCCAATTTATGGATATAAATCATAATTTTATTATAATTTATGTAACATAAAAGCATTAAAAAGCCATTTCTTTAGCCTCTAGCTTGACTAGCATAGAGTTTGAGTTTAGAATTGAGAATTGCTCCATATTGAGAAGCATCATTTGAATAGAGAATTGTTCATAGGAGTGACCATTCTTTGGGGGAGAGAGATATACATTAAGCATAAATGTAGACTTTTTGTGATTAATCATTAGAATTCTTTGGAAAGCTTCATTTGCATTGAAAAACCATTCATTTGAATGCTTCTCAAGCTTCAGAGGGGTTGAGAAATGAAAAACACCATAAAGTCACATCTTACTTCTTGTTTTTCTTGCTTCTCTATTCTCAGAAGAGACCCCCAACCAATCAATTGTTTAGTATGTTGAGAGGAAATCTCCAAGGAAGGTTGAAGATAGAGAGAAGCTCCAATCTCTCCAAATTGTAGAGGATTTTTAGAGGATAATAGAAAATATGCTTATTCTAATGTAATATTGGCATGGTCTAGTTCACAGATGAGAATAAAAAAGAATAAGGGTCTATTTATAGGCGAGGGAGGCCACTAACTGAGTCCAACTAAGTTCTAAAATTTTCCAGCTTCAGTTTGACTGAATTTGGACAAGATTTGGACCAGTTCAACTCCCTTTTTGATCCAGTTTGATCTAGGAGAGAGGAGAGATAAAAATATCTTTAGTTTGGCTGAATTTAGACAAGATTTAGACCAGTTTAACTCCCTTTTTGATCCAGTTTGATCTAGGAGAGAGGAGAGATAAAAATATCTTAATATTTTTAAATTTAAAACTCATTCACATCTGTGAAATAGATGCTTTCTTGAAGTATCCCCCCTTCTTACCAAGGTGTCAATATTGTATGATTACTCAAAAATATCTCATTTTTTTAGCAATATCCCATAGTTTTTAACTAATAAATCTTGTACTCAGTCAACTCTTCATCTTATGTGGGCATTTACTCATTTTTGGGTATTTTATTTTATTCATTGGATTTATCTCATCCCAACACTTGGGTTAATCTTATTGGTCCATAGAAACCTTAATTGGACCATAATCCAAAAATTTCAGAAAATCTTGACCCTTAGGCTAAGGTCTTTTAAATCATTTTAATTGATTCCTGATGCACCTTGGAAAATTTATTTTGATTTTCTGTTTCAGGGAAACATATTTTTGATATTTACCACTCTAGAATTTTTCATCTCTCTAGGCAAAAACAAGGAAAAATATTATTTTCTTGTATTCTGAAATAGGGAATGATTACAGGGGATTGAAGTAAAGGCTTATTCATTATTCAGGCTAAGGAGGAATCTTACATCCTCTCCCTCCACTTGAAAAATGCGAGATGTCCTCATCTCGCAAAGTGGGGGTAATCTTTTGCCAACTCTTCTTCTTTCTCCCAAGTGGCATCTTCTAGAGAGAGGGAAGAACTTCCACTTTACTAAAAATTCTCTGAGGACTCTGCTCCTGAGAATCTTCTCCCGAATGTCAAGGATTTCTTCAGGGTTAAGTACCATCTGGCCTTGAGTCGAAGAGATCAATTGTTCATCATCAAGCATATGACTCGGGCTCGGTATATATTTCTTAAGCAAACTGACATGGAATACATTATGTATCTTGAGATGGGGAGGTAGAAGAAGTTTGTAGGCTAGATCGCCCACTTTCTTTATAATAGCATATGGCCCACTTTCTTTATAATAGCAGATGGCCCACAGTATCTGGGAGATAGCTTCTTGTACTTCCCTAAGGATAAGGAACTTCTTTTAGGTCGTACTCGAATGAAGACCATATCTGATTCATCAAACTCTCTCTCTGATCTCTTTTTATTTGCATACTACTTTTGCCTATCTTGGGCTGCCTTTATATCTTTATGGATTGATTGCATTTTCTGGTCCATGTCATCAAGCATTTGTCTGGACATCTTGACTTTGATTAATGGGTCGGACCAAGTCAACGGTGTAAGGCAATCTTGTCGATACAAAGCTTTGAAAGGACTCATCCCAATGCCTCGATGATAAGACGCGTTGTAAGCAAATTTTACCAGATGCAAATGTCTTAACCACTTCTTGGGTTCCCTGCCGCCCGTAGTATGACCGAAGGATATCTTCTATTACCTGATTCACTCTTTCAGTCAGGCCATCTTTTTCGGGGTGATAGGCTATGCTGAGATCCAAGAAAGTTCCTACTGCTTCGAAGAATGCAGTCTAGAATTTCAATGTGAATTTGGGATCTCTATCACTTACTATCCTCCTGGGTATGCCATGCAATCTGAAGATCACTTTAAGGAAAACTCTGGCAACATCCACTGTAGTGTATGTTTCTTTCACTGGAATCTGATGGGCAACCTTGGTTAGCCCGTCAAGTACCACAAAAATGGAGTTGTAACTTGATTGCACTGAAGGTAATCTAGTGACAAAGTCCATACTGATACACTCCCACTTCATCTGTGGAATGTCTAGAGGCTGTAGTTTCCCTGGCATCTTGACTCTCTCTGCCTTGACTCTCTGACACATTAAGCGTTCCCGCACATGATCAAGTACATCCTTTTTGAGTCCTGGGGCCAGAAGAAGCTTTTCTTCATAGACATATAGGTTTTAATAAACCCTGGATGTCCAGCTATCATGCTATCATGGGCTTCTCTCATAATTATTCCCTTTATTCCCTCATCATTGGGAATACATAGCCGATTGTTATAATACATGCATCCTTCATCCAATTTGTACCCAAGAACTTGACTCATTTCCTGAGGAGTCTTGCTTTCCTACATCAGCAGAAGTGTAGCAATAGGGGCAAGGAATTTGTCCTCCATGATTTTCTCCTTTGCTCCGGTCTCCAGATTCTGGTTGGGACCTTGGTGTCTCTTTGGAGGCGGAAGGTTAGAAGAACTTCCCGGTGTCTGGAATCACTTGAAGGATGAGGGAGTTGGCTTTGGCGAGGCTTTTACAATGAAAGTTTTGTCAAAGTCCTTGACCATTTTGACAGCCTCTACCATGGATACTTGCTTGGCATTTTTGACCAGTGTGTCTAAGGGTTCGTTCATTCCCCAAATGAACCTGGCCATAAGTTGCTCTTCGTCTAGGGGTGGTGAATACTTGCGGAGAAGAGCAAATGCTTGGTGATATTCCTCGATGGTTTTGCTCCCCTGATTTAGCTCTAAGAATTCATTCATTTTGGTTTCTAAAAACCCGAGGGGACATAATCTCTTCCTCAAATAGGTTTTAAGATCGTTCCAAGACTGGGTATTCCTATCCAGATGGTTGGTGTCACAATGGTTCCTCCATGCCACCCTAGCTATTTCCACAATTTTCAGCTGCCTTGAAAGATTATGGACTAGAGATGAGTGTGAGATGATATTTATGAGTTATGATTGCTTTTTTTGAGATGAATTATTGATATGCATGCGTATGACTGATTGATATGCATGTGTATGATGAGACTCGACATGAGATTTTGAGGTTCAAGCCGGCCGGCCTTAGACACGAAATGCCGGATAGAGAACAAGATTTATGCTCTCTAGCAGCCATATGGTAGAACCCAGAGAGGACGAGATTCAAAAAGAGGCATGACCGAGATAGCCACGATGGAGGTTGGGTGGACAGGCATCAAAGAAAGCCCTAGATTGGCTAGATTTTGGTCATTATAACTAGCCATGTTGTCAAGCATGGTGATGATTTACAGAATCTTTGAGATAGACACATACATGGTTGATTGATTGGTTGATTGATTGAGATGCTATGTTTTAATTGATAGAGATTTTCTATTATGTGAATGTTTGTTTGAGATTCTACAATTCTCTGCTTATGTGATAAGAATCTTGGATATGGCATGCATGCTTATTTTGCTATTTGAGAGAATTGATTTGATTGTATTACTATGTAGAAATCAATATGATTAAGTGAGTTTTAATGTTTGCTTAGATTAAGATTAAGTTGAATGATTAAGATATGGCCAGATTCATGACCGTTATAGTTGGTATCAGAGTATAGGTTGGGCAATCGACACTTAATTGCGGATGTTGAGGTCTTGGGTGACTGATTTTTTTTAAAATGATACAGCCAGAAGTTTATTTTCTTTGAAAAATCTTTTAGAATTTTGTTGTATAGTCACAAGATGGCTCAAAAATTCATTTTATGATGAGAAGGGAAATTTGATGTAGAATAAGAGGATGCAGATAGGTCACATATTTGTTTCCAGAGATGATAGAAAAGGCATGTCATGAAGGCCTATGTTTTCATTGTCTACAAAAGGGTCATAGAACTAATGAATGAAAAAACAAGCCAGCATCACGTGAGGTGCATGAGCGATTAACTATAAGAGATCAAAAAACAAGGCAAAATGTGCAAGAGAATGTACGTGGATTTTCAAGTAATGGCAACACTCGTGGAGCAAGAGAAAAAGCTATTACAACTATGGCCGCGGAGATTAAAGAATATGCACATGTCAATGTCACTGTTCAAGCAGGTAAGGCCAAAAACCAAGCTTCAATTATTAAAATTCCTATCGAGATTACGAATAATATATTTCAAGTGTTGATTGACTCGGGAAGCACTTATAGTTTTTAATTGTCCCACCTGGTAAAAAAGTTAGGAATAACTAAATTTTACCAAAAGAATCTTATGGTAGATCTTGCCTTGGGAAACCAATAGACATGTAAAGAGTATGTCAAGAATATGCCTTTCATCATAGGTGACCTCAAGTCAAAAGCTCTAGGAGACCAACTAAACTCTAGCGTGTACATGACTAGCTTAACATATAAAATTATTTATCTAAGATAAGATCTATCAGAGATATGAATGGAAGAAAGCACAATACTGAGAGAAAAGAATGCTAGTATTGAGATTCTAATAGATACAGCGATTATAAATTATGTTGATTTTATCTAAGAGATAGGTAAGAAATGAAGCATTAAGTTAAGAGCTTATTATATCAAGTTAAGATCTTAGACAAGCAAGTCGTCAAGTCATTCTTTCCAAGGCTACTTGAAGAAATCTCAAGACGAAGACATATGGATATTTCTAGTTTTCTTGAAAGTCAAAAGCATATGACTTCTCAAGTACTATATCAGGTATAGTAGTTGAGTAAGAAAGACTATTTCTTAAGGTCTAATGATTGAGGATAAAATGTTTTTACCGTCGAGGATGACAAATTGATAAAAATCACTCTTTTAATATAAAAGACTTTCTTTTATGCATCGAATTTATGCATAAAATCATTTATGATGAAAATCACACTTTTAGAATCAGAATAACAATTTCAATATACTTCCTTCTATGCATAGAACTTAATTCTAAAGAAAGTAACATTTTTTTAATAAAATATTTTTAGTATGTATTTTCTTATACCTAGGATGAAAATTAACACTTTAAGAATACATATACGACGGGAATTACTCTTTTTGAATAAAAAAGTAAAACTTATTTTACACAATTTTAGAAAATTTTGCCATGACCTCCTTTGTATGGCTGACCATTTTTCAATTATTAACTCTCTAAAATCAATTAGAATTTCACCAAGAGTATTTAAATCATTCTAATGTAAACATTTTCTACTTATCACAACAAAGAGAACATTTTGAAAACTTAATTTTATCCATTAATCATTCATCTAGGATAAAGAATGGTTGGATTTACTAAAGAAGAGGGGAATGCCTTTTTTCAATGAGGCATAACATCATAATCATTTTAGAGAAGACAAAAATTATAAAAAACAATAAAATTTAAGCATACATCGGAATTTATATATTTCCTTACTTCCATTCATCAATTAACTTCAATAGCATTAAAAAGCCATTTCAATTAAGCTTCTCAAGCTTGAGAGGGGTTGAGAAGAGAGAAACATTGAGAAATTATGGAAAAAGATCAAAATTCACACTTTACCTTACAAATTGCTTGATTCTTTGATCATGGTAGAGGCCCCCAACCAATCAATTGGTTTGGTGTGTTGATGGAGCCACCAATGGAGATTGAAGAAGGAGGGAAGCTGTAATTTCTTCAATTTGGAGTGAATTTTAGAGAATAGTAAAAATTATCATTATTTCAGCATAATTCTGGCATAGTATAATTCTCCTATTTTTTTACAAAGGATTCAGGTTCTATTTATAGGAGAGGGAGGCTCTAACCAAGACCAACTGATTTCTAGAATTTTCCAAATTCAGTTTGGTTGAATTTGGACTAGACTTTTTGATTCGGTTTGATCCAAGAGAGAGGAGAGATAAAAATATCACATTATTTTTTAGTTTAAAACTTATTCAAGCATGTGAAGTAGGCACCTCCTTGAAAGGACTCCCCTTCCTCACACATGTGTCAAAATGGAATCATTATACCCAAAATATCTCATTTTTTTAGTAATACTCATAGTTTTTTACTAATAACCCTTGTACATAGTCAACTCTTCATCTTATGTGAGCATTTACTCATTTTTGGGTATTTTCTTTTACAAATTGGATTTATCTCCTCCCCACACATGGATTGATCTTATTGGCCCATAGGAACCTTAATTTATAATTTTGAAAAAAAAACTTGACCCTCAGGATAAGGCCTCTTGAACAGATTATACTTGATTTCTAATGCACCTTCTGAAAATCTTTTTGAACTTCTATTTCGGGGGAACTTATTTTAATAAGAAGATATATTTTTTAATCCAAAAATATTTAAAAACTAAATTATCACTCTCTAGAAGATTTTCTCTCTCTAGGCCAAAACTGGTACAAACAAGATCTTTTATATTTCTCAAGAGAGATTTGACTACAGGGGAAGATACTTACATACTAGGGTTCTCTATAGTGTGAACCCAGCTAGCGCTATGACTATGCCAGTCTCTAGAATGGCTATCATAGAGCCTATCATCCCACTCGCCGCATATCACCCATGATCTCACCAACCATGCCAGTGGTGTAAGTGTGGGGCCTATCCCCTAGGCCGGTCATCACTGTCCACTGCCTCACTAGATAAGCTCGATATTTCAACACTCTCCCTCGAGCTCAACTCCATCTCATGTACACCAAGTGAAGCCCTGAATCTGCGGAGCTTCTCTGTACCCAATGCTTTGGTGAAGATGTTAGCTACCTGATCTTGTGTGCTGACATAAACAAGGTCAACGTCTCCTGCCAAAACCTTCTCTCTGACAAAATGGTAGTGGACATCTATATGCTTTGTGCGAGCATGAAAAACTGGGTTCCTAGCCAACTGTATACTGCTAATGTTGTCATAGAAAATGACAACTTGTCTATCCACTGAAAGACCTAAATCTGCAAGTAGCTTTCTCAACCAAGCTACCTCACATGCTGCCATAGCAGCACCTCTGTACTCAGCCTCTGTACTGGATAGAGTAACCGTAGGCTGCTTCTTGTTGCTGCTCCAAGTCACAACAGCACTCCCCAAAGAAAACATGAAGCCACTAATAGATCTCCTATCTGAGATACTACCAGCCCAATTAGCATGTGTGTACCCATGTACACATATCTCTGTCCCAGTTTCATAAAATAGTCCACAATGCAAAGTAGACCTCACATACCTCAATATGCGTCTCAATGCATCCAAATGCGGCTTCCGAGGAACTTGCATAAATTGACTCACCAGCCCAACAGCATAGCTCAGATATGGCCTGGTGATCATCATGTAGATTAAGCTCCCTACTGTGCGCCTATACATAGTAGGATCCTCCAAAATCTCTCTTGAATCTACACTCAACTTGCCATTCTGATCCAATGGCACTGAGATAGGCTTAGAGCCTGTCATACCATCCTTGGAAAACATGTCCAAGCCATACTATCTTTGCAGTAATCCAATACCATGTGGTGACCTAATCACCTCAATGCCCAAGAAATATCTGATCTCCCCCCGAACCTTCATCTCAAACTTCTATCTAAGCAAGATCTTTACATCAAAGATCTCTGCATCATGGTCCCTCGTAATGATCAAGTCATCTACATAAATGATAACAAGCACAACCCCTCTATCACTATGTCTCACATACAGCGAGAAATCTGCATTGGCTACATGAAAGCCAATAGTGATAAGATATTCAAAAATCTTGTCATACCATGCTCTTGGTGCTTGTTTTAAGCCGTACAAGGCTCTCTTCAACCTGCAAATATGCTCGGGGTGACTCACATCCTCATAACCAGGCGGCTGTAACATATACACCTCTTCTTGCAAATCCCCATGCAAGAATGCATTCTTTACATCCATCTGATGTAAAGACCATTGCTTTGATGCAACCTTTGATGCAGCCACTGCTATCGCAACTCTCACTATTGCCATCTTAGCAACTGGGCTAAAAGTTTCCTCATAATCAATGCCATATGTCTGCGCATATCCTTTGGCTACCAATTTAGCCTTGTAGCTGCTTATGCTTCCATCACTATTATGTTTTACTTTGTACACCCACTTGCATCCAATGGCTTTCTTGCCTTTAGGAATTGTACTAAATCCCAAGTCTCATTTCCATATAGTGCATCCATCTACTCATCCATAGCTTTCTCCCAACACACATTTCCAACAGCCTCATCAATGCATGTGGGCTCTACAACCTGTATAAATTTTGCCATGTATGCATAGTGATGTGCCACATAACCATCATAGGTAAATCTCTGCATAGGATTCTTCACTCTCCTAGATCTTTGCAGCTTTGCATTCATGGATTCCATAGCCTTCTTTACACCAGGTATTCTCATAGGCTGGTATCCCAAGCTCCTCATCAAGGCTCATCTCTGAAAAACTAGACTCTCCATCAACATGAGAATGCCCTGTAGAAATGTTAGGCATACTAAGGGACTCAACCACTTTCTTTTTGCCTTTATGTGATGTACTAATCACATTTGCAGGATTGGTATTATGACGCAGCCTGCCACTCCATGGTTCATCAACTGAACCACTAGAGGAGGACTCTCCTGGTCCACTCAAAGACCTTGATTGCTCACTTGCATTCTATGCAACCACATTTCCACTCACATCATCCCCACCAACAGCTTCTTTTTCAGTAGCATACTAGCTGCTCATCTCATAAAAAACAACATCTCTGCTTACCCTCAACTCACGTTGTAGCAGGGTTATAACACCTGTATCCCTTTTGCTCAAGGGAATATCCAATAAACACACATTTTTTAGCTTTTGGATCCAGCTTAGTTCTAAGCTCATCTGGCACATGCACATATGCAATGCATCCAAAGACTTTCAGATGAGACAAATTAGGGTTTCTGCCTGTAAACCTTTCTCTAGAGTTACATCATGTATGGCTGCAGTTGGAGTCCTGTTTATGATGTAAACTGCTGTAGAAACAGCCTCAGCAGCCCAATAGCTATGTAGCATATTCTTCTCTTCCATTAATGCTCCCGCAATCTCAGCAATGTGCCTGTTTTTTTGCTTAGCAACTCCATTTTGCTGCGGAGTGTATCTGCATGTAAACTGTCTCCGAATACCATTATTCCTCAAAACTTCAGAGAACTCATTGGAGAAGTACTTAGGCACTTTACATATTTCCCTGTTTGCTTTTCAACCATAATCTGACATTATGAAAATGAGTGAACACCTCACCCTTCTCCTTCATGAAGTATACCCACACTTTCCTTGTGTGGTCATCTATAAATGTCACATATTACTTACAGCCTCCCATAGACATGGTCTTCGTAGGACCCCATACATCTGAATGTGCAACATCTAGTGCCTTTCTGCTCACATTTCTGTTATGTGGAAATACATGCTTTGTTTGCTTTTCAAATTGGCATGCTTCACATATTTTCTGCATACATATTTTTTGCATACCTTCAACTTTAATCTTTGCAACCCTGTCACCATTCCTTTAGTCTGCATAGAATTTATTCTCTACACATTTACATGTCCAATTCTTTTATGCTAAATGTCTGTGTCTGCAACAATTCTTGAACCATTTGCAAACATCACAACACTCACTTCAGGCATGTTTACATTCAATGTAAACATTCTGTCCACTCTGTTGCCTTTTGCAACCAACTTGCACTTATCTATAAAGTCTTCAACATAACAACCATCAGGATTCAACCAAACCTGCAAACCCTGTAATCATTTGGCCAACTGAAACCAGATTCTTTGTTATGTTCAGAACATGAAGTATATCTGTAAGGTACACTTTCCATCCTACCACCATAGACAATGGCACATCTCCAACATGGGCAATTGGATGAGCAGTGTCATCCCCTGTTTCCACAAAGCCTGGTCTTTCAAGGTTTTTCATCTCCTTGAACCACTCCCTATGATTTGTCATGTGGTTCGAAGCACCTGAATCAACGTACCATACATCATCTTTATGTGTTGCTTCAACATTTTCAGATATGGTATTAATAACATGCTACATAACAAACAACCTTTTATTATCCTCATTATTTCTGCTCGAGGATGCATAGTTGTTTTGCTGCAATTTCCCATTTTGTATGTCAGCTTACTTCTTATAACAATCTGCCTGCACATGTCCAAGCTTACCGCCGCAATAAAAGCATCCACGTGTATCATTATACTGCCTTTGCCAATTTCCACAACCTCTTTGACTCCCCCTGCCTCTGAATTGGCCTCTCTTGTTGTTGTGAATTTTGGGACTGTTGCTGTTGCTGTTGCTACTGGCCATAATTTTGATTACATGCTCGGCCACCTCCTTGGCCGCGTCCACGGCCTCCTCTACCTCATCCTCTTCCTGAACTTGTGTAGAAGGCCTGTTGCTTTGAACTGTTTTTGTTTTGTGAAGGCTATTAGTCTTCATGTTACCATATTATAGTAGTGATGTGTGTGAACACACTTAGGACCGCCGGGGCACTTTTTCCCTCACTAGGAGGTTTTTTCCCCCGTGCATTGTATATACGCCCATTATCTTCTAGGGCTTGTTATCTTTCATTTTTGGCACTCATAATACACTATTGTGTTGTGCTCAAGCTTCCTCATCTTCTTGAAGTTGTGTGTGCATTCCTGCAACCCTAATTCCAACAATTGGTATCAGAGCAGGCTTCCTCCTCCCGGGCAGCATCACCGGCACCTGCCGCTTCATCTCCTCCGATTGCGACGAGGTTTCACGAGCGACTGCAGGTTAGTATATGCCGTGGGAGAGCCCGTAGGGCTTGGTCATTTCAGAATTTTGATCTGAGGTCATTTCGCCCTCCGTTTTTGCATTCCAAGTACTGCGCAGGCAATATCGTCCTACTGTGCAGATTTTCTGTCAAGATTGAAATCTGCAGGACAGGTGCCCATTCGTCTGTTTTGGGCTGTGCTACATAGCACAGGTCGATTTTATACAGGTTTACCTCTTACAGACAGCATTTACATCTAGTAGTACAGTCATTGGCCATGGCTGACAACAATGATGTATTCCGCATGTTGGCTGCTGAGGATAAGTTGGATGGCACCAACTATCCATTGTGGGCATATATGATGCGACATGTATTGGTAGCAAAGGGGTTATGGAACATTGTGCTGGGTATTGATGCACGTCCTATTGTGGCTGGGAATGCTGCAAACACATCAGAAACAGGTACTGTTGATGATGGTGCAGGCACAAGTGCTGTAGCAGCTGTTCGAGAACCACCACTTTCAGCAGAGCAGATTCGTTGGGATGGTAGAGATGCGCAGGCTCATGCCTTGATTGCGCTGTCTGTCAAACGTACCATTATCCCACATATTCGCTCCTGCAGGACTTCTAAGGATGCTTGGGATGTACTTGCCACATTGTATCAGGCAAGAAATGAGGCTCGTGTTGCTTATCTCCGAAAACAGTTGGAGAGTGAGCATATGAACGAAGGTGATTCTATGGATAGCTTTTTGACAAAGATCAAGGATTTCAAAGAGCAGCTCATTTCTGCAGATGAAATCCTGTCAGACAGTTCACTTGTGCAGACTGTTTTGAATGGTCTACCAGATTCTTATCAGGGTTTTGCTTCCACTCTTCGCTTGATGATGAAAGGCAATCCCAATGCCTTATCATTTGAGGAGTTAGTTTCTGTTTTGCTGCAAGAAGACCAGTCAAGGCAAAACAGGAATATTATGCGTGTCGCAGATCAAGCTTTCGTTGCTAGTCAGAGAAGCGGGAAAGGTAAAGCTGGCTTTTCTTCTAGTAAGCAGAAATCTGCAAATGCTGCGCAACCAAAGAAGGAAGACAAAGATGAGAAGAAGGGTGACAAACAGAAGACATTTTGCAAGTACTGTAAGGGAAATGATCATGTCATCAAAGCGTGTCCTAAGCTGGCTGCGAAAGAGGCTAAGAAGAAAGAGGCTGGTATGGCTGTTGCAGATGCCTCTCCTTCTAACAATGAATCTGCTAATTTTGTGCTAGATACAGAATGGGCATTCAATGCGCAGTGCAGTTATGACCCATCTTTGCATGACACATGTATGTCTGCAGTAGATTCAGATGTATGGTACTTTGACAGTGGTGCCACTAAGCATATCACCTCGCAGTGCAGTTTATTCACTTTCCTTGAGTCTGCTCCCACAGGGAATACTGTCACTTGTGCCAATAACTCCTCTTATCCCGTTAAAGGAGTTGGACAGATTGTGCTGAATGTTGCAAATGGCAACACCTTTACACTTTTTGATGCATTGTATGTGCCAGGGATCAAAAAGAATCTGCTGTCAGTTTCCGCATTTGCCAAAACAGGTTTGGTTGTAAAATTTGTGGATGACAGATGTACTGTTCATGATCTCTCTTGTGGTGACATCATTGTAGCATCTGGTTCACTATGTCGAGGGCTGTATAAGCTCAATATGGATGGCAAATGTGTAGAGGATTCAGCATGTGCTATTATGGATACGCAGGCTATTTCAAATGCAAAACTGTGGCATGCACGTTTTGGTCATCTGAATTTTGCAAGTTTGCTGCGCCTGCAGAAATCTGAAATGGTGTCTTCTTTGCCTAAGCTTGAGGCACCTGTCAAGCATGTTTGTGAGGGCTGCATATTGGGTAAAATGCAGCATGCTTCCTTTCCCAAAGATGGATCAGTGAGAGCTGAACGCAGATTGCAGCTTGTTCACAGTGATGTTTGTGGTCCCATGCAAACTCCATCATTTGGAAACTACCTTTACTTCGTGACTTTCATTGATGATTTTACCAGGCATGCATGGGTATATCCTTTGAAGGCAAAGTCCGAAGTGTTTTTGTGCTTCAAACAGTTTTTGGTTATGGCTGAAAATGTATCAGAAAGTAAGATGGGCACCCTCCGTTCAGATCGAGGGGGGGAGTATATGTCTTCAGAATTTAATGCATTTCTGGCTGAGCGTGGGATAAAACACCAATGTACAGTGCCGTATACACCACAGCAAAATGGTGTGGCTGAGAGAAAAAACAGGTCTCTCATGGAAATGGCAAGATGTATGGTTAAGAGTCAAAGTCTACCACATGGTTTTTGGCTTGAGGCTGTCATGTGTGCCACTTATGTACTAAACAGGTGTCCCACCAAAGCATTACAGGTTGTCACTCCATATGAGGCTTGGCATGGCCGCAAGCCATCTGTTGGCCATTTACGTGTTTTTGGTTGCCTGGCATATGCATTAGTGCCTGTGCAACATCGCAGAAAATTGGATGACAAAGCTGTCAAATGTATTTTTGTTGGATATAGTGCTGAGAGCAAAGGCTATCGTTTGTATCATCCACAGACAAAGCGCATTTTGGTTAGCCGTGATGTTGTATTTGTGGAAGATGCAGTTCAGCCCTTGGTTTCATGTACTAAGGAGACAGATATCAGCTCACGTGATGTCTATGATACATTGTTGCCTCTTTTCAGTGGTGCACAGTCAAGTGCAATACCTCATGAGGCAGTTTTTCAGCCTATGCAGGTTTTAAATGATAACACAGGTCAGCCTATATCTGATGCAGATGTGCATGATGCACTTGAGGATGAGAGACAAGAGATTGAGGGCTCTAGGAATATGCCTAGATGGCTGGTGCAGACTTTGCGTGACAGCAAGTTGGATGCCCCTTTGTCTAGTCGCACTCGTTCTGGCTCTCATGGTGCCTCTTATGCGTCAGATTGTTATGCATTGGCTGTTTCTAGTATGTGCGATGAAAGTGAGCCTGTTTCATTTGATGAGGCACAAAGTTCAGAAAATTGGATGGCTGCTATGCAAGCAGAATACGATGCTATTATGAAGAATGGTACATGGTCTTTATGTGACTTGCCCCCTGGCAAGAAGGCCATTGGCACTAAGTGGGTATACAAATTGAAGCGTAAGCCTGATGGCACAGTGGATCGCCATAAGGCTAGGCTTGTTGCAAAAGGTTATGCTCAAGAGAAGGGCATTGATTTTGATGAGACTTTTGCTCCCACATGTCGTATGACCACTGTTCGTAGCATCTGTGCATTAGCAGCTCATAATGGTTGGAATGTACATCAGCTGGACATAAAGACTGCGTTCTTAAATGGAGATTTGCATGAGGAGGTGTATGTATCGCAGCCTCGTGGTTTTGTTCAAAGAGGGCAGGAAAACAAAGTGTGCAGGTTAAAAAAGGCTTTATATGGTTTAAAGCAAGCTCCACGAGCTTGGTATGAAAAAATACATGCATATTTGACTGCACATGGGTTTCAGAATAGTCCAACAGAAAGCACTTTGTATGCTAAACGTGTGGATGGTGTACATCTAATCATTGCTCTCTATGTCGATGACATGCTGCTCACAGGACCAAATGAGAGTCATATTGCTGATTTTAAGGCTGATTTGAATGCCTCTTTTGAGATGTCAGATTTGGGGCATTTGCATCATTATTTGGGGATACAATTTAAGCAGTGTGATGGAGGTATTGCTTTGTGTCAGACAAAGTATATTGAATCATTGTTGCGGAGATTTGGCCTTGAAGACTGCAAGCCTATTGCTACTCCAATGGAGACAGGTTTGAAGTTGAGTCTTCATGATGCTGGAGATCACTTTGATGTCACACTCTATCAGACAGCTGTTGGTTGCCTCATTTATGTATGCATTACGAGGCCAGACATTCAGTTTGCAGTCTCACAGGTGAGCAGATTTATGCATAGCCCAGGCATTAAGCATTGGCAGGCAGTGAAGCGTATCTTTCGCTATTTAAGTGGTACTCGGCATCTTGGGTTGTTTTATCCCAAGGGGGGATCATTGCCGCCAGATTTACATGCTTTTTCAGATTCTGACTGGGCTGGTTGTTATGACACACGCGTGTCCACGAGTGGTTTTTGCTTCATGCTTGGAAGCTCATGCATATCATGGTTGAGCAAGAAGCAGCCTACTGTGGCCACTTCTAGTTGTGAAGCTGAGTACAGGGCAGCTTTCACAGCTACGGTTGAGTGTGTGTGGCTCAGACGCCTTATGGCTGATTTGGGTGTTGGGCAGCCATCTGCCACCACCATCTTCACTGACAGTCAGAGCGCATTGGCAGTTGCGCGGAACCCAGTGTTCCATGCTCGTACGAAGCACATTGAGGTGCACTACCATTATGTCAGGGAGAGACTCTCTGCAGGAGAGATCAGTTTGGCTTATGTGCCAACACAGGATAACCTTGCAGACCTTTTCACAAAGGCTCTGCCTCGTGAGAAGTTCGAAGCTTTTCGCAAAGCTTTGGGCTTACTCCCTTTTGTGGATTCGTCCACATAGCTAGACACTTCCCTATACATGAGTGCTAGCTCTTGTTCACCGCATCACTCCAGGGGGGATTTGTTACCATATTATAGTAGTGATGTGTGTGAACACACTTAGGACCGCCGGGGCACTTTTTTCCTCACTAGGAGGTTTTTTCTCCCGTGCATTGTATATACGCCCATTATCTTCTAGGGCTTGTTATCTTTCATTTTTGGCACTCATAATACACTATTGTGTTGTGCTCAAGCTTCCTCATCTTCTTGAAGTTGTGTGTGCATTCCTGCAACCCTAATTCCAACACTTCACCCAAGCTCTTCTCTTCTATAATCAACATAGACACCAAATCTGTGAATATGGAAATGTTTTCCCGAGTTTGAATAGACGTCTTGAATGCCTTGTATTGTGGCCCGAGACCACGTAGACAGACTTCCACCTTATCATCATCATCTACTGAAATGCCAATAGATGCAAGGGGTTCCACAATACCCTTGATCTTCAATGCATAGTCATTCACAGACATACTCTTTTTCTCCACAGTATGAAGTTCATTCTTCAACTGTATCTTTCGTGCCTTGGTATTTGTTTCATAGAGTTTTACCAAGGTGTTCCACGCCTCCTTGGGGGACTTGGCATCCTGTATGTGCCCAATCATGGTGTCCTGTTGCCATCATTTTACATCTTGCCAGACATAAAAATTTACCAGAAACAGCACTCTGGTTTGTCCTACACAAACTGCTGTATTTTCTACAGCGATACTGTATTACACTCAAATGATACAACCAGTGACGTCAACGTGCATACATACACCTAATGGAAACTGTTGACCTCCTTGCAGCACACACAATGTCTGCACAACCAATCTGTCTTCCTGCAGTTCTTAAAAGAGAGTTCTGTAGAGAATCGATGACTTACCCATCGTAGTGCTCGAAATCGCCTGCTTTTTGAAAAACGAAGCTCGTAACGTGCCCGAAACATTTTTTTTGCCCAAAAAAATTATCTAATAGGATAGTATAGTTTCCCTATAGCTTTACTCCTGTGAAGAAAGCTCCTCAATCAGAGATCCTTTGTTGGTGCCTCCCGTAGAGCTCCTGACAAGGGTGTAGTCTCCAACACAAATAGGAAAGAGAAGATGAAACTCTTACTCTCGTACTGCTTCCTGTGCTTCTCTTGCTTACAGCTCAGTCCTTAGCATAAACCGAGCTTTGATACCATAAAAAGATGCAGGGGAGAAGAGAGCTTGAGCTCTTGCAAGCACACACAGACTCACAAAACCCTAAAAGAGAACACACAAGGTGAGAGACTGAAAATCTTCTTCTTCTTCACACAACACTCAACACACCATATACAAAGATAAGAGTACACACCATATGAAAGGTACTCAACCAAATACATACTAGGGTTCTCTATAGTGTGAACCCAACTAAATAAATTGGCGCTATAACTATGCCAGTCTGTAGAATGGCTATCACATAGCCTATCATCCCACTGGCCACATATCACCCATGATCTCACCAACCATGCCAGTGGTGTAAGTGTGGGGCCTATTCCCCACGCGGGTCATCAGTGTCCACCGCCTCACTAGATGAGCTCGATATCTCAACAAGAGTGTGTGAGAGAATCTTTTGGGCCATGGATAGTAGCCCTTTTTCCATGTGAATTTGTTGGTTGGGGAGGTCTGCCTCCAAATTTTTGGGAAATTTGTCCCGGCGGTGACTCAGCCCTTCTTGTACCTTATGTGCTGTAATGTCCCTCCCAAGCCATGTATGTATGTGTCTCTTTAATTATAGATTTCAATAAGGAAAGAGAGTGTACTTAGAGAAGAGTGAGACAATAAGGCTAGAAACATTAGGAAAGTGTTAGAATAAAAATATTAACTCCAAAAAATCCTAAAAGAAATAAGAACATAAGAATAGTTCTATTAAGAGATAAGTATCTCCAAAAATAGAATTTTGCGTTTAGGTGATAAGAGGTCATATTTAGAGTACTTGTACACATTTAGAGTCCATGCATACTAAAAATGTGGAAAAATAACGCGTTTCTAAAGATGGTGCATTTGTGGCTATATACAGACGTTTCTGCCTATTCTGCCCACGCTGACTTGTAGACCAGATGCCTTCCCGTTCTTTTGAGTGGCTACATGACTATATTCTGAGTTTTTATCAGAGAGTTATGGCCAAAACAATTTGCTGTTTCTGTCAGGGTCTCTACACAGAGAAAACTGTGAGAAGGCAGCAATTAGTCTCAAGGTAATCCTAGAGTTTGAGATGCATACATCCCTTCATTATTATCTAATATCTCAGAAAATAAGCATAGATTTCTATGGTCTTTCGGAGGAAGAGACCAAAACTCCATAGCTTTTCTTTTAGAGAAAGAATAGTATCCCGTAGCCCTGTAAGAGAAGAAGGCTATTTTGCCATAGACCTTAGAAAGAGAGAAGAATCACAGTATGAGTAAGAGGAGATAAAGCTTGGAGATTATTGGATGATTTCAATCAAAAGACAAGGTATTAGAACACTCTATTCTCATATGTCAAGTTCTAAAGCTCTTGTTAATACGAGCAAAGACAACGATAAACGACAAATTTCTATAAGGTATATACGTATTTTGTTTTTCAATTATATGGGGCGGAAGGATCGAGTGATGGAGCCTGAGAGGGCGACAAGCCGGCTTGAGTCCTCGCCAGCGGCGGCCGACGATGAGGTGTATGGTCCCGTAGGGTTTTGCCCAGCATGTGGAGGCTGGAAGGCCGAATTCTAGATCATCGGCGGTATAAAGGAAAAGAATAAGAGAGCTAGTTTGGCTTGTATGAAATTGATTCATGATTAAACTTTGTTTTTATAAATCTTATCTTTGGTATGATTGTATTGTAAAAAAAGGCTGTTTTAACAAACCTTGTGAAAAGGACCTTAATTAAGGAATATGTTTATTTAGGTCAAACAGTGTGGTAGGATTAATTAGAAAACAAATTGATGCGTGAGTAGGGTGGAAAGTGGGAGGATGAAATGCCCTGACGGCACCATCCTACGGACGGGTGGACCCGATTAGTCGGGTAGCTTTCCAACAGATTAAGTGAAAGCCCTACGCTAGATACTTAGGTTCCTGGGCAACTCTATTCTAGAAGACTAGGCCAGCGGCTGTGCCTTGCATGGATGAGGAAAAAAGCGTTGTCTTTAGAAATCAAGTCTTGTAGTTACCCAATTTATGTGATCAATTACCCTATGGGTGATTTGATTTTAGAAGACCATGCTCCCCCTGCTGCGGGATAGAACCAGGTCTTACCTATGAATCGTATCCTTGAATCTCTGTATGGTCAAGGTGTCGATGAGTAGGAAATTTTCTCTAAGATAAGACTTAGCGGACTATCTTAAGTGTTTCCCCTATTTGTGGAAAAGGAGGGGAACCTTACAAGTGGTATCAGAGCTGATCTTAGTTCCTAGGATTTGTTTTTCAAAGGTTAACTGTCAAGGGATTAAAAAAAGTGATTGTTTATCATATGAGGACAAATCAATCATATCTACTGGCCATAGAAGTGATTTGAATATCCTCACATGTTGAGACAATCATCTTGAAATTGTGCTTGTATCTTGGGGGTGCACACGCAAGATATTTGTACAATAAATTTGAGAAATGAGATTGGGGAGAAAACCTTTTGTGAGGAAAACATAGGGTGATCAAATTAAGAATCTAGTGAGAGACTGAATAGAAGGATAGACCAAAACTTTGTTTAGAGAAATTTTCACGATATATCTCATTAGTTCGCATATTATAAATTATTAAGATTATAACTCCATTAAGGTTTGAATAGTTGACGTGTGAATGTCATCCATTGGATGCTTTACACTAGGACGATCATCCAAGATCTAGAACCCATCTCAGACAAACATGGGTCTATAACTTCGGATGTGTAATTCCCAGAGGATCATGCTCTTAGATGTGTTAATCCCAAGATACTAGGTGTGTAATTTTCAAAAAACTAATCATCTCAGATATATCAATCCTGACACCAGATGTGTAATTCTCAAGAAAATGAAGATCTCAGATCTATTAATCTTGATTGCCTTCAAATGTGGTACTATGATAAGTATTTGATAGTTTTGAACTTTTAATGGATATAATGAAAGAAGCAAGCTCACCCTTGCTCGCGTCTAAAAATCCTAAGAAATGCCAAATTAGTTGGAAGCATTGTTGTCAATCCCACCATTGGAGCTAAAAAGTTAGAAGCATTGTTGTCAATCTAACCACTGGAGCTAGAATCAGTTATGAGATGCCATGAAAGTACACCTTCGTGAAAGGTTTTGTCCTCTAGGATTTTGAGAGGATAAAATGAATGATTTTTTGGAGAGCTAAACCAAGAAAGGAAGACCCTAAAAGAATACCACCAAACTTTTGTTAAACTTCTCCGATTTGCTCTAGAGATGGATGAGATAACTCTTCTCCATCGATTCATTTGGAAGCTTAATCTACCTTTGAATAACCTCATCAAGAATGTAAAACCATCCTCTATTTCAGAAGCCATAACTATAGCCAGAGACTGTGATAAAGTTTTTTTTATTATAGAAAGTGTCAAGAAGGACATGAGTCCTTCCATGTTAATCAAGAAGAGGTCTCCTAATTCAAGAGGAACGTCAAGCCCACCCTTGGCTACAAGGAATCATGAGCTAGAGAAAAAATTAGGCCAAGAAATAAGGATAGCAGGGTTAAAGATAACTGAATTCAATAAGTATTTCTATGAGTAAATAGAAGAGGATTGGTGCAAGATTCATGTGAAGTAATGTGCATGATGAATAGAGGTATTCAACAAGACGATACTAAGATTATGAAATTGCTATCATAGGTTAGATTGCATAAAGGATTGATTCCCTTACGTTTCTCCATGACAATTTGTTAAGTACCGTATTACATGGGGGTATAAAATAAGAAATTCAAAGGTTCATAGCATTTGAGAGGTATATGGATGCATGAACTTAGGATAATAAGGCCAATTAACTTTAGAATAATAGACCTTTTGGAGGCACAACAAAACGAGCCAAGCACATGAAATAAGAGACTCGCAACAATGTTTAGATAAAAGAAGATTTCTACCTAGTGGGGACACCACTTTGAAAGAGACAGGAGGATTTACTTAGATACTACCCTAGCTCGTGAGATAAGAAGATCTCGAATCTTTTAAGTGGGGGAGATTGTAATGTCCCTCCCAAGCCATGTATGTATGTGTCTCTTTTAATATAGATTTCAATAAGGAAAGAGAGTGTACTCAGAGAAGAGTGAGACAATAAGGCTAGAAACATTAGGAAAGTGTTAGAATAAAAATATTAACTCCAAAAAATCCTAAAAGAAATAAGAACATAAGAATAGTTCTATTAAGAGATAAGTATCTCCAAAAATAGAATTTTGCGTTTAGGTGATAAGAGGTCATATTTAGAGTACTTTTACACATTTAGAGTCCATGCATACTAAAAATGTGAAAACATAACGCGTTTCTAAAGATGGTGCGTTTGTGGCTATATACAGACGTTTCTGCCTATTCTGCCTACGCTGACTTGTAGACCAGATGCCTTCCCGTTCTTTTGAGTGGCTACATGACTATATTCTGAGTTTTTATCAGAGAGTTATGGCCAAAACAATTTGCTGTTTCTGTCAGGGTCTCTACACAGAGAAAACTGTGAGAAGGCAGCAATTAGTCTCAAGGTAATCCTAGAGTTTGAGATGCATACATCCCTTCATTATTATCTAATATCTCAGAAAATAAGCATAGATTTCTATGGTCTTTCGGAGGAAGAGACCAAAACTCCATAGCTTTTCTTTTAGAGAAAGAATAGTATCCCGTAGCCCTGTAAGAGAAGAAGGCTATTTTGCCATAGACCTTAGAAAGAGAGAAGAATCACAGTATGAGTAAGAGGAGATAAAGCTTGGAGATTATTGGATGATTTCAATCAAAAGACAAGGTATTAGAAGACTCTATTCTCATATGTCAAGTTCTAAAGCTCTTGTTAATACGAGCAAAGACAACGATAAACGACAAATTTCTATAAGGTATATACGTATTTTGTTTTTCAATTATATATCATTCTTAGGGGTTGAGGTATGGCCCCGGCTTCTCTATTGTTTGTTACAGTGATCTATTTGATTGATTTACCATTTAAAGTTTGTATTCTTTTAAACAACAGCATATGCCTTAATAAAGAATGTCTTATCGCAATCTCAAGTTGAAATGCTAAAATCTTTGTGAAAAAGATTGTTTTCTTAAAGAAGGTGACATGGATCCTAGTCATATGGTTTAGTGAGTAAATGGATTGTTATCTTGGTTAAATTAAGGTACAGGTATAACTTCTCCCTGCCTTGACGCTGCCCCGTTCTTGTGCTTGTGTAGCCGGACGGGGGAGACGTTAGTAAGGCCCGGAGTTGGCCCATGGTATCCCTCATACCATTGGGAGAATGAGGTTTGCCGATTGAGGCAAGTGATTGTGAGGATGCTGCCTAGTTCTGAGGGCCCAGGCTAGTGCGGTGAATTAGCCCACCCTAGTGCGCAGACATCCCTCTGAGGGGCGGGAGGATCGAGTGATGGAGCCTGAGAGGGCGACAAGCCGGCTTGAGTCCTCGCCAGCGGCGGCCGACGATGAGGTGTATGGTCCCATAGGGTTTTGCCCAGCATGTGGAGGCTGGAAGGCCGAATTCTAGATCATCGGCGGTATAAAGGAAAAGAATAAGAGAGCTAGTTTGGCTTGTATGAAATTGATTCATGATTAAACTTTGTTTTTATAAATCTTATCTTTGGTATGATTGTATTGTAAAAAAAGGCTGTTTTAACAAACCTTGTGAAAAGGACCTTAATTAAGGAATATGTTTATTTAGGTCAAACAGTGTGGTAGGATTAATTAGAAAACAAATTGATGCGTGAGTAGGGTGGAAAGTGGGAGGATGAAATGCCCTGACGGCACCATCCTACGGACGGGTGGACCCGATTAGTCGGGTAGCTTTCCAACAGATTAAGTGAAAGCCCTACGCTAGATACTTAGGTTCCTGGGCAACTCTATTCTAGAAGACTAGGCCAGCGGCTGTGCCTTGCATGGATGAGGAAAAAAGCGTTGTCTCTAGAAATCAAGTCTTGTAGTTACCCAATTTATGTGATCAATTACCCTATGGGTGATTTGATTTTAGAAGACCATGCTCCCCCTGCTGCGGGATAGAACCAGGTCTTACCTATGAATCGTATCCTTGAATCTCTGTATGGTCAAGGTGTCGATGAGTAGGAAATTTTCTCTAAGATAAGACTTAGCGGACTATCTTAAGTGTTTCCCCTATTTGTGGAAAAGGAGGGGAACCTTACAAGTGGTATCAGAGCTGATCTTAGTTCCTAGGATTTGTTTTTCAAAGGTTAACTGTCAAGGGATTAAAAAAAGTGATTGTTTATCATATGAGGACAAATCAATCATATCTACTGGCCATAGAAGTGATTTGAATATCCTCACATGTTGAGACAATCATCTTGAAATTGTGCTTGTATCTTGGGGGTGCACACGCAAGATATTTGTACAATAAATTTGAGAAATGAGATTGGGGAGAAAACCTTTTGTGAGGAAAACATAGGGTGATCAAATTAAGAATCTAGTGAGAGACTGAATAGAAGGATAGACCAAAACTTTGTTTAGAGAAATTTTCACGATATATCTCATTAGTTCGCATATTATAAATTATTAAGATTATAACTCCATTAAGGTTTGAATAGTTGACGTGTGAATGTCATCCATTGGATGCTTTACACTAGGACGATCATCCAAGATCTAGAACCCATCTCAGACAAACATGGGTCTATAACTTCGGATGTGTAATTCCCAGAGGATCATGCTCTTAGATGTGTTAATCCCAAGATACTAGGTGTGTAATTTTCAAAAAACTAATCATCTCAGATATGTCAATCCTGACACCAGATGTGTAATTCTCAAGAAAATGAAGATCTCAGATCTATTAATCTTGATTGCCTTCAAATGTGGTACTATGATAAGTATTTGATAGTTTTGAACTTTTAATGGATATAATGAAAGAAGCAAGCTCACCCTTGCTCGCGTCTAAAAATCCTAAGAAATGCCAAATTAGTTGGAAGCATTGTTGTCAATCCCACCATTGGAGCTAAAAAGTTAGAAGCATTGTTGTCAATCTAACCACTGGAGCTAGAATCAGTTATGAGATGCCATGAAAGTACACCTTCGTGAAAGGTTTTGTCCTCTAGGATTTTGAGAGGATAAAATGAATGATTTTTTGGAGAGCTAAACCAAGAAAGGAAGACCCTAAAAGAATACCACCAAACTTTTGTTAAACTTCTCCGATTTGCTCTAGAGATGGATGAGATAACTCTTCTCCATCGATTCATTTGGAAGCTTAATCTACCTTTGAATAACCTCATCAAGAATGTAAAACCATCCTCTATTTCAGAAGCCATAACTATAGCCAGAGACTGTGATAAAGTTTTTTTTATTATAGAAAGTGTCAAGAAGGACATGAGTCCTTCCATGTTAATCAAGAAGAGGTCTCCTAATTCAAGAGGAACGTCAAGCCCACCCTTGGCTACAAGGAATCATGAGCTAGAGAAAAAATTAGGCCAAGAAATAAGGATAGCAGGGTTAAAGATAACTGAATTCAATAAGTATTTCTATGAGTAAATAGAAGAGGATTGGTGCAAGATTCATGTGAAGTAATGTGCATGATGAATAGAGGTATTCAACAAGACGATACTAAGATTATGAAATTGCTATCATAGGTTAGATTGCATAAAGGATTGATTCCCTTACGTTTCTCCATGACAATTTGTTAAGTACCGTATTACATGGGGGTATAAAATAAGAAATTCAAAGGTTCATAGCATTTGAGAGGTATATGGATGCATGAACTTAGGATAATAAGGCCAATTAACTTTAGAATAATAGACCTTTTGGAGGCACAACAAAACGAGCCAAGCACATGAAATAAGAGACTCGCAACAATGTTTAGATAAAAGAAGATTTCTACCTAGTGGGGACACCACTTTGAAAGAGACAGGAGGATTTACTTAGATACTACCCTAGCTCGTGAGATAAGAAGATCTCGAATCTTTTAAGTGGGGGAGATTGTAATGTCCCTCCCAAGCCATGTATGTATGTGTCTCTTTTAATATAGATTTCAATAAGGAAAGAGAGTGTACTCAGAGAAGAGTGAGACAATAAGGCTAGAAACATTAGGAAAGTGTTAGAATAAAAATATTAACTCCAAAAAATCCTAAAAGAAATAAGAACATAAGAATAGTTCTATTAAGAGATAAGTATCTCCAAAAATAGAATTTTGCGTTTAGGTGATAAGAGGTCATATTTAGAGTACTTTTACACATTTAGAGTCCATGCATACTAAAAATGTGAAAACATAACGCGTTTCTAAAGATGGTGCGTTTGTGGCTATATACAGACGTTTCTGCCTATTCTGCCTACGCTGACTTGTAGACCAGATGCCTTCCCGTTCTTTTGAGTGGCTACATGACTATATTCTGAGTTTTTATCAGAGAGTTATGGCCAAAACAATTTGCTGTTTCTGTCAGGGTCTCTACACAGAGAAAACTGTGAGAAGGCAGCAATTAGTCTCAAGGTAATCCTAGAGTTTGAGATGCATACATCCCTTCATTATTATCTAATATCTCAGAAAATAAGCATAGATTTCTATGGTCTTTCGGAGGAAGAGACCAAAACTCCATAGCTTTTCTTTTAGAGAAAGAATAGTATCCCGTAGCCCTGTAAGAGAAGAAGGCTATTTTGCCATAGACCTTAGAAAGAGAGAAGAATCACAGTATGAGTAAGAGGAGATAAAGCTTGGAGATTATTGGATGATTTCAATCAAAAGACAAGGTATTAGAAGACTCTATTCTCATATGTCAAGTTCTAAAGCTCTTGTTAATACGAGCAAAGACAACGATAAACGACAAATTTCTATAAGGTATATACGTATTTTGTTTTTCAATTATATATCATTCTTAGGGGTTGAGGTATGGCCCCGGCTTCTCTATTGTTTGTTACAGTGATCTATTTGATTGATTTACCATTTAAAGTTTGTATTCTTTTAAACAACAGCATATGCCTTAATAAAGAATGTCTTATCGCAATCTCAAGTTGAAATGCTAAAATCTTTGTGAAAAAGATTGTTTTCTTAAAGAAGGTGACATGGATCCTAGTCATATGGTTTAGTGAGTAAATGGATTGTTATCTTGGTTAAATTAAGGTACAGGTATAACTTCTCCCTGCCTTGACGCTGCCCCGTTCTTGTGCTTGTGTAGCCGGACGGGGGAGACGTTAGTAAGGCCCGGAGTTGGCCCATGGTATCCCTCATACCATTGGGAGAATGAGGTTTGCCGATTGAGGCAAGTGATTGTGAGGATGCTGCCTAGTTCTGAGGGCCCAGGCTAGTGCGGTGAATTAGCCCACCCTAGTGCGCAGACATCCCTCTGAGGGGCGGGAGGATCGAGTGATGGAGCCTGAGAGGGCGACAAGCCGGCTTGAGTCCTCGCCAGCGGCGGCCGACGATGAGGTGTATGGTCCCATAGGGTTTTGCCCAGCATGTGGAGGCTGGAAGGCCGAATTCTAGATCATCGGCGGTATAAAGGAAAAGAATAAGAGAGCTAGTTTGGCTTGTATGAAATTGATTCATGATTAAACTTTGTTTTTATAAATCTTATCTTTGGTATGATTGTATTGTAAAAAAAGGCTGTTTTAACAAACCTTGTGAAAAGGACCTTAATTAAGGAATATGTTTATTTAGGTCAAACAGTGTGGTAGGATTAATTAGAAAACAAATTGATGCGTGAGTAGGGTGGAAAGTGGGAGGATGAAATGCCCTGACGGCACCATCCTACGGACGGGTGGACCCGATTAGTCGGGTAGCTTTCCAACAGATTAAGTGAAAGCCCTACGCTAGATACTTAGGTTCCTGGGCAACTCTATTCTAGAAGACTAGGCCAGCGGCTGTGCCTTGCATGGATGAGGAAAAAAGCGTTGTCTCTAGAAATCAAGTCTTGTAGTTACCCAATTTATGTGATCAATTACCCTATGGGTGATTTGATTTTAGAAGACCATGCTCCCCCTGCTGCGGGATAGAACCAGGTCTTACCTATGAATCGTATCCTTGAATCTCTGTATGGTCAAGGTGTCGATGAGTAGGAAATTTTCTCTAAGATAAGACTTAGCGGACTATCTTAAGTGTTTCCCCTATTTGTGGAAAAGGAGGGGAACCTTACAAGTGGTATCAGAGCTGATCTTAGTTCCTAGGATTTGTTTTTCAAAGGTTAACTGTCAAGGGATTAAAAAAAGTGATTGTTTATCATATGAGGACAAATCAATCATATCTACTGGCCATAGAAGTGATTTGAATATCCTCACATGTTGAGACAATCATCTTGAAATTGTGCTTGTATCTTGGGGGTGCACACGCAAGATATTTGTACAATAAATTTGAGAAATGAGATTGGGGAGAAAACCTTTTGTGAGGAAAACATAGGGTGATCAAATTAAGAATCTAGTGAGAGACTGAATAGAAGGATAGACCAAAACTTTGTTTAGAGAAATTTTCACGATATATCTCATTAGTTCGCATATTATAAATTATTAAGATTATAACTCCATTAAGGTTTGAATAGTTGACGTGTGAATGTCATCCATTGGATGCTTTACACTAGGACGATCATCCAAGATCTAGAACCCATCTCAGACAAACATGGGTCTATAACTTCGGATGTGTAATTCCCAGAGGATCATGCTCTTAGATGTGTTAATCCCAAGATACTAGGTGTGTAATTTTCAAAAAACTAATCATCTCAGATATGTCAATCCTGACACCAGATGTGTAATTCTCAAGAAAATGAAGATCTCAGATCTATTAATCTTGATTGCCTTCAAATGTGGTACTATGATAAGTATTTGATAGTTTTGAACTTTTAATGGATATAATGAAAGAAGCAAGCTCACCCTTGCTCGCGTCTAAAAATCCTAAGAAATGCCAAATTAGTTGGAAGCATTGTTGTCAATCCCACCATTGGAGCTAAAAAGTTAGAAGCATTGTTGTCAATCTAACCACTGGAGCTAGAATCAGTTATGAGATGCCATGAAAGTACACCTTCGTGAAAGGTTTTGTCCTCTAGGATTTTGAGAGGATAAAATGAATGATTTTTTGGAGAGCTAAACCAAGAAAGGAAGACCCTAAAAGAATACCACCAAACTTTTGTTAAACTTCTCCGATTTGCTCTAGAGATGGATGAGATAACTCTTCTCCATCGATTCATTTGGAAGCTTAATCTACCTTTGAATAACCTCATCAAGAATGTAAAACCATCCTCTATTTCAGAAGCCATAACTATAGCCAGAGACTGTGATAAAGTTTTTTTTATTATAGAAAGTGTCAAGAAGGACATGAGTCCTTCCATGTTAATCAAGAAGAGGTCTCCTAATTCAAGAGGAACGTCAAGCCCACCCTTGGCTACAAGGAATCATGAGCTAGAGAAAAAATTAGGCCAAGAAATAAGGATAGCAGGGTTAAAGATAACTGAATTCAATAAGTATTTCTATGAGTAAATAGAAGAGGATTGGTGCAAGATTCATGTGAAGTAATGTGCATGATGAATAGAGGTATTCAACAAGACGATACTAAGATTATGAAATTGCTATCATAGGTTAGATTGCATAAAGGATTGATTCCCTTACGTTTCTCCATGACAATTTGTTAAGTACCGTATTACATGGGGGTATAAAATAAGAAATTCAAAGGTTCATAGCATTTGAGAGGTATATGGATGCATGAACTTAGGATAATAAGGCCAATTAACTTTAGAATAATAGACCTTTTGGAGGCACAACAAAACGAGCCAAGCACATGAAATAAGAGACTCGCAACAATGTTTAGATAAAAGAAGATTTCTACCTAGTGGGGACACCACTTTGAAAGAGACAGGAGGATTTACTTAGATACTACCCTAGCTCGTGAGATAAGAAGATCTCGAATCTTTTAAGTGGGGGAGATTGTAATGTCCCTCCCAAGCCATGTATGTATGTGTCTCTTTTAATATAGATTTCAATAAGGAAAGAGAGTGTACTCAGAGAAGAGTGAGACAATAAGGCTAGAAACATTAGGAAAGTGTTAGAATAAAAATATTAACTCCAAAAAATCCTAAAAGAAATAAGAACATAAGAATAGTTCTATTAAGAGATAAGTATCTCCAAAAATAGAATTTTGCGTTTAGGTGATAAGAGGTCATATTTAGAGTACTTTTACACATTTAGAGTCCATGCATACTAAAAATGTGAAAACATAACGCGTTTCTAAAGATGGTGCGTTTGTGGCTATATACAGACGTTTCTGCCTATTCTGCCCACGTTGGCTTGTAGACCAGATGCCTTCCCGTTCTTTTGAGTGGCTACATGACTATATTCTGAGTTTTTATCAGAGAGTTATGGCCAAAACAATTTGCTGTTTCTGTCAGGGTCTCTACACAGAGAAAACTGTGAGAAGGATAATTAGTCTCAAGGTAATCCTAGAGTTTGAGATGCATACATCCCTTCATTATTATCTAATATCTCAGAAAATAAGCATAGATTTCTATGGTCTTTCGGAGGAAGAGACCAAAACTCCATAGCTTTTCTTTTAGAGAAAGAATAGTATCCCGTAGCCCTGTAAGAGAAGAAGGCTATTTTGCCATAGACCTTAGAAAGAGAGAAGAATCACAGTATGAGTAAGAGGAGATAAAGCTTGGAGATTATTGGATGATTTCAATCAAAAGACAAGGTATTAGAAGACTCTATTCTCATATGTCAAGTTCTAAAGCTCTTGTTAATACGAGCAAAGACAACGATAAACGACAAATTTCTATAAGGTATATACGTATTTTGTTTTTCAATTATATATCATTCTTAGGGGTTGAGGTATGGCCCCGGCTTCTCTATTGTTTGTTACAGTGATCTATTTGATTGATTTACCATTTAAAGTTTGTATTCTTTTAAACAACAGCATATGCCTTAATAAAGAATGTCTTATCGCAATCTCAAGTTGAAATGCTAAAATCTTTGTGAAAAAGATTGTTTTCTTAAAGAAGGTGACATGGATCCTAGTCATATGGTTTAGTGAGTAAATGGATTGTTATCTTGGTTAAATTAAGGTACAGGTATAACTTCTCCCTGCCTTGACGCTGCCCCGTTCTTGTGCTTGTGTAGCCGGACGGGGGAGACGTTAGTAAGGCCCGGAGTTGGCCCATGGTATCCCTCATACCATTGGGAGAATGAGGTTTGCCGATTGAGGCAAGTGATTGTGAGGATGCTGCCTAGTTCTGAGGGCCCAGGCTAGTGCGGTGAATTAGCCCACCCTAGTGCGCAGACATCCCTCTGAGGGGCGGGAGGATCGAGTGATGGAGCCTGAGAGGGCGACAAGCCGGCTTGAGTCCTCGCCAGCGGCGGCCGACGATGAGGTGTATGGTCCCGTAGGGTTTTGCCCAGCATGTGGAGGCTGGAAGGCCGAATTCTAGATCATCGGCGGTATAAAGGAAAAGAATAAGAGAGCTAGTTTGGCTTGTATGAAATTGATTCATGATTAAACTTTGTTTTTATAAATCTTATCTTTGGTATGATTGTATTGTAAAAAAAGGCTGTTTTAACAAACCTTGTGAAAAGGACCTTAATTAAGGAATATGTTTATTTAGGTCAAACAGTGTGGTAGGATTAATTAGAAAACAAATTGATGCATGAGTAGGGTGGAAAGTGGGAGGATGAAATGCCCTGACGGCACCATCCTACGGACGGGTGGACCCGATTAGTCGGGTAGCTTTCCAACAGATTAAGTGAAAGCCCTACGCTAGATACTTAGGTTCCTGGGCAACTCTATTCTAGAAGACTAGGCCAGCGGCTGTGCCTTGCATGGATGAGGAAAAAAGCGTTGTCTCTAGAAATCAAGTCTTGTAGTTACCCAATTTATGTGATCAATTACCCTATGGGTGATTTGATTTTAGAAGACCATGCTCCCCCTGCTGCGGGATAGAACCAGGTCTTACCTATGAATCGTATCCTTGAATCTCTGTATGGTCAAGGTGTCGATGAGTAGGAAATTTTCTCTAAGATAAGACTTAGCGGACTATCTTAAGTGTTTCCCCTATTTGTGGAAAAGGAGGGGAACCTTACAAGTGGTATCAGAGCTGATCTTAGTTCCTAGGATTTGTTTTTCAAAGGTTAACTGTCAAGGGATTAAAAAAAGTGATTGTTTATCATATGAGGACAAATCAATCATATCTACTGGCCATAGAAGTGATTTGAATATCCTCACATGTTGAGACAATCATCTTGAAATTGTGCTTGTATCTTGGGGGTGCACACGCAAGATATTTGTACAATAAATTTGAGAAATGAGATTGGGGAGAAAACCTTTTGTGAGGAAAACATAGGGTGATCAAATTAAGAATCTAGTGAGAGACTGAATAGAAGGATAGACCAAAACTTTGTTTAGAGAAATTTTCACGATATATCTCATTAGTTCGCATATTATAAATTATTAAGATTATAACTCCATTAAGGTTTGAATAGTTGACGTGTGAATGTCATCCATTGGATGCTTTACACTAGGACGATCATCCAAGATCTAGAACCCATCTCAGACAAACATGGGTCTATAACTTCGGATGTGTAATTCCCAGAGGATCATGCTCTTAGATGTGTTAATCCCAAGATACTAGGTGTGTAATTTTCAAAAAACTAATCATCTCAGATATGTCAATCCTGACACCAGATGTGTAATTCTCAAGAAAATGAAGATCTCAGATCTATTAATCTTGATTGCCTTCAAATGTGGTACTATGATAAGTATTTGATAGTTTTGAACTTTTAATGGATATAATGAAAGAAGCAAGCTCACCCTTGCTCGCGTCTAAAAATCCTAAGAAATGCCAAATTAGTTGGAAGCATTGTTGTCAATCCCACCATTGGAGCTAAAAAGTTAGAAGCATTGTTGTCAATCTAACCACTGGAGCTAGAATCAGTTATGAGATGCCATGAAAGTACACCTTCGTGAAAGGTTTTGTCCTCTAGGATTTTGAGAGGATAAAATGAATGATTTTTTGGAGAGCTAAACCAAGAAAGGAAGACCCTAAAAGAATACCACCAAACTTTTGTTAAACTTCTCCGATTTGCTCTAGAGATGGATGAGATAACTCTTCTCCATCGATTCATTTGGAAGCTTAATCTACCTTTGAATAACCTCATCAAGAATGTAAAACCATCCTCTATTTCAGAAGCCATAACTATAGCCAGAGACTGTGATAAAGTTTTTTTTATTATAGAAAGTGTCAAGAAGGACATGAGTCCTTCCATGTTAATCAAGAAGAGGTCTCCTAATTCAAGAGGAATGTCAAGCCCACCCTTGGCTACAAGGAATCATGAGCTAGAGAAAAAATTAGGCCAAGAAATAAGGATAGCAGGGTTAAAGATAACTGAATTCAATAAGTATTTCTATGAGTAAATAGAAGAGGATTGGTGCAAGATTCATGTGAAGTAATGTGCATGATGAATAGAGGTATTCAACAAGACGATACTAAGATTATGAAATTGCTATCATAGGTTAGATTGCATAAAGGATTGATTCCCTTACGTTTCTCTATGACAATTTGTTAAGTACCGTATTACATGGGGGTATAAAATAAGAAATTCAAAGGTTCATAGCATTTGAGAGGTATATGGATGCATGAACTTAGGATAATAAGGCCAATTAACTTTAGAATAATAGACCTTTTGGAGGCACAACAAAACGAGCCAAGCACATGAAATAAGAGACTCGCAACAATGTTTAGATAAAAGAAGATTTCTACCTAGTGGGGACACCACTTTGAAAGAGACAGGAGGATTTACTTAGATACTACCCTAGCTCGTGAGATAAGAAGATCTCGAATCTTTTAAGTGGGGGAGATTGTAATGTCCCTCCCAAGCCATGTATGTATGTGTCTCTTTTAATATAGATTTCAATAAGGAAAGAGAGTGTACTCAGAGAAGAGTGAGACAATAAGGCTAGAAACATTAGGAAAGTGTTAGAATAAAAATATTAACTCCAAAAAATCCTAAAAGAAATAAGAACATAAGAATAGTTCTATTAAGAGATAAGTATCTCCAAAAATAGAATTTTGCGTTTAGGTGATAAGAGGTCATATTTAGAGTACTTTTACACATTTAGAGTCCATGCATACTAAAAATGTGAAAACATAACGCGTTTCTAAAGATGGTGCGTTTGTGGCTATATACAGACGTTTCTGCCTATTCTGCCCACGTTGGCTTGTAGACCAGATGCCTTCCCGTTCTTTTGAGTGGCTAGATGACTATATTCTGAGTTTTTATCAGAGAGTTATGGCCAAAACAATTTGCTGTTTCTGTCAGGGTCTCTACACAGAGAAAACTGTGAGAAGGCAGCAATTAGTCTCAAGGTAATCCTAGAGTTTGAGATGCATACATCCCTTCATTATTATCTAATATCTCAGAAAATAAGCATAGATTTCTATGGTCTTTCGGAGGAAGAGACCAAAACTCCATAGCTTTTCTTTTAGAGAAAGAATAGTATCCCGTAGCCCTGTAAGAGAAGAAGGCTATTTTGCCATAGACCTTAGAAAGAGAGAAGAATCACAGTATGAGTAAGAGGAGATAAAGCTTGGAGATTATTGGATGATTTCAATCAAAAGACAAGGTATTAGAAGACTCTATTCTCATATGTCAAGTTCTAAAGCTCTTGTTAATACGAGCAAAGACAACGATAAACGACAAATTTCTATAAGGTATATACGTATTTTGTTTTTCAATTATATATCATTCTTAGGGGTTGAGGTATGGCCCCGGCTTCTCTATTGTTTGTTACAGTGATCTATTTGATTGATTTACCATTTAAAGTTTGTATTCTTTTAAACAACAGCATATGCCTTAATAAAGAATGTCTTATCGCAATCTCAAGTTGAAATGCTAAAATCTTTGTGAAAAAGATTGTTTTCTTAAAGAAGGTGACATGGATCCTAGTCATATGGTTTAGTGAGTAAATGGATTGTTATCTTGGTTAAATTAAGGTACAGGTATAACTTCTCCCTGCCTTGACGCTGCCCCGTTCTTGTGCTTGTGTAGCCGGACGGGGGAGACGTTAGTAAGGCCCGGAGTTGGCCCATGGTATCCCTCATACCATTGGGAGAATGAGGTTTGCCGATTGAGGCAAGTGATTGTGAGGATGCTGCCTAGTTCTGAGGGCCCAGGCTAGTGCGGTGAATTAGCCCACCCTAGTGCGCAGACATCCCTCTGAGCAGGGATTTCATATTCACGTGATCACAGCCTTTTTTCTTGTGATCACAGCTATTGTTCACAAATCTCAATGTTCACAAAATTCACAGTTCTCAAATCCTAGAGGGTGGGATGACCTGGTAACCCACAATTGGCCCGCCGGGCTACAAGTCTGGACCGCCGGGCCCGCCGGGCGCGCAGAAGCCCGCCGGGCCCGACTCCCGGCCCGGCGGGCCATATTGTGGTATAAAAGAGTGGTCCAGGGGGTCACTGTTCACAGAATCTTCCTTGTACTTGGTGTCAGTGGTGCTAGTGTGATCTATTTGAGGTAATTTTTAAGTTGAAAGTGTTGGTGTCATTTAATTTTTTGCATATGCTTAAGTTTAAGGTTGTTTGTGATGCATGTGCATGTGTCGTTAAATGTTAAGAGGCCCGCTGCAGATGGCCGAGCGATTGGCTAGGTCTGCTGATGTGCACTCTTAATATTTAACTTATGTAGAAGTTTTCGTTGTGGCACGGTATCTGCAAATGGTCGGTTTACTGACTAGGTTTGCAGTTACCAAGTTACAATGCGGCTTTGTTTTTGTTAAATGCTTTGAGAGCCCGCTGCAGATGGCCGGTTTACTGGCTAGGTCTGCTGATGTGCGCTCGTAGCATTTGACATGTGTGATGCTTTGCTACTTAGTACGGTATCTGCAGATGGTCGGTTTACTGACTAGGTCTGCTGACACCAAGCTATGTGGTGAAGTTTGTTTTTGTTATTTGGTTTGATAGTCATCTGCAGATGGTCGGTATACTGACTAGGTCTGCTGACGATGTGTCAAAGCATTTAACTTGTGCCATAGTTTTCATCTTAATGCGATATCTGCAGATGGTCGGTATACTGACTAGGTCTGCTGACGTCAAGTTAAGTCGTAAACTTGTGTTTTGTGTTTGTTTTTGACGATGACTGTGATTATTTAGTTTGCATGACATGAGTCATAAGTGTGTTGGATGTAGAAATCTCTTAGTTAGCTTACAAATAGCATTTTTTGTGGTTATAAATGTTGCAACTATTTGTCAATTATATTGTGCAGATTGATGGCGACGCTTACTCCTGAAATCAAGAAATCAATTCGTATCAAACTCGTTACCCTCATTAGTTGCTTGTCACCTAATCACATCGAGGGTATTGTGTCTGATAGGAATCGATTTGAGCAAATATTAGGTGAGGTTGTCCGCGCAGTGAAAAATATCCATGAGGGTGCTGATGGAGCAGCCATCAAGCATTTTGTTACTAGCATTGTGGGCAACATGCCTAGATGCGCTGTTGACCTAGGTGACGACAGACCAGCGGAAACAAATGAATCCAAGCTGGAGCACTTCCACACAAAATGGAAGGTAGAGAAAGAGAGGTCCAAGCGTGCAAAGGCCATAGACACCCAAGCTATCCTGAGCAAGAGAGCTCGCAAAGAGCTGGACCGGCCTGCTGATGAACAAGAAGATTTATCATCTGGTGCACGTGAGGTCTCTAAAGGCACCCACTTGCAGCGCACAATGCATAATACTAACTGCAGCATGACAATTGGGTTGCCTGCAGAGGCCATCATCACAGAAAAGAAGATGGGCTCTGGATCGTACGGCGTTGTACATAAATGCCATATTCAAGGTGTCTCCTGGTTTCCAGAAGGCATTTCTTATTGTGCAAAGCAATTCCTTGGTAGCCGAAGGGCTCAATTGAAGTCTTTTGCTCAGGAGGCTTCAATCGACCTAACCCACAGGGGCATAGTGCGCGCCATTGGGCACACAAGGAAGGAGCCATGGATACTGCTCTTCCCCCTCTTTAATGGGGGAAGTCTTGGAGATATAATGGAGTGTGTTCCGCCTCCTAAGGGGACCCTCAGTTCCATGCTTGCTGCAGACAAAGGCAACAGATACAAGAAAAAACAAGTGGCTCCTCATGAAATGGAGCGATACAAGTCTTTGATTTTTCATGCTCCCGAGCTTATCTGTGCCCTTGTGAATACCATGGCCTTTGCACATGCTGAAGGGATCATCCACAATGATTGCCACCCCTGGAATATAATGATAGATTTCACCAAAGAAGGGGTGCCACGGGTAGGCATCATTGACTGGGGTCTTGCATTGAGGGATGGGATTGAGTTCAAACCCACAAATATCGCCAACAAAGCAGAGCACGATCAACGCCCCTGGAGAGCCCCTGAGCTCGCAGATGTAAGGTCCCCTTGTCCATGGAGCAAGGCATCAGATGTCTTCTGCTTGGCTTGGGTGATTGAAAAGTTTACATTATTTTGTGCTGAGTTTGCAGAAATGACCAAAGTGCCGTGGGTGGGTAAAACTGCCATCCACACAAATTTGATTAAGGAATGGACGGCTGCCTATATGACGCCATCAAAGGAAGATAGGAAGACCATGGCAGATTTTGAGGAGCAATTGAAGAATTTGGAAGTGTCACCTGCTGCATGCTTACGTCCACTATCTGAGATGACACCACACTTATTATAAAGCCTCTTGTAAATGATATGTTTTGGTTGGCTATCTATTCCATGACCTGCCTTTAATCGACTGACACTATTTTGGTCCCAATTGTTAAATATTGTTTTGATCCCAATTCTCTCTCTCTCTCTCTCTCTCTCTCTCTCTCTCTCTCTCTCTCTCTCTCTCTATGAGTATTTGAAAATAACAAGTTTGCAGTAAATAAACATTGATTTTATAAACTTATACCTAACATCTGAAAATAACTTTAAAGCTATTCCTAAATTAACATTGATTCTATAAACTTAAAGTGTACATACTTTTTCTCAGATGGCTGATAATAATGAAGCCGCAAAGAAGGCATTTGAACGCTTAAAGCAAATCTCGAGCAGTGGCACTGTGAATGATGCGGCACGTATTGCCGGACGCACCTCCAAATGGGCACCGGCCCATGGATTACAGTATGCCCAAGTAAACAAGAATGTGTCCAAAGAGATGGTCAAGAGCATCTGGCCTGACGTCTCCAATGATGCCATAAAAAAAGGGCGCTTGAAGCTGACACAATGTAGTGTTCCTTTAATTATCGAGCATGCGGAGCGCATTTTTGTGGATGTCATGGCCCAACCCATGCATCACGGTGACTGTCCCTTCTGGTTTGCTAAAATGCTATGTGCACAATTTGTGCAGAATTCAGTTGTAGACTTTAGCTCTCGACCTCCTCATCTACATGTGGAAGACATTCGGAGTGAGTCAATCACTATGCCTCGAGATGAGTTGCAACTGGCCATTCTTGGAGCCTCAATGGAAGTTCATCACACGGTTGATGAGCTTCAAACTCAAATCAACCAAATTAGAGGCACCCAAGGCCCTCAACAGACGGAAGCAGCACCAGAGCGCGGGCAAGCACCTGAAAGTTCAAGCGCTAGAGATATACTAAGAGAGAACAAGCTCTTGAAGAGACGCATAACGCAAATGGAGGAGCAAGGCCATGCAAACTCTCCTATGACGGCATTTGAACACCCGAATAGTTTGGAGCAACCACCTCTACATGGGCACGAAAGTGGCGGACCATGCCCTATTTGTTATAGTTTCTTTCACTCATGGTCTGGCCACTACACTGTCCCATGTGGGCACATGTACCACTTGACCTGTCTTTTGCAACATATGGTCAACAGTACTACGTGTGCTTTGTGCGGCAAAGAATTTCACAAAAATTTGTATATATGTTTTAAATTGGGTGCCGACCATGATCGGTTGACCAATGTACGACACATGGACGAGTTAGAGCCGCATTTAAACTTATCTCTCTCTTAAATGCAACCCTGGAATTTAACAAGATTCGGCAACTTTGTTCAAAAGATTTCCAATGCTCTCTCTCTCTCTCTCTCTCTCTCTCTCTCTCTCTCTCTCTCTCTCTCTCTCTCTCTCTCTCTCTCTCTCTCTCTCGCACACACACAAACACATGCACACAGATTACTTTGGAGTGTGTCAAAACTAACATGATTTCGTATTCTAAGTTTAACATGACATGACTAAAAACCATACTCTCTAAATTGACACTAACATGTTTGATATCCAGTTGTTGCAAGACGGATTACATTGGAGTGTGTCAAAACTAACATGATTTCGTATTCTAAGTTTAACATGACATGACTAAAAACCATTCTCTCTAAAATGTTCACCAACATGTTTGATATCCAGTTGTTGCAAGACGGTTTACATTGGAGTGTGTCAAAACTAACATGATTTCGTATTCTAAGTTTAACATGACATGACTAAAAACCATTCTCTCTAAAATGTTCACCAACGTGTTTGATATCCAGTTGTTGCAAGACGGTTTACATTGGAGTGTGTCAAAACTAACATGATTTCGTATTCTAAGTTTAATTTGATATGACTAAAAACCATACTCTCTAAATTGATCACCAACATGTTTGATATCCAGTTGTTGCAAGACGGATTACATTGGAGTGTGTCAAAACTAACATGATTTCGTATTCCAAGTTTAACATGACAAGACTAAAAACCATTCTCTCTAAAATGTTCACCAACATGTTTGATATCCAGTTGTTGCAAGACGGATTACATTGGAGTGTGTCAACTAACATGATTACATCAAACGTGACGAGCGTCTGCGGGTGGCTTTACTAACACCAAAATCGGGTTGCAAGTTTTCTTCTATCTCGTCAATAAAGCACAAGTTATCGCTCGTATGTGGGACATTAGGCTCTACATCTCCATTCTCTTCTGCATCATACTCATACTGAGTAATGTCATATGTCCACTTAGGCATCTCTTCGTTGTAATCATCTGACTCAATTGACTTCACCAATTTATCATTACAATACATATACACCAACTTCTCAGCTCTATCACTCAATAAACGATTTCTGCTAATAGAATGCACATACTTGTAACTGCTCCAATTACGTTCAGAACTAGAATTTGAAGCACATTGCGCAAGCACTCTCACAGCTAAGCGTCGCAAAGTTGGAACACTTCCCCCATTCAACATCCACCATTTCCAAGCAGGCTGTTCCTTAGCAAGCTTTTGCACAAACTCCAAGGCAAATCTACCTTCTTTCAATTTATACTTGGTTAGCTCAATTACCGCTGTTGCTTGCTCATCTGAACCTTCATAAAATCGCTCCACAACATCATAGAAATCATCGATTACCTCCTCATCTAGGGCATTCACGTCCATATGCCAGTATTCTGGGTCAAGACAATATGCAACACTATGCAATGGACTATGTGCTCCTACCCACCGAGCGCTTACATACTTGGCCAAGATATTTCTCCTTGCTCTGGTGAATGGAGGACTCCAATGCTTGACAACAGTTTTAGTGGGCTCCTCTGGGTTTGCGAGGCTTTCTTGAATGGACCACCACGCCATCCAAACCTTCCCGATATTTGGCAATCTAGAATCCAACTGGCGCAAAGCAAGCATAACTGGCATCATAACATGATAACAATCTGCTGCTTCCTCCCATAAACTACGATCCGATATCAAAGATCGCATGTACCTCACCTTTTCTTTAACCTTTTCGGACTGGTCAACCTCCCACTCAGAGAAGTCAGCACACACAAAGGTTTCCATCACTGCATTCCTATTTCTTAGGAGAGATTGAAGCATATAAAAATTAGTGCAAAATCTGGTTTCACAAGGCAACTTTAGCATAGTTTCCATGCGTTGACGATACATATCTAAAACACGTTGCCGTTTGAGCACAAATTTGACAATCTTACTTGCACTATCGATAATCTCCTTGAACCACTCTGTATCAGCATTTTTGTACCAATCTTGTAACACCAAGTTAAGGCTATGAGTGTTACAACCAAATGTATAGATATTGGAAAATCGAGATTCCAACATATGACCTGCTGCTCGACAATTAGCTGCATTATCCATAATCACTTGAAGTACATTTTCAGACCCAACTTGGTCGATAGCATCACCAATGATATCGGCGATAAATTGACCAGATTTAACTTCCCCGGAGGTATCAACAGCTTTGATAAAGCATTCCCCACGAGGACATACCAACATTACATTTATCAATGGACGTCTTTGGGCATTCGACCAACCATCACTGACAATTGTGCATCCAGACTGATTTGTGGTGTCAATTATGAGTCTTTGAACGCTTTCCCGTGTGTTGTCATAGCACTTGTCAAGTAATTGATTTCGCATGTGGTGATAAGTTGGTGGACAAAACCCAGGTCCATATTCTCCAATCTTCTTCCAAGCCATCTTCCATGAATCTTTCGTGACCATAGACAATGAAGAACCAGTAAAGAAGATCGCTTTCGCTAATGCAAGTTGAGCATCCTCTAAAGCAGTGGCACGAAAGCTGTCAACTAGATTAGTTTGTCTGGTACGAAACATACCCACCTGAAACTCAGGAGATGCATCCATCGGTATTGAGACATCTGGACCTTGGGTGTCATTTTGGCAAGTAGTATGTGTTGGAGTCACTCCTTGGTTGGAGATCCCTCCACTTGATGCTGCCAAATTCGGCGATTGGTGATTTCTTGCACAGAGATTGGGCCTCTTGTTTTGTGATACTTGTTTACTTATCAAAGCTCTAAGGCGCTTTGCAGCATCATCAGCTCCTGCACCCTTGCATTTACCTCCGGGATTTTTTGTGTTAGTGCCAAGCAAATGCTCCCTTATTCTGGGAGCACCCCCAGATTTTACCAAGCCACAAAAATTACACTTCCATTCGACAAATCTAGAAAGATTGGAAGCAAATTGCCATTCAGGTCCCGGTGATTTTCCTCCGCTCCTCCTCTTGCCACTTTGAGACGCAACATTCAAAGTTTGTGCTGTCATATCTCGTTGCAAGGAAACTCCACTAGTTTCTAATGGTCTGTTGCTTCGTTGGGTTGATGTGCCGCAATTAGAAGCAACCATTGTAACACCTAAACAACAATCATGCAAGATTTGAGATCCAAAACAGCCTGAGTAAAACCAAAATATGCAATTATAAAGTCTAAAACCCACTTCTTGCCAATGCAACCGAACGTTTGGTGAGATGCATTTGAGGCAATCCATCCCTAAATAGAGATGATGTCCCGAACATCTCACCACCTATATCCTCCTCTAGAGAAGCTCCTACCCAGACCAAATGGCACTCGAGTAGACCACCCAAGAGGAGGTAATTGCTAGTCGACCTAAAGAAATCAAACGTTTGGTGAGATGCATTTGAGGCAATCCATCCCTAAATAGAGATGATGTCCCGAACATCTCACCACCTATATCCTCCTCTAGAGAAGCTTCTACCCAGACCAAATGGCACTCGAGTAGACCACCCAAGAGGAGGTATTGCTAGTCGACCTAAAGAAACCAAACGTTTGGTGAGATGCATTTGAGGCAATCCATCCCTAGATAGAGATGATGTCCCGAACATCTCACCACCTATACCCTCCTCTAGGGAAGCTCCTACCCAGACCAATTGGCACTCGAGTAGACCACCCAAGAGGAGACATTGCTAGTCCACGTAACAAATACGATAAACCATTTACAGTCAAAATCTTATAAAATACAAAATATTATTAACAAGCTTCAAACAAAAATCCAGAATATTTATACTCACCTCTTGTGTCTTTTAGCCTGAGGTGAGCCACCCAAGTACGTTGGTAAAGTACATTTGGAAGAGAGGGGAAACCCTTTATATAGGTCTCTCCAAAACGGCGAAATTTTTGGCGCAAAAAAAGGCCCGCCGGGCTAGATAAGCAGCCCGCCGGGCTAAATAGTGGCCCGCCGGGCCAAGCTAGTAGCCCGTCGGGAAAACCGGGATAGCAGGTTTCTCCCGGTTGTGTGAATATCTATGATATTAACAAGTGTGTGAGAGTGTTATTAACTAGTGTTATTACCACTTCGCGGTTAACGTGATCACGTGAATGAAATCCCTGCCTCTGAGGGGCGGGAGGATCGAGTGATGGAGCCTGAGAGGGCGACAAGCCGGCTTGAGTCCTCGCCAGCGGCGGCCGACGATGAGGTGTATGGTCCCATAGGGTTTTGCCCAGCATGTGGAGGCTGGAAGGCCGAATTCTAGATCATCGGCGGTATAAAGGAAAAGAATAAGAGAGCTAGTTTGGCTTGTATGAAATTGATTCATGATTAAACTTTGTTTTTATAAATCTTATCTTTGGTATGATTGTATTGTAAAAAAAGGCTGTTTTAACAAACCTTGTGAAAAGGACCTTAATTAAGGAATATGTTTATTTAGGTCAAACAGTGTGGTAGGATTAATTAGAAAACAAGTTGATGCGTGAGTAGGGTGGAAAGTGGGAGGATGAAATGCCCTGACGGCACCATCCTACGGACGGGTGGACCCGATTAGTCGGGTAGCTTTCCAACAGATTAAGTGAAAGCCCTACGCTAGATACTTAGGTTCCTGGGCAACTCTATTCTAGAAGACTAGGCCAGCGGCTGTGCCTTGCATGGATGAGGAAAAAAGCGTTGTCTCTAGAAATCAAGTCTTGTAGTTACCCAATTTATGTGATCAATTACCCTATGGGTGATTTGATTTTAGAAGACCATGCTCCCCCTGCTGCGGGAAAGAACCAGGTCTTACCTATGAATCGTATCCTTGAATCTCTGTATGGTCAAAGTGTCGATGAGTAGGAAATTTTCTCTAAGATAAGACTTAGCGGACTATCTTAAGTGTTTCCCCTATTTGTGGAAAAGGAGGGGAACCTTACAAGTGGTATCAGAGATGATCTTAGTTCCTAGGATTTGTTTTTCAAAGGTTAACTGTCAAGGGATTAAAAAAAGTGATTGTTTATCATATGAGGACAAATCAATCATATCTACTGGCCATAGAAGTGATTTGAATATCCTCACATGTTGAGACAATCATCTTGAAATTGTGCTTGTATCTTGGGGGTGCACACGCAAGATATTTGTACAATAAATTTGAGAAATGAGATTGGGGAGAAAACCTTTTGTGAGGAAAACATAGGGTGATCAAATTAAGAATCTAGTGAGAGACTGAATAGAAGGATAGACCAAAACTTTGTTTAGAGAAATTTTCACGATATATCTCATTAGTTCGCATATTATAAATTATTAAGATTATAACTCCATTAAGGTTTGAATAGTTGACGTGTGAATGTCATCCATTGGATGCTTTACACTAGGACGATCATCCAAGATCTAGAACCCATCTCAGACAAACATGGGTCTATAACTTCGGATGTGTAATTCCCAGAGGATCATGCTCTTAGATGTGTTAATCCCAAGATACTAGGTGTGTAATTTTCAAAAAACTAATCATCTCAGATATGTCAATCCTGACACCAGATGTGTAATTCTCAAGAAAATGAAGATCTCAGATCTATTAATCTTGATTGCCTTCAAATGTGGTACTATGATAAGTATTTGATAGTTTTGAACTTTTAATGGATATAATGAAAGAAGCAAGCTCACCCTTGCTCGCGTCTAAAAATCCTAAGAAATGCCAAATTAGTTGGAAGCATTGTTGTCAATCCCACCATTGGAGCTAAAAAGTTAGAAGCATTGTTGTCAATCTAACCACTGGAGCTAGAATCAGTTATGAGATGCCATGAAAGTACACCTTCGTGAAAGGTTTTGTCCTCTAGGATTTTGAGAGGATAAAATGAATGATTTTTTGGAGAGCTAAACCAAGAAAGGAAGACCCTAAAAGAATACCACCAAACTTTTGTTAAACTTCTCCGATTTGCTCTAGAGATGGATGAGATAACTCTTCTCCATCGATTCATTTGGAAGCTTAATCTACCTTTGAATAACCTCATCAAGAATGTAAAACCATCCTCTATTTCAGAAGCCATAACTATAGCCAGAGACTGTGATAAAGTTTTTTTTATTATAGAAAGTGTCAAGAAGGACATGAGTCCTTCCATGTTAATCAAGAAGAGGTCTCCTAATTCAAGAGGAACGTCAAGCCCACCCTTGGCTACAAGGAATCATGAGCTAGAGAAAAAATTAGGCCAAGAAATAAGGATAGCAGGGTTAAAGATAACTGAATTCAATAAGTATTTCTATGAGTAAATAGAAGAGGATTGGTGCAAGATTCATGTGAAGTAATGTGCATGATGAATAGAGGTATTCAACAAGACGATACTAAGATTATGAAATTGCTATCATAGGTTAGATTGCATAAAGGATTGATTCCCTTACGTTTCTCCATGACAATTTGTTAAGTACCGTATTACATGGGGGTATAAAATAAGAAATTCAAAGGTTCATAGCATTTGAGAGGTATATGGATGCATGAACTTAGGATAATAAGGCCAATTAACTTTAGAATAATAGACCTTTTGGAGGCACAACAAAACGAGCCAAGCACATGAAATAAGAGACTCGCAACAATGTTTAGATAAAAGAAGATTTCTACCTAGTGGGGACACCACTTTGAAAGAGACAGGAGGATTTACTTAGATACTACCCTAGCTCGTGAGATAAGAAGATCTCGAATCTTTTAAGTGGGGGAGATTGTAATGTCCCTCCCAAGCCATGTATGTATGTGTCTCTTTTAATATAGATTTCAATAAGGAAAGAGAGTGTACTCAGAGAAGAGTGAGACAATAAGGCTAGAAACATTAGGAAAGTGTTAGAATAAAAATATTAACTCCAAAAAATCCTAAAAGAAATAAGAACATAAGAATAGTTCTATTAAGAGATAAGTATCCCTAAAAATAGAATTTCGAGTTTAGGTGATAAGAGGTCATATTTAGAGTACTTTTACACATTTAGAGTCCATGCATACTAAAAATATAAAAAAATAACGCGTTTCTAAAGATGGTGCGTTTGTGGCTGTATACAAACGTTTTTGCCTATTCTGCCCACGTTGGCTTGTAGACCAGATGCCTTCCCGTTCTTTTGAGTGGCTACATGACTATATTCTGAGTTTTTATTAGAGAGTTATGGCCAAAACAATTTGCTGTTTCTGTCAGGGTCTCTACACAGAGAAAACTGTGAGAAGGCAGCAATTAGTCTCAAGGTAATCCTAGAGTTTGAGATGCATACATCCCTTCATTATTATCTAATATCTCAGAAAATAAGCATAGATTTCTATGGTCTTTCGGAGGAAGAGACCAAAACTCCATAGCTTTTCTTTTAGAGAAAGAATAGTATCCCGTAGCCCTGTAAGAGAAGAAGGCTATTTTGCCATAGACCTTAGAAAGAGAGAAGAATCACAGTATGAGTAAGAGGAGATAAAGCTTGGAGATTATTGGATGATTTCAATCAAAAGACAAGGTATTAGAAGACTCTATTCTCATATGTCAAGTTCTAAAGCTCTTGTTAATACGAGCAAAGACAACGATAAACGACAAATTTCTATAAGGTATATACGTATTTTGTTTTTCAATTATATATCATTCTTAGGGGTTGAGGTATGGCCCCGGCTTCTCTATTGTTTGTTACAGTGATCTATTTGATTGATTTACCATTTAAAGTTTGTATTCTTTTAAACAACAGCATATGCCTTAATAAAGAATGTCTTATCGCAATCTCAAGTTGAAATGCTAAAATCTTTGTGAAAAAGATTGTTTTCTTAAAGAAGGTGACATGGATCCTAGTCATATGGTTTAGTGAGTAAATGGATTGTTATCTTGGTTAAATTAAGGTACAGGTATAACTTCTCCCTGCCTTGACGCTGCCCCGTTCTTGTGCTTGTGTAGCCGGACGGGGGAGACGTTAGTAAGGCCCGGAGTTGGCCCATGGTATCCCTCATACCATTGGGAGAATGAGGTTTGCCGATTGAGGCAAGTGATTGTGAGGATGCTGCCTAGTTCTGAGGGCCCAGGCTAGTGCGGTGAATTAGCCCACCCTAGTGCGCAGACATCCCTCTGAGGGGCGGGAGGATCGAGTGATGGAGCCTGAGAGGGCGACAAGCCGGCTTGAGTCCTCGCCAGCGGCGGCCGACGATGAGGTGTATGATCCCGTAGGGTTTTGCCCAGCATGTGGAGGCTGGAAGGCCGAATTCTAGATCATCGGCGGTATAAAGGAAAAGAATAAGAGAGCTAGTTTGGCTTGTATGAAATTGATTCATGATTAAACTTTGTTTTTATAAATCTTATCTTTGGTATGATTGTATTGTAAAAAAAGGCTGTTTTAACAAACCTTGTGAAAAGGACCTTAATTAAGGAATATGTTTATTTAGGTCAAACAGTGTGGTAGGATTAATTAGAAAACAAATTGATGCGTGAGTAGGGTGGAAAGTGGGAGGATGAAATGCCCTGACGGCACCATCCTACGGACGGGTGGACCCGATTAGTCGGGTAGCTTTCCAACAGATTAAGTGAAAGCCCTACGCTAGATACTTAGGTTCCTGGGCAACTCTATTCTAGAAGACTAGGCCAGCGGCTGTGCCTTGCATGGATGAGGAAAAAAGCGTTGTCTCTAGAAATCAAGTCTTGTAGTTACCCAATTTATGTGATCAATTACCCTATGGGTGATTTGATTTTAGAAGACCATGCTCCCCCTGCTGCGGGATAGAACCAGGTCTTACCTATGAATCGTATCCTTGAATCTCTGTATGGTCAAGGTGTCGATGAGTAGGAAATTTTCTCTAAGATAAGACTTAGCGGACTATCTTAAGTGTTTCCCCTATTTGTGGAAAAGGAGGGGAACCTTACAAGTGGTATCAGAGCTGATCTTAGTTCCTAGGATTTGTTTTTCAAAGGTTAACTGTCAAGGGATTAAAAAAAGTGATTGTTTATCATATGAGGACAAATCAATCATATCTACTGGCCATAGAAGTGATTTGAATATCCTCACATGTTGAGACAATCATCTTGAAATTGTGCTTGTATCTTGGGGGTGCACACGCAAGATATTTGTACAATAAATTTGAGAAATGAGATTGGGGAGAAAACCTTTTGTGAGGAAAACATAGGGTGATCAAATTAAGAATCTAGTGAGAGACTGAATAGAAGGATAGACCAAAACTTTGTTTAGAGAAATTTTCACGATATATCTCATTAGTTCGCATATTATAAATTATTAAGATTATAACTCCATTAAGGTTTGAATAGTTGACGTGTGAATGTCATCCATTGGATGCTTTACACTAGGACGATCATCCAAGATCTAGAACCCATCTCAGACAAACATGGGTCTATAACTTCGGATGTGTAATTCCCAGAGGATCATGCTCTTAGATGTGTTAATCCCAAGATACTAGGTGTGTAATTTTCAAAAAACTAATCATCTCAGATATGTCAATCCTGACACCAGATGTGTAATTCTCAAGAAAATGAAGATCTCAGATCTATTAATCTTGATTGCCTTCAAATGTGGTACTATGATAAGTATTTGATAGTTTTGAACTTTTAATGGATATAATGAAAGAAGCAAGCTCACCCTTGCTCGCGTCTAAAAATCCTAAGAAATGCCAAATTAGTTGGAAGCATTGTTGTCAATCCCACCATTGGAGCTAAAAAGTTAGAAGCATTGTTGTCAATCTAACCACTGGAGCTAGAATCAGTTATGAGATGCCATGAAAGTACACCTTCGTGAAAGGTTTTGTCCTCTAGGATTTTGAGAGGATAAAATGAATGATTTTTTGGAGAGCTAAACCAAGAAAGGAAGACCCTAAAAGAATACCACCAAACTTTTGTTAAACTTCTCCGATTTGCTCTAGAGATGGATGAGATAACTCTTCTCCATCGATTCATTTGGAAGCTTAATCTACCTTTGAATAACCTCATCAAGAATGTAAAACCATCCTCTATTTCAGAAGCCATAACTATAGCCAGAGACTGTGATAAAGTTTTTTTTATTATAGAAAGTGTCAAGAAGGACATGAGTCCTTCCATGTTAATCAAGAAGAGGTCTCCTAATTCAAGAGGAACGTCAAGCCCACCCTTGGCTACAAGGAATCATGAGCTAGAGAAAAAATTAGGCCAAGAAATAAGGATAGCAGGGTTAAAGATAACTGAATTCAATAAGTATTTCTATGAGTAAATAGAAGAGGATTGGTGCAAGATTCATGTGAAGTAATGTGCATGATGAATAGAGGTATTCAACAAGACGATACTAAGATTATGAAATTGCTATCATAGGTTAGATTGCATAAAGGATTGATTCCCTTACGTTTCTCCATGACAATTTGTTAAGTACCGTATTACATGGGGGTATAAAATAAGAAATTCAAAGGTTCATAGCATTTGAGAGGTATATGGATGCATGAACTTAGGATAATAAGGCCAATTAACTTTAGAATAATAGACCTTTTGGAGGCACAACAAAACGAGCCAAGCACATGAAATAAGAGACTCGCAACAATGTTTAGATAAAAGAAGATTTCTACCTAGTGGGGACACCACTTTGAAAGAGACAGGAGGATTTACTTAGATACTACCCTAGCTCGTGAGATAAGAAGATCTCGAATCTTTTAAGTGGGGGAGATTGTAATGTCCCTCCCAAGCCATGTATGTATGTGTCTCTTTTAATATAGATTTCAATAAGGAAAGAGAGTGTACTCAGAGAAGAGTGAGACAATAAGGCTAGAAACATTAGGAAAGTGTTAGAATAAAAATATTAACTCCAAAAAATCCTAAAAGAAATAAGAACATAAGAATAGTTCTATTAAGAGATAAGTATCTCCAAAAATAGAATTTTGCGTTTAGGTGATAAGAGGTCATATTTAGAGTACTTTTACACATTTAGAGTCCATGCATACTAAAAATGTGAAAAAATAACGCGTTTCTAAAGATGGTGCGTTTGTGGCTGTATACAAACGTTTTTGCCTATTCTGCCCACGTTGGCTTGTAGACCAGATGCCTTCCCGTTCTTTTGAGTGGCTACATGACTATATTCTGAGTTTTTATTAGAGAGTTATGGCCAAAACAATTTGCTGTTTCTGTCAGGGTCTCTACACAGAGAAAACTGTGAGAAGGCAGCAATTAGTCTCAAGGTAATCCTAGAGTTTGAGATGCATACATCCCTTCATTATTATCTAATATCTCAGAAAATAAGCATAGATTTCTATGGTCTTTCGGAGGAAGAGACCAAAACTCCATAGCTTTTCTTTTAGAGAAAGAATAGTATCCCGTAGCCCTGTAAGAGAAGAAGGCTATTTTGCCATAGACCTTAGAAAGAGAGAAGAATCACAGTATGAGTAAGAGGAGATAAAGCTTGGAGATTATTGGATGATTTCAATCAAAAGACAAGGTATTAGAAGACTCTATTCTCATATGTCAAGTTCTAAAGCTCTTGTTAATACGAGCAAAGACAACGATAAACGACAAATTTCTATAAGGTATATACGTATTTTGTTTTTCAATTATATATCATTCTTAGGGGTTGAGATATGGCCCCGGCTTCTCTATTGTTTGTTACAGTGATCTATTTGATTGATTTACCATTTAAAGTTTGTATTCTTTTAAACAACAGCATATGCCTTAATAAAGAATGTCTTATCGCAATCTCAAGTTGAAATGCTAAAATCTTTGTGAAAAAGATTGTTTTCTTAAAGAAAGTGACATGGATCCTAGTCATATGGTTTAGTGAGTAAATGGATTGTTATCTTGGTTAAATTAAGGTACAGGTACAACTTCTCCCTGCCTTGACGCTGCCCCGTTCTTGTGCTTGTGTAGCCGGACGGCGGAGACGTTAGTAAGGCCCGGAGTTGGCCCATGGTATCCCCATACCATTGGGAGAATGAGGTTTGCCGATTGAGGCAAGTGATTGTGATGATGCTGCCTAGTTCTGAGGGCCCAGGCTAGTGCGGTGAATTAGCCCACCCTAGTGCGCAGACATCCCTCTGAGGGGCGGGAGGATTGAGCGATGGAGCCTGAGAGGGCGACAAGCCGGCTTGAGTCCTCGCCAGCGGCCGACGATGAGGTGTATGGTCCCGTAGGGTTTTGCTCAGCATGTGGAGGCTGGAAGGCCGAATTCTAGATCATCGGTGGTATAAAGGAAAAGAATAAGAGAGCCAGTTTGGCTTGTATGAAATTGATTCATGATTAAACTTTGTTTTTATAAATCTTATCTTTGGTATGATTGTATTGTAAAAAAAGGCTGTTTTAACAAACCTTGTGAAAAGGACCTTAATTAAGGAATATGTTTATTTAGGTCAAACAGTGTGGTAGGATTAATTAGAAAACAAATTGATGCGTGAGTAGGGTGGAAAGTGGGAGGATGAAATGCCCTGACGGCACCATCCTACGGACGGGTGGACCCGATTTGTAAGATTCCTCCCCCACCCCCTTTTTGATGTCTAGTATCTTTCCCTGTAATCAATCCCTCTTCAGAAATATAAAGACCTTGTTTCTATCTGTTTTAGCCTAGAGAGAGAAAAATATTCTAGAGAGAGAATATTCAGATTTTGAATATTTTTGGATAGAAAAATATCTCTTCTAATTCAGATGAGTTTCCCTGAAACAGAAATTCAAAAAGAATTTTCCAATGTGCAATTGGAATTAATTGAAAATAGGTATAAAGAACCTTAGCCTAAGGGTCTAGATTTTCAGAAATCTTTAGACTATGGTCCAATTAAGGTTCCTATGGACCAATAGCATCAATCCATGTGTAGGGAGGAGATAAATCCAACTTGTAAAAAAAAAATACCCAAAAATGAGTAAATGCTCACATGAGGTGAAGAGTTGAAAATGTACAAGGTTTATTAGTAAAAAACTATGTGCAATATTAAAAATATGAGATAATTTGGGTATAATGATTTTATTATGACACATATGTAAGGAAAGGGAGTCCCTTAAATGCTCACATAAGATGAAGAGTTGAAAATGTACAAGGTTTATTAGTAAAAAACTATGAGCAATATTAAAATGATTCCATTATGACACATATGTAAGGAAGGGGAGTTCTTTAAAGGAGGTGCATATTTCACATAAGATGAAGAGTTGAAAATGTACAAGGTTTATTAGTAAAAAACTATGAGCAATATTAAAATGATTCCATTATGACACATATGTAAGGAAGGGGAGTTCTTTAAAGGAGGTGCATATTTCACATAAGATGAAGAGTTGAAAATGTACAAGGTTTATTAGTAAAAAAAACTATGAGCAATATTAAAATGATTCCATTATGACACATATGTAAGGAAGGGGAGTTCTTTAAAGGAGGTGCATATTTCACATGCTTGAATGAGTTTTAAACTCATAAAAATTGAGATATTTCATCTCTCCTCTCTCCTCATTCAAGTCTAGTTCCAAAAAGTTAGCTTAACTGACCTAAAAATGGTCAAATATTGACCAAACTGGTTTAGAAAATTCTAGAATCAGTTTGTTTGGTTAAGAGCTCAATTTTTCCTATAAATAGAAGCCTCCCCCTTGTTGACAAATAGTTAGTGTTTATGCATCGTTACTCTACTCCACCTAAGCCAAGAACTATGAATTCATTTAATAATTCACTAGTTTTTGGAGCTTCCCTCTTTCTTCAATCCCCATTAGTGGCTCCATCAACATACTTAACCAATTGATTGGTTGGGGGCCTCTACCGTGAACAAAGAATCAAGCAAGTTGTAAGGTAATTAGTGAATATTGATCTTTCTAATTTCTCAATGTTTCTCTCTTCTCAACCCCTCTCAAGCTTGAGAAGTTTAATTGGTATGGTTTTTTTTAAATACTATTGAAGTTTGAATAGTAGTGAAGAGTTACATAAGTTAATAAATGCTATTGAAGTTAATTTTCATTTATGTTTAAATTCTAATGATTTTTATGTAAATTCTCTCTCTCACTCAAGAAATGGTCATACTCATGACCCGTTCTCAATCCAAATCAAGCTTTTCATAAAGCTTTTCCTTAACCCAAGATTAAGCTATGCTTGAGGCCAATTTAATGGCTTTTTTCTATGCTTTTAGTTTATGCATATTGATGATTCAATCCACTATAGATTAATGATCCAATTAGAGATCATTTTAATTATTTCCTTAATGATAAGCTTTATCCCTTAGAAAAAATTGAGATTTATCAGTCATAGCAGCGGAGCTATGGCAAAATTTTTATAAAAATTATGCATAAAATAATTTCATTCAAAGTATAAAAAGAGGACTTCCTACCATATTCTAGGAATTATCATCCTAGATTAATTGAAAGAATTTCATTATAATCATGGAGAAATTGAATTTTAATATCATGCATAAAGGATAATTTTTTTATATCAAAAGTGTTACTTTTATCATTTTTAATTTTCATGCATAGAAGTATGCATAAAGGAAAAAATTTTATATCAAAAGTGTTACTTTTATCATTTTTTAATTTTTCATGCATAGAAGTATGCATAAAGGATAATTTTTTTATATCAAAAGTGTTACTTTTATCATTTTTAATTTTCATGCATAGAAGTATGCATAAAGGAAAAAATTTTATATCAAAAGTGTTACTTTTATCATTTTTTAATTTTTCATGCATAGAAGTATGCATAAAGGATAATTTTTTTATATCAAAAGTGTTACTTTTATCATATTGGATTTCATGCATAGAGGTATGCATAAAAGTTGAATATTTTATTATAAAAGTGTTACTTTTAGCATAATTGAATTTCATGCATAGAGGTATGCATAAAAGATATGGGAAGTGATAAGATATGATAAGATGCATGTGGATGTGGATGTGGATGTATGAATGTGGATGTATGGATGTGGATGTGGATGTATGAATGTGGATGTATGGATGTGGATGTGGATGTATGAATGTGGATGTATGGATGTGAATGTGGATGTGGATGTGGATGTATGAATGTGGATGTATGGATGTATGAATGTGGATGTATGGATGTGAATGAGGATGTAGATGTGGATGCATGGATGTAAATGTGGATGTGGATGTATGGATGTATGCATGTAGATGTGGATGCATGAATGTGGATGTATGGATGTGAATGAGGATATAGATGTGGATGTATGGATGTGAATGTACTTGTAGATAAAGATGTATATATGTGAATGGGAATGTGGATGTGGATGTATGTATGCATGTGGATGTGGATATGGATGTGTATGTATGAATGTGGATATGGGATGTGGATGTATAAATGAGGATGTGAAAATGGAAATAAGCATGTAGATGTGGATGCATGAATGTGGATGTATGGATGTGAATGAGGATATAGATGTGGATGTATGGATGTGAATGTGCATGTAGATATGGATGTATATATGTGAATGGGAATGTGGATGTGGATGTATGTATGCATGTGGATGTGGATATGGATGTGTATGTATGAATGTGGATATGGGATGTGGATGTATAAATGAGGATGTGAAAATGGAGATAAGCATGTAGATGTGGATCTATGGATGTGAATGTGGATGTGGATGTGGATGTATGAATGTGGATGTATGGATGTGAATGAGGATGTGGATGTGGATGCATGGATGTAAATGTGGATGTGTATGTATGGATGTAGGCATGTAGATGTGGATGCATGAATGTGGATGCATGGATGTGAATGAGGATATAGATGTGGATGTATGGATGTGAATGTGCATGTAGATATGGATGTATAGATGTGAATAGGAATGTGGATGTGGATGTGGATGTATGTATGTATGTATGTGGATGTGGATGTATGAATGAGGACGTGATAATGAATGTATGCATGTGGATGTGGATATAGATGTGTATGTATGAATGCGGATATGGATGTGGATATGGATGTGTATGTATGAATGTGGATATGGGAGTGGATGTATGGATGTGAATGTGGATGTGGATGTGGATGTGGATGTGGATGTATGGATGTGGATATGGATGTGAATATATGATATGTGATGTGAAGGAATCTGAAGTGAAGAGATGGAAAATAATATGATTGGATGAGTACACATATAAATGAAATGTGGAATAAGTAATGTGGATTGTATGAGGGATAATGTGGAAAAATGAGAGTTAATATAGAAATTGTATTTGTAAACTGTTTGTAAATGCTGTTTGTAAATGGCTGTTTTATGTCAAGAATGCTGGGAAAGCATTTTGACCGTCTTGTGATTAAGGTCGTGGAGACCTAACTGATAAAGTTGCAACTGCTGACGGAGAGTCAATGGAGGACGTCTCGCGTAGCAAGGTCGGCCGAGGTCTTGACCAGCCTCGGTTCGATTAAAATGGTGAGCTTCCGGTACGGTGGATGAGGGACCAAGGAAGCGGCCTATGAGTGAAGCGCTAGGTCACCTGCGAAGGATCCTAGAGGGTGCTGACCATACGGTGCTCGGGCTCTGGGTCGCCCAGGATACCCACGCGTGCGTCGAGGAAGATATTGGAACAAGGAGTAAGAGTTGTTTTCTGGAACCGGGCATGGATCTGGTTGACTGACCTTGCTGGTCCTCAACGGATGAGTCCATGGCTCTTTTATATGGATCTGTTGGTTGATCTTGCTGATCTTCAACGAGAGTCCATCTTGATAAGTGATTATATTGTTGAGTATTATGGGCTAGGAACTATTGAAACGGCCCCTGTGTGGACAGGTGGTGAGCGTTCTAGTTGCCAATGATGCCATAGATACTCTGATGAAGGAATGATGGGAAATTATGAATCAACTGGATAATTTGGGAGATTGTGATCAGTGGTACTATGGTTTCATTAAAGGATTGTTTTAAAGTTAGCTGATGCTAAGAAAAAGGCAATTTTCATATTGGGTGTGTAAGTGGTGTGGCTAGTTTTATGTTTGCATGAAATTCCGGCTAGGGGGCCTTGGAACTCTTTTCCTTGGTACCCGGGACAAAACCTAACCAAATTCCAAATTGGATCCCATCACTACAGTGGTTGGGCGGTTGGCTAACCCATGGGATCGGATGGGGTTAGGCTGGACTGATGGATCCGTAAATCGAGACTCAAACTTTTGTTTTTACGATAGAAAAAAATAAATCCCGGACAGTAACTGTTCTATGGATAGGAATCAACGGCTGTGCCTCTTGAATGGGGAAAAAAGCGTTGATCCCAATGATCCAAGTGCAAGTTTCTTCCTTGAACTGACTAAGTATCTTATAGATGTAATTGGATCATCTCGATCAGAAATGATCTTGACTACGTTAGAGTAAAAAGTTATCCTGGTGGAATCGCCCGTGCTTTCCGGTAAAGGAAGTTTTTCCGGGTGCGGTTTTGGAACAACCGACGGATTAGTCTCTTATCCGGATATCCGTGGACGAGGCCCCGAGTGTGGGACCCCTGTCCCGCGCGAGAAGCGCTACTTCCGCTGCCAGTACCCGAAATCCGTTGCTCGGTGGGAACAGGGATCTCACAGTTGGTATCAGAGCATTTGGTTAATAAAGATCAACTGAGAAGACAAATATGTCAAAAATTTATCAAGAAGCACAAAAAGGTTGTAATTGTGTGATATAATTCATACAATTTGATATTCAAACTGAAATTCGTAATTTGGTAATTGGGTCTTCAGATGGAAGTACCGCAATTATATAGAATCCCTGACTTGCTTGAGGCCTAGACATGATGGTATTTACCTTATAATTCCAAGAGCCACGATTACCCGTATATACCGAGAGTATACTGCAGCTCTTTACTGACAGTATATACGAGTAAATCTAAGACTTGAAATTATAAGCGTTAATGCTATCCAGATGATGAATTCGAATGTGGTTGATATGATTTTTAATTCTGTTTGAGAATTGATGAATTGAATTGGATTCTGATTGAAAATTCTGATTGAAAAATGATGATTTCTGAAATTAGTTGAAATATAAAAATCTGAACAAAACCACAATGAGGATGAATGGGACGAGTCCCAGTGATGATATTCATAACTGGAATGATGATAATGAATTCAGCAAATCACTATGAGATTAGTGGGTTGTGCTGTCAAATTGTTACTGTTAACACTTGATCAATAGATCAAGTTAAGGGATGACAAATTGAGAACTTGCTTGACTGAAATTCCCGTGGAGGAATGTTCAGAAGGAAATTTTTCGGTCTAATGGACCATTATCATGTTAAAGATATGAATGATATGATCTGAATATTAATGATGAGTTCTATATAAGGGATATTTATCCCAGTGTTCTGCTGGGTTGACCAGAATATAAGGAACCCCAAAATAAAATTGGATGTTAAGAAAAAGAGTTGTCCTCTACCTTGCGAGATGAGGATATCTCGCACTTTTTAAGTGGGGTAGAATGTAAGATTCCTCCCCAGCCTTCGAGGTATACAGGAGTAAGAATCTCCCTTTCTGATCTTATAATTATTCCCTCTCTAAAATAAAAGAAAGTTCTGTTTAACAAAGGAAGACCCTTTTCCTAGAATACTTCTCAAGAGTCCCACCTGTTTTAAGGATTCAGAACAATGAGTTCAGAAGTGAGAATCGATGTTTTGGATATCAAGGTTTTGGTCTTCATTCGAGTACGGCCCAAAAGAAGTTCTTTATCTCTTGGGGAGTATATGAAGTTATCCCCCAGATATTGTGAGCCTTATATCTGAATTCAATGAAAGTAGGTGACTTAGCCTACAAGCTTCTTTTATCTCTTCATCTCAAAATTCTTAATGCCTTCTATAGAAAAATGTGTCAAACCCAAATCATGGAAAGACGGTAAAACTTCAGTGGCAAGTTACCGTTGGCTTCTAAGTTACGCTAGCTCCTTCCTTTATATAAGTCGTAACTTTTACTTGTCGCTCACAGTAATCTTACTTCCATCGATCTCCTTTCTTTCTTAATCTCCTTCATGGCTTGGCAACAAGAACTAGTTTTATCCCTAATGATTTCTCACCTTCAAGACGCAAGGGAGTCTGTGAAGAAAGATTTTATAGAGCAGTATGAGCGCTCACTTTTCCCTCACTTGGGAACTTCTGTAGCGCAGACAAAATGGCGGACCTATCAAGACATAACTAGGGTAACACCCTGGGGTCAGCAGCACTTTCGTAACAATGTCCGCTTGGCCATGGTTATTGAAGCTTTGGGTTTGGGTCCCCGATACTACTGCGTCATGAGATCAAGGCATCCTGGGTTTTCTGAGCGGGTCTTCTTACTGGCGTGTTTTCTTCCTCATGAGAAGATATGCCTTTACCCCATTTTTGGCTTGCCTCTCAGAGGTCCTTTTGTTAGAACACCTCATACCACTGAGATAGGCGCAGCAATAACCCACAGAATCATTCCCATAGATGAGTTACCTTATACTTGTGCAGCTTGTGAGGACTGCTTTTGTGATCATATGATGGACGGGCTTATGGAAGTGTAAAGAGTTCTTCTATCTTTACTGTATAAGTTCCAAGAATGAATAAAGTTTAAATCTTGTTCTTATTTTGAATCTTGCTCTCTTTAAGACGTTTCTTGGTGGTTAATCTTGATTAAAAATTTTCTCTAAGTCTCATATTCGTGCATCTTGCGAAATTATCCCAGTTTGCGAGATGAGGACATCTCGCACTTTTTAAGTGGGGTAGAATGTAAGATTCCTCCCCCACCCCCTTTTTGATGTCTAGTATCTTTCCCTGTAATCAATCCCTCTTCAGAAATATAAAGACCTTGTTTCTATCTGTTTTAGCCTAGAGAGAGAAAAATATTCTAGAGAGAGAATATTCAGATTTTGAATATTTTTGGATAGAAAAATATCTCTTCTAATTCAGATGAGTTTCCCTGAAACAGAAATTCAAAAAGAATTTTCCAATGTGCAATTGGAATTAATTGAAAATAGGTATAAAGAACCTTAGCCTAAGGGTCTAGATTTTCAGAAATCTTTAGACTATGGTCCAATTAAGGTTCCTATGGACCAATAGCATCAATCCATGTGTAGGGAGGAGATAAATCCAACTTGTAAAAAAAAAATACCCAAAAATGAGTAAATGCTCACATGAGGTGAAGAGTTGAAAATGTACAAGGTTTATTAGTAAAAAACTATGTGCAATATTAAAAATATGAGATAATTTGGGTATAATGATTTTATTATGACACATATGTAAGGAAGGGGAGTCCCTTAAATGCTCACATAAGATGAAGAGTTGAAAATGTACAAGGTTTATTAGTAAAAAACTATGAGCAATATTAAAATGATTCCATTATGACACATATGTAAGGAAGGGGAGTTCTTTAAAGGAGGTGCATATTTCACATAAGATGAAGAGTTGAAAATGTACAAGGTTTATTAGTAAAAAACTATGAGCAATATTAAAATGATTCCATTATGACACATATGTAAGGAAGGGGAGTTCTTTAAAGGAGGTGCATATTTCACATAAGATGAAGAGTTGAAAATGTACAAGGTTTATTAGTAAAAAAAACTATGAGCAATATTAAAATGATTCCATTATGACACATATGTAAGGAAGGGGAGTTCTTTAAAGGAGGTGCATATTTCACATGCTTGAATGAGTTTTAAACTCATAAAAATTGAGATATTTCATCTCTCCTCTCTCCTCATTCAAGTCTAGTTCCAAAAAGTTAGCTTAACTGACCTAAAAATGGTCAAATATTGACCAAACTGGTTTAGAAAATTCTAGAATCAGTTTGTTTGGTTAAGAGCTCAATTTTTCCTATAAATAGAAGCCTCCCCCTTGTTGACAAATAGTTAGTGTTTATGCATCGTTACTCTACTCCACCTAAGCCAAGAACTGTGAATTCATTTAATAATTCACTAGTTTTTGGAGCTTCCCTCTTTCTTCAATCCCCATTAGTGGCTCCATCAACATACTTAACCAATTGATTGGTTGGGGGCCTCTACCGTGAACAAAGAATCAAGCAAGTTGTAAGGTAATTAGTGAATATTGATCTTTCTAATTTCTCAATGTTTCTCTCTTCTCAACCCCTCTCAAGCTTGAGAAGTTTAATTGGTATGGTTTTTTTTAAATACTATTGAAGTTTGAATAGTAGTGAAGAGTTACATAAGTTAATAAATGCTATTGAAGTTAATTTTCATTTATGTTTAAATTCTAATGATTTTTATGTAAATTCTCTCTCTCACTCAAGAAATGGTCATACTCATGACCCGTTCTCAATCCAAATCAAGCTTTTCATAAAGCTTTTCCTTAACCCAAGATTAAGCTATGCTTGAGGCCAATTTAATGGCTTTTTTCTATGCTTTTAGTTTATGCATATTGATGATTCAATCCACTATAGATTAATGATCCAATTAGAGATCATTTTAATTATTTCCTTAATGATAAGCTTTATTCCTTAGAAAAAATTGAGATTTATCAGTCATAGCAGTGGAGCTATGGCAAAATTTTTATAAAAATTATGCATAAAATAATTTCATTCAAAGTATAAAAAGAGGACTTCCTACCATATTCTAGGAATTATCATCCTAGATTAATTGAAAGAATTTCATTATAATCATGGAGAAATTGAATTTTAATATCATGCATAAAGGATAATTTTTTTATATCAAAAGTGTTACTTTTATCATTTTTAATTTTCATGCATAGAAGTATGCATAAAGGAAAAAATTTTATATCAAAAGTGTTACTTTTATCATTTTTTAATTTTTCATGCATAGAAGTATGCATAAAGGATAATTTTTTTATATCAAAAGTGTTACTTTTATCATTTTTAATTTTCATGCATAGAAGTATGCATAAAGGAAAAAATTTTATATCAAAAGTGTTACTTTTATCATTTTTTAATTTTTCATGCATAGAAGTATGCATAAAGGATAATTTTTTTATATCAAAAGTGTTACTTTTATCATATTGGATTTCATGCATAGAGGTATGCATAAAAGTTGAATATTTTATTATAAAAGTGTTACTTTTAGCATAATTGAATTTCATGCATAGAGGTATGCATAAAAGATATGGGAAGTGATAAGATATGATAAGATGCATGTGGATGTGGATGTGGATGTATGAATGTGGATGTATGGATGTGGATGTGGATGTATGAATGTGGATGTATGGATGTGGATGTGGATGTATGAATGTGGATGTATGGATGTGAATGTGGATGTGGATGTGGATGTATGAATGTGGATGTATGGATGTATGAATGTGGATGTATGGATGTGAATGAGGATGTAGATGTGGATGCATGGATGTAAATGTGGATGTGGATGTATGGATGTATGCATGTAGATGTGGATGCATGAATGTGGATGTATGGATGTGAATGAGGATATAGATGTGGATGTATGGATGTGAATGTACTTGTAGATAAAGATGTATATATGTGAATGGGAATGTGGATGTGGATGTATGTATGCATGTGGATGTGGATATGGATGTGTATGTATGAATGTGGATATGGGATGTGGATGTATAAATGAGGATGTGAAAATGGAAATAAGCATGTAGATGTGGATGCATGAATGTGGATGTATGGATGTGAATGAGGATATAGATGTGGATGTATGGATGTGAATGTGCATGTAGATATGGATGTATATATGTGAATGGGAATGTGGATGTGGATGTATGTATGCATGTGGATGTGGATATGGATGTGTATGTATGAATGTGGATATGGGATGTGGATGTATAAATGAGGATGTGAAAATGGAGATAAGCATGTAGATGTGGATCTATGGATGTGAATGTGGATGTGGATGTGGATGTATGAATGTGGATGTATGGATGTGAATGAGGATGTGGATGTGGATGCATGGATGTAAATGTGGATGTGTATGTATGGATGTAGGCATGTAGATGTGGATGCATGAATGTGGATGCATGGATGTGAATGAGGATATAGATGTGGATGTATGGATGTGAATGTGCATGTAGATATGGATGTATAGATGTGAATAGGAATGTGGATGTGGATGTGGATGTATGTATGTATGTATGTGGATGTGGATGTATGAATGAGGACGTGATAATGAATGTATGCATGTGGATGTGGATATAGATGTGTATGTATGAATGCGGATATGGATGTGGATATGGATGTGTATGTATGAATGTGGATATGGGAGTGGATGTATGGATGTGAATGTGGATGTGGATGTGGATGTGGATGTGGATGTATGGATGTGGATATGGATGTGAATATATGATATGTGATGTGAAGGAATCTGAAGTGAAGAGATGGAAAATAATATGATTGGATGAGTACACATATAAATGAAATGTGGAATAAGTAATGTGGATTGTATGAGGGATAATGTGGAAAAATGAGAGTTAATATAGAAATTGTATTTGTAAACTGTTTGTAAATGCTGTTTGTAAATGGCTGTTTTATGTCAAGAATGCTGGGAAAGCATTTTGACCGTCTTGTGATTAAGGTCGTGGAGACCTAACTGATAAAGTTGCAACTGCTGACGGAGAGTCAATGGAGGACGTCTCGCGTAGCAAGGTCGGCCGAGGTCTTGACCAGCCTCGGTTCGATTAAAATGGTGAGCTTCCGGTACGGTGGATGAGGGACCAAGGAAGCGGCCTATGAGTGAAGCGCTAGGTCACCTGCGAAGGATCCTAGAGGGTGCTGACCATACGGTGCTCGGGCTCTGGGTCGCCCAGGATACCCACGCGTGCGTCGAGGAAGATATTGGAACAAGGAGTAAGAGTTGTTTTCTGGAACCGGGCATGGATCTGGTTGACTGACCTTGCTGGTCCTCAACGGATGAGTCCATGGCTCTTTTATATGGATCTGTTGGTTGATCTTGCTGATCTTCAACGAGAGTCCATCTTGATAAGTGATTATATTGTTGAGTATTATGGGCTAGGAACTATTGAAACGGCCCCTGTGTGGACAGGTGGTGAGCGTTCTAGTTGCCAATGATGCCATAGATACTCTGATGAAGGAATGATGGGAAATTATGAATCAACTGGATAATTTGGGAGATTGTGATCAGTGGTACTATGGTTTCATTAAAGGATTGTTTTAAAGTTAGCTGATGCTAAGAAAAAGGCAATTTTCATATTGGGTGTGTAAGTGGTGTGGCTAGTTTTATGTTTGCATGAAATTCCGGCTAGGGGGCCTTGGAACTCTTTTCCTTGGTACCCGGGACAAAACCTAACCAAATTCCAAATTGGATCCCATCACTACAGTGGTTGGGCGGTTGGCTAACCCATGGGATCGGATGGGGTTAGGCTGGACTGATGGATCCGTAAATCGAGACTCAAACTTTTGTTTTTACGATAGAAAAAAATAAATCCCGGACAGTAACTGTTCTATGGATAGGAATCAACGGCTGTGCCTCTTGAATGGGGAAAAAAGCGTTGATCCCAATGATCCAAGTGCAAGTTTCTTCCTTGAACTGACTAAGTATCTTATAGATGTAATTGGATCATCTCGATCAGAAATGATCTTGACTACGTTAGAGTAAAAAGTTATCCTGGTGGAATCGCCCGTGCTTTCCGGTAAAGGAAGTTTTTCCGGGTGCGGTTTTGGAACAACCGACGGATTAGTCTCTTATCCGGATATCCGTGGGCGAGGCCCCGAGTGTGGGACCCCTGTCCCGCGCGAGAAGCGCTACTTCCGCTGCCAGTACCCGAAATCCGTTGCTCGGTGGGAACAGGGATCTCACACGATTAGTCGGGTAGCTTTCCAACAGATTAAGTGAAAGCCCTACGCTAGATACTTAGGTTCCTGGGCAACTCTATTCTAGAAGACTAGGCCAGCGACGACTGTGCCTTGCATGGATGAGGCAAAAAGCGTTGTCTCTAGAAATCAAGTCTTGTAGTTACCCAATTTACGTGATCAATTACCCTATGGGTGATTTGATTTTAGAAGACCATGCTCCCCTTGCGGGATAGAACTAGGTCTTACCTATGAATCGTATCCTTTAATCTCTGTATGGTCAAGGTGTCGATGAGTAGGAAATTTTCTCTAAGATAAGACTTAGCGGACTATCTTAAGTGTTTCCCCTATTTGTGGAAGGGGGGAACCTTACATGTGCCAATGCTGTTACCCATGGTTGTAGTTGTGTTGGTATAATGAGCTCTATCCTAACAAGCATCTTCTCCTTTTGGGCTGCTTCTTCCCTCTTTTTTTGTTGTTCTCCTTCTCTCCTCTTCTTCTCTGCTTTCTCATGTTGTTTCCTTTCTTCTTCCTCCTTTCTTTTCTCTACTTCTCTAGCTTTTTTCTTTCTTTCGGCTTTAGCAAAAGCTTCTTGTCTCTTCTTCTCGTCTAGTTCCTTTTCCCTTTCTTCTTCTTTTGCCTTTTGTTTCTTGACCTCTTCTAGGTCAGGCAGCAGCAGTTCTTCATCAACTATGTTCTTCCTCTTTTGACTCGCTTTCTGGGCAATGTTTTGCCACTCCTCCTCATCATCGTTATCTTCCTCAAATGAGCTAAAAGTTACCTTAGGGGCTTTTGAAGATCCTGTGGCTTCTTTGCTTTCACCTAGTGTATGTTCCCTGTCTTAGGAATCTCTTCTTCTACCCTTGGCATGCTGGTGTCTAGAGCGCCATCCATAGAGCGAGCACATGGTGTACTACGTTTTATGATATTTATATTGGCTACTTCCCCGCCATATGCACAATGTTTGTTTCCAAAAATTGATTAATGAGTTTTCCTCCATCTTCTGGGTCCTGCAGCTCCTCCCATTGTCAGTCAAGCAGTTTTTCGAATCTAGATCTTTTTGCCATTCTTGATGTTCCTCCTTCCTCATGTTTGGTATGAACATGGGCATGCATAAGCTCTTGTCTGGTTTTTTGTCGGACCTGAGCATCTTGTTGATTTTTTGCATGGTGCTATTGTCTGAAAGGATGCTGCAGATGGGTGAGATTGTTTCAAGTGAGAGCATAGAATGAGAACGCGAGTATTTGTGCTCTTTTTGTCGATGTTTCCTCTTCTTGGCATCCTTGAGCATTTTCTTTGAGCATTTGCACATCAACATCCTACAAGATCGTATTAGGTATTATGGGAAAAATCCGGCATTATGGGAATTTTAAAATTGAGAGGTTTCATGTATTATCGGAATTTCCCACTTAATGTGGGAAAAGTTATTGTGGAATTTCTTAATATAGAACGGAGGAAGGTAGTGTTGATAATCACCGTTCAAACCAAAAAAGTGGTATTAGTATTTGTGCATAAACATATTTGAAAGGAGTTTGATAATCATGTAGGAAGGTTGTGTTGATAAACACAACCTTCCTACACCATTAGTATTAGTATTAGTATTTGTGCATAAACATATTTGAAAGGAGTTTGATAATCATGTAGGAAGGTTGTGTTGATAAATAAACACCATTAATAAGAAAGTGGTGTTTGTTTCTTTGCAAGGACTTGCACCAATTGAGTTGTACACTACACAAAATTTATGAAACAATTGAACAAATAAGATAGAAACATTATTATATCAAAAAGATGTATGAGGCACAAAGAAAAATTTCATTCAATAAGTGAAAATAAAAAATAAAGAAGATACCAAAGTACATCTATTTTGGATATTAGAGTTATATTAACCTAAAAATCCACATTGTCATCATTGAAGGAACCATCAATATGAGCTTCATCCTCACAAGCCAAGCCTAAGCATGCTTTTGCATTACGGGCTTCCTTTTCTGGTATCTTGATTCTTTTGTATGGTGGTGGATTCCTTGGTTTCCACGACCAAAGAATTGCATCAGCATTTTCCCATACTTGTTGTTTTGCCTCATTACTTTGCCAATATCCCTTCCAACAATCAGCATAAGCTTGAGCATCTGTCAAACCTTTCTTGCTTGCACAAGGTCCCCAATATTGAATCAAGAGTTTCTTGTAATTTGGTGATGTAGGCTCATCATCAATATCCGATTCAGCCATAGCAAGCCAAACTGGATAGATGTTTGTGTCATCTGGGTGCAGCATGACAAAGTGTCCTTGTTGAACATGTAGCATAGGGTTAAATGCCTCCCTTGGTTTATCCCGTGCAGGCCCACAATAATGATCATTATGTTCTTCAATACCTAAGAATCTTTGTGCCTGCAATTGTTCAACATTCATATCATCTAATTGATGGGACCCTTCAGATTTTGGCCAAAAATTTGTGTACTTTCTTGCCTCTGATTGTATTGGTTTTCCAAGGTCTTTGATTACATTACTCCAATAATCTATCACACAGGCCTATAATATCTTGGCACAAATGAACCATTACTTAGATTCTGCCAAAATTTTATGTAACCCTTCAATCCTGATATTACTTCTGCATGCATCTTTATATGCTCGGCCATTGGTAGTAGAGGTGGATCTCCTTTTGGTAACCTTGGTTTACCTTCATTGTCTGTCTTCCAAAGACGAATACTTCCACTCCAATTATGAATAGCTACATGTGCCTTAAATTACATTACCGGTGTGTCTCCTTCCATGAAGAACCTGAATAGAAGTGGTTTGGAGTGACCTATAAGTGCTTCTTACCCATCACAAATGTAGCCATCACAATATGCCTTGAAGTGAGGGACCTCTGTATAAGCAAGAAGGGAGCTGGAGAAGAAGTTGAGCTGGTTCTTAAAGTATCCATCAAATGTGGTAAAGTAAAGGTTTGCCCCACTCTTAATTTCTCTGAAAACTTGCTAAACATGGCATCTATATCCTCATGTGTATGTCCGACCATTAGAAATCCCAACTGTACAGTTTTGAAAGCACCTCGTGCAACAAGCAATGACAAATAGGCAAATAAGTATCGATTTTTATTTTCTCTAGCACAATTATCTAGTTGTAGCAACAAGTTTTCTGACAACTTGCAAAACGAGGAAACCCAATTCATTGTGTCTTCCTGATTTATACATGGTTCAACAATGGGATCTTTACCATCACTCAAATTGTGGTTGTCTAAAGTTGTCCTTGAATTTAAAGCATGTAAAAGTGAAACATTGCTCCTTGGAAGCCCATTTGTTATTACTAGATCACCAAGAGGATGCTTATCCATCCTCTCTAAGTTATGTAAACAACTTGCGATTGAGCCAATTGTTAGATTGGGATCAGATGGCCATAAATTATTCAAAATAAAGTGTCCATAATGACCTTCTACATGGCCATGAGTGATCATACCAATCAATGCAATTGGTAAATTATATCCCGAATCCACATGCTTGGGAAGGACCCGTAGTCTGGGAATGGCTGTTTTCTTTTGATTCATCTTGTCATGGATGATGCATACATACTTTTGTGGTTGGGTTTCTGAAAATATGCGCCATGCATAGTATAAGCTCCTGCAACTTTGTTGTTGTTTCATGTGAATATCTCTTTCACTGAGGAGCCTTGCTCTTTCTTCTAGACTAGGTTTGGCTTCTAGTTTTGCCTTGAGACCACTACACAAGGTGCACTTGGATAACCTACTTGCCTTTGTTAGGGACACTTGTGGGTACTCTTTATTCCAAATTCTACTAAACGATGACTTTGATAGCCTCTTCTCATGTCCCAACTGCTCGTGTTGCATTGATTTCATTTAAAATGTCAACTTGCTTGAATATTAATGGAATCGACAACCTGGTTTCCCTTGAGCCATCTAGCATTGTTCTACTTTTGTGTGGCATAGGCTCGGAGTTCATGTTTCACAAATTTATCAAGTAGTGCTCTTGCCTCACTAGTATGTTGTAGACCTCTCCTCAATACCCCTATGTTTCCATGCAGATATTGACACACACCGGACTCAAACGTTTCCCTGTAAAACGGTAAAAGGATGTCTTTGGTATACCATGCATCTCATACCATGCTCTGCAACAAACCATCACCCCATTTAACCTAAATTCATATTTAATTTTTTGAGCTCAATCATGATGCCAAGCTGTAGAAAGCACATCATATACATAATTTGTACGAGACTCCTAAGATTGTCCCCAAAACTCTTGTCATATCCTTTTTAGTACATCACAATCGATTAGCACATCACGATCAATTAGCTGACAACATTTTTTTGCACAACAACCAATGGATGAAATTCTTTGAATTGATTCACGTGACATATAAAAGGCAAAAGCTTGCTGTGGTCTCTGCTTTGGAATCCTATTTATGAAAGTGTAGCATTTTTTGCAGAGGTTTTGGCAACATTAACCTCATTAGTTACAGCTCCATCATTATCCTCATTACATACATCAGCATGTTCAGCATGCATGCCATTAAGCGGAACATAGCATTGCAATGGGCTCCCATCCAGCATTGTCAGCTGTTTAATAGGCCATTTAACTAGGGTGATACTATCCACTTGCGGCATAGTTTGAAATTCATTTGCACTTTCAATAGCCACACCCACACAATCATCACCAAGTTCTTGAAAGTTGACACATTCAAATGGAAACACATATAAGATAGTCCCTTGATTGATAGTCTGCATCATGCTCTCATCCTTTATAAGAACCATATCATTTTTCCAAGATTCTTGGATTTGCATGTCAAGTTTTGGAGATGTTATCGGTTTTGCATCTACAATTGGAGGTTCCATAGGCTCTTCTTGATCTACATCACTGCATCTTTCACTCCACTCTCCAAATTCCAGCTCCCTAGCATTTTTGGCCAACGAACATGACTCCATAATGCATTTTTTAGATAAATGGTATCCATTGTAGGGAATGGTAGTTCCACATCCTTCAAGCATTCCTCCACAAGTAATGACACATTTCCTTGACCAATCTTTGTTCCACTATAAGTGGAATTTGGATCAATTCTACACACGCAGCCAATACCAACAGAATCATTGTTCAACATCATGTAGACCCTCCCTCCAGATTGGAAATCCATCCTGCACATAATCATGTTGGACTTGTTAAACTAGTAATCAAATCTAGCAACAAGCATTTTTTTAAAGATTGGAACCTACATCAGACTCTACCATGAAGTACAGCTCTACCATGTGGCCGAGCTAGAAGTAGCTCTATCATATGGTAGAGATAGAACCCATTGAAGACTATCTCTACTATGTGGTGGAGTTAGAATTTAAAGCGTTCTAGCGATACCATGGTATCTAGATAGATTATTTTGATATAGCTCTATCACATGGTAGAGCTAGATCAATGAATTCTAGCTCCGTTACATGATATAGTTACATTGATGCATTCTAGCTCCACCACATGATATAGTTACCAGATAGTAGAGCTAGTTCAATATATTCTAGCTCCACCACATGGTAGAGCTAGACCTCCAGGCATTCTAGGTCTACAACGTGGTTTATGGTACATCTAGATTGATGCATTCTAACTCCACCACATGGTAGAGCTAGACCTTAAAGTTCTAGGATGTGGTCTAGGTAGAATACAGCTCTACCATGTGGTAGAGCTAGATCAAATACTTTGAGGTCTAGCTCTACCATGTGGTGGAGCTAGAATTGCATTTAAGGTCTAGCTCTACCATATGTGGTGGAGCTAGAATGCATCGATCTAACTGTGTACCATGCAGATCTTTAAAACCAATTACTCCAAGAAGAGACCTACTTCACATGACAAGAACCAAGGAGCTAGAATTGCATTTGATCTTGCTCTACCACGTGGTAGAGCTGTATTCTACCTAGACCACATCGTAGAGCTAGAATTATTTGAGGTCTAGCTCTACCATGTGGTGGAGCTAATGCAGATCAATAAAACCAATTACTCCAAGAAGAGACCTACTTCACATGATGAGAACCAACGATCTAGAAAAAAGGTCAGACTCTATTAGTCCTAAAAATCTATATAAACTTGTAGTCTCTCATTCAATGCAATAGAAGTGTTTATGTAATCATGGTTTGTGTGTGAATTGATCTTCCCTAGTCCTTGATACCTAACAATCTATGGTAGGAATCAATGTTTCGAATTCTGGGCTTGTTATAGGAATTGCATCTGTAATTGGAGGATCAGAATGATCCCCTTCTTCATCAGCGCTATAGCTTTCGTTTGATCAAATTAAGTTGCCATTCATGATAGTAGATTGCAAAATAATCTTTGGCCATCGAATGGCACTCCATAATGAGTCTTGGAGAGATGAAGTATCCATTGTAGAAAAAGGTAGGACCACATCTTTCAAACATTCCTCCACTAGTATGGATACATTTCCTTGCCCTATCTTTGTACCAAAATCCCCTTGAATTTATACATATACTTTAACCTATAATAAAAGCTATAATCAAACTTATAAGCTTACAGTTATATTTATTAAATAAGCTATAATATAGTAGCATTAAAATAAGCTTTTATTAACTATAAGTTACTATAAGCTATATAGTTATAAATATATAATTTAAGTTACTATAAGTTATAAATATATAATTTAAGTTACTATAAGCTATATAGTTATAAATATATAATTTAAGTTACTATAAGTTATATAGTTATAGTTGTAGGTTAATATATAGGCTAATGTATATAATTTAAGTCACTATAGGTTATTTATAAACTTTAAATTATATAGGTTTATATATAAATAGGTTTGATTTATATAGCTATAGAAAGTTTATAAATAAGATATATAAAGTATAATTATAAACTATAAATAGACTTTAAGTTACTATAGTGAACCTATTAAACCTATAAGCCTATTTATATATATCTTTAAGTCTATTTATATAATCAAACCTATAGTTAGTATAGTTAATCTATTAAACCTATAAGCCTATAATTTATATATCTTTAAGTTACTATAGTTAACCTATTAAACCTATAAGCCTAATAATTTATATATATCTTCAAGCCTATTTATATATAGCAAACCTATAAGCCTATTAATTATAAACTTTAAGCCTATATATATAGCTATAAAAGCTATATTTTTATAATCAAATCTTTAAGCCTATCGATTATAACTTTATATTACCTATTTATAAAGGTTTATTTATAAACTATAGGTTATTTATAAACTTAAACTATAGGTTTATTTATAAAATATAGATTATTTATATAAACTTAAACCCTATGTAAATGTATATATTAATATCATTTAATTTACATGTCCTGCAGGTTGTCTGTAATTTTCAAAAAAAAATTAAATCTTTTATTTACGAAATCTTATCCCGACGCGTCTCTCTCTGCAAAAAATTTCGAAACCTTATCTCGCGTCTCTTTCTCTCTCTGAACTCTGTGGCGTGCGTTGGCTTGGCTGCTTACGACCTCTGCGCCCTGCTCCGACTACTCTGCCCACATCCTCCTACGCCTGCACAACAGCGCTGGTTCGTTGGCGTGGATGCTTGCGATTGCTTGTGATGCAATTGACTACCTAGAGCAGCAGACGCCATAGCCAGAAAAGCTTCATCAGTTGCAGCTTCTCTTCATCCTCTGTTGTCAGCAGATTCATTTGCGGGTTCTTGTGTTAACAAGGCAAAGTCGAAATGTTAGCCTCTACAATCGATACAAAGTATCCTAGATCTGTGTCTATTCAGTTCTTTGGGTGAGATTGGATTGGAGTTTTGTGCACTGCTTTCTTTTGGGCCTCATACAGCTGAGGGAAGCTGCAGCCTTAGTGGGGGAGAATGTGACAAACCTGTAGGATGCTCATGAGATAGCAGCACGCAGCACAGTTGGGCAGACAAGCTTGACAAATATGGGCGTAAAGCATGCAGGAGTTGCGTGAGCAGTGTGGGGTAGGCCTGACTGTGATGCGACTGAATGTGATGCTCAGCAGGATGCCATAGCTAGAAAAGCTTCATCATCACCAGCTTCTCTTCACACTCTGTTCTACTATCTCTTCTCTTTCCCCCAAACATCATGACAAAATCATTCAAAAGGAAGAAACCATGACGCTTTACAACCAATGCATGCACTACAGCTCCATGCACTTGGCAGAGTAGATTCAAGTTTTTTCTCTTCAACCATTCCAGATTTTTTGAATTCTTGCATACTTTTATTTTCTACTCTATATCAATGTGTATGATCTGAATTTTAATTGACATGTTCAAAACTTTAAATCTAATCATAGATAATGATTTAATATGAGACAAAAATATGTGTACCTTGTGGTATCGTTGAATTTGATAATGGATGCGGTGATGTCCAAGTGCTAGTTGTCAATGACAAGATGGGAAAGTAGGTTTGTATTACATAAGCGACATGGATGTCAAGGAAAATTTGAAAAAGAGCAAGACCATTTTAAATTCTTAAAGGGTGGGATAATTTGAATTTAAAATTGGGCGGGATAATTTGCCCAAGAACGTACAAGAGGAGGACTCTTCCTCCGATGACTCTGATTAATGATAGAGCCATTTAGTGCTAATTTTGTAGACATAGTTTTTTGGTACATATAGTCGCTCATTGAGAATGATGGCGCTCTTTCATTAACATTTTCTTTATGTATGTGTGTTTTTGGCCATGATGCACATGTGTTACATCTATCAAGAGTTTCTTGAAGTGTCTACCTCCCAAATCTACAGATTTAAATGTTAATTGATTGCAAAATTTAATTTATACTTACCGTAATCGATGTCGACCATTGCTTTTTCAAAAGTCGATGTATGTCAATTCTTGGGTCTTTTGTCGTACACGAATGCGCATGCGTATGTGTGTGTGTGTGAGAGAGAGAGAGAGAAAGAGAAAGAGAGATTTTTTGTGATGTTTGTATACGTATGGATGTGTGTGTGATAAAGAGGCAAGTGTGTATGAGAGAGAGAGAGAGAGACCAATGTTTATGTGAAGTGTGTGTATATGTGTGAGAGAGAGAGAGAGGGAGAAAGAGAGAGAGAGAGAGAGACTAATGTTTATGTGAAGTGTGTGTGTGTGAGAGAGAGAGACAGAGGGAGAAAGAGAGAGAATGTGTGTGCCAGAGACACAAGTGGAGATAATGTGTATGAGAGAGAGAGAGAGAGAGAATGCGCATCGGCTAAAAAAAAACGTTCAGAACAAAGGTCTTTTAAGTGACCCCAACGGCTTTAAAAAATAATACAAATTGGGTCGCTTATGCCACCCAAACTTGGGTGTTTATGCCACTCAAATAGGGTCGTTTATGCCACCTTTGTGACGTCGTTTATGCCACCTAACAACGTGGTTTATGCCACCTAACAACGTGGTTTATGCCACCCTCGTAACGTCGTCAATAGCTTTGTTGTACTCTTCTCATATAAAAGAGGACCATTTCAAGAAATTCAAAATCTTGGAAGCTCTCAAGCCTCTCTATGAGTACAAGTCTAAATTTTGTAACCTAATTATGCTTGAGTCTTAAAATAAATTATCTTAGTTCTTTCATTATGTTTGTATCTAGGTATCACCCACCCTAGCTTAGCTTAGCACTAATCACATAGTAATGATTATATTAGAATTAGGATCCAATTAAGTAGTTGATTATCATTAGGGAGCTTGAAGCATGAATTTCAACATGGTATCAGAGCCAACCCTTGCTCCTCCATGAGCTTCTCTAATCCTTCATTGCATTATTATCTACTTATATTAACATTAACATCATTAACTTCACTAATCTCAACCTTATCTTCATCTCCCTTCTTGCGGTGCACATTTGCAGTGCTTGATTCTCCTCACTCTTGTAACCATTATTGAATCCCTCCTAGCCACATCTCCAACACAGTAGGGCAACCACATACACCAGTGGGTGTCATCAAATTTGTTGTTTATAGGCACATTTTTATGCTACCAACCAGGCTAGTCTTTTCCTTCATTCTCCACGTAGCCTTCAAATTGGGCCAAGCCCTTTGCCAGGGTTGTTGTTGCTTTCCCTATACGTATTCTAGAGCTCAAATATCAAAGAAAATAATTTGCGCATCACTGCAAACCAACCAAGAAACCAATTGGTGGAAGAAGCCCGGATCTGCCTACCTTTTGAGTTTTTGAGCTAGCTTTTTGGCAACCACTTGTCCTCCAGCTCTACGGAATGAGTGCTATACTGAAATTCCCTTCAATGGTAGCCTTCCACAAGCTCAATTGGTGGAAGAAGCCCGGATCTGCCTACCTTTTGAGTTTTTGAGCTAGCTTTTTGGCAACCACTTTACGGAATGAGTGCTATACTGAAATTCCCTTCAATGGTAGCCTTCCACAAGCTCAATTGATGCCTCCAAAATTGGGCCTGCTAATCACCTTGATTAAGCACTATTCATCATCGTTTAGTAATGTATTAGCAAAAATTGAGCTTAATCAAAGCCAAAATTTAAAAATTAGGGTGCTATTCCATTGTGGGAAACTTTTTGTTGCATCAAAATTCATGAAAACCACTTGCATTTCTCAAACTTAAGTGATTCTTTAACTGCATTTAGTGTTTCTCTAGCATATAGTTTGCAACTCACTTGTAAAAGTGTTGACTGCCTGAGCACTAAAATCAAGGCTTAAGGTAAGACCCCCTTATATCATCAAGGAGAATGTAGAAGTCATCTCAAGATTTAATGGTGATGTTTTTCTCACAAGGCAAAGCAAGACCATGTACTTGCTTATGCATGAGGGCCATTGGCACCTTATTGAGGATAAACAAGTGGAGGTTGAGCCACTTCAAAACAACAAAGCATTGAGCCTTATCGCTCAAAATATTGATGATGATGTGATTAGTCACATTGCTATCATCAAGTATGCCAAGTTGGCAGGGAAGGAACTTAACAAGATTTTTGGCACCAACTCAAAGAGCTCAAAGATCAACCTCCTCATGTAGTTTTACAGGCCTAACAAGAAGAAGACCGAGACCATGGCACAACACATCAGTAAACTCAAAGGTATCAAGCTGAAACTTAGTGCATTAAGGAAATTCATCGAGGAAGATAAATCTATTAGAATATTGTTTAAAATTATCGACAAACAACCTTACAAATCATTTTTTGCTACACCTAAAATTGTTCCCAACACTAAACTTCAAGATGTATGTGCGCTTTTGCCACACAGGTCGTAGCTAGGGACTTGCCGAACACCGTATGCAAGCCACGAATGGCTGCAAGCATACAACCAGGAAAGCAAGCTCAAATAGAATGCAAAGGTGTGTCACTCACCGCTCAATCCGCTGCCGTCAAGGATTCTCGCGTCGCAGTGAAGAAGGAGCTGCCATCGCCGCTCTACCGCCTCTCCGCCGCCGTGAAGCTACACAGTGCTCGATCGCTCTCTCACTCTCTCTCTCTCTCTCTCTCTCTCTCACACACATCATGCAGGAGAAGGAAACCAAGGAGATAAGGCAAGAGCACTATTGTATTCACAACACATGAGAATGAGGGTTTTAGGGTTACATTTGACTCTTATAGGTGACTTGGCCGTTCACACATGGGTGCCCATACATGGCCGGCCGATCCTAACCCTTATCCTGCTGATATTCAAGGTGCGTCTCTCATCGGCAATCACCCAATCCCTTTATTCTTAACATACGGTGCCGACAAGCCCGGCCCATGACTCAGAATATTTAAATTAATGACGTAAAACATAGTACATCCCAATGTCCGTCATAGGTTAACATGCCCCCATTCCTGATGTAGATTCCGTCCTCGGAAGCTATGGTATGGTAAGCTCGATAGGGTTGTTGTGGTAGACCGTCTGCAAAACAGGGAAGTAGAGTGAAAGTATGCTGGAATTCAAAAGATATAAAGTGTATAAATTCAAGCATGTTAGACCACAATTTATGTTGCTATGAGAACTTAGTTTAATGGGTCACATGAATGAGCTAGTGTAGCAAATTAACAGGAGTTTAAAATTATTGAAAGTAAATCAAGAGTTAGCAAGGTGTCAAAGGTTAATCAAGGTTTATAATTGGCCTAAGTCAAGGAAAATAACCAAGCTTAATAAATAAACAAATGACCACACTGTGTCTACTCTAAGAACAAGTTAATACCACGAGCCTAGGGACACAAGAAACATCAGAGTTACAGGAGCCGTTTGCCTTTATTTCTTTATGCATGAGATAATTCTTATACACAATGGCGACCTTCCTAAGGCAAAACTAACATCGATCCTGGTACCATGTTTAACACAAGGCATTATCCAGGAATCTATTAATTCACCTTAGGCAAGGCTACCTCCTACCAACCAAGGCATCGGTCTGGAGTAGAATACTCTTCGCCTACCAAGTATCAATAAGGCGATAGGCCAACATTAGAGCACATAATAGACTTGTATTGCCATTTATTGTAGGCTTTTTTTTAAATTATTTCTTTTGATCTTTGCTTCTCAACTGTAATGTGTTCTTGTATTCTTTCGACAAAGGGGTAAAAGCTATGTCCTAGAGGTCAACACACACATGGCCAGGTGTCAAACATTAAGATGGTTTGACCCTAGACCTAAGACAATCATATTCCAAGGTTAACTAAAGACGTCATGCTGCTCAGGAATATATCCAATAAGGTTAAGCTCATTAATGATTTACACTAGCACGTCAAGCAACTTCAAAAACTAAGTAGTACATTGACAATTTCCATGTGGTCATGCATTATAGTTTATGCAATTAATTGAACAGTAAAAACGAAAGAGAGTGGATATGGAAGAATTACACCTGTATTTTGGAGATCTCCTTGATTCGATGAGAAAAATGCCTGCAATTTGGTGAGATATTTATGTATGAGCATTGCGGCTATCTCAGGACTTGAAAGCGAACCCACCTCAAACTTTTCCACCTGTACAACCAACTAACAAGCACTATACCTCGAGAGGCACATCAGTGTGAAAAAAAAAAGACTCGTTTAAGGAATCCAAACTAGAAAAAACTTGAAAACACTAACCTACCTACCAGTCACCACTACCAGTCACCACACTACTACTGAGGATACAGTAAGAGGATGTTGTAGAGTCCTGGCTCTAGACCTAAGGCAAAGCCTCTATCAGCATCATCCAAATAAATAAAGTCCACCTCAGTAGTGCCATGAGTTTCATCCGTCCATTCATCATTGTCAGATATTTTCTTTTCATTTTTCCATCCACATAAACTCATCAAGAATGTAACCATGCGAGGATAGTCATCTTGTGGAAAAGGAAAGCATTGGGCTATCGGGGATATGTCCTACGGAGTAGGGGTCAATCATGGTCAATAGGCAAATAAGCCATTCTAATTCCTCAATATTTTCCTCTCTGGTTAGTACATCTATATGATCCCATTCAGTTTCAATTACAGGATAGCACATGTGAAATATCTGAGAAAGGTATAGATGATACCTCTCACCAAAGGTGTATGAAGTGTGTGATGCCCTTGCATTTGCCATATCTGCAAACACAGATATAGCATCAGTAGGTTTATGACAGGTCAATCTAGTTCCTGATTGTATACGGATATTTCTCCTCTTTTTGTGCTCTTGCTCTTTTTACTATTTTTTGTTTTTCTTTTCTTTTCTTTTCTATGTATGAAGCTATATATGTACATCCCCTTGAATTTGGCAATTACATGGTCAGGGGAGAAGGTTAGGGAGGAAGCAATAGAATGTTGAGCATGAGTACATGCTCCCCCTTTCCTTGGGTAGATCATATTTTCTGCAATGATGTTGCAGCCTCTTGGAACCAATTTGTCCAGCGGCGGCGGGTCATAGGTTGTGGTGTGGGCAGATAGCTTTTTATGACCCTTGTGGCCGCATCCAATTGCAGAGATGTTAGTGTACGCTCCCATTGACGAATGGAGGAAATGGTTTCTGACGATACTATTACAAGGGGAGACATAGACTCATCGGTCTTTTGTTGGGTGTTGACACGAGTAGGTGTAGAGCATGTAGAAACTTCTATATCAGCGTGTGCCTGGCATGAGGAGCTAGAAGCTTCATGTGGCTCCCCCCTTCCTGAGCTAGGTAGTAATGATCGATATCGTTTGGGAATCCAAACTAACTCTGGAAGAAGTGGTGCGGAGCACTCTGTTACCTTTCCCTTACCACGGTCCTGAACTGTTGTTGGGGTGGCAACATTTGGTTTGCAAGGTTTTACAGGTGATGTAGAGGGATTCATCTTATGCTTAGGGACCCAAATCTGGTCATTCCCCTCGTAGTAACCTTGGGCTACTAATAATTTTTTAGGGATCCATCGTGATGTTACATTGCCCTTTCTTGGGTGGGTAGCTGCTTTCCTTCTACGAGGCTTCTTATTTGAACGAGATTGAGCAGGGGAAGAAGTTGTTAACGACGCTTTTGGAACCCATTTGTACGTGCTCTTTGGCATAGAAAGCGGGGCCTTAGAGACCACCCTGCATGTTTCCACTCTTGGCGTTGAAGCGTTAGAGGGGTGTCAAACAATCAAAGATGGTTTTGCCACTCGACTTTGTGATTTTTCAGTAGCTAACATTTGAGTGGATGACTTAGGTGCGGGATTTTGAGTGGTCAGACCTAGTGTTGGTTCTTGCGTTGTGACTCGTCTGGTTGCCCAATCGATATTGTACTTGGTGGCCATCATCCATTTGCGCCCTAAGTTTACAGTCCCTTCCATGGTACCCGCAGGCATAACCAAAAAACTTTGAATTACGGTCCCTTTGTCATAGGCAATTGGAGTGTGCAGAATTCCTGAGGCAGGGATTTTCTTCTTGTTGATTCCTTGAACTTGGATAGCACTCTTGGATAAAGGTGGTTTTCCAAGTTGACACCACACGCCATATGATAACAAATTGTGTTGAACTCCTGTATCCAATAATGTATTATACAGCACCTCCCCGTAAAAGACTCTGTAACTCAATTGGGTATCTTAGAGGTCGGTCAGATTCCAGTGAATCCTCGTCTGCCTCCTCGAAAAATGCTTGTGTAATCCCCAAGTTGGCTTCCCGTTGGTGTTTAGCACGTTGTTGACGTTCTTTGGCTTCAATTCTTGCTTGTATCTTTTTAAGCTCAGCTTGTTCTTTAGCTGCCTTCTTTTGATGGATTGCATGTAACTCCTCTTGGCTCAGGGGGTCATAGTATCTTTTGAATTTACTCCCATTAAGGAATCCAATGGTTTCCACTCTGTCGAGAGTCTCCACTCTAATGGTACCTTGCGGGGTAATTCCACATACTCTATATGGTCCCTTACCAGCATATTTGAGCTTCTTCTTTTCATTTCACACTCCATACATCAGGACTTTATCCCCAACCTTGAGTGGCGATCAAACCATTTTTCCTTCTATCATTCTCCAGAAGGGCATTGTATACAGCTAATTATCTTTCTTCGTTTAGCCGCTCAAGGATATATAGACGCTCTACTAAGGGATTACCATCCCAACCCTCTTGAGTAGCAACACGAAGACTAGGAATGATAAATTCCCATGGTATGACTGCTTCTTGGACATATACCATTTTGAATGGTGTGCAATTAATAGCCACTTTGTACGCAGTACGATAGGCCCATAAAGCTGTTGTAAGCTTTAGATCCCAATCCGTGCAATGAGCTTTAACTATCTTTGTCAAAACAGAGATTAAGATCTTGTTGGTACTCTCGACTTGGCCATTCGCTTGCGGATAGTAAGGAGTAGATTTATGATGGGATATCATAAAATTTGTTGTGAGCTCCTTAATCACTTCATTTATAAAATGCGTACCATTGTCGCTCACAAGTTCAAAAGGACAACCAAAGCGTGTGATTATATTTTCAAAGAGGAACTTGGCTGTTGTCCTTGCATCTGCCTTACGTGTCGCCTTCGCTTCAGCCCATTTGGTCATATAGTCAGTGGCCACAATAATATAGCGAGATTGTGTGTTTCGGGCCGCTGGGCTAATTGGACCTACAAAGTCTAAATCCCACTTTTCAAATGGTTGGTTTACTTTGATTGGATGTAAGGGCATCTGATCTTTCCTCTGGGGTTTCTTGTATCGTTGGCATTCATCGCAACCCTTCACAAAGAGTGATGTATCTTGGAACATAGTGGGCCACCAATACCCCGATTGTAAGATCTTTCGCGCAGTTAAGTCTCCTGAGAAGTGTCCACCAGCTACGCCCATATGTGCCTCTTGCAAAATGTACAGATACTCATCCTCTCAGGCACAACGCCTAAGAACGTCATCCTTTCCTGTTGTATAAAGAGTCCCGGGCGGCTATCAGGCAATAGGGTTCGCATTCTTTGATCAGCTTTCGAGCTAGATCTTTATGAAGCTCCTTGGGTGGAAAGCCATTAACCAAAAAGTTAACAATCTTCTCATTCCATTTCTGGCATTGTCTCCACCATGAATAGGGAAGTGTCAGGTAAGTCATCATCAACCCCCGTAGGAGCCTCACCATTAGGTATGCGAGACAAATGATCAGCCATAACATGTTTTTTGCCAGGTCTCACAACAACAGTGAAATCAAACTTAAGAAGAATCAATAGCCATCGTGTGATTCTTCCTGTGGAGCATGGTTTGTTTACCAGATACAACAATGCTTGATGATCCACATAGAAAACAAACTTGGTGGCAAGGAGGTAATAACGAAATTTTCTTATTGCATATATCATTGCCAACCCTTCTCGCTCCGTAGTGGTGTAGTTCATCTCAGCATCGTTCAACTGGCGACTGGCAAAGCTAATGGGGTAGTCTAGCTTGTGTTCTCCAGGTTGAGTTAACACACACCCAATAGCAAAGTTTGATGCATCAATATGCACATGGAAGAGTAAATCCCAGTTAGGCATTCTCAAGATTGGAGCACTCGCCAAGGCCTTCTTTAATAGCTCATAGGCACGGTCACATTCTTCGGTCCAAATAAACTCGATGAGAAGCTTATACAATGGTCGAGCTATCTCGGCGAAGAATAGAATAAATCTTTGATAATAACCAACGTGGCCCATAAAGCATTCGACTCCCTTATAGTTGGTGGGTGGGGGTAATTCCAGAATGACCTTGATTTTACTCTCGTCAGTGGAAATCCCATTTTTGGATACTATATGCCCTAAGATAACTCTGTGTTTAACCCAGAATTGGCATTTGAAAGGATTCAATGAGATGCGATATAATCTACACCTTTCAAATATTTTTCGTAAACACATCAAGTGCTCGTCCCAAGAGGAATGAACACAAACATCATCTAAGACAACTTCACAGAAATCCCTTAGATATTCCTTAAAGGCCGTGTTTATCAATCGTTGGAATGTTGCAGGTGCATTGGTCAAGCCAAAAGCCATGACGCGAAAGGCAAACACTCCAAACTCCGTGATAAATGCTGTTTTAGCTTGGTCCTCAACTGCAATTGTGATGTGATTGTAGCCCGAGTACCCATCTAAAAAGCTATATGCCTCCTTGCCTGCAACTCTTTCAAGCACATGTTCAGAATATGGCAAGGGGTAATGATCCCTTCTGGTGGCTGCATTAACCTTTTTGAGATCAACGCACACTCTGAGTTTCCCATTCTTCTTTGGTACGATGACTATCAGAGAAACCCATTCTGAGTGCTCGATAGGGTATATAAATCCACATTTTACAAGCTTTTCAATTTCCTCTTGTACAATCTTTGCGTACTTAGGATTCATTGGGTAGGGACATTGCTGGACTGGTTTAGCAGTGCTAATCATTGGAATCGTGTGTTGCACCACAAATATCATGATATGTCCAAGCAAATATGTCCTTGAATTCTTTAAGAAGCTTCTTAAGTGCAGCTTCCTCTGACTGGGGTGAGGTCTTGAGCAATAAAAACTGGTTTAGACTCCTCACCCGGATCTGCTAAGTCTATCTCCTTAACTACCGCAGGGCCATCGTAGACACCGCTACTCCCATTGGTAGTAGGCGTTCGTTGGGCTTTTGTGTAGACCACTTTACGTTCCCCTGTGGTGGTAAACGATTTGAAATGCTCGGGTGCGGGGTGTAAGTCTATTGGTTCTTGTTGTGCCAGGTTTTTTTCTTTTAATTCCGCCTCCTTTTGTTGCTGAGCCAACTCTTGGTTTTGCCGCCTTCTTGCAGTACGACTTAGTTTCGGCTTCTCTTCGATTTCTAATTGGGCGACGTCATGAGGTTGCGAAATACTCCACATGACACTTTGGAGGTATTGTCCCCAATTATCCGCTAACTTTCAATGAGCGTCAATGGCTCCTACATAACTAAGCCATTCTGCAGTGGATCTCTCCTTGTTTATTGCAGTGCGTACATTAGCTCGATAGCGTTGACGCTTATGTCTCATTTTCTTCTTACCCAGTTTTTGATTTTTGTTTCTATTAGATTCGGACTCACTTGGTCGATTTTCACTTGTGTCCCCCTCACTTTCGGATGAAATGCACGAGGTCACCATCCTAGGCCTTGAGCATATTGCTTCCCCATTTGGGTGAATATTTGATTGATCCCTCCCATCAGGCTCAGAGTCAGTTTCTTCTTGAGATTCATACTCAGAGTTACATGGGTCAAAGTCTTCACTACTTTCAGTGTGAGTGGAGTTTGTCGCTTTCTCTCCATCAGGAGTCAAGTGCATAACACCTATCATGTTTATTGGTACTAACGGTGGCATATCTTGCCCCTCAGGTGTTACCCAACTTGTGCCTCTATTTCCCCATGTGTCTATGGTTGCCGCTAGGTGTACCCAATCCACGTTATCCGACTCAGTCATACCCGGTAGGACATCCATATAAGGAGAATCTTTCCCATCATCAGTCTCTTTTTTCAATGTATAGCAATACCTTAATGGGGCGGAGTGAATAGTGGTATCTGATCGATTATCAATGATAACCTTGCTTCCTAAAGGATGTGCACGACCATTCTCAAGATCAACTCGAATGACAGAGTCCTGGAATTGTAGGTAGACATGGTTTTTTGACCAATCATGCACCATTTGTGCTTACCTCATGAAAGGACGTCCTAAGATCATTTGATATAACATAGGATGCTTGGAGAAATCCATTACAATGAAGGTATGTTTTACCTTGTATCCCAGGACCTTGATCTTAAGGTCTCTTAACATTCCAATAGGTTTAGCTATGGTTCCGTTTGCCATCTTAACCACTATGTTTGTGACTTCGAGGTGAGGTCTTCCCATAGATTCCCAACAGTTTTTAGTCACAATGCTCACGCCAGCACCACCATCAAGGATTCCCTTTAAAGTTAATCCCTTGGTAGTAATGGGGAGGGTTGCATTAGATTTGTCACCTTCAAAGTACTGTCCCAACTTGTTAACAGGTATTTCAACGACCGAGTCTTCATCTGGGTTGGGTTGTAGATCCCAATGTTCCCCTTCATCTTGAAGCGTGTCGGGTCTATCCATATTTGCAAATTGTGGTAGCCCCGCCTTTAGTTCTCCATTGAGAAATGCCCGAAGAGCTAAGAATAGCTCAGGATCTCCGTATAATTTAGATATGATCGTGGTTCTGATCTCAGAGGACATGAAATCCATTAGCTTAGACACATTCAACGGTACTTTTCGAGACATCGCCCCTTGACTAGGGACTGGTGAAGATGGAATCACTTCCTCTTCGATGGAGTCAGGCATTCCCTCACTAAACATTCTTTCAAGCAAAAAGGGTGTTTGCCCACTTCCTGATGTCCTATCCTCACTTTCTTCTCGAATGATACTAGGTATAGCTAACGGTTTATGGTTCCTGTGAGGCTGAACTTGCGTAGGAAACAATGTGTCTGGAATTTTGATTTTTCTCGGGTTTGGCTCTAGTTCTCTTTGTGTTTCTTCCACCAAACCCCTTAAGTGTTGCACTTGTTCAATCTCCTCAATAAGTTCCAATCTTTTTCTTGAGGGTTTTTGGCCCACGTGGCTTGTCTTGGGGAGTCTCAGTCAGTTTGGGTGGTCGAGAGGGCATTAACTGACTTGGTTGTGGGGTTGAGGAAGTTTCCTTCTGTTTCCCCTTATTTATGTATTCGCTTGATTCTCCTTCGTTGAGCTCCCGAGTGGGTTCCTCCCTTAAGGTAGTGGCTTTGGTCCCCATGGTCTCTATTGAATCAAAATCATCTTCAGGATCATTCATATACACGGGGTTGTCTCCTGTCCCTATGTTAGTCTTTGAACTAGGCTTGGAGCTCATTGCATTAAGCGATCTCTTCTGCCGTGTTTTCTTTTTCTTTGCCGGAGCGATTGATGCAGTATCCCTCTCTTCAAGAATGTAGTTTTGATTTTGAAGCATTGACCGTGTAACTACATTCGCGGGTACAACGGGTGTGGTTCCTCGTGCCTCATTGGTGACCTCAACCAAATTCAATGGCGTAATCTTGGGTGCATTAGGATTATGTGGACATTGAGCAATCAAATGATCTATGCCACAACGATTCCATGTAAGTACCCGCATTCCCGATGTGCTCCCTTGATTTGGTTACATCTGAGTAGCGATCTTCTCGAGCCTATTAGGGCACTCCGCTACACGATGTGGTCCACCACACTCGTAGCATTGAAGAGGTGGTCTCCTCCCCAAGGTATTCAGGTTTTGCCCTCTTGTGGTGGCAAGAGCAGCCGCCGCTTGATATACAGGCTTGACTTGCCCGAAATGATCCTCCATGTAGTACTTGGGAGTCATTTCAAACGTATCAATCCCGTATGGAGCAGTGGGGTCTATCTCCTCTTCATAATCCCCACACGCACTATGTGACTCACAACCCATCTGGTTTATTGGGGTAATCCTTGGATGTGGAGGTTGTGGTCCTAGCACACTGGCGGTGGTAACAGCACAGACTGGACTACATTCGGATTCCTTGGAACTATGTGCTGTGACGGTTGCTCGGCAGGTTTTGCAGGCATTAGCGCGGGTACTTGAGGTGTGTTTGACGAGGCTAGTGGTGCCTGATTTGCCAACATTCGCTTAAATACTTGGCAATATTTAGATTGATGGCCATACTTACCACATGAATTGCAATTCCCATTGAATTTGACTCTGAATGTGGGACATTCACTCGTGCTATGTGGTCCTAAGCAAACCGAACACCATTGTTGCTCTCTTCTTGGGTACATATGGCTATTTTGAGGAGCTCGATTACCCCTAAAGTATTCTTGGAGAGCCTTAGTAAGGTTGATCACAGACATTTCGGATATCTTGGGCTCCTTGGCAATAGGTTTTACCGTCATTGGCTCATGCCCAGATACTTGCGAACTAACGGATTTTGTCTTCGAAGACACCTTTTTACCTGCAATCATCAAGTTGTCTTCTAATTGGATTGCATTGGCAGTGACTGCTTCCCACGTTGTAAGACCTCTAATGACTAGGCCATTGTATATGTCCTCATGGCGCAATCCTCGGATGAATCTATCGAGCAGTTGGTTATTATTGAAGTGCTCATCGGGAGTGCAGCAAGAATTTAGATGCTTCAATCGACTTATAAAGTCTCTCACTGACTCCCCTTCCTCGCGTTCAGCTTTTTGGAGTTGAGATGCTACTCCCCAAAGCACACCCTCACGTATGTATTATTTCAAGAACAATCTCTTGAGAGTGGGGTAGTGAGTGCGCTCTTCAACCCTTAAGGTTCGATACCAATCTCCGGCCTTCCCACTCAAGGTTAAGCCTAAAGCTTTACACTTATGCAGCTCATTGTGCTCTTCCAAGGAATCACACACGTGTTCAAAGACTTCAATGTGCTTCCTAACATCTTCAGTGGTAACGAGGATGTTAGGAAGCACATTGAAGTCTTTGAACACGTGTGTGAAAAAAATGTGATGTTGTCAGCCTCTGAGACCATATGATGCACTCAAGTTTAAATTCATAGCCAAAGTCGCTATAATGCCAAAGTAGCATAAGGGCCAAAATAGCCTATCACAAGGGGAGAGAGAAGAAGAGTGTAAGCCTAAAAATTGTACCCAATCTAGCTTCAAGGGGGGTGTTAAAATGAGTGATTCTAGAGTGCCAAGTCACCTAGCCAAGTTATCCCACATGAGCTATCATAGATTTGTTGTACTCTCCTCATATAAAGGAGAACCATTTCAAGAAATGCAAAATCTAGCATGCTCTCAAGCCTCGCTATGATTACAAGTCTCAATATTGTAACCTAAGTGTGCTTGGGTCTTAAGCTAAATTAGCTTAGTTCATTCATTATGTTTGTTATTAGGTATCACCCACCCTAGCTTAGCTTAGCACTAATCACATTTTAATTAGATTAGGATTAGGATCTAATTAGTTATCATTCATTATGTTTGTTATTAGGTATCACCCACCCTAGTTTAGCTTAGTATTAATCACATTTTAATTAGATTAGGATTAGGATCTAATTAGATGGTTAGTTATCATTAGGGAGCTTGATCCATGAATTTTAACACTCTAGTCCTTCTTGCAAGATTCCTTGAGCTTTTAGATGTGCTGGCTGCACCACCCAAGACTTATCTTATCAAGTCTTAAAAAAGGACAAGTATTTTAGCTTAAGATTTGAAAAAATAGAAAGTGTTCACATGGCCTATGTAATTAGGCACCTTACTCCATGTCCTTAGCATATGTAGAGAGGAGAACTATGAAAATTTTGGCTCCTTGTCTCAGTGGTATAAGTGCAACCTTGTGCGAGTACCAAATTTTCCCAAAAGACACCAATCAAAACTCCATTCTTTGTTTTGATTCATGTCCCTTATAATTCATTCAAAACATGCTATATGTGTAAAGATGATGAAAAAATAATGCATCCAAAGCTAAAACCTTACACCATAAAAAAAACATGGCATTAACTATAGTCTAAGACTTTCTACATTAAATGCAAATATTATTTTATTCATTTTGGTGTTCTCAAAATCCACTTAACACAGTCATTTGGGGACCGTCTCACCAATTCCTTTTCCGCATGCATCTGACCTCACTGTAAAATACTTAGTGACACCCAAGAAAACCAAATATAGGGGCTGATATGAGGATTTCTTTTAGCTCTTCAAAACTCTTATTTGCCGTTTCATCGCAAAATAAGGCTTCTTTTATAAGCTTGTTGGTGAATGGGGGCTGTAATTTATGCCAAAAATCCCCGTAGTTCAATTGTATTTGTAGTTATAAGCCACTGTCTCACACACTCAACCTTCTTAGGGTCGACTTTGATGCCTTCTTTGCTCATAATGTGACCAAGATACACCACTTCTTGAGCCATAAAAGTAAATTTTCTCTCCTTTTCTCATACAAATGGTTTATCTTCACTACCTCAAGAACTTCTGTAACATGCATTGTCTCCTTTGCTATAGATGAGGATATCATCGAAGAACACCAACATAAACTTGAAGAGGAATGGGTGTAGTATTTTTTTCATTAAATCTTGGAAAGTAGCGGGTGTGTTATACAACCCAAATGGGATAACCATAAAATGAAATATCCCTCTTTCCATTCTAAACATTGTTTTGAACTCATCACCCTCTTTCATTCCAATTTTACCCTGACCTCAAATCAAGCTTAAAGAAGTACTTGGCATCCTTGAATTGGGGGGTATGGGAAATCTATTCTTAATGGTGACCTTATTAAGATCATGATAATTATTAATGCACATACAAAATGTCCCATCTTTATTCTCTACCAAAAGTATGGGTGAAGCAAATGGTTATTGGCTTGGTTCCACCCATCTCGTATCCAAGAGTTCCTTGACTGACCTTGCTACATCATCTTTTTCCACCTTAGAGACTCTAAGCCTATATGGAGGCTTGTTTTACCGCTCTTTCATTTGGTTCAAGCTCAATATCATGATCAACATCTCTCTTTAGTGGTAGCCTTTTAGGAATTAAAAAAAACTTCTTTGTACTCTTATAAAAGCTTATCCATGACCTTGCTACATCATCTTTTTCCACCTTAGAGACTCTAAGCCTATATGGAGGCTTGTTTTACCGCTCTTTCATTTGGTTCAAGCTCAATATCATGATCAACATCTCTCTTTAGTGGTAGCCTTTTAGGAATTAAAAAAAACTTCTTTGTACTCTTATAAAAGCTTATCCATGACCTCATGCATTACTTTCGCATCCCCATCAATAGCTTCATATTTGCAAAGTTGTAATGCATAAATAAACACAATCCCTTCTCATGAGCTCCTTCTTGAGTTTTGTGCTATCAATGTTAACTTGGAGAAGCATGATCCCCTCAAAAGGTTACACACCCTTCTTGATGTATAAAGATCACGAAAAATTCTTGCAAATGTTATGAAAACAAGAATCATGGAATGTGATATTTATGGTACACTCATATGCCACATGGTCGTGCACTGGCTACGCGCAAGAGCGTGGAGCAGTGGTCGCATTGTGTTGGGCAGATAAGCGTGATTTAATGTGTCTTGTGTTGTTGGTGAGCAGATCAGTGCACGGAGCAGCATGGGTGCGATGGATTTTGGCTGGTGCGCGGCAGCGGTATTTTGATGTGCAACGATGGTCGCCCGTCCATAGTTTCATTTAATTTAATTGCTACAATTTTATTGTAAATAGACTAGCTTGGGGACCAAGTTACTTTTTGATATTAATGCACCAAAGTGGAATGTATCAAGCTATATTTGTGAGCACTTTCTTTTGCCAATACATAAATACATGCATGAGGAAGCGTGCTCACTCTCATGCATGGGGGAAGATTGAACCCACTCTTTTCTTGTCATGCATATTTGCTTTATTTATCTTCTTCTTGTCTATTTATCAAGATTTGTTATGGCTATGGAAGATTTTAGACAACATTGGTATCAGAGCCGATTTGCCAACTGAGGCAGCACTTTACTTTAGTGCCGATTCGTCAGGGGCAACACGTTAGCATGAGGTTGGATGTAAGATTCCTCCCCCAACCCCTTTTTGATGTCTAGCATATTCCCCTATAATCAATTCCTTTTCTGAAATATAAGAGATCTTGTTTGTGGCTGTTTTAACCTAGAGAGAGAAAATATTCTAGAGAGAATATTCAGATTTTGAATATTTTTGGATAGAAAAATATCTCACCTTATTAAAATGAATTCCCCTGAAACAAAAATTCAGAAGGAATTTTCCAATGTGCAATTGGAATTAATTGGAAATAGGTATAAAGAACCTTAGTCTAAGGGTCTAGATTTTCAGAAATTTTTGGATTATGGTCCAATTAAGGTTCCTATGGGTCAATAGCATCAATCCATGTGTAGGGAGGAGATAAATCCAATTTGTAAAAGAAGATACCCAAAAATGAGTAAATGCTCACATAAGATGAAGAGTTGAAAATGTACAAGGTTTATTAGTAAAAAACTATGAGCAATATTAAAAATATGAGATATTTTGGGTATCCAAAAATGAGTAAATGCTCACATAAGATGAAGAGTTGAAAATGTACAAGGTTTATTAGTAAAAAACTATGAGCAATAAAATTTTGACGCATATGTAAGGAAGGGGAGTTCTTTAAAGAAGGTGCATATTTCACATAAGATGAAGAGTTGAAAATGTACAAGGTTTATTAGTAAAAAAACTATGAGCAATAAAATTTTGACACATATGTAAGGAAGGGGAGCTCTTTAAAGAAGGTGCATATTTCACATAAGATGAAGAGTTGAAAATGTACAATGTTTATTAGTAAAAAAACTATGAGCAATAAAATTTTGACACATATGTAAGGAAGGGGAGTTCTTTAAAGGAGGTGCATATTTCACATGCTTGAATGAGTTTTAAACTAAAAAATAATGTGATATTTTTATCTCTCATCTCTCTTGAACCAAACCAAATCAAAATGGAACCAAATCGAATCAAAAAGTAACCAAACTAGATCCAAATCTAGTCCAAATTCAACCAAACTGACTTGGAAAATTCTAGAATCAGTTTGTTTGGTTAGGAGCTCAATTTTTCCTATAAATAGAAGCCTTCCCTTGTTGAGAAAAAATATAGTGTCTTATGCATTGTTACTCTACTCCACCTACGCCAAGAACTGTGAATTCTTTAATAATTCACTAGTTTTTGACACTTCTCCCTTTCTTCAATCCCCATTGGTGGCTCCATCAACATACTAAACCAATTGATTGGTTAGGGGCCTCTACCGTGAACAAAGAATCAAGCAAATTATAAGATAAGTATAGTGAATTTTGATCTTTTCTATAATTTCTCAATTGGGTCCCCGATACTACTGCGTCATGAGATCAAGGCATCTTGGGTTTTCTGAGCGGGTCTTCTTACTGGCGTGTTTTCTTCCTCATGAGAAGATATGCCTTTACCCCATTTTTGGCTTGCCTCTCAGAGGTCCTTTTGTTAGATCACCTCATACCACTGAGATAGGTGCGGCAATAACCAGCAGAATCATTCCCATAGATGAGTTACCCTATACTTGTGCAGCTTGTGAGTGCTGCTTTTATGACCATATGATCAGGGATTTCATTAACGTCTTCACAATTTCGTGATCACGTTAACAAAACCTATTGTTAACATAAAAATTCTTGTGATCACAATGTATATTCACGGGCATTTTTTATGACCTACAAAAACCTTCTCTGCCAGTAATCCCGCCGGGAAAACCCATTTTCCCGGCGGGCAAATTAAAAAAATAAAAAAAAATAAAAAATAAAAAAATAAAAAAATAAAAAAATAAAAAAATCATGTTCAGAGTCATTCTTACCATTTTTGGGCCTTCTGGACTCATTTATGATGTCAAAAGTTCAAAATTATTGGCACAAAAAAAGTTTTGTATAATTTGCTGGCCTTAAGTTCAATTGACACACCAATTAAATCTAACTATACTTACATCAATTGACTCAATTGTCCATGATATCATTGCACTCAATTGAGCCCAATTGGACTCAATTACACTTGATTTACACTCAATTGATATTAATTGGGTGTCAATTGATGTCAATTGTGCCTAATTCGACGCAATTGAGCCCAATTTACACCCAATTTGCATAAATTGGGTGTAAACTAAGTATCAATTGAGTCGAATTGGACTCAATTGATAATAATTGGATGTTAATTGATATTAATTAAGCCCAATTGACTTCAATTGGGTGTTAATTTATTACAATTAATATCAATTAAGCTCAATTGAGCTCAGTTGACATCAATTGGGTGTCAATGGAGCTCAGTTGACATCAATTGGGTGTCAATTGATATCAATTAAGCTCAATTGAGCTCAGTTGACATCAATTGGGTGTCAATTGATATCAATTGAGCTCAATTGGGCTCAATTGCACTCAATTGACACTCAATTGGGTGTTAATTGCATCCTATTATGCTCAATTGAGTCCAATAGGATGCAATTAACATCAATCGGGTGTCAATTGATCACAATTGATATCAATTAGGCTCAATTGCACTCAATTGTGTGATCGATTGTGTGTCAATTAATGTCAATTGAGCCTAATATGATATAATTGAGCTCAATTCACGCCCAATTGGATGTAAATTGAGTGTCAATTGAGTCGAATTAGACTCAATTGATAGCAATTGGGTGTTAATTGATATCAATTAATATCCAATTAACACAATTGAAGTCAATTAAGTCTAATTGACTTCAATTGGATAATTTGGGTGTCAATTGAGCTCAATTGGACGTAAATGACATCAATTGGGGGTCAATTAACATCAATTGAACCTTATTGACATCAATTGGATGCCAATTAACATCAATTGGACTCAATTGACATCAGTTGGGTTTCAATTGAGCCAAATTGGATGCAACTGACATCAATTGGGTGTCAATTGATTACAACTGAGCTGAATTGGGCTCAATTGCACTCAATTGATATTAATTGGGTGTCAGTTAAACCTAATTCCATGCAATTGAGCTCAATTGACATCAATTCACATCAATTGCTCTCAATTGATATTAATTGGATATCAATCTATGTCAATTGAGCCTAATTCGATGCAATTGAGCTCAATTCACATCAGTTCATATCAATTGGGTGTCAATTGATGTCAATTGAGTAAAATTGAGTCTAATTGGGTGTCAATTGAGTCAAATTGAGTATAATTGGGTATCAATTGATATCAATTGAGCCAAATTGAGTCTAATTGAGTCCAATTAGACTTAATTAAGCCAAATTGAGTCTAATTGGGTGTCAATTGATGTCAATTGAGCCAAATTGAGTCTAATTGGGTGTCAATGGAGCCTAATTGACATCAATTGGGTGTCAATTGATGTCAATTGAGCCCAATTGAAGCTAATTGTGTATCAATTGACACACAATTGATGTCAATTGGGCTCAATTGACATCAATTGGATTCAATTGACACACAATTGATGTCACATGGGCTCAATTGACATCAATTAACACCTAATTGATGTCAATTAATATCAATTGGGTGTCAATTGATTATAATTGATGTTAAATTGAATGAATTGAGTCCAATTGACATCAATTAAGTCTAATTGGGTATTAATTGATCAATTGGGCTCAATTGATATCAATTGACACCTAATTGGACTCAATTGACATCAATTGGACTCAAAAGGGTGTTAACTGATGTTAATTGAGTCCAATTGACATCAATTGGGTGTTAATTGAGCTCAATTGGACACAATTAACAATAATTGGGTATGAATTGAACTCAATTGACATCAATTAGGTGTCAATTGAGCCTAATTGCATCCAATTGAACTCAATTGACATCAATTGGATAAATTGCATCCAATTTAATTCAATTGACATCAATTAAGCCTAATTGCATCCAATTTAACCCAATTGGACTCAATTGAATCCAATTGGACTCAATTGACATCAGTTAGGTGTCAATTGAGCCTAATTGTATCTATTTGGACTTAATTGACATCAATTGGGTGTCAATTAAACCTAATTGGAATCAATTGATATCAATTGGGTGTTTATTGATATTAATTGAGTTTAATTGACATCAATTGGGTGTTTATTGATGTCAATCGAGTCTAATTAGATGCAATTGGACTCAATTGGATGTGAATTAGACTCAATTAATATCAATTGGGCTCAATTGATATCAATTAGGTGTGAATTGATGTCAATTGAGCCCAATTCGTTGCAATTGATATCACTTGGGTGTCAATTAGACTCAATTGGCACCCAATTGATGTCAATTGAGTCCAAGTGGATGTCAATTGATATCAATTGAGCCCAATTGATCAATTGATATCCAATTAGACTTAATTCATATCAATTTGACTCAATTAGGTGTTAATTAATATCAATTAGACTCAATTGGATACTAATTAATATTAATTGAGCTCAATTAGACTCAATTGATATCAATTAGATATTAATTGAGTGTAATTGATGTCCATTAAGCTCAATTTGGCTTAATTGACATCAATTGGGTATCAATTGACTACAATTGATGTCAATTGAGCTCAATTGACATCAATTGGGTGTTAATTAATGTCAATCGAGTCCAATTAATATCAATTAGGTATCAATTAAGCCAAATTGATATCAATTGGGTGTCAATTGAGCCCAATTCACATCAATTGGGTGTAAATTGAACCTAATTGGACTCAATTAACATCAATTAGGTGTGAATAGATGTCAATTGACCCCACTTGGATGCAATTGATATCAATTTGGTATCAATTGGACTCAATTGGCACCCAATTGATGTCAATTGAGTCCACTTGGATGTCAATTGATATCAATTGAGCCCAATTGTTCAATTGACACCCAATTAGACTTAATTGATATCAATTTGACTCAATTAAGTATTAATTGATATTAATTGAACTCAATTGGATGTTAATTGATGTTAATTAAGTCTCAATTGACATCAATTGGGTGCCAATTGAGTGCAATTGATATCAATTAAGCCCAATTTGGCTCAATTGGATATTAATTGATGTCAATTGAACTCAATTGGATGTTAATTGATGTTAATTGAGTCTCAATTGACATCAATTGGGTGCCAATTGAGTGCAATTGATGTCAATTAAGCCTAATTTGGCTCAATTAACATCAATTGGGTGTCAATTAACTACGATTGATGTCAATTGAGCTGAATTGACATCAATTGGGTGTTAATTGATGTTAATTGAGTTTAATTGACATCAATTGGGTGTTAATTGATGTCACTTGAGTCCAATTAGATGTAATTAGACTCAATTGGGTTTGAATTACACTCAATTGATATCAATTGGGCTGAGTTAATTGGGTGTCAATTGAGCCCAATTGACATCAATTGGGTGTGAATTGAACGTGATTGGACTCAATTGACATTAATTAGGTGTGAATTGATGTCAATTGAGCCCAATTGGATGCAATGGATATCAATTGGGTATCACTTGGACTCAATTGGCACCCAATTGATGTCAATTGAGTCCAATTGGATGTCAATTGGTACCAATTGAGCCCAATTGATCAATTGACATCCAATTAGACTTAATTGATATCAATTTGACTCAATTAGGTATTAATTGATATCAATTAGACTTAATTAGGTATTAATTGATGTTAATTGAGTCTAATCGGACTCAATTGATATCAATTGGGTGCCAATTGAGTGTAATTAATATTAATTAAGCTCAATTCGGCTCAATTGGCATCAATTGGATGTCAATTGACTATGATTGATGTCAATTGAGCTCAATTGACATCAATTGGGTGTTAATTGATGTCAATTGAGTCCAATTAACATCAATTGAATATCAATTGAGCCCAATTGACATCAATTGGGTGTGAATTGAACTGGATTAGACTCAATTGACATCAATTAGGTGTAAATTGATGTCAATTAAGCCCAATTGGATGCAATTGATATCAATTGGGTGTCACTTGGACTCAATTGGCACCCAATTGATGTCAATTAAGTCCAATTGGATGCAATTGATATCAATTGGGTGTCACTTGGACTCAATTGGCACCCAATTGATGTCAATTGAGTCCAATTGGATATCAATTGATATCAGTTGAGTCGAATTGATTAATTGACACCTAATTATACTTAATTGATATCAATTTGACTCAATTAGGTATTAGTTGATGTCAATTGGACTCAATTGGGTGTTAATTGATGTTAATTGAGGACTCAATTGACATCAATTGGGTACCAATTGAGTGTAATTGGTGTCAATTCGGCTCAATTGGCATCAATTGGATATCAATTGACTAGGATTGATGTCAATTGAGCTCAATTGACATCAATTGGGTGTTAATCGATGTCAATTGAGTCCAATTAAGCCCAGTTGTGTCCAATTGGGTGTCAATTGATTGAATCCAATTAAGTCCAATTAAGCCCAATTGAGTCCAATGGGGTGTCAATTGATGTGAATTGAGCCCAATCGATCAATTGACACCCAATTAGACTTAATTGATACCAATTGGACTCAATTGGACATTAATTGATGTCAATTAGACTCAATTGGAAGTATAATAAGATCTAATTGATGGTAATCGAGCTTAAGGTGATAAATTTAGAGATAACTTTTTTTGTACAAATAATTTTGAACTTTTGACATCATAAATGAGTCCAGAAGGCCCAAAAATGGTAGGAATGACTGTGAACATGAATATATTTTGACCATTTTTTTAACTTTTTTTTTCACCGGGAAAATGGATTTTCCCGGCGGGCCCGCCGAGAAAACAAAAAGCCCGACGGGCTTCAGCAGGTTACCAGGTCACTGTTAACCTCCTATTTTGAGAACATGAAAACATGTGAACATGTGAATAACATGTTCACAAGTGTTATTAACAAAAAAAATCTTGTGATCACGTGAATATAAAATCCCTGCATATGATGGACGGGCTTATGGAAGTGTAAAGAGTTCTTCTATCTTTACTGTATAAGTTTCGAGAATGAATAAAGTTTAAATCTTGTTCTTATCTTGCTTTCTTTAAGACTTTTCTTGGTGGTTAATCTTGATTAAAATTTTTCTCTAAGTCTCATATTCGTGCATCTTGCGAAATTATCCCAGTTTGCCAGATGAGGACATCTCGCATTTTTTAAGAGGGGTAGAATGTAAGACTCCTCCCCCAACCCCTTTTTGATGCCTAGCATATTCCCCTGTAATCAATTCCTTTTCTGAAATATAAGAGATCTTGTTTGTGGCTATTTTAACCTAGAGAGAGAAAATATTCTAGAGAGAGAATATTCAGATTTTGAATATTTTTGGATAGAAAAATATCTCACCTTATTAAAATGAATTCCCCTGAAACAAAAATTCAGAAAGAATTTTCCAATGTGCAATTGGAATTAATTGAAAATAGGTATAAAGAACCTTAGTCTAAGGGTCTAGATTTTCAAAAAATTTTGGATTATAGTCCAATTAAGGTTCCTATGGGTCAATAGCATCAATCCATGTGTAGGGAGGAGATAAATCCAATTTGTAAAAGAAGATACCCAAAAATGAGTAAATGCTCACATAAGATGAAGAGTTGAAAATGTACAAGGTTTATTAGTAAAAAACTATGAGCAATATTAAAAATATGAGATATTTTGGGTATCCAAAAATGAGTAAATGCTCACATAAGATGAAGAGTTTAAAATGTACAAGGTTTATTAGTAAAAAACTATGAGCAATAAAATTTTGACATATATGTAAGGAAGGGGAGTTCTTTAAAGAAGGTGCATATTTCACATAAGATGAAGAGTTGAAAATGTACAAGGTTTATTAGTAAAAAAACTATGAGCAAT